>NC_047040.1:25187820-25821935 GCF_011762595.2 Tursiops truncatus | reverse complement strand
CAGAACGCAGGCAAAGAGCCACTGCTTTTAGTGGAGTAGAAACAAAATCCAGCTATCTCTGGAAAGGGGTATAAAACTTTCTGGCCATCATGATGCAGGTAAAGATCCATTGCTTCTGGGGGAAGGTAGAAGCAAAATGTTTGATCCTGGGGGCTTCCCTGGTGGCGCAGTGGTTGAGAGTCTGCCTGCCGATGCAGGGGACACGGGTTCGTGCCCTGGTCCGGGAAGATCCCACATGCCGCGGAGCGGCTGGGCCCGTGAGCCATGGCCTCTGGGCCTGCGCGTTCGGAGTTTGTGCTCGGCAAAGGGAGAGGCCACAACAGTGAGAGGCCCGCGTACGGCAAAGAAAAAAAAAAAGTTTGACCCTGGGAAAATGACAGGAAAGATTCGTGGGTCCAGGATAGGGAGCTGTTGCAAAGTATAGGTCTTCCACCAATGGGGGAGGGGCAAGAAACACTCTCCTCTACAGACACACAGAATATGAGCAGAAATTGGCTGCTGCTGGGGCTATGGGGTGTGAAAAATGAGATATCCCCACCCCATGATTCTGGATGCAAGAGCCTACCTAAAACAGAAACTGGAGCAGGAGAACAGGGAAACACCTTGATCCCACCACCAGTCTAGCACTGGGTAACAAGCAACAGCAATTCCCTTCTGGCAAAAGGTAAGAGCATAGAGACCCTTCTCTCTGGCTCTATTTGATGGTTCTTCTAAAAGCAAAGGATGGAGTGGAGCAGGGACACTGAAGAAAAGCCTTCAGTGCCACACACTGCTTACTAGACACAAGGTCATGGCAGCCCACAGTGGAGAATTTTTTTTTTTTTTTTTTTTTTGGCGGTACGCGGGCCTCTCACTGTTGTGGCCTCTCCCGTTGCGGAGCACAGGCTCCGGACGGGCAGGCTTAGCTGCCATGGCTCACGGGCCCAGCCACTCCGAGGCATTTGGGATCTTCCCGGACCGGGGCACGAACCCGTGTCCCCTGCATCGGCAGGCAGACTCTCAACCACTGCGCCACCAGGGAAGACCCCACAGTGGAGAAATTTGAAGCCTATAGGACACTGAAGTTGACCATAGCAACATCAACACACACACTCCACTCAACTATTGTCTAGATTGATTTAACCTCCTATGCTAACAGCCTGACAGAAGTAAAGGTCTGTAATGTTAGCAGGAATAATTCCTATTTACCTTAGTCTTTACTGTTAATCCAAACATGATATTAGTTAAATATCACCGTATACACAAAAAGGTAATAATAATAACTATAATAATAATAATAGAAAAAGACAACAAAATAGGAAAAAAACCCAACTTATTGTCAAGAGATAAATCAACAGAATCAAACTAAGAGATGATACAGATATTGAAACTATCAGTCAGAATTTTCTGGACCCATGTGCAGTGAAAAATTGGAAATGTAAAGAAATTTAAGTAAAAACTACCATTTACAATACCATAAAAACATGAAATTCTTATGGATAAATCTGACAAAACATGCAATACGTTTAAGATGAAAATGATAAAGCATTGAGCAACTAAAAAAGTCCTAATAATGAAGAGATATACTGTGCTATGGATCTAAAAATTCAAAATTGTTAACGTATCATTTATTCCCAAACTGTTCTACAGAGTCAACTCAATCTCTATCCAAATAATAGCAGATTTTTTAATAAACTGTGGCAAACTAATTCTAAAATTCACATACAAATGCAGAGGTCCTGAAATAGCCAAAACAGCTTTGACAAATAAAAAAAGCTGGAAAACTTAAAACCACAATGAACTACTTCGCAAACTACTTGCATGGCTAAAGTAATAAATACAGCAATACCAAGTCTCGGCAGGATGTAGAGAAACTTGAACTCTCATATATTACTGGTGAAAACATTTCCTTGTACAGCTGCTTTGAAGAAGTTTGGCAGTTCTTAGAAAGCAAGTCTTTACTTCCCATACGTCCCAGCAATCCCATTCATGTGTATTTATGCAAGAGAAGTGAAAATATATGTCTACTCAAAGACATACATTAATATTTATTAAAGTTTTATTGATCATAGCTACAAATTGGAAACAACCAAAATGGCCATTAATAAATTGTGATTCAAACATATCATTAAATACTACTAAGCAATAAAAAATGCTAGCACATGTAACAACATAGCTGAATTAAGGGCATTATTCTAAGTTCAGGAATCCAGATATAAATAGCTATATATCATTTGATTTCCCTTATATGACATTATTGAAGTGGCAAAAATTCTAGGACCCAAAATCTGATTGGTGGTTTCTATGACTTGGGTATCAGGAAGGAGATTGACTACCAAGGGTTATGAAGGACATTTCTGAGGTATGGTAGCAGTTCTATATCTTGACTGTGGTGGTGGTTACATGAATGTATACATTTTTCAAGATCATATTTTAAAAGGTGAATTTTATTTAAATTATATCTTAATAATACCAACTAAAGCATGAACAAAGAAAATATTAATCTCTCTTTGGTGGAAATCTTAATCTCTCCTTTTGTGTTTTCAATTGACTAAAGACCAACTGTCTGGATATACTGCAAGTTACTTAAACACATCTCCATACTGAATCTCATATACATCTGCTATGTCTAGGCTTTGTCTCTTTCTAATGAAACTAGTATTTCACTCAAACTGAAAACTTTGATTTAACTTTGCTTCCTCTCTTGTCTTTGTTTGAAATAAATGAACAATTCTTACAAGCCTGCTTCTCCTATGGCTTTTGCATCCATTCTCACTTTCCAATCCTTTTTGCTGCATCTTAATCCTAGGAGTTATTGAATTTTTCCTTTCCTGTCAAAATTACTTCTTATCTCATGTCTGAGCTCCCAGCTCTCCCCATTATAAAAACACATTTTGGCCAGATTAATATTCTCATGCAGGCACTATAGGTAGTGTCTTGATTGTGCTATTTATTAGCTATTTTATCTTGAGAAATTTAATTTCTATAGGCTTTCTAATTCATAAAATGCATTCATCCATTTAGTGAACAACTATTCATTAAACCCCGACTGATTGTCAATCACTGTTCTAAATGCTGCAGTTATGACACTAAATTATTGCTTTGCAGAGCATATTTTCCAGTGGGGAAAGGCAAATATAAAACAAGTAAAAATAAAATAAGTACAATAATTTTAGATATCTATAAGTTTGACAAAGACGGTAAATTAGGGTATAATGACATACCTTCTCTAGATAGTTTGGGAAATGAGAATCGAATGCAATTAATTTAGATTCAGTGATGAAGGAAGGTCTCCTGACATTTTGGGTGGGATCCAAATAGTATGAAAGTGCCATTCATGGAAAGATCTGGGGCAAATTATTCAAGGAGGAAGAACACTGAGTACAAATGTCCTGAGGTAGGAAGGAACTTGGGTATGCTTGATAAGAAGAAAGAAGGTCAGTGTGGCTGGAGAATAACAAACAGAGCAAGAGAAGGGAAGATGGAAATGAGCTCAGAGAGCTAGGAAAGGATCAGACCACCCATGGCTTTATGGAACATTATAAGGTGTTAGAAATTTCTACATGCAACAGAAAACAAGTGAAGAATTTTAAGTAAAACAATTAATCTGGTTTATATTCATAAATTTAAGTCTTATGGTAGACTTTCCCTTGCTCTTGTATAATATATAAGCAAGTCTTGATAGATCAACCTCCAGAAATAGTTAAATCTATTCACTTCTCAGAAAAGAAGAGGCCATTGAATTGGATGTTTCTGGTGACATTGACAAAACTAAGTTCAGTAGCTTGTGGGATGGAAGCTGAATCATTTCCCTAGGTATAATTGAAAATTTAATAGTACTATGAAAATCCAAAATGGATGGTGAAACCATACTAAGGATTGCGTCATATAGGAAAATATTATTTAAAATCCTGAAAGATCTTCTAGGATAGTTTTAAGTAACAGCAAATATAGGAAAGAGTTTTGATAGATTGTAGTTGGGAGTCTTCTCTCTGTCTGCATGGGAATGAAGACAAGAATAATAAGTACTTCAAAAAAAGCTGAAAGCAAGAAACTGAACAGTGGTACTAGCATTATTGGCAAGATTAATAAATAAAAATCTTGGAGATGCTGATATGTCAAGGCAGAAATTACATCACTATAAATCTGTGAATTATTTGTGCAATTAGGACAATATACAGAAATCATAGTAGGGTATTACATTCCTCTTACTCGTTAATGGATAGAATGCAGGTTGGGAAAGGGCATTTGGGATCCCAAAATGCTGTGAGTGTGCTTGGAAGTGCTCAAAGTTCATAAGTACATTCCATGTCCTAGTAGATAAAATACCTAGTTGAAAACTCTCAATACAGTTGTTTCTTTGGTATTCACGGGTGACAAGTTCTAGGACCCCTACTGATACCCAATTCCCCACGTGGCTTAAGTCCCTTACAAAAAGTGGCCTGCTGCAGTCAGCTCTCCGCATCCAGGGTCCCTCCGCATCCAGGAATTCTGCGTCTACTGATACCGAGGGCCAACTGTACTGAAATTCATGTGCCAGGTTAAAACTTGCTACTGTTTAAAAAGGTATAGGAAGGAGTTTCAATCCAGAGCTCACATATTTCTCTCTGTTTGCTCTGTGCTAGCTTTGCAGTGACATTTATGTAATGTTACTTCTATGCAAATTTATGTTAATGACATCACTGATGCTTGGAATTTAAATTGACATGGAGTGAAAACAAAGTACTGTAATTAAAGCTTTGTGAATACTGGCCACTCTGAAAGGATCTTGAAATATCCATGAAATTCCATTTTGGATCCAGTGTGTCTGGTCTATGTGTACTGAGTATTTTGAGATTACATACTCCTTTGCCAGCATCAAGCTTGAAATAGATGTGAGAATATAAGGGTTTCTCTACAAATATACTTTAAAAATAATAATGGATGGGCAGTGCATTCCTGAGATTGTTGTCTTCAAAATATTTCTACTATTTTCTTCTTAGGTAGATGATTGAAAAATAATATGAAATAATATGAAAATAATATATATATAAATAACTTTTGCCTTCTAATAGCATGTTTTTTTTAACATATTTATTGGAGTATAATTGCTACAATGGTGTGTTAGTTTCTGCTTTATAACAAAGTGAATCAGCTATACATATTCATATATCCCCATATCTCCTCTCTCTTGCGTCTCCCTCTGACCCTCCCTATCCCACCCCTATAGGTGGTCACAGAGCACTGAGCTGATCTCCCTTGTGCTATGTGGCTGCTTGCCACTAGATGTCTAATTTACATTTGGTAGTGTATATATGTCCATGCCACTCTCTTACTTTGTCCCAGCTTACCCTTCCCCCTTCCCGACTCCTCAAGTTCATTCTCTACGTCTATGTCTTTATTCCTATACTGCCCCTGGTTCTTCAAAACCATTTTTTTTTCAGATTCCATATATATGTGTTAACATATGGTATTTGTTTTTCTCTTTCTGACTTACTTCACTCTGTATGACAGACTCTAGGTCCATCCACCTCACTACAAGTAACTCAATTTCATTTCTTTTTATGTCTGAGTAGTATTCCACTGTATATATTTGCCACATCTTCTTTATCCATTCATCTGTCGATGGACACTTAGGTTGCTTCCATGTCCTGGCTATTATAAATAGAGCTGCAGTTAACACTGTGGTACATGACTCTTTTTGAATTATGGTTTTCATAGGGTATATGCCAAGTAGTGGGATTGCTGGGTCCTATGGTAGTTCTATTTTTAGTTTTTTGAGCAACCTTCATACTATTCTCCATAGTGGATGTATCAGTTTACATTCCCACCTACAGTGCAAGAGGGTTCCCTTTTCTCCACACCACTCCAGCAGTTATTGTATGTAGGATTTTTCATGATGGTCATTCTAACTGGTGTGAGGTGATACCTCGTTGTAGTTTTGATTTGCATTTCTCTAATGATTAGTGATGTTGAGCATTCTTTTATGTGTTTGTTGGCAATCTGTATATCTTCTTTGGAGAAATGTCTATTTAGGTCTTCTGCCCATTTTTGGATGGGGTTGTTTGCTTTTTTGTTATTGAGCTGCATGAGCTGCTTGTAAATTTTGGAGATTAATCATTCGTCAGTTGCTTCATTAGCAAATATTTTCTCCCATTCTGAGGGTTGTCTTTTCATCTTGTTTATGGTTTCCTTTGCTGTGCAAAAGATTTTAAGTTTCATTAGGTCCCATTTGTTTACTTCTGTTTTTATTTCCATTTCTCTAGGAGGTGGGTCAAAAAGGATCTTGCTGTGAGTTATGTCATAGAGCCTACGTTTTCCTCTAAGAGTTTGATAGTGTCTGGCCTTCCGTTTAGGTCTTTAATCCATTTTGAGTTTATTTATGTGTTAGGGAGTGTTCTAATTTCATTATTTTACATGTAGCTGTCCAGTTTTCCCAGCACCACTTATTGAAGAGGCTGTCTTTTCTCCATTGTATATTCTTGCCTCCTTTATCAAAAATAAGGTGACCATATGTACGTGGGTTTATCTCTGGGCTTTCTATCCTGTTCCATTGATGTATATTTCTGTTTTTGTGCCAGTACCATCCTGTCTTGATTACTGTAGCTTTGTAGTATAGTCTGAAGTCAGGGAGCCTGATTCCTCCAGCTCCGTTTTTCGTTCTCAAGATTGCTTTGGCTATTTGGGGTCTTTTGTGTTTCCATACAAATTATGAAATTTTTTGTTCTAGTTCTGTGAAAAAAGCCAGTGGTAGTTTGATAGGGATTGCATTGAATCTGTAGATTGCTTTGGGTAGTAGAGTCATTTTCACAATGTTGATTGCTCCAATCCAAGAACATGCTATATCTCTCCATCTATTTGTATCATCTTTAATTTCTTTCTGTCTTATAATTTTCTGCATACAGGTCTTTTGTCTCCTTAGGTAGGTTTATTCCTAGGTATTTTATTCTTTTTGTTACAGTGGTAAATGGGAGTGTTTCCTTAATTTCTCTTTAAGAATTTTCATCATTAATTGTATAGGAATGCAAGAGATTTCTGTGCATTAATTTTGTATCCTACTACTTTACCAAATTCATTGATTAGCTCTAGTTGTTTTCTGGGGGCATCTTTAGGATTCTCTATGTATAGTATCATGTCATCTGCAAACAGTGACAGCTTTACTTCTCCTTTTCCGATTTGTATTCCTTTTTATTTCTTTTTCTTCTCTGATTGCTGTGACTAAAACTTCCAAAACTATGTTGAATAATAGTGGTGAGAGTGGACAACCTTATCTTGTTCCTGATCTTAGTGGAAATGTTTTCAGTTTTTTACCACTGAGAATGATGTTGGCTGTGGGTTTGTCATATATGGCCTTTATTATGTTGAGGTAAGTTCCCTCTATGCCTACTTTCTGGAGGGTTTTTATTATAAATGGTGTTGAATTTTGTCAAAATCTTTTCCTGAATCTATTGAGATGATCATATGGTTTTTCTCCTTCAATTTGTTAATATGGTTTATCACATTGTTTTCTTTGTGTATATTGAAGAATCTTTGCATTCCTGGTATAAACCCCACTTGATCATGGTGTATGATTCTTTTAATGTGCTGCTGGATTCTGTTTGATAGTATTTTGTTGAGGATTTTTGCATCTTTGTTCATCAGGGATATTGGCCTGTAGTTTTCTTTCTTTGTGACATCTTTGTCTGGTTTTGGTATCAGGGTATGGTGGCCTCGTAGAATGAGTTTGGGAGTGTTCCTTCCTGTGCAATTTTTTGAAAGAGTTTAAGATGGAGAATTGTTAGCTCTTTTCTAAATGTTTCGTAGATTTCACCTGTGAAGCCATCTGGTCCTGGGCTTTTGTTTGTTGGAAGATTTTTAATCACAGTCTCAATTTCAGTGCTTGTGATTGGTCTGTTTATATTTTCTATTTCTCCCTGGTTCAGTCTCAGAAGTTTGTGCTTTTCTACGTATTTTTCCATTTCTTCCAGGTGTCCATATTTTTGGCATATAGTTGCTTGTAGTAATCTCTCATGTTCCTTTGTATTTCTTCAGTGTCAGTTGTTACTTCTCCTTTTTCATTTCTAATTCTATGAAATTGAGTCTTCTTCCTTTTTTTCTTGATGAGTCTGGCTAATGGTTTTTCAATTTTGTTTATCTTCTCAAAGAACCAGCTTTTAGTTTTATTGATCTTTACTATCGTTTCCTTCATTTCTTTTTCATTTATTTCTGATCTGGTCTTTATGATTTCTTTCCTTCTGCTAACTTTGGTTTTTTTTTTATTCTTCTTTCTCTAATTGCTTTAGGTGTAAGGTTAGGTTGTTTATTTGAGATGTTTCTTGTTTCTTGAGGTAGGATTGTATTGCTATACACTTCCCTCTTAGAACTGCTTTTACTGCATCCCATAGGTTTTGGGTCATTGTGTTTTCATTGTCATTTTTTTCTAGGTATTTTTTGATTTCCTCTTTGATTTCTTCATTGATCTCTTAGTTATTAAGTAGTTTAGTGTTTAGCCTCCATGTGTTTGTATTTTTTACAGATTTTTTACCTGTAATTGATATCTAGTCTTATAGCATTGAGGTCAGAACTAATAGCTTTTTGATACAATTAACTTTAAGACCTAAAAGAGAGTGAACTTCAGGAATATTTGTTCTATAGACATTGTAATTAATATTCTTTGTAGTTTGTATAATGAAATCTATAGCTCTCTTTACAGACAAATCCAATTGGGAAATAGGCAGGATTTTTATGAAGATATTAATTTAAAGGCCCCTAGACTATAGAAGGATGTCTAACTCTATGCTGATTAGACTCCAAGTAAGGGACATGTTTGGTCCCTCACCTGTTTGTTTCCTTTGTGAATAGTTTTCTTAATGCACATATGTTTTTTCTGCCCATGCATCACTGCTAGTATCTTATATACTTCATTTCACCTTTATATATCATTGAAGCAGCTGCATTCTTATATCTAATATTATTAAGTTTTGATCACATACAGTTTAACTGCTTGCACTGTTGGATTGCTATGAATCTCTAACATGTTGAGCACATGCCTATCTCTATTCCTATGTGTAAAAAACTTCCTTTTTAAAAAATATTTCTGGAGCACATAAGTCATTGATCAGCAAATAAATGGATATTCAATCAGTTATATTCACTTACTATCTGTTTTTAATGTGAATCCCAAATGGGTGAATGTTTTTATATGCCTTTTGTGTTAGAAAAGTCAGTTTTTGGTAAGACACTCTTCTGCTACACTTGTTATCATCAACAGTCATACTTATTTGTAAGCTCTTTATTGTGGCAATAACTTTTACTGAAAACTAACCTGTTCTACTGATAATTTAGTGAATGTGAGTAGATAAGCAAATGCTGGATTGACACATAGTTGTATAGAACCTTTCTAATGCACCATCCAAATAGTACTATTACCATGGTTGTTATGTATTCTGTGAAACACACACACAACACAGACAAACAAAAACTAAAACAAAAATATACACAAAGAACAACAACATCAAAACTCTGGCTTATAGTAAAGCTTATATTGAACTAACTTTCCTGTCAAAAACAATGATCTACTCTGGACAAAATATATAAAAAACACACATACACACAGAGTTATTTAGGGGCACTGGAGAGTGGCCAAAATTAGTAGAAACTGGAGGGAATTCACTCTTTGAAGGAAATAAAAAAAAGTAAAATTTGAAAAAAATTTTGCTGAAATGAATTCTAAATGTAATTAATCACAGCACGTAACAGATAGAGGAGGCTCAGTTAACCCCTAGTAGGATGAATCCAGAGGAAATAAAATTTAATCACATCATATTGTTAAAAAGCAAAGATAAAGAAAACAAAAAAACATAAAACAAAAACCCTAACAGGCAGCCAGATTTGAAAGAAATATAAGATATAAATGATAGCTTTTTTTTAAATCTAAAGCAATGGTGGGCAAAAACAAGTTAATAGAAGTGCATCTACAAAGGGATGCAGGAAAAAAAGAAGGAAAAAAAAAAACCTGTTAAACCTAAAATTCTACCCCCAGAAGTAAAAAGAAACATTCAAAAGTGAAGCATAAACAATAGGAATATTTTCAAATAAACAAGAACTGAAAAATGAAATAACATAGTGAGTTCTATTGATTATAGAGAAATGATGCTAAAAGTCCTCAGTGACCAAATAATTTTCCAGATAAAGAGAAAAAGGGAGGACAAAGATCAAATAGCAGAAGAGACAATAGCAACAAATAGCAAGATGGTAGTTTTAAGTTCAAGTAGATCAATCATTACATTAAAATTAAATGGACAGAGGACTTCCCTAGTGGTTCAGTGTTAAAGAATCTGCCTTCCAATGCAGGAGACGCGAGTATGATCCCTGGTCAGGGAACTAGGTTCCCACATGCTGCAGGACAGCTAAGCCCACGTGCCACAACTACTGAGCTTGTGCGCCACAACTACAGAGGCCACATGCCCTGGAGCCTGCACACCACAGCTGGAGAGAAAACCTGCATAACACAACTAGAGAGAAGTCCGTGCACCGGAACTAGAGAGACACTTGCACGCTGCAACAAAGATCCCATGTGCCGCAGCTAAGACCTGATGCAGCCAAAATAAATAAATAAGATTAAAAATAAATAAATAAAAATTTAAAAATAAAATTAAATGGACAAAACCTACAATTAAGGATAAAGTTTATCAAATGGAATAAAAAGATCCAACTATGTACCATTTACTATAGACACTTTTAAATATAAAGACTAAGGTTAAGATAAAAAATAGAATAATCTATATCAGGCAAATACAAAGCATTTGGAAGTTGCTATGGCTATCACAGCCAACTTCAAGACACAGAGGATTTATAATTGTAACTAAGCCCACGCTTAGCTTCAATTATAATTGCAGCTAAGCCCGCACGCCAGAATTACTGAGCACGCGCACCACAACTAAACAGTCTGTGTGCTGCAACTACAGGGCCCACACACTCTGAAGCCTGTGCACCACAACTAGAGAGAAGCCCACGCACCACAAGGAAGAGCTCGCTTGCTGCAGTGAAAGATCCCACAAGGTGCAACTAAGACCTGACACAGCCAAAAATAAATAAATATTAAACAACAACAACAAAGCTGGAGGTTTTATACTACCTGATGACTATGGTAATCCAGAAAATATTATTTGTTAAGGATAGGCAAATAGATCAATGGAGCAGTACAAACCTGTGTTATGGCTCAGCCATTTCATTTCTAAATATTTACCCAAGAGAAGGAAAGCATACGTCCATCAAAGACTTGACAAAAATGTTCATAGCAGTTTTTACTCATAATAGCCAAAGATGTAAATATCCTAAATGGTTATCAACATGATAATAGATAAGCTAATGTTGGTATATTTACTCAATTGAATTCTCCTGAGCAGTATAAAAGGCACAAAGTACTGAAACATACAAAACATGATGTCTCAAAACAAGGAGCAAAAGAAATCATACACATAAGAGCACTTGCAGCATAACTCCATTTACATCAAACCCTAGAACAGGCAAAATTAACAGAACTGAGAACAGTGAGTACAGGGTAGGCGAGCTTTGACTAGCAAGTAATATGAAAAAACCTTTCTGAAATGGCAGAAATATTTTATGTTCTGTTTTGAGTGGTGGTTACATTAATTTATATATTTGCCCAAACATACAAACTCTATATTTAAATTCTGTACATTTTCAACTTGAAAATAGAATAAAGAAAAATAATGAGTTTTAGAATAAGGTTATGGGACTCCTTTTTTCCTCATCAATTTAGTTATGTATTTTCAAGATCTTGAGAAAAGACAATTGTTGTGATCTAAACTGAGATTTATTGGGCTAAGGATTAGCAATCTGAATATGGAATCTCAGGCTCCATTGAAAGAAATCAAGAAAAAATTATGCTATATTCTTCTTATTTATTGTATAATAGAGAATTGGTGTCATGAATTTTATGTTTAAAATTCAGTTAAATTAAATTGGGCTCTATTCAGATGTGGTTTCTAACTGTTTTATGATTTTCTCAAGAATTGAGGAGCAGCAAAGACTGAGAAAATGCATATGGATAATGTTTATTCCCCTTGGAGGAAAGATTTAGTAAAGGTGTCAATGCTCTCTTTGTATCCTTTGGACTTTTTAGTGTATTCCACCACATTCCAATTGCCAAGATCTGTACACCTAAGAGACATACTGCCCGTGTGCACGGCAAGTTTGAAGTGCCAAGGAATTGACATCTCTCCCAGCAACCCTATTCAAATGACCTTTGGGAGTTGTATAAATATCATAGCTTCCTTGTCTCTTGGGTGGGGAAAGGCTGAATCATTTGTTTTGCACCATTTTCCAGAATTTCCCTGTAGAATTAGGATTTATTCACCCTTGGCGGCATCTAGTTTAATGATGCAATACTTTCTTGGCGTGCATCCACATTGCACCCCATTTGTTCCAATGTTTGAATCACCTTTAGTAAACATCTTTAGTTGATTCTGTAGCGATTGTGCTCACAGGATAAGGCAACAGTCTTGTTATCCTTGTATGCATTTTGAAAACAATTTTAAAACAACCTAGAAGTCAGATCAGGATAGATAAGGTACACGGAAAAATTGTGCCTGACTCTTCACAATGTAATTTGTATGCAAGTTAATATTTGTACATGCTGTATTGTTACATGGGTATATTATTTGATCCTGAATATTTTTTCATGATTCTGAAGTCTTCTCAATGGCAAATAATAAAACATATGAAAAGTTTTGGGGACCAAAGAACTTATCATTATGACATTATGTACTGTCCGCTGAATCCCAAAAAGCTGTTTTTTGGAACTCCAGAACTTAAGTGACTTGTGCACATTTATATGGAAAACAGCACTCCCTAAAATAAATTAAAAATAAGGTTACAAATATTCCCTTTTCTCAGTACTGGGTTTCTTAGAGATACCAACACCAACCTTTTAATCATTATGGTAAACATTCCTAGGATGCCTTTAGAAGATTTTTTTAAATCTATCTTACTTGTTATCAAGGCACAATGTACCCATGGTGAAAACCCCTTTCCCCTATTTATTTTCATGGTAAATGTCCCTATAGTTTGGCTCTGTACTTAATAGCACACATATGTTTATCAATACTACAGAAAATCTCTCACACTAAATTCATTTAGGGGATGATTTATATCACCATAAATGTGCATATTTGCATATATTAGCTTTTTAAACTTGTAAAAATATAACTAGATGGATATGATTTTCATGTCAAATAAAATCTTGATTTACGTAGACTAATCCAAAGTATGGATGTTCTTTAAATATCATTTAGTTATAAGACTTCTGAAATCCTCTTTTTCGTAAAATCATTAAATCGAATAATTTGTTTTACAAAAAGTGAGATGCCAGTGTCTAATATTCCCTTTTTACAGTACTAACTGATGCCTCAAGCATATATCAACGTCTTGTTTTTTTGTTTTTTTTTTTCTTATCAATCTTTATTTATTTATTTTTTTTTTTAACATCTTTATTGGGGTATAATTACTTTACAATGGTGTGTTAGTTTCTGCTTTATAACAAAGTGAATCAGTTATACATATACATATGTTCCCATATCTCTTCCCTCTTGCGTCTCCCTCCCTCCCACCCTCCCTATCCCACCCCTCCAGGCTGTCACAGAGCACCGAGCCAATATCCCTGTGCCATGCGGCTGCTTCCCACTAGCTATCTACCTTACTACGTTTGTTAGTGTGTATATGTCCATGACTCTCTCTCGCCCCGTCACAGCTCACCCTTCCCCCTCCCCATAACCTCAAGTCCGTTCTCTAGGAGGTCTGCGTCTCTATTCCTGCCTTACCCCTAGGTTCTTCATGACATTTTTTTTTTTTTCTTAAATTCCATATATATGTGTTAGCATACTGTATTTGTCTTTTTCTTTCTGACTTACTTCACTGTGTATGACAGACTCTAGGTCTATCCACCTCATTACAAATAGCTCAATTTCGTTTCTTTTTATGGCTGAGTAATATTCCATTGTATATATGTGCCACATCTTCTTTATCCATTCATCCGATGATGGGCACTTAGGTTGTTTCCATCTCCGGGCTATTGTAAATAGAGCTGCGATGAACATTTTGGTACATGACTCTTTTTGAATTTCGGTTTTCTCAGGGTATATGCCCAGTAGTGGGATTGCTGGGTCATATGGTAGTTCTATTTGTAGTTTTTTAAGGAACCTCCATACTGTTCTCCATAGTGGCTGAACCAATTCACATTCCCACCAGCAGTGCAAGAGGGTTCCCTTTTCTCCACACCCTCTCCAGCATTTATTGTTTCTAGATTTATTGATGATGGCCATTCTGACTGGTGTGAGATGATATCTCATTGTAGTTTTGATTTGCATTTCTCTAATGATTAATGATGTTGAGCATTCTTTCATGTGTTTGTTGGCAGTCTGTATATCTTCTTTGGAGAAATGTCTATTTAGGTCTTCTGCCCATTTTTGGATTGGGTTGTTTGTTTTTTTGTTGTTGAGCTGCATGAGCTGCTTGTAAATTTTGGAGATTAATCCTTTGTCAGTTGCTTCATTTGCAAAAATTTTCTCCCATTCTGAGGGTTGTCTTTTGGTCTTGTTTATGGTTTCCTTTGCTGTGCAAAAGCTTTGAAGTTTCATTAGGTCCCATTTGTTTATTTTTGTTTTTATTTCCATTACTCTAGGGGGTGGGTCAGAAAGAATCTTGCTGTGATTTATGTCATAGAGTGTTCTGCCTATGTTTTCCTCTAATAGTTTGATAGTTTCTGGCCTTATATTTAGGTCTTTAATCCATTTTGAGCTTATTTTTGTGTATGGTGTTAGGGAGTGTTCTAATTTCATTCTTTTACATGTACCTGTCCAGTTTTCCCAGCACCATTTATTGAAGAGGCTGTCCTTTTTCCACTGTACATTCCTGCCACCTTTATCAAAGATAAGGTGTCCATATGTGCATGGGTTTATCTCTGGGCTTTCTATCCTGTTCCATTGATCTATCTTTCTGTTTTTGTGCCAGTACCATACCGTCTTGATAACTGTAGCTTTGTAGTATAGTCTGAAGTCAGGGAGCCTGATTCCTCCAGTTCCTTTTTTTGTTCTCAAGATTGCTTTGGCTACTCGGGGTCTTTTGTGTTTCCATACAAATTGCGAAATTTTTTGTTCTAGTTCTGTGAAAAATGCCAATGGTAGTTTGATAGGGATTGCATTGAATCTATAGATTGCTTTGGGTAGTAGAGTCATTTTCACAATGTTGATTCTTCCAATCCAAGAACATGGTATATGTCTCCATCTATTTGTATCATCTTTAATTTCTTTCATCAGTGTCTTATAGTTTTCTGCATACAGGTCTTTTGTCTCCTTAGGTAGGTTTATTCCTAGATATTTTATTCTTTTTGTTGCAATGGTAAATGGGAGTGTTTTCTTGATTTCACTTTCAGATTTTTCATCATTAGTATATAGGAATGCCAGAGATTTCTGTGCATTAATTTTGTATCCTGCTACTTTACCAAATTCATTGATTAGCTCTAGTAGTTTTCTGGTAGCATCTTTAGGATTCTCTATGTATAGGATCATGTCATCTGCAAACAGTGACAGCTTTACTTCTTCTTTTCCGATTTGGATTCCTTTTATTTCCTTCTCTTCTCTGATTGCTGTGGCTAAAACTTCCAAAACTATGTTGAATAAGAGTGGTGAGAGTGGGCACCCTTGTCTTGTTCCTGATCTTAGTGGAAATGCTTTCAGTTTTTCACCATTGAGGATGATGTTTGCTGTGGGCTTGTCGTATATGGCCTTTATTATGTTGAGGAAAGTTCCCTCTATGCCTACTTTCTGCAGGGTTTTTATCATAAATGGGTGTTGAATTTTGTCAAAAGCTTTCTCTGCATCTATTGAGATGATCATATGGTTTTTCTCCTTCAGTTTGTTAATATGGTTTATCACATTGATAGATTTGCGTATATTGAAGAATCCTTGCATTCCTGGAACAAACCCCACTTGATCATGGTGTATGATCCTTTTAATGTGCTGTTGGATTCTGTTTGCTAGTATTTTGTTGAGGATTTTTGCATCTATGTTCATCAGTGATATTGGTCTGTAGTTTTCTTTCTTTGTGACATCCTTGCCTGGTTTTGGTATCAAGGTGATGGTGGCCTCGTAGAATGAGTTTGGGAGTGTTCCTCCCTCTGCTATATTTTGGAAGAGTTTGAGAAGGATAGGTGTTAGCTCTTCTCTAAATGTTTGATAGAATTCGCCTGTGAAGCCATCTGGTCCTGGGCTTTTCTTTGTTGGAAGATTTTTAATCACAGTTTCAATTTCAGTGCTTGTGATTGGTCTGTTCATATTTTCTATTTCTTCCTGATTCAGTCTTGGCAGGTTGTGCATTTCTAAGAATTTGTCCATTTCTTCCAGATTGTCCATTTTATTGGCATAGAGTTGCTTGTAGTAATCTCTCATGATCTCTTTTATTTCTGCAGTGTCAGTTGTTACCTCTCCTTTTTCATTTCTAATTCTATTGATTTGAGTCTTCTCCCTTTTTTTCTTGATAAGTCTGGCTAGTGGTTTATCTATTTTGTTTATCTTCTCAAAGAACCAGCTTTTAGTTTCATTGATCTTTGCTATTGTTTCCTTCATTTCTTTTTCATTTATTTCTGATCTGATTTTTATGATTTCTTTCCTTCTGCTAGCTTTGGGGTTTTTTTGTTCTTCTTTCTCTAATTGCTTGAGGTGCAAGGTTAGGGTGTTTATTCTAGATGTTTCCTGCTTCTTAAGGTGGGCTTGTATTGCTATAAACTTCCCCCCTAGAACTGCTTTTGCTGCATCCCACAGGTTTTGGGTCGTTGTGTCTCCATTGTCATTTGTTTCTAGGTATTTTTTGATTTCCTCTTTGATTTCTTCAGTGATCACTTCATTATTAAGTAGTGTATTGTTTAGCCTCCATGTGTTTGTATTTTTTACAGATCTTTTCCTGTAATTGATATCTAGTCTCATGGCGTTGTGGTCAGAAAAGATACTTGATACAATTTCAATTTTCTTAACTTTGCCAAGGCTTGATTTGTGACCCAAGATATGATCTATCCTGGAGAATGTTCCGTGAGCACTTGAGAAAAATGTGTATTCTGTTGTTTTTGGATGGAGTGTCCTATAAATATTAATTAAGTCCATCTTGTTTAATGTATCATTTAAAGCTTGTGTTTCCTTATTTATTTTCATTTTGGATGATCTGTCCATGGGTGAAAGTGGGGTGTTTAAGTCCCCTACTATGAATGTGTTACTGTCAATTTCCCCTTTTATGGCTGTTAGTATTTGCCTTATGTATTGAGGTGCTCCTATGTTGGGTGCATAAATATTTACAATTGTTATATCTTCTTCTTGGATCGATCCCTTGATCATTATGTAGTGTCCTTCTTTGTCTCTTTTAATAGTCCTTATTTTAAAGTCTATTTTGTCTGATATGAGAATTGCTACTCCAGCTTTCTTTTGGTTTCCATTTGCATGGAATATCTTTTTCCATCCCCTTACTTTTAGTCTGTATGTGTCTCTAGGTCTGAAGTGGGTCTCTTGTAGACAGCATATGTAAGGGTCTTGTTTTTGTATCCATTCAGCTAGTCTGTGTCTTTTGGTGGGAGCATTTAGTCCATTTACATTTAAGGTAATTATCGATATGTATGTTCCTATTCCCATTTTCTATATTGTTTTGGGTTCGTTATTATAGGTCTTTTCCTTCTCTTGTGTTTCTTGCCTAGAGAAGATCCTTTAGCATTTGTTGTAAAGCTGGTTTGGTGGTGCTGAACTCTCTCAGCTTTTGCTTGTCTGTAAAGGTTTTAATTTCTCCATCAAATCTGAATGAGATCCTTGCTGGGTAGAGTAGTCTTGGTTGCAGGTTTTTCTCCTTCATCACTTTCAGTATGTCCTGCCACTCCCTTCTGGCTTGTAGGGTTTCTGCTGAAAGATCAGCTGTTAACCTTATGGGGATTCCCTTATGTGTTATTTGTTGTTTTTCCCTTGCTGCTTTTAATATGCTTTCTTTGTATTTAATTTTTGACAGTTTGATTAATATGTGTCTTGGCGTATTTCTCCTTGTATTTATCCTGTATGGGACTCTCTGTGCTTCCTGGACTTGGTTAACTATTTCCTTTCCCATATTAGGGAAGTTTTCAACTATAATCTCTTCAAATATTTTCTCAGTCCCTTTCTTTTTCTCTTCTTCTTCTGGAACCCCTATAATTCGAATGTTGGTGCGTTTAATGTTGTCCCAGAGGTCTCTGAGACTGTCCTCAGTTCTTTTCATTCTTTTTTCTTTATTCTGCTCTGCAGTAGTTATTTCCACTATTTTATCTTCCAGGTCACTTATCCGTTCTTCTGCCTCAGTTATTCTGCTATTGATCCCATCTAGAGTATTTTTAATTTCATTTATTGTGTTGTTCATCGTTGCTTGTTTCATCTTTAGTTCTTCTAGGTCCTTGTTAACTGATTCTTGCATTTTGTCCATTCTATTGTCCATTCTATCTCCAAGATTTCGGATCAACCTTACTATCATTATTCTGAATTCTTTTTCAGGTAGACTGCCTATTTCCTCTTCATTTGTTAGGTCTGGTGCATTTTTATCTTGCTCCTTTATCTGCTGTGTGTTTTTCTGTTTTCTCATTTTGCTTATCTTACTGTGTTTGGGGTCTCCTTTTTGCAGGCTGCAGGTTCGTAGTTCCTCCTGTTTTTGATGTCTGTCTCCAGTGGCTAAGGTTGGTTCAGTGGGTTGTGTAGGCTTCCTGGTGGAGGGGACTAGTGCCTGTGTTGTGGTGGAAGAGGCTGGATCTTGTCTCTCTAGTGGGCAGGTTCACATCTGGTGGTGTGTTTTGGGGTGTCTGTGGCCTTATTATGATTTTAGGCAGCCTCTCTGCTAATGGGTGGGGTTGTGTTCCTGTTTTGCTAGTTGTTTGGCACAGGTTGTCCAGCACTGTGGCTTGCTGGTCGTTGAGTGAAGCTGGGTGCTGGTGTTAAGATGGGGGTCTCTGGGAGTTTTTCGCCGTTTGATATTATCTGGAGCTGGGAGGTCTCTTGTGAACCAGTGTCTTGAAGTTGGCTCTCCTACCTCAGAGGCAGAGCCCTGCCTCCTGGCTGGAGCACCAAGAGCCTTTCATCCACACGGCTCAGAATAAAAGGGAGAAAAAGTAGAGGGAATTAGTAGACGTATGAGGAAAGAAAGAAGGAAAGGAGGGAAGGAAGGAGGGAAGGAAGGAAGGAAGGAAGGAAGAAAGAAAGAAAGAAGCAAAGAAGGAAAAAAGGCAAGAAGGAACGAAAGGAGGGAGGGAGGGAGGGAGGAAGGAAGGAGGGAAAGAAGGAAAAACAAAAAGAAAAAAGATACAGTAAAAATAAAATAAAGTATAATAAAGTTATTGAATTAAAAAATTCTTAATTAGAAAAAAAAAAGGACGGATAGAACCTTAGGACAAATGTTGGAAGCAAAGCTGTACAGACAAAGTCTTACACAGAAGCGTACACATACACCCTCACAAAAAGAGGTAAAGGGGGAAAAATCATAAATCTTGCTGTCAGAGACCACCTCCTCAATTTGGGATGATTCGTTGTCTAAAGGAGGGAAGGAAGGAAGGAAAGAAAGAAAGAAAGAAAGGACGAAGGTAAAGTATAATAACGTTCTTAAAATTAAAATTGATTATTAAGAAAAAAAATTTTAAGAAAAAACCATGGACGGATAGAACCTAGGACAAATGGTGGAAGCAAGACTACACAGACAAGATCTCACACAGAAGCATACACATACACATTCACAAAAAGAGGAATAGGGAGAAAAATCATAGATCTTGCTCCCAAAGTCCACCTCCTTAATTTGGGATGATTGGCTGTCTATTCATGTATTCCACAGATGCAGGGTACATCAAGTTGATTGTGGAGCTTTAATCCGCTGCTTCTGAGGCTGCTGGGAGAGATTTCCCTTTCTCTTCTTTGTTCTCACAGCTCACAGGGGCTCAGCTTTGGATTTGGCCCTTCCTCTGCGTGTAGGTCGCTGGAGGGCGTCTGTTTTTTGCTCAGACAGGACGGGGTTAAAGGAGCCGCTGATTCGGGGGTTCTGGCGTACGGAGGCCGGCGGCGGGGAGGGAGGGGCACGGAATGCGGGGCGGGCCTGCGGCGGCAAAGTCCGGCCACCAGCCCGAGGCCCGCCGTGCGCTCTCCCGGGGAAGTCGTCCCCGGATCCCGGGAACCCGGCAGTGGCGGGCTGCACAGGCTCCGCGGAAGAGGGGAGTGGAGAGCGACCTGCGCTCGCACACAGGCCCCTTGGTGGCGGCAGCAGCAGCCCCAACGTCTCCCGCCCGCCTTGGGGTCCGCGCCTCCAGCCGCGGCTTGCGCCCGTCTCTGGAGTCAGCGCCCTCAGCCGCGGCTCGCGCCCGTCTCTGGGGTCCGCGCCCTCAGCCGTGGCTCGCGCCCGTCTCTGGGGTCCGCGCTTTCAGCCGCGGCTCGCGCCCGTCTCTGGGGTCCGCGCTTTCAGCCGCGGCTCGCGCCCGTCTCTGGGGTCCGCGCTTTCAGCCGCGGCTCGCGCCCGTCTCTGGGGTCCGCGCTTTCAGCCGCGGCTCTCGCCCGTCTGTGGGGTTCGCGCTTTTAGCCGCGGCTCGCGCCCGTCTCTGGAGTTCCTTTAAGCAGCGTTCTTAAACCCCTCTCCTCACGCACCAGGAAACAAAGAGGGAAGAAAAAGTCTCTTGCCTCTTCGGCAGGTGCAGGCTTTTCCCCGGACTCCCTCCCGGCTAGCTGTGGTGCACTAACCCCTTCAGGCTATGTTCAAGCCGCCAACCCCAGTCCTCTCCCTGCGCTCCGTCCGAAACCGAAACCCTAGCCTCAGAGCCTCAGCTCGCAGCCCCGCCCGTCCCGGCGGGTGAGCAGACAAGCCTCTCGGGCTGGTGAGTGCCGGTCGGCACCGATCCTCTGTGCGGGAATCTCCCCGCTTTGCCCTCCGCACCCGTTGCTGTGCACTCCTCCGCGGCTTCGAAGCTCCCCCCTCCGCCTCCCGCCGTCTCCGCCCGCGAAGGGGCTTCCTAGTGTGTGGAAACTTTTCCTCCTTCACAGCTCCCTCCCACTGGTGCAGGTGCCGTCCCTATTCTTTTGTCTCTGTTTATTCTTTTTTCCTTTTGCCCTACCCAGGTACGTGGGGAGTTTCTTGCCTTTTGGGAGGTCTGAGGTCTTCTGCCAGCCTTCAGTAGGTGTTCTGCAGGAGTTGTTCCACGTGTAGATGTATTTCTGGTGTATCTGTGGAGAGGAAGGTGATCTCCGCGTCTTACTCTTCCGCCATCTTCCCTTACTCCCAACGTCTTGTTTTAAGGGTACTTTATTTCACCTTGACATCTGGTTTAGTCTGAGCGGAGGGAAGATTCTTTTTTATTTTTCCCTTGTTTTTTTTGGGGGGGTGGGGAAGATTCTTTTTTGACTGTGGAGTTGTTCTATGAGTTATTTATTGCTAAACCCATGTAATATCTTAGCCCACAATTTGATATAATTCATTCAAATGTATAAGGTCAACTGTTAGCTCCTTTATGAAACATGTTGGGAGTATTTATCCACATAAAGCTGATTTTACAGAATTTTTTTTAACAGGACACAATTTTGATGTTCCTGTCAATATTTTAACTTGGTGTTATCTGTCTCACACTCCCTTCCTCTCTACACTGATGGTTAATGTGTATCTAATTTCTTTAAACTGTATTTAAATCGAGGTTTGTTTGTTTTTTTAAGTCACTCTGCCAGAATTGGAACTACATCTGTTGTCCATTCCGTTCTAGCACTGCCCAGCTTTGCTGGTTCATATCATCAATAGCACTGTATATAAAAGCTGAGTGTCATTATGATTTAAAGACCCACCTCTGGCATGATGCCAAATAAATCTAATTTAGGATCTGCTCAATGATAGACAAGAAAATTACAACTAGAAGATATGTACATTGAATTCTAACTCAAAGCATGAGATTTTGGGTGTTGTGCTTTCATTTTGCATTTTGTTGTTGTTTGGGGAATTTAAAAACCTTTGGTTCTCTTACAAAAAATAACACAAGACAGGTGCGAAATTACATATTTTGATTCATTTTCAGGGATGACAGCCTAAAAATATGTTTGCACTCTTTATTGATATAAATGTGAGCTAGACTCCACTCAAAATACTGCCTCTTTTTAATATCTGTTCCCTCTAACTAAACCTGATTTAACTGATAATTATTGGTGGAATAACTAAAACATATTTTTTAAAATGACCATTTGTCTTCTTGTAATTTCTCTATGAGCTGAGTCTGAATTCACCCACTTCAACTCTTACCCCTCAGTGAAAACTTAAAATACTTGGATCGCTTGTGTTACCTCAAATTTAACATGCTCATGATCAAATTCAATTCCCCTTACTTATCTTCACATGGGGTTTTCTGTGGCTATGGCAATATTCCAATTTTTTGTAGGAAATCTTGGAGTTATTTCATTTAATATCCCTTTAGGAGAACTGTTTATAATTCTTTACTCTCATTTCCCATATTCTTGCAGATCTTTTCACTTCTTATGAAATACACTAGTACTCACTTTTCTTCGTTCTGACCCTTCTGTTTCTGAATAAATTTTATTCTAACCCACATACTCTAACTATGAGTTACTGTACTTCTCAACTGATTCCAATCCCACTCCCTTCCTGGGCCCTGCTAATTTTTCTAAGACTCTTCTTTCATCACTCAAGAGTATACTGTATCCCCTATTGCCTACTTCCTAAAACAAGTCCCAGGTTCTCTGACAATTTTTTCTAATACTTAATTTTTTAAAACAATTTAAATTTACAACAAAATTGAGAAGGTATAGAGACTTTCCATATACCCCATGCCTCCCCCCAGTAGACATCCCCATCAGAGTGGTACATTTGTTACAATTCATGAACCTACATTGACCCACCATAATCATAGTCCATTGTTTACATTAAGGTTCATTCTTGGTATTATACATTCTATGGGTTTGGACAAATGTATAGTGACATGTATCCATCATTATATCATACAGAGTATTTTCACTTTCCTAAAAATCCTCTGTATTCTACCTATTCATCCCTCCTCCACCCCAACCTCTGGCAATGCTGATAGTTTTACTGTCTCAATAGTTTTCCTTTTCCAGAATGTCATGTCGTTGGAATTATACAGTATTTAGCCTTTCAGATTGTCTTCTTCTGACAAGTTTTCAAGACCCTCATAACTGTCCTTAGACTGCCTAGCCTCAATGTACATTCCTATGGAGATTTCTTTTGTTTCCTTATCTCCCAACATCCAATGCCATTTATAGGGATTCGTAGACTTGACTCTGATCTTAGTGTCTTGTACTAATCCAGAATGTAGGCACCTTTATTGTATGGGACTCTACTGCAATATAATGAGGTTGTAATTGCTAGTTGATCCCTAATCTTATATCTAGGCTGATAATTTGATTATACCTTGTCCAAAAGAATTGGTCCCCAACATGTGTCCCAGCTTCCATAAGTGGGCTTCTGTGTGACTCTGAGTTACTCCCTGTTCACTTGACTTGTGCATTACCCCAGCCCCTTTGGAATTCTGTCTTGCTTTCGTTTGTTTGTTGGATTTTCCTTTAACACCTCTCTCAGAGATTATAATCATACACTCAAATCAGGAATCCCACTAAATTTCATCCCAATTGTGTAGCTACTTTGGGAATTAGAACAAATTAGCAAAACTCAGTGAACATTAGTTTATTCATATAGAAAATGATGCGGAGGAGTATGTGAACCATCATGTGCGAAGGCACCTGGCATACAGTAGACCCTAGATCAAGATTTCTCGGGTGAAGTATCATGAAACATCACTTGAGATGTTAATAAATGCTCTGACGTAGAAAAAAGGTAGTCAAATAACTTGCAAAATTTTAGGCCAAAGATATGTGATGTATTCACTTTATGACATCTCAGAACTTTAATAGCTGATAAACATGAGTCAAGAGGGGTGAACGTGTAACATTTCCCAAATATATTGCCGGTGAAATGCTTTCTTTGTAGAACATCTAGTACAGTTCATTGGACTTAGTTTTGGAGGAATGATTTGAAAAGTGCTGCCTTAGATGACTACAGATCCCTTCTGTTCCCTCTTTCTCCCGTTGCCACGCTTCCTGACTGGGATTGCCTTCTTGGGCTCTCTGGTATCACCCCACCTAGTTCTCTACGTCTCTGTTACCCTCTTGTCCAAGGCATTCTCTTTTACTCATAGAGATCATTACAAACTCACAGAGCCTCATTAAATATAGTAAAAACTGCCAAGTACAAGAAACATGTTTTATATATCTTTTAATCCCCTAGAATTGAGCAATATAGGGGACACAGTAGCTTCCATATATATATATATCACTTGCCATACAATTCTAAACAAATTACGTTTGATTATATTTGGTATTGGTTTGGACCATTTTATAATATTATGTAAATATATATATATGTATTGTGTGTTTATATATCTATATACTAACATCTCCTTATTTAAATTAAATAGTATATAAGATTTTTCCACTTAATTATTAAATCAGAACTCATGAGTAGTGAGCCTGACTGAGAAAAAGGGTTTTAAGGAGTTTTGGTCTGCCAACTCGGATTCACTAAACTCTCATATGAAATTGTGAGTAAGCATTTTTTTATATAGAACTTTAGGTACAAACTTCATGTACTTTATAGGGTAGTGTCTATCCTTTGCCTGCTTGAGGTACTTGAGCAAAGGAAGTACAAGGATGGCCTGCTCTCATTGATATTATTATTCAGTATTTTAAAATAAGTTATATGTGTTTATGGTTCTATTTATAACAGAATAAGCCCTACTGTACAGTACAATAATTTGTTATTGAGATAGAAATCTTGAAGTGTCTCTCAGAAGTACCACCTTCTGATTTGGTGCCAAGTATGATGGAAGACCACATTGTGACAATGTAAGTGAGATCACACCAATTACCAAGGTTATAACTGGTTTTCCTTGATATTCCTTGGGCTTTCCATTTATTCAACATCTCTTTCAGAGCCACATGTCGAAATCTAAGAAATGTTTCTACAAATTATTTATTTTCTTAAGCAATACAATGTTTCATCTATAGGCCCAGATGTGTTGGGCATGAATAATTACTCTTTTACGATATTTTATAGAACATATTTTTTATATTATTAAATATTGGATAACTTGAGGCAAATCAGCCATCCTCTTTTCTTCAGTACCAAAAAGGAAGACGAGTAAACTTAATTGTGTGATAGAGCACGGTTTGCGAGAAAATCCCTGCAGTGGGGGATATTAAATATATTTCTAGACTTCCTATTTGACTGTATATAATCTCCTATGAATCTTGAAAAGAGAAAAAAGAGGAAGCTTGAAAAGATGAGGTATAAGATTATCAAGGTATCAGCTCAAATAATTAATAAGTGATACGATGGGTTATCACTTGCCATCTAATTTTATACAAATTTACATTTGGTATTTGTTTGGACCATTTAATAATACTATGTAAATATGCAAGAACTTACAAAAAATACATTTTCTTTGAGTTCATCTTGTCTTGGGAGTATGACCCATGTTTTCATTGGAATCAATTTTGAATAGTGCTTAACTAATATTACCAGGGCCTTACTAAGTGAGGGATATATTTAGCCATTTAGGTGATAAACATCTAGAGATCAATTTTGCATTAGTAAGGCACAATTTAATACAATATATTTATTGCTTTCTGTGTATTATTGATATAGCACCTTTTTTTCCCCCTGTGTTTAGTAGTTTTGTGATCTAGTGAATTTTCTTCCTTAAAACTGGTACGAAGGAGAGTTTATCATGTGGACAATTCAAACACCGAGAGCCAATAGCAGCATTTAAAACCTGGAGGCTTAGTGCATTTCATAGTGTTCTCCATATTTTAATGATTACAGATATGCCCAGAATGAAGATAGAGCCTTTTGGGTGCTATGTTTGGATCAGCTCTTTAATCCAAAAATTAAAATCGTAGCAACTTGTTTTAAAACCCTTCTATGGAACAATGTTTAGAATGCTAAACTGAGAATTCTAGTATCTGTTATCAAGGTGGTCTTGAGAAAAAAAAATGTTCTCTTTTACAGAGACTGGTATTCCAAATTCTTCATATGCATGTTGTAACAATAATATCTGTTATTATTAATATTAGTGTGGTGACTAACTTACAGAGACACACACATTTTACATTTTTCCCCATTTGCTCTATTCCTTTACATTTAACCACTTAAGCTAAATAGATTATATATATGTATATATGATAAATATATATGATGTATAATCATATTATATATGATGTATACATCATATATATCATATATATATATCATATATATGAGATATATATATATATCTCATATATATATGTATATATCTCAGTTCCTCCCAGCTGAGTAGTTGCAGGGAAATGACAAAAACACGGAGCTAAGTACAAGGCTCATTTATCATCTCTGCTCCTGTGTGAAACCATGAAAGACTGCCCTGACTCACTGGGGCAAGTCCTGTTTTATGAGTCAAGGAGCACCACATCACAGGGTACTGTAAGATTTTCTTAGTCCAAGAGGCCCAGTGATATAAAGTGACCACAGATTCTTTAAGGTCTTACCTTTGGGTGGTTCTATTTATCTTGGTTTCAGGAAGTAGGGTATCTTGTTAGTGAGTGCTTTCTCCGACCTGATTGAGGAAATCTATTCACCTGGCCCTGGCCCATTCACCTTCTGTTTCCATTGCCAGACTTAATAGGCTCTTTCAGCAAGACCTGGAGATTTTAATCTATAAACCAGTAGCTAGGGCTTCCCTGGTGGCACAGTGGTTGAGAGTCCGCCTGCTGATTCAGGGGACGGGGGTTCGTGTCCCGGTCCGGGAAGATCCTACATGCCGCGGAGCGGCGGGGCCCGTGAGCCGTGGCCACTGAGCCTGCGCATTCGGAGCCTGTGCTCCGCAACGGGAGAGGCCACAACAGTGAGAGGCCCGCGTACCGTAACAAAAAAAAAGAAAAAAAAAAAAAACATTAGCTAAAGCTACACCAAACTTATGAGAATCAATCCCAGCATATGTGAGATTTTAGTTTTATTGCCTAAGAGTCAATAATGGATATTATTTCTTAATGTGACAAGAGTGCAAAGGCTTCTAACTTCTTTGACCCTCTGGATTATTTCGAAGTATTTACTCTCTTCCTGGCAATCCCCAAATAATAGCAAAGGTGACTAAACCATTTTTAAGGCATGATGTTGTTGATTTGTTTACAATGATTCAGCTGAGTTTTCTTTCTGTTTGCTTTGTTGCTTGAATTAAATTTTTTTCACTCTTGATAAGGGGGTTTGCTAACCTATCCTCATATTACAGAAACAATACATATCTAACATTACGTCTATTATATCTATCTTTTGGGTTGTACTAAATCTACCTTCCTTAATAGATGAAAAGTTTGTCTCTTTCCACCATAGAAGGAAGCCTAGAATATTCCTGAATATAGGATCTAATGTTGTACAAGGCTGTTGCAGCATAGTCTTCATAATACTGCATTCTTGACAGTATTCTTTTCTACACAAATCCACAGAGAAAAAGCTTCCCAATGACCACGCAAGGAAGGGGTCCTATTTGGGGTGACAGCCAGCTCTTCAGCTCAGTCAAATTATTTTAGTTTTATTATTAGCTTTGAAATGTGTCAATTGCCTCAAATATAAGTGACACATATTTAAATTTAAATGTATTTCTACAAAATAGAAATGATTTTTGGTGTACTCTCTAGGATTTTCTATATATTGTCTCACTTGTGATACTGTGGAAACTAGTAATACTAATTGCATTATTTTTAGAAGTGCATCAAAGACACTGGTACTTCCTAAAGTTGCATTTTCACTCTCTTATTTCCCAGCCCTCTGGCAGTTTGGTAGGGTAGCATTTAGTTATGATCTTCAGGCTATTGGTGGAAGTGGCATCTGTCGCATGGTGACCTTTCAGCTCTCTCTTCTGTCTCTACAAACAAGGAAACTTTGTGTTGAGATGATGGAGGCACAGAATAAAAGCGATCTGGTTTCCTGAGGCACTGCATGGAAGAGAGTTAACCTGGAAAGTTACCTAAGTCCATAAAGATTTTTGCACGTGTGAGAAATAAACCCCTTGTAATATTAATTGCTGATAGTGTGGGGTTGTTTGTTAGCAAACTAAAACCTAGCTTATCCCTGACTCTCTGCGAGCACTTAGTAATTTATGAAGACTGTTTGCAAATGTTATTTCAATTGCTGTCTGAGATCCACTGCACAGATGAAGAACTTGACACTCTGGGAAGGCCTTTTTGTCTTTGGTCACACTCCTAGTAAATGGCAGTGATGCATGTCACACGTAGGGCTCCTGTCACAAGTTTATAGCTCACTATATTATACCCATTGTCTTTCTCTCAAAATGAAATCCTTTTTGTCCACATACAGCTTTGGGTCTAAAAAGTGACCTTGAAACGTCATCTAGTCTCTTTCTTCTTCAGCAGGGTGACATCTGAGTCACTCTAATCGGGAAAGAGTCTCTTCTGTATATAAATATATCTTTTAGTATTCAGAACTGTGTGTACAAACAAAATCCTCTTATTCAGTAGATATTACTGCAGGGAATTACACTTTGTCTTAAGGACATAAAGCATCTGAAATTATTATGGGAATCACAACATATTTTAAAAGTGAATTGCTTATGTGGAAGAAGTGACATTGAGAAATCTGAGAGCAAATTTTTCAGAAAGCCTCTTTCATATTGTTTTTGCTGCTGTTTGATTTTTTTTTTCTCAAATTTCATTGCCTACAGTAAAAAAATACCTGCCTGATAATGAATAATGCTGTAATCAAGGTCCTCAGTTTTCTGTGTAGCATTTGTTGAATGAAATGGAAATGAATATAAATGAAAGTTAATATAGAGTTGAAAGTGTTTGCCTTTTAAACTGACTGTACTGTCCTTATGTCTGCAGAGTTTACCATATTGTGATTTTGTTTAAATATACTTGATTTCTGGACCTCATTTTTGCCCTTGCTACTGTAACACCTTCAGTATAATTATTTATGCTATTCTGACCTGCTGACTAGAAGAAAATGGCATGTTGGGAAGACATTTGAAAACCATTCAGAAGCAGAAACTAAAGTATTAAGTAGATACCTAGATTATTGTTACATTAAATTTAAATACTTTTCCTATTTTCTCAAATTAGCATCAAACACTGTATGTCTCACTAGAAAAAAATAGGAGAAAAAATGTATAGAAGAGATTAATTATTTTGCATGGCAAAAGAAAATCAAAGACCAATTTAGTCCAGCAGATCATGGGTATATTCTCTCATTAATATAATATAATTGAAAACACACACACGTTTGGGTAGAATAAAGGTCTATGGAAAATATTAGTTATAGAAAATAGCCACAAATAAGGACTTGTTCCTTTAAAATTAACACTAAACATGATAAGAATTTTGAAATCATAAATGTTAAGAAATATCCCACTTATATCACAGATACACAACAATAGAAAATGAACAAAGGTAATGAGCTTCTAAATTCTCACTTCAAGAAGAAGGTGCAGGGCTTCTGTGGTGAAGCAGTGGTTAAGAATCTGCCTGCCAATGCAGGGGACACGGGTTCGAGCCCTGGTCCAAGAAGAACCCACATGCTGCGGAGCAACTAAGCCCGTGCACTGCAACTACTGAGCCTGCGCTCTAGAGCCCACGAGCCACAGCTACTAAGCCCACGTGCCACAACTCCTGAAGCCCGAGTGCCTAGAGCCAGTGCTCTGCTCTGCAACAAGAGAAGCCACCGCAATGAGAAGCCCGTGCACCACAACTAAGAGTAGCCCCCGCTCACCACAACTAGAGAAAGCCTATGTGTGGCAATGACGATCCAGCACAGCCATAAATAAATTAATTAATTAATTAAAAAAGAAGAAGGTGCTGGAAGAGATAGCTCTGTGATGCATTTGTGATTTTATGTTCTAAAACATTAAAGATATTTTGAAAGTGTTCATATATAAATTTCTCATAAATATCTTTTGTGTGGGACTCCTAAGAATACCTAATTAAAAAAAATCTTCCATCTACAAACATACACGTGAACATACCCATGTAAATTCCCACACCACCTTGACTGTATTTGTTTTTGGCACTTACATCTTTCTGCTTCTATCTGTATATCCAAATCCTTATGTCAAAGACACAGAACAGCAACTTGCAGTTGAAGTAGTCTTTGCTGCATAAAACTTACCTGCTGCCTCTGCAACAGTATTAAGGAGTTGCTTGGCAAAGTAGTGAAAGCATTTCTGGAGTCAGTAACCACATGGACCCAGAGCGGTCCTGGCAAGATATTTTTGTCATGCTCAGATTGGTTGTTTAAAGTGGGTTTGACTTACCCTTCTTCAGGTTTTAGTTACCTGGGATTACCCCAACCACAGCCAATCACCATTTATTCATTTACTAATCCCACCTCTTTGAATCTTCCTTTCTGAGAGAAAAATGCAGTGCCATGTAATTTTGCCACAGAATCTTTCTAAGCTCTTTGTTATTGACAGACTCCAGCCTAACACAGCCTAAATAATTAAGGATTACAGTTCCAACATTGTGATATGCTGTATTAGTGAAAAATATGCCCTATATATATTCTGTCATTAAGTTTTTACTACTCTGTTCACTTGTGAGATTATTTGCTTTTTTTTTTTTTTTTTTTTTTATGTACGCGGGCCTCTCACTGTTGTGGCCTCTCCCGTTGCGGAGCGCAGGCTCAGCGGCCATGGCTCACGGGCCCAGCCGCTCCGCGGCACGTGGGATCTTCCCCGACCAGGGCACGAACCCGCGTCCCCTGCATCGGCAGGCGGACTCTCAACAACTGCGCCACCAGGGAAGCCCCCTATTTGCTTTTTTATTCTTGACATTTCTCAATGAATGTCATCTAGTGCCTTTATTTTTTGGGTCGTCAAGGAATAGAGTTTACTTTTATTTATTTGTTTATTTATTGTAATATAGTTGATTTACAATGTGGTGTTAGTTTCAGGTGTACAGCAAAGTGATTCGGCTATACATACATATATATCTATTTGTTTCAGATTCTTTTCCTTTTGGTTATTACAAAATATTGAGTATAGTTTCCTGTGATATACAGTAGTATTTATACAATGGAATATTACTCAGCCATAAAAAAGAGTGAAATAGTGCCATTTGCAGAAACATGGATGGACTTAGAGATTATCATGTTAAGTGAAATAAGACAAAGACAGATATCATATGATATCACTTATATGTGGAATCTAAAAAAAAAGATACAAATGAGCTTATATAGAGTTTGGAACTAACAATACACACAACTATATATAAAATAGATAGCCAACAAAGACCTATTGTATAGCACAGGGAACTATACTCAATATTTTGTAATAATCTATTGCCTTTAGTACAGTCATCCATGGGTATCTGAGGGGGATTGGTTGTAAGACTCCCACGGATACCAAAATGTGGGATGCTCAAGTCTCTTCTGTAAAATGGGAGTATTGTTGGCTGAATCTGTAGATGAAGAACCCATGGATAGGAAGGGCAGACTGAATTAAAGGGCTCCACCTAGCCACACTGAAACATACCACGTGGTCAGAATTTATACTTGACCTTGGTAAAATGAAAACCTTTCCTTTAGAAGAGTTATTTGGGACAATGGAAATGGACGGCACTGGTAAAAAGGGTAAATTGAATAAGAACATTGTTACCGAATATTATAATTAATGTACAATTTTCAAAAGAAAAATATTCTTATAATAGTTTATAGTATTCAGTAAGTTAGATTCATATAATCCACAAGGTAACTCACTCATTAAAATGAAAATGGAATAGACACCAAGTTTACTTTCAGATGTGTTATGTATTATCATAACCTCTAACAAGGAAGGAGAGCAGACCAAGAAAAATGTGTGGGGCAGGTGTGTTAAGGAGATAGTTCAATGCTGTACAGGCTCTCTAGATGATTTTAAGTGGCCCCTTGGAGTCTTAATTCTGTAAAGCTTTTATCACGATGAAACAATTAATACAAGTCAGTCAGTATGTATGGCATATGTAACTAGAGACTACTAACGTTAACACCTATGTGCCACTGCCTAGCTTACAGAGTAGAAATGTTTTATGTAGGTACCTGTGTGCCCCTTCCTGATTTCATCACTCTCACCCCATCCCTGGTGTTCCATACTTCTGAACTTTGTCTTCAATATTATCTTCATTGGAATGATAGTTTTGCTACACTTGTATGGATCCTGAACAGTCTATGATTTACTTTTTATTCCTTTAACTTTCTGTATGACTGATATTATAGTCTGTGTATTCTTCAATTTGCTTTTCTCATTCATCATTATGTTTCTGACATTCATGCATATTGATTCTTATAGCATCAGTTGTATTATTTTCAAGAATGTGACTCACTTTACTTATATTCGTGAATCTCATTTTATTTCATTTTCTTATTGATTGATATTTGGATGAATATAATTTTTTCTGTAATAGAAAAAAGTGATGCCATGAATGGGTACATGATTTGCTCTTGGGGATTTACCTTAATGTGTAAACAAGAATCTTAGAGTATTAAATCTGAGTTTCACCTGATGATGACAAAGTGCCTAATTGACAGCATCAATTTACACTTTGACTAGCTATGAAGTCTTATTGCTCCATTTCTCCCCAGTGTTTGGAATTGCCAAACATCTTCACTTTTGCCAGTCTGATGTATGTAAAATGCTGTCTCGTTGTGGTTATAGTCTGTAACTCTCTGATTAGCTATGAGTTTCAGCATCTTTTTATGTTTATTAGACATGTGGGCTTCTTCCATGAAGTAGTTGCCTATACTTTTGTCCATTTTCTATAGGGTTATTAGTCTTTTTCTTGTTGATTCAAAAGACGCTAAGCCTTTTTGATCATACATGTTACAGATGTTTTCTCTCAGTTTGTGACTTGCCTTTTACTGTCTTCATGGTGTCTGTTAGTAAAGAGAAGTTTATTTTTTCTTTATGGTTTGTGTTTTTGTATCATACTTAAGGAATCATTTCCTCCTATATTCTTGTAAACATTCTTCTAAACATTTAAAAGTTTTGTTTTTCATATTTTGATCTTTAATAGACCTGGAATCAATTTTCATACACAGTGTGAGATATGGATTTATTTTTCTTTCCTAAGTAGAAAACCAGTTGTTTAAGTACCATTTATTATCAGTCATTACTCCTGTGATCTGCCATGCCAACTTGGCTGTAAGTCTAGTTTCCTATATATTGGTCAAATTTAGTACGTATTAGGTTTTCTTCACGTGTACAATTGTCAAGTTCTGCACAAGTAGGACACTGCCTTAATTATCATAGCTTTATAAATAAGCTGTGTTAGCTGTTCCTCCACAATGCTTCTCTTCTTCAAAGATCTTTGTCTATGCTTGGCCCTTTGATGTTTCATATAATATTTAGAAGCAGCTTGTCAAAGTCCACAGAAACTCCTATTGGAATTTTGACTGGAATTGCAATGAATCTATAGAGAAATCTAAAGAGGAATGACCTCTGAGTTTTTCTATCCAGGAGCAAATATGTCTCTTCATTTATTCATGTCTTCCCTAAACTTTTCAATAAGGCTTTATAATTTATATCAATAAATATCTTTCACGTTTTTCATAGACATGTTTCTAGGTACCTTATATTTTGGATATTGTTATAAATGGAATCTCAAACTATTGTTTATTTATTTAACTTTTCACTGTACCATCCAGGACCTCTACTTCAATTTTGAATAGATACAGTGATGGTGATAGAATGTGCTATAGGCTGAATATTTGTGTCCCTCCCCCCGCCTCCACCAAATCCATATGTTAAAATCCTAAATGCCCAATGTGGTGGTATTAGGAGGCCTTTGGGAGATGATTAAGTCACGAGGGCCGCGCCCTCATAAATGAAATTAATGACTGTAAAAGAGGCCTGAGAGAAATCCCTTGCTTCTTCCACCACGTGTGGATACAGCAGAAAGTCTGCGATCTGGAAGTGGGCCCTCACCCGACCATGCCAGCACCCTGATTTTAGACTGACAGCTCCAGAACTGTGAGAATAAATTTCTGCTGTTTATAAGCCAACCGTGTTTTGTTATAGCAGCCTGAACAGACTAAGACAGAATGGTTAGATATAATCTCATTACTGACCTGGCATGGAGGGAAATCCTTGCAAATAAATGGAAATAATAGTTATTTCAACAAATCTAGCTATAACAAAAGCACTCCTGGCAAATACATTTTCCACTGGCTTTTCGTTCTATCTAAAACTTCAGCATTTGGAAACTCTTTGGGGTTTAGTTAAGATTAAATTGTTTTAGAGAGTATGGAGGATGTAACTGTTTAAGCACTTTAATAGTGATTTGCACCATAGCAAAGATTAGATTCTATCAGATAATAAAAGAATGAGGGTTAATTTTAACTAGGGGGAAAAATTTTTCTAAAAATTCCCCATCCTGAGTCATCCAAGGGCAAAACATCTGGTTACCAGTTTCCCTCATCTTATTCTCTGGATGACTCAGGATGGAGAATTCTTTGTTCTATAGATCTGGTACATGTAACCAATAGATCTTTGCAAGAAGTCCATTTTCCAAGCTGCTGAGCCATGTGCACTACACAATCTGTCTCTTAAGGGGGCTTTGTTTGAGCAAAGGAAACAGATGGCTGCCTGAACTTTGCTTTGAAGGATATGTAAACAAAACCTCTAGAATTACCAGGGTAATTCTCTAGAAGAGTATAGAGTGAAATAATGTACACATCTGAGTATAGAGGCTGGTGACAGCAGCCTGGTATGAATATAGATAGATAGATATAGATATTAGCATACTGTTATAATTTATGATAATAAAATTTACTTGTAATTTATTGAATGGAATGCAATGTTTGTGTGTGTGTGTCTAACACATAAATACATTTAGATTGTGTTTTGCTTATATGTTGAACACTTATGAGTTTTATTATAAATATGAACATCCATTAATATCAATAGTAGTTGGTTACCATAGTTCCTTTATCAGGTGAAATATATGAGTAAACGTAAGATAGGAAATGAATTGAGGTTAAGATGAGTGGTGGTTAGGGCACCTGAAGCACCCATACTTTAGTCCCATATTAGGATTTATTAACAATGAAATTAGAGTCAAGTTTGCAAATTATTTTCTGTAATGTCCAATCCAACTTCCCCTTTAGGGGCAAAAGACTTTAAATGAGAAAAATGACTGCCTGGGAAATATCAAGTAGAAGTAATAGATGCCTATTTCACTAATAATCATTATTTCACATCAGTTGTTTAACATGAAAAGGGCATGGTTTTACAATGCAATGGTTTTACAATGCCTAAACAATGAATTTCTAAGATGATTTCTAAGACAACAGAAGCCAGAAGAGTTCTCACAGCTCCATGTCACCTAGGGCATATATCTGAACATGGAAATAATTTCAAACTTCTTGCAAGATCACCACAAAGATAAATGAGAAGAGAAGCCAGGTCACCTCAGAAATCAGTGCCAGGCTGCCAGAGGTTTACAGCTTCACTCTGTCCCAATGACTTCTGGAGATGAGAAGAGGATAGAGGGAGTGAGAGAGCGAATTTTTTTCTGATACTTTTATTTTTTGCAACAATGATAATAAATTGCATTGCAGACCTTTTCAAAGCAATAAAAGATATGTTTCAGGAAGAGCTCTGCCACAGAATAACTGTGTGCTACTGAAAGCTCATTTCACAATGCATTTGTCCTCATCATGTATCATATTCATAGACCAAGGTTCTCCATGAATCTCAGGTATATAAAACATTAGTAAAGAGAAGGCATATCACTAATGCTGGCCTGAGAACATAATAGGTTTGCTAGGTTTGCTCAAATCTATACCATCTATTTTTTTTAATCCTTCTGGCTCCATGCCATAATTTATAATGTGATGGTAAATAGTGAGAAAAACAATTAGCTGATATTATTTGAGTAGTTTGCATTTTGCCAGGTATGTGCACTTCACTTATGTACACATCACTAATTTGACCTCTTCAACCACCCTGCAAGGTAGATATTATTTCATAGGCCAAAAGGGTTTAGTCCTCCCCAGACTGTAATGGGGTTTTATGGAGATTGGCAGGACAAAGATATAAACCTGAGTCTTCTGACTGCAAGATGAGTGCTCTTTTTACTGGGGATTATTTATTTGGTTGATTACACAATTAAAATTTTGGCTCAAAGGTAGAAAAAGTGTGTCTGCTTTCAGTTCCTTGGTATGAATTATTAACAATAAAAGTGAAAGGTGAGTTTGCAAATTATTTTTCTGTAATACCCAATTCATCCTGTAGAGGTAGCTGGATGGTGATTTAAATATTTGACCAAGTCCTGCATGTATAGCGATCATTCTAATTCTAGCAGGACACAAACTGTTAGAGTATTAACAGATAATAAAGTACAAGGTCGAGTATAAGAATTCCATTTCTGTCTTCCTGGAAGAATGTTTGCTGAAGTGGAAACAGGATTCGTCTATGCTGCTAGATTCTTTGAGAAAAACTGTGGGCTTGCAGTCAAGGGCATTTTCCTGTCATTGTCTCATATAGTCTGTTGATGAATGGATTTCTAATCACCAGCATTGTTCCAGTTGGGCAGAGGTCCATGGTTCTATAAAATTCCATAAAGCCAAGTTTTATTGTGTTACACTCAGCATCAAACATAGCCAGTGACCCAGAAAGAGATTAAGAGTATGCTGAAGTCATAATATGGCTGTTTCTAGGCTTATGTGGAATAAGATTCCTTGATTACCCTTCAATAAAATCCGCTATCTTCTGAAAGGAGATAATGGCTTTGGCAAATGAAATTCATACTGGAACAACTCTGGTGGATTATATTTGCCACTGTAGGAATTTTCATAATGATTATGGCATTTGCTATATAAATTTACTGATAGTGCTAATAAAGTTGAGTGGCTTCATTTGGCCACCCTTCCTCCCTCCCTCCCTTCCTTCCTTCCATGATTTTCTATATTTTAACAGCTGTTTATTGAGCGCCAACTGTGTAGCAGTCACTGTTGTAGGTGCTAAGGGTATAAATATCATTGAACAAAACAGATAAGGTTAGTACTCTCAAGGCACTTCCAATTCATATGAAGCAAAAAAGACACTAACAAAATAAACACAGAATTAACATGTTAAGAGATAAGTGCTATAAAGACTAAAGCAGAGGAAGACATAGAAAGTGGTGGATAGAAAGTATTTCATATCCATGGGCAGGGAAATTCCCAATGGTTAGCAGATAGTATATGAGCAGAGATTAAATGTATTAAGGGAGAAGCATGAGGATATCTGGGAAACAAATATTCTAAGATCAGAGAGCAGCAGTGCAAACACAATACAAATTTCTTTGTGTATTTGTTTTTTAAGTGTGGTTGAGAATGAGGGGTGAAATTTTCGAAAATGAGGTTTAGAGAGAGAGCTCAGGGCTGTGTCATCTATAGAAAGACTTTGTGGGTTTCCTTGTTTAAAAATCAGAGGGTGTTTTGGAGAATAGGCTCATGAGATGATTCATTTAAAAGGATGACTCTGACTGTGGTATGGGGACTAGAATGCGTAGAACGAAGGGATAAATTAGAGGGACCAGACTGCTGGGTGAATTCAAACTTTCCAGTACTTGGGAGCTATTTCTGAACTAACAAGTGGGAGAGCAGGTGTTCAGCCTCCGAGTTCCTGCTGCCACCTCTGAGAAAAGCAAGTCCCAAAATGCTGTCTTCTTGACCTTTCTTCTTGACGATCTGTGTTCAAACACCTCTGTATGTGCCTCAGCTCAAGAACCTGACAGTCTGCATCCTGAGCTCCACCTTTCAAGGTTTCCTATTTTGTGTGCTGGCACGGAGGATTATAGTACAAAACCACACTGCCCACAGAAGGTTACAGGACAAGTCAGAGTAAGACATGGAATCTTCCAGATGTGAGTCCAGGTGGAAGACTAAAAAAATGTACTATTTGATAATCTGAAGCAACTATTTTTTTGTTTTTAACTATGAAACCTCTGTTAATGTCTCAGAATTCCTACAAATTATTCAACTTAGTGTCTCTTTGGGCTACAGAGTTCTGACAAGTAAAGCCAAATTCACCCAACTGTCACTAAAATATTCTCATTTAGAGCAATTTTGAAAATAATTTCCTTTCTGGATACAATCATAGAAAGAATTTTTTAAATAGAGCTGTTTTAAAACCATAAATTATACCATAATTTTAATCTCTAAAGTTTACTTAGCAAGTGCCAGTTTACAGAACTAAGACTTTTATAGTGTTAGGGAAAAACCTACATATTTTAAAGGGGAAGCTGTCTAACTTTAATCATGTCTCTAATATTTTTTTTTCTAAAGAAGATACATGAATTTGTAATTTTTTCTTGTGTAGTAACAATAGCCATGAGGACTTAAGTGATATAAGTATACTCTAATGTAAAAGAGGTATTTGTCAGAAACAACAGAATGTTTATATATATATATATATAGATAGATATATGTTTTTCAGCTTAAATACACTGCCTATTCATGAATAATTTTGATATTCTTTTTTATTATGTTGAGATGTTGATTTTCGGAAAGCAGAATGAGTTATCATGGATGGTCATTTTGATAACCAAGATATTATTTTGATACTCCTTGATAACTTCCTTTTTTTTTTTTTTTTTTTTGTGGTACGCGGGCCTCTCACTGTTGTTGCCTCTCCCGTTGCGGAGCACAGGCTCCGGACGTGCAGGCTCAGCGGCCATGGCTCACGGGCCCAGCCGCTCCGTGGCATGTGGGATCTTCCCGGACCGGGGCACAAACCCGTGTCCCCTGCATCAGCAGGCAGACTCTCAACCACTGTGCCACCAGGGAAGCCCGATAACTTCCATGTTTGACTTGGAATGTGGTTAAGGTACTTTACACCAGAGATTTTTCCAGCATAAATAATGCATTCCAAAATTATAGAAAAGTATAATGGCTAATTTTTATCACTAGATTTTGAAAGTGAAATTGATTAGATAACATCACTAAAATGTCAAAGGGATGAGAACATTTTCTTTCATCTGAAATATACATAATCAGGAAGTGGGGGATAGTCATTCTTAAAACGGTATTTCATGTCCAAATTGTAAAATCTATAGTTTTCTACACATTGGAGAAGAGGTGTTCCAGGTGAAGATGATTCTACCAGAGTTTTATGCTCTTCAAAAATAGATTAAAATAGGTGTCATTTTATCTATTTTCAAAGGATCAGAAATACTTATGAACACATGGCACATGGCATAGCAAGTTATTTGTGTGGACGGTGTGAACTGAAGACCCTTTCCTGACTCCTGCACGTTTAGATTAGTTACTCCTCCTAGGTTCCTTCATAGCATCTAGGACTCACAATTACTGTAGCACCAGTTCCACTGTATTGTAATTTCATTTTTGTCTATCTTCTACACTAGACTGTAAGCCACTCAATGTTGGAATTATATCACGTTCACCTTTATATTCCAGTACTTATGACAATGCCTGTTATATAAAAGGTTAAATAAACATGTACTGAAGTGATTATGTTGTGTATGAAAGGGAACAATGTGGAGTAGTAAGGAGAGTAATTCTACAAATGAGATCACACTTTGAAGTACGGGCACATTTTCTTGGCACACCTTCTATTCCAGCCATGAATGAGGTAATGATTTTTGTGCAGTGTGTCCCTGGAAAGTCTTCTATCTCTACCTTTCTTCCCCAGAGTTTCTCAAATTGTAGTGGGGACCCTTGAAGGACTGTACCTAACCCTCATCCATGTGCAGCCTGGAAGTGAAAGGTCTTAATTCCCCATAGGGTTAATTGATCGATGGGGTACTAGAATTAGTGGATAAACATTCTTTTCTTTTGTTCTTTAGGTGAACAAGTGTGAAGCATATTTTATACCGTTGCTTGAAGGGTCCTGGTGGTGGGATGGTGCCTGAGTTGCCCCCAGTGGACTAACAAAGAATGCACCTTTACAGTGGTTTTCCCTTCTCTGTTTTACTCTCACCAGTCTCCCACTACTGTTGCCTAAAATCATTCCCCCAATAAACTATCTTCATAGACACTTAGTTTTAGGTTCTTTTTCAGAGGGGCTCTGATACAAAGAAACCACCTAAAGGGACTAGTGAAAGTTATATAAGTAATTTGTATCTCAGTTTTATTGTTACGTTAAATAACAGAAAAGAAAAATGGACCCAACAACAACAAAATGTTATCCATCATTTACCTCCCTAGGGATAGTGTCCTAAGCTTACTAGAGTTTGTTGCCACATCTCAAGACCCATCTAAGATCAGTTTGGCACCTTTCTTTCTCTTTCTATTTATCTAACAGAGACAAAGCCTAGAGTAAACAGGTGGTGGTGGGAGGGAGGACAAAAAGGGGCATTTTCAATTCTCTTTCCACTAAGGAAATGTTTGTGAACAGAAGTGTAGATCAGACAAACCTGGACATAGCTTATGTCATGGGAGGGTAATCACACATGTGTTACCCTATCCAAATAAATTATACAGTCTGCATGACCTACTAGTTTTTTTTTCTCTTTTTTTTAAGAGTAACCTAAATCATCCTTGTAAACCGGCAGTTAAATGTTTCCTGATCACGGAGTTGAATTTAATTTGCTTATATCTAGAATTTTTTGCCTGTATGTTTATAATAAGGAACATTAAACAATAGTTTTCCTTTCTTTTCTTTTTTCAGACTTTAGAAATACAATTATAGTATCTTTGTAGAATAAAATATATTTTCTTACATCTTTATCCAATATTTTGGGGCAAATTATGTAATATGGACCTAAGCTTACATAACATTTAAAAATAACTAATTCACAAAACTCCAGCTACTTGAAGGTAATACTGTTAACGCTTTTCATTTTTCCATAATTGTTAGTATGTACAAGCCCTGGCTCCATGCCTTGCTACTACCATGTGAACTTGAGCAAGTTACTCTGTGCTTCAGTGTTCTCATTTATAAAATGAGGATAAATCATAGATCTTAACTTATAGGACTGTTGTGAGGACTCAGTGAGTTAATATATGTAAATATTAAGATAAAAAGTGCTTGTTACAGTGCCTAGGACATAGTAAGCACAAAACACACCCTAGTTATTACTAATATTATTGCAGAACTGTAACAGAAAATTGGAACCTAACTAAATAGAGGAGTGGGAAAATAAATTATGGCCATCAAATCACAATATATCAAATATTCATGGTCAATCTATATTTTTAAGGAGTTTGTAATGAGATGTCCCCTGGAAGACACAGAATTGTCTATAACTTTTCTGTTCTTCTAAAGCCATGAGTGTTACATTTCTTTACACTTTTCAATAAGGATAGGATGCATAGTGAAGATAACAGAGGGGAATTTGCAACACCTGCCTGTTGGTCCTTTGTTTAGAAGTCTTCCTTGTTTATGCTTTTTTTTTTTTTTTTGTGGTACGCGGGCCTCTCACTGTTGCCGCCTCTCCCATTGCGGAGCACAGGCTCCGGACGCGCGCAGGCTCAGCGGCCATGGCTCATGGGCCCAGCCGCTCAGCGGCATGTGGGATCTTCCCGGACCCGGGCACGAACCTGTGTCCACTGCATCGGCAGGCGGACTGTCAACCACTGCGCCACCAGGGAAGCCCTTCCTTGCTTATTCTTTACATTTATATGTCTTTATAAGAAAATTTGGTTAACTTTTTTTTTTTAAATCCCAATAACTTAAAGGAAAGTTATGATTGGATGTCACATGATTGCCCAATTTTTTCTGTAGGGAAAGTAATAACCTGATTCTGAGTCTGGCTGTCCTTGAAAGATCTTGTCTGTGGGCTAAAGACAAATTCCTACAGTTCCAGTGTTGGAGTATTTGGGTTAGCTAAGAATTCCATCTCCAGCAGAGTATTTCATATGTATTCAAGGAAAAGTGAAACGTTTGATTGGTCTCTGTCTTTTGGTTTCCTGCAATTTTTCTTTTAGTTTTATTTAAAAAGGAAAGAAAAATAAATCAAGATCCACTGTAAAAGGGAGTAATAGCTAAATTTGGCAGGACCTAAATCAAACATTTAGTCAAAATGTTAATATAAAATTATTAAGTGGAAAATGTTAGAATCACTGTGGTGATCATATCTCAATTGTATAATATGTCTCTGTCCTTGTAGGAAAAGAAATTAGAAGCTGTGCTAAGATGTTAACAGTGTTTTTCTGTGGATATTGAGACTACAAGTGTATTTTTTCTCCATTACTTATTCCCCAGTACTCCAGTATGAACATGTATTACTTTTACAATGATAAAACATACTGTTACTTAGAAATCCATTTAGAATTCCTCCTTGAGTTGCTAGACCTAATGTCTCTTTCTCTAGCCTTGAAAACATGATCTCTATTCAGTGGCCAAGGAAGAAGAGATCATGCAAAGCAGAGGCTACTATGGTAATGCAGGAAACTAGAGAATATAGCTCAGTCCCATAGTTGAAAAGTACATGCCTAACTGTTGTTCCTTGTTCAGTTCCATCCAGAAAGCACACACTTTGCATAGAATTTTCTAATGTATTTCGTATGATACAAAATTTCTAAAACAAACTGAAATCAACATGATTAAAATGTTTGTTTTCTGGTATTCATAGGCCTGAAGATCAGATTATTCACTGGTTTGTCTTAGCATCTCCTTCTCACTTTAGAGATATATCTTTAACTATGACCCGGAATTCTTTCCAAATGTGAAGTTTCCATTATTGGTCCTTTTCATCTTTTGCCTGGTGTTTCTGTTTCTTTTTTCTTGTAAAAGGCAAGTTCCTTTATGTTCCTCCTCACATTGTGTTCCTGTTTTCCACTGTAAAAAGGCAGGATTGCGGGGGACACACATAATGTTGATGTTATTGAGTCATTTGTTACAAAAATAATAGCTGCAGAATCATTCTAACAGAAGGCAAAAGGAAAAAGTGAGAAACAGATATTCAATATAGTCATGTAAAAAAAAAGAATGTGCCACTTGTTACTACCTATAAAATGTGTGAAGTTTTGTGTTGTGTTAAAATCCTCCACCCTGTCTTTGAGGGTCTGAGCCATGGATGTGGTGGGTGCTGACAATCAAAAAGAACATGGTTAAATTTCTGTCTATTTGACATGAATTATTGCCTTGCAATGCTGCATTCTGTGAGACAGTAGATGAAATGATTTTATTATGTTTTCTAAGTGAACACATCATCTTTTCCGGTCCTTATTGTTACAGTATCAGCCCTGGTGGTATCATCTCTAAACTCACTCTGTCACCTCTGTTCTGTCCTTCCTCTCTAGATAATGTAAAGTAAGGGACGTCTTTGTGATGAGGAGATTCATATTGAAATGATACTTCCTTTGGTTCAAAGTATTTTATTCTTGTATTACTTTTGAATTTTTAACTTCTCATTTTATTCTTAGTATAAGCCAACACCACATTTGATGTAGAAAATATAAATAAGAGGAAAACAAATAAAAGTCACCTTTAATACCATTACTCTGGGAGGGTCAATTTTAACATTTAGAGATAAAAATCTTGCAGGGATGCATGCAGGAATCACAGTTAAAATAAAACCAAGGTTAAACCTTGATGGAGGTATGTAGCTATTTAACGATTTTGGGGATTATTTTTTATTAATGCTCAGTGGGCCATAATACACTACCACAAAAAAGCTCTGTATTTAAGGAACAGCTGAATTCTTCCCACTGCTGGAGCTGGGGCTAGTCTAGAATCCATTAGGGACAGTAAGAGACTGGTCGGTGGGACTCTGACCCTCATCCAGTGCTTTTCCAGAGGTCGTACTGCTGGACTAAAGGTATAGAGATATTTTAATACTTTTTTATAAATTGACATCTAAGAATGTTGGGTCACTTTATACTCCTGCCAGGGGAGTATTTGTTTCCTGGCTTCTTAGTTCTGTGTCTTCTAATTCTTTGAAATGTCTTGTAGCTAGAAATGGCATTTCTCTCTTTTAATTAACAATGTTTTCATTATCCCTGAAGATAAAATTTGTAATATGTTTGTTGACATTTATTCTCCTCTTGTGAATTGTCTGTAAATGCCCTTTATACATGATTTCTATTTTAGTATTTATTTATTATAGATTTTAATAACTTTTTAAACAGTTAAGAATATTGATTGAACCGTTCACTTTTAATTCTTTATAGGTTTATTATTTGATTTGTGTTTATATTTTGCTTGTAATGTTTTGAGGATGGGGTCAAAATTTTAACCAATGTTATGTGTTTTTCTTTATTGTTTCTACTTTTGATCTCTTTGTTAAGAGATTTTCATCACCTCCAATATTGTGTGCATATTACTTTCTTTTAATATCTTCATTTCTTTTTTTTATTTAAAATTCTCGTTCGTCTGAAATTTAGTTTGGATTGAGTTATAAGGTAGGAAGCTAATTGCTTTTTGCTCTAGGTCAGCAGTTGCAGTTCATTCATTTATTCATTTATCTACTTATTCCACAAATAAGAATTAAGAGACTAGTATCCTCCAGGTGCTATTCTATGTGCATATGTACAGCAGTGAGAAAAAAAAAAAGGCAAAATTCCTGTCTCATGGAGCTTACATTCTTGTGAGCAGAGACAGATATTTTATAAATAAATGTATATTTTCAACAATGATAAGTGTCAATGAAAAATAAAGCAGAGTAAGGGAGGTGGATAGGGGGTACAATCTTATAAGAGATGGTTAGGGAAATGTATGCACTTGTGGTGACCTTTGAGCAAAGAATAAGCAAGGGAGGTAGCCAAGGGATTTTCTGGGTTAAGAACGTTCTTGGTAGAGCAACAATCAGTGCAAATGCCTGAGGCAGAAGTATGATCAACTGGAATAATGAGTTCAGGGCAGTATGGTAGGAAAGGGACCAGGTAATGTAGCACCATGAGGACATTATGAAGAAGTGCATCTACTCAGAGTGATTTTGGAAATCAATAGAAGGTTCTGAGCAGATAGTGATATGTTCTAGTTAGGTTTTTAAAGGATCACTTCGACTACTGCAAATATATATACTTGGTTCATCTATCATGCAGCATTCTGTCCTACTGCTCTGATGTCTACCCCTATACCTCACAGTTTAATAATCAATGATTTATGATACATTATTTTATTTAGTCAGACAACTTTCCCTTCATTAGTCTTTGAAAAAAACTGTTTTGCCTGGTTTTGTGCATTTTTCCCAGATAATATTTGGAAATACTTTTATATTAATATAATTCAATATACTATTAGGATTTTGTCTGGAATTGAATTAGATCTATAGATACATTTTTGGGGTCTGTTAATAATACTATTTATTCCCATGCAGGTTATGTTAATTTTCTGTCTTTATTCAAATGTTATTTTGTTTTTCTTGGCAGAATTATATTTTTTACATAGTTTCTCTACACTTATTATTAAATTTAAGTCCAGAATATTTATATTCGTATTGCTTCTATGGAATGGTATCTTTTTCAGTTATATTTTCTTACTACTTCTTTCTGGTTCTAAAAATACTGATAGAATGAAAATATATCTGATCATATCTGATCACTTGAAAAAAACTTCTTGTATACTCTAAAGTTTTTAATTTGATTCTCTTCTGTTTTAGAAAAACCTGTCTTATTCCAGAAACAGTTTAAAATTTTTCCAATATTTATACCTCTCTTTTTTATTCATATATTATATCAACTAGAATGCCAGGATAATACTGTTTGTGACAATAATGGATATATTTTCCTTGAATCTAATTATTTATGTAAATACCTCTGATATTAAAATAGCAAATAGTTTAAATCACATGTGCTAACTTCAATCAAATAGTAGTCACTGGTTTTCTGAAGTTCTGTTCTGAGAAAACTGGGGTTGAACACCAACAGTTCCATGTTCAATTAACATTTTGTGCCATGGACTTAAAAGCAGATGGTTGTTACTAGTCTAGAATTTGGTATAATGCTAGCTGTTAATTTGAGATGATTTTTTAACATGGAGTGCCCATACATGTAGAAGTTGTTAACAAAATAAATTCTATCAGATTATACTTCACCAACACTTCTATACATGATCAAGTTCTCATGCATTTGTTAATTTGTACTAGGAGTTGGGGGAGTATATGGCAGTAAAGAAGTAGACTTGTACAAGGATATTCCAGGGAGAACTGATCTTTCAAAAATCTGTTAAACAAAGCAGGTTGTTTTAAGTTCTCCCAAAGGAAATGAGGATGCATGTTGTTCTCCATCTTTGTCAAACCCAACCATTCTGTCTTGCAGAACGCAGCATTGCAAGGCAATAATTCATGCCAAATAGACAGAAATTTAAACATGTGTATTTTGATTGTTGGCACTCACCGGATCTGAGGCTCAGACCCTCAAAAAGAGGGTGTAGGATTTTAACACAACACGTAACATCACACACATTCTTATAGTTAGAATGCCAGTACAAAGAGGTAGAGAAATTTGAGACACATGTGTCCTGGCAGTTTGGGCTCCAAAATGCCTACAGGGTCGTTTAGACTAGGGAAAGAGTGAACCTCACCAGACACAGCTGTTCAGGCAAAATAACACTGTTACTGGATGCCTGCTTGATCACAATCCCATCTCAATATTTACCAGAATAAAGAGGCAAATTCTAAGGGATCAGTGCATTACAATTGACTTATCTTTTAGGGCAGATGATTCTCCTGGGTCTATAGAGGGAGTAAATTAATTTTATATTTTAAATTCTATCTCCCACAACCAGTTGAATACATAAAATATATAATTTCCATTTGAACCAGGAAACATAACAACAGTAATTATGAAAATTCTTACCTCTAGCTGAGCATTAGAATGCTTTTAAAACACTGATATCTGGATCCCAGCCCTAGGAAGTCTGAATTAATATGATGTGAGGTCTTTGAATTCATACCCCTTAAAGAATCCTAGTAAGTTCTAACTGGAGCAAAAGTTGAGAACGATTACACTATTGTTCATTCTCAAAAGATGTCCCTTTTCCAGTCAAGTTCATTATGCGTGCCAATATGTCAATTAAATAATTGTTTAGGATTAATACATGTACTAAAATGACCTCCAATGAAGTTAATCACCTGAGAAACATTACAAAATATCTTTCCAGAATAATTGGGCTTGTTAACAACAAAGAATTCCCCAGTATCAACCCAAGACACACATACGAGATAATGTAATGGTATGTAAAATTTTTATTTTATCAGACTCTTATACTTTAAGTTTTATAATTTTTAATAAATATCAATACATTGTGAGAAAATTATACAAAAAGATGGAATTTTTATTCCCATACATTGTGAGAAAATTATACAAAAAGATGGATTTTTTTTGGGGGGGGGGGGTTCACGGGCCTCTCACTGCTGTGGCCTCTCCCGTTGCGGAGCACAGGCTCTGGACATGCAGGCTCAGTGGCCATGGCTCACGGGCCTAGCCGCTCTGTGGCATGTGGGATCTTTCCAGACTGGGACATGAACCTGTGTCCCCTGCATCGGCAAGCGGACTCTCAACCACTGTGCCACCAGGGAAGCCCAGATGGATTATTTTTAAGTTAAAATTATATAATGAAAAATTACTTATATCATAAAATATATCACAAATATTTATTGAGTTCCTACTTTGCTACACACTCTTTTAGGCAACAAGCTTAAATTAATAAGAAAAACATACAAATAAAATTATCTTCTCGACTCCCTCTTGCGAGAGCACTGGAATCACAACTAACTACTCAACAATAATCGACAGGAAGACACTGGAACTCACCAAAAAAGATACCCCACATTCAAAGACAAAGGAGAAGCCACAATGAGATGGTAGGAGGAGCACAATCACAATAAAATCAAATCCCATAACTGCTGGGTGGGTGACTCACAAACTGGAGAACACTTATACCACAGAAGTCCACCCACTGGAGTAAATGTTCTGAGCCACTTGTCAGGCTTCCCAACCTGAGGGTTCAGCAATGGGAGGATGAATTCCTAGAGAATCAGACTTTACAGGCTAGCAGGATTTGATTGCAGGACTTTGACAGGACTGGAGGAAACAGAGACTCCACTCTTGGAGGGCACACACAAAGTAGTGTGTGCATCGGGACCGAGGAGAAGGAGCAGGGCCCCATAGGAGACAGAACCAGACATACATGCTAGTGTTGGAGGGTCTCCTGCAGAGGTGGGGGGTGGCTGTGGCTCACTATGAGGACAAGGTCACTGGAAGCAGAAGTTCTGGGAAGAACTCCTTGGTGTGAGTCCTCCCAGAGTCTGCCATTAGCCCCAACAAAGAGCTCCAGTGTTGGGTCACCTCAGGCCAAACAACTAACAGGGAAGGAAACCAGCCCCACACACCAGCAGACAAGAGGAGTAAAGTTGTACTGAGCTCTGCCCACCAGAGCAACACTCAGCTCAACCCACCACCAGTCCCTCCCATCAGGAAACTTGCACAAGCCTCTTAGATAGACTCATCCAACAGAGGGCAGACAGCAGAAGCAAGAACTACAATCCTGAAGCCTGTGTAACCAAAACCACATTCACAGAAAGATAGACAAGATGAAAAGACAGAGGGCTATGTACCAGATGAAGGAACAAGATGAAACCCCAGGAAAACAACTAAATGAAGTGGAGATAGGCAACATTCCAGAAAAAGAATTCAGAATAATGATAGTGAAGATGATCCAGGACCTCGGAAAAAGAATGGAGGCAAAGATTGAGAGACGCAAGAAATATTTAACAGAGACCTAGAAGAATTAAAGAACAAACAAAGAGAGATGAACAATACAATAACTGAAATGAAAAATACACTGGAAGGAATCAATAGCAGAATAACTGAGGAGAAGAATGGATAAGTGACCTGGAACACAGAATGGTGTAATTCACTGCTGCAGAACAGAATAAAGAAAAAAGAATGAAAAGAAATGCAGAAAGCCTAAGAGACTTCTGGGACAACATTAAAGGCAACAACATTCGCATTACAGGGACCCCAAAAAGAGTAGAGAGAGAAAAGGACCCAAGAACATATTTGAAGAGATTATAGTTGAAAACTTCCCTAACATGGGAAAAGAAATAGCCACCCAAGTCCAGGAAGCAGAGAGTCCCAGGCAGGATAAACCTAAGGAGAAACACACTGAGAAACATAGTAATCAAATTGACAAAAATTAAATACAAAGAAAAATTATTGAAAGCAACAAGGGAAAAATGACAAATAACATACAAGGGAGCTCCCATAAGGTTAACAGCTGATGTCTCAGCGGAAACTCTACAAGGCAGAAGAGAGTGGCATGATATATTTAAAGTGATGAAACGGAAGAACCTACAACCAAGATTACTCTACCCGGCAAAAATCTCATTCAGATTCGATGGAGAAATCAAAGGCTTTACAGACAAGCAAAAACTAAGAGAATTCAGCACCACCAAACCCGCTCTACAAGAAATGCTAATGGAACTTCTGTAAGTGGGAAACACAAGGGAAGAAAAGGACCTACAAAAACAAACCCATAACAATTAAGAACAGGGTAATAGGAACATACATATCAATAATTACCTTAAATTTGAATGAATTAAATGCTCCAACCAAAAGACACAGGTTTCCAGAATGGATACAAAAAAAGTCACATATATATGCTGTCTCCAAGAGACCCACTTCAGACCTAGGGACACATACAGACTGAAAGTGAGGGGATGGAAAAAGATATTCCATGCAAGTGGAAATTAAAAGAAAGCTGGAGTAGCAATACCCATTTCAGATAAAATAGACTTTAAAATAAAGAATGTTATAAGAGGAAAGCAAGGATACTACATAATGATCAAGGGATCAATCCAAGCAGAAGATATAGCAATTATAAATATATCTGCACCCAACATAGGAGCACCTCAATACATAAGGCAACTGCTAACAGCTATAAAGAAGGAGATCGACAGCAGCGCAATAATAGTGGGGGACTTTAACACCTCATTTACATGAGTGGGCAGATCATCCAAACAGAAAATTAATAAGGAAACACAAGCATTAAATGACACAATAGACCGGATAGATTTAATTGATATATATAGGACATTCCATCCAAAAACAGCAGATTACACTTTCTTCTCAAGTGCACATGGAACATTCTCCAGGAGAGATCACATCTTGGGTCACAAATCAATCCTCAGTAAATTTAAGAAAATTGAAATCATATCAACCATCTTTTCTGACCACAATGCTATGAGATTAGATATCAATTACAGGGAAAAAAAACGTAAAAAACACAAACACATGGAGGCTAAACAATATGTTACTAAATAACCAAGAGATCACTGAAGAAGTCAAAGAGGAAATCCAAAAACACCTAGAGACAAATGACAATGAAAACACGACCATCAGAAACCTATGGGATGCAGCAAAAGCAGTTCTAAGAGGGAAGTTTATAGCAATACAAGCCTACCTCAAGAAACAAGAAAAATCTCAAACAATCTAACCTTACACCCAAAGGAACTAGAGAATCAGAAGAAACAAAACACAAAGTTAGTAGAAGGAAAGAAATCATAAAGATCAGAGAAGAAATACATGAAATAGAAACAAAGAAAACAGCAAAGATCAATAAAATTAAAAGCTGGTTCTTTGAGAAGATAAAATTGATAAACCACTAGCCAGACTCATTAAGAAAAAGAGGGGGAGGACTCAAATCTATAAAATCAGAAATGAAAAAGGAGAAATTACAATAGACACCACAGAAATACAAAGCATCCTAAGAGACTACTACAAGCAACTCTATGCCAATAAAATGGACAACCTGGAAAAAATGGACAAATTCTTAGAAAGGTGTAACCATCCAAGACTGAACCAGGAAGAAATAGAAAATATAAACAGACCAATCACAAGTAATGAAATTGAAACTGTGATGAAAAATCTTCCAACAAACAAAAGTCCAGGACCAGATGGCTTCACAGGCGAATTCTATCAAACATTTAGAGAAGAGCTAACACTGATCCTTCTCAAACTCTTCCAAAAAATTGCATTGGAATGAACACTCCCACACTCATTCTATGAGGCCACCATCACCCTGATACCAAAACCAGACAAATACACTACAAGAAAAGAAAATTATAGACGAATATCACTGATGAACATAGATGCAAAAATCATCAAGAAAATACTAGCAAACAGAATCCAACAACATGTTAAAAAGATCCTACACCATGATCAAGTGGGATTTTTCCCAGGGATGCAAGGATTCTTCAGTATACGCATATCAATCAATGTAATACACCATGTTAACAAATTGAAGAATAAAAACCATATGATCATCTCAATAGATGGAGAAAAAGCTTTTGACACAATTCAACAGCCATTTATCATAAAAACTCTCCAGAAAGTTTCATAGAGGGAACCTACCTCAACATAATAAAGGCCATATATGACAAACCCACAGCAAACATCATTCTCAATAGTGAAAAACTGAAAGCATTTCCTCCAAGATCAGGTACAAGACAAGGATGTCTACTCTCGCCATTATTATTCAACATAGTTTTGGAAGTCCTAGACACAACAATCAGAGAAGAAAAAGAAATAAAAGGAATACCAATTGTTAAAAGGGAAGTAAAGCTGTCACTGTTTGCAGATGACATGATACTATATGTAGAGAATCCTAAAACTGCCACCAGAAAACTAGTAGAGCTAATCAATGAATTTGGTAAAGTTTCAGGATACAAAATTAATGCACAGAAAGCTCCTGCATTCCTATACACTAATGATGAAAATTCTGAAAGAGATATTAAGGAAACACTCCCATTTACCATTGCAACAAAAAGAATAAAATACCCAGGAATAAACCTACCTAGAGAGACAGAAGACCTGTATGCAGAAAACTGTAAAACACTGATGAAAGAAATTAAAGATGATACCAACAGATGGAGAGATATACCATGTTCTTGGACTGGAAGAATCAGTATTGTGAAAATGACTATATTACCCAAAGCAATCTACGGATTCAGTACAATCCATATCAAATTATCAATGGCATTTTTTACAGAACTAGAACAAAATTTCTCAAAATTTGTATGGAGACACAAAAGACCCCGAATAGCCAAAGCAGTCTTGAGGAAAAAAAACGGAGCTGGAGGAATCAGGCTCCCTGACATCAGACTATACTACAAAGCTACAGTAATCAAGACAATATGGTACTGGCACAAAAACAGAAATATAGATCAATGAAGAGGATAGAAAGCCCAGAAATAAACCCATAGACTTATGGTCAACTAATCTATGACAAAGGAGGCAAGGATATACAATGGAGAAAAGACAATCTCTTCAATAAGTAGTGCTGGGAAACCTGGACAGCTACACATAAAAGAATGAAATTAGAACACTCCCTAACACCATACAAAAAATAAACTCAAAATGGATTACAGACCTAAATGTAAGACTGTAAACTATAAAACTCGTAAAGGAAAACATAGGGAGATCACACTTTGACATAAGTCACAGCGAGATCTTTTTTGATCCACCTCCTAGAGTAATGGGAATCAAAACAAAAATAAACAAATGGGACCTAATGTAACTTAAAAGCTTTTGTAAAGCAAAGGCTTTTGTACACACAAGATGAAAATACGACCTTCAGAATGGGAGAAAATATTTGCAAACGAATCAACAGACAAAGGATTAATCTCCAAAATATATGAACAGCCCATGCATTTCAATATTAAAAAAAAAACAAACAACCCAATCAAAAAATGGTCTGTAGACCTAAATAGACATTTCTCCATAGAAGACATTCAGATTGCCAAGAAGCACGTGAAAAGCTGCTCAACATTAGTAATTATTAGAGGAATGCAAATCAAAACTACAATGAGGTATCACCTCACACCGGTCAGAATGGCCATTATCAGAAAATCTACGAACAACAAATGCTGGAGAGGGTGGGGAGAAAAGGGTACCCTCTTGCACTGTTGGTGGGAATGTAAATTGATACAGCCACTATGGAGAACAGTATGGAGGTCCCTTAAAAAACTAAAAATAGAATTACCATATGACCTGGCAATCCCACTACTGGGCATATACCCAGAGAAAACCATAGTTCAAAAAGACACATGCACCCCAGTGTTCATTGCAGCACTATTTACAATAGCCAGGTCATGGAAGCAACCTAAATGCCCATCGACAGATGAGTGGATAAAGAAGATGTGATACATATATAAAATGGAATATTAGCCATAAAAAGGAATGAAATTGGGTCATTTGTAGAGATGTGGATGAATCTAGAGACTGCCATACAGAGTGAAGTAAGTCAGAAAGAGAAAAACAAATATTGTATATTAACGCATATATGTGGAATCTAGAAAAATGGTACAAAGGAACCAGGTTGCAAGGCAGAAATAGAGATACAGATGTAGAGGACAAATGTATGGACACCAAGGGGGTAAAGTGGCATGGTAGTGGGGTGGTGGTGGTGTGATGAATTGGGAGATTGGGATTGATATGTTTACAATAATATGTATAAAATGCGTAACTAATAAGAACCTTCAGTATAAAAATAAAATAAAATAAAATTCAAGAAAAAATGTCTCTTCTCTGCTCATATCTACATTTGAGGGGAGGAAATGGGCAATAACCAAATGAACAAAATGAAGTAGTCTCACTTTAAAATCATAACCTCTCTTAAGAGGCTTTTAATGCTGAGCCACAGCCATGCTACATTTGCCTTTACAATTTACTTTCCCATTCTCTTAAACCACTATATCATTTTTTCTCCTCTCAGTCTTCAACATTATCCTTTCCTTACTCTGATGCTGTGCTGCCCAGGTCATTGTGAATATTAAATCCATCAGAAAGGAGTTTCCACATTTGCACCAGCATGTCAGCATCTGTAGCCATGATTATATTGCCTTCCTTCCTGTTTTAACTCTTCTTGATAATCACTCTGTGCCAAATTTCGCCTCCTTTCCCTTTCTCAGGGTTATCACTCAAGCAACAACAGTTTTCCCCTCTCTATTGCCTATTTCCCATCAAAATGCAAAAAATCTGTAATTTATTCAATCTCATAAAACAAAACTATTAAACAGTACCACTCAGTGTGATGCACTATCAACCACATTGAAATTCCCATGTCCCAGGAAACCCTTCTGACCTATCTAAACAGGATGGTTGGTGACTCTACTTGAGACCACATTTCTCTCTAGGCACCATCTCTACTCCTTGTTACAGAAAAACTCATTGAGTTTTTCATATTCACACACTCTAATTCTTTTCCATTTATTTTTTGCTGCACACAGGCTTTCATCCCAACTACTTTACTGGAAATGCTCTTATTATCAAAGTCATCAACAATGACTATGTGGCTAAATCCAATCGTCAATTTTCAGTCATCATCTTAATTCATCTGTCAGTTGCATTTGATGCTGTTTGATCACTCTTCCTGTTGGAACACTTTTGTCACTTGGCTTCCTGACAACTAATTCCTGTGGTATTCTTCTGGTCGTTTCTTTACATTTTCCTTTTATGTTTCCTTATTTTAAGATCTCTAAAACTGAAATGCCCCAAGACTCAGTCTTCAGACCGCTTCTTTTGTTCATGACCTATAATCAAAACTAACATGGGCATTTGAGGAAAATAATGAGATAAGAAAGAGCTCATGGAAGATATTAAATGCTGTACTTTAATTGTTAAATTAAGATATGTTTACAACTCATTATATTCCAGATATAAATTAAGATATATAAGTCATGTTATATATACTGTGTAAGATTTTATGGATATGTTGTATGCAAAATAAACATAGACAGAATTTTAGTTTTGTTAAAAGGATCACAAATGAGTAATCACATTTTAAATATTTTAAAAGATATTCCTTTGGAAAATGTGTGCAGTCTAGAGTGGATCTTGGAATTATCTAAGAATGGTTTAAAATATACCATAAAAGCACGCAATAAAAATAATATAGATAGCTACATACATGCATAGAATTAAGGTGTGAAATCGAATGATAAAATAATTGACATTTTTGTCTTAAGTTAATGAGTACAGAATAGCACCAAAAGTAACTTATTTGTAATTTATGTTTACATTTTAACTTATTTTATGAAGACACTTTGACAGAAACTGGAATTCCAAGCATAGCAGCTACTGTCAGATAAACTTGAATAGGCAGGGCTTCTTATCAAGCTGGGATGTCTGCAACTGTAGTGCTATTAAAAACAAGCAAATGGTGTAGATTTGTTCATTCAATATCCATTTCTTCTCTTCTGCTTTCCTCTACTTAAACTTCTGCAAGCTAAGTAAGACAAAATCTAAACTGTATATTTCAGCCTTATTGCAGCTGGGTGTGGCCATGTCTATATTACTTAATCTTGGCCAATGAGATGGAAGCATCTGGTGCTGTTTCTTCAGCTTACTTCCTTTTGCTTAGAACAAATGCAATACTTTGAGATGCAGAATCCATTGCTAAGGATGCCAGAGCAGGAAGCTAGAAGGAGCCTGCTTTCTCAGTGGCATTGTTGAGTATAATTGCCTGAACCCATGGACTTCTTCCTTCATGAGATAAATGAATACCTATTTGCTTGCATCCCTTAGTCAGAGCTCTGTTAGTTGCAGCCAAACAGAAATCCTGTTAGATACAAAAATAATACTTATCCAATAGGTCAAAGTAAAATAAATCATTTGTACATATTTTCAGAATGGAATAGGGTTTTAAAAATTGTTCATTGCTAAGTTGTTTGTATTAAAAATAGAATCTCTAAAACACACACACAAACACATACATACAATACTTAAAAATGAGAATCAAGGCCACAAAAAATCTGGGAAACCAGATGGTTAAATTTTGTTGCAGAGAAGTGTAGGGTGATGCTCAAACAGAATTTTTATTTAAATTTTGTGCAAAGTTTGATAAAATCTGCAGTGATATTAAACTTTTAGGTGAATAAATTAATATTTTAGAAAATGTAATAGAAATGTCTGTAGAGAAGAAATCAAATAGTGAATAGTAAATGATGCAAAAGTAATGAAAAACAGAACACCACTGTTTTTACAATACTCGTCATTTTATAAATTAATTATATACAACTTAATTGGAAAGCTGATTAATGATTAATCTGCATGTGACAGGAAAAAAAATTATTCATTGTTGGAGACCATTTCAGTTGCCATCATATTGTGTATCTTCAGGCATGGCAATCTGCTTTTGTATTTGTACTTTTAATGCTTGATGTACTTGGGTTAAGTTTCTTCTCATGAGGCAGTACAGTCTAGTGGTTAAAGTTCATGCCTTCAAAGCCAGACAGACAGGATCTGCATCCCAGCTCTATCACTTATCTGCCGTGCAACCGTGGGCAAGGAACTTAAGCTCACTGAAGCTCAGATTTCTTATAAGCAAAATGAGAATATTAACTTCTTCAGTGGGTTACAGTCTAAGGATCAAGAAAAATACAACATATAATGTGTTTAGCCCAGTGCCTGAAATATAGTAAATACTTTACAAACATGGGCTCTTCTGATATTTGGGATCCAAAGAAAAAATTTGGAATCACTTAAATTTTTGCCATGCTTCTTTTGATTCCATTACTTTTTACTCTCTTGTACAAATTTTACTTTAGAAAATTTCAACATTTAACATATGCTGTAGAGACTCAATAACTTAAAATATTTTTCAACATTTAGAAGAATATATTTAAAAAAAATAAAAATTTATTTGAGTTTGATATTTGCTAAGGACAGAAAAATATTTTTGCTGCATCTCAGATTAAAAAGAAATCCTATAATGCCAAAATGTCAGTTAACTGGGGTCCTGAGCCTTACGTGCATTTGTCACTATCTGGAAACAGAGATCCTTTCTGAAGTGACAAAATGTGAGGCAGTTCAGTCCAGAACATGCAAGGATAGTATCTTTTTGAAGTTGTTGGCAGTGGTTATTGGCACTAACAGGAATTGGTCTAGTCTGGTATTGGAGCCCACGCAGGGCTGGATCCATGAGGAAGTGTTAGCTGATATAAGATGTTCTGGTTCACTCTGTTCAAATGTTTAACAGTGAGTAGGATTATAGAAAAGGCAGTGAGTCAGAAAAACAAACTTCCTTCCTGTCAGCAACTCTTTGTCACAATTCATTGCTGTTATTTAAACATAGAAGAGAAGTAATCCAGTAGTGGTATTCATTTCACAATATATATGTACATAAAATCTTCACATTGTATACCTTAAACTTACATATGTTACAAGCCAATAATATTTCAAAAGAGCTGGAAAAAATGGAAGAGAAGAAGAAAGAAAAGAAAAATATTTGGCTGCCTTCTTTTGCCTCGTCACAGACACAAGACCCACTTGCCATCTTTTTTTTTTTTTTTTCTGCCATCTTTTTTTCTCTCCCAAATTTTACTTTCTGGCCAAAAGTTGACCCTAAATTACAAAAACAGATTTATATGATGATATTCTTGATAGAATAATTTTGTATACTTGAGAAAAATAACATGGACAGTTCCAACAATTTAAAAGTGTTCAGATTATGTCAACTCTTACTCCTCACACACAAAATCCAGGTTTTTGACACACTTTCACATATTTGTTTTCCTAATTGAATAATGAAAAAAATTAACAGTTCACACATTGAGGTCTTAAATATATACAAAAAACATAAAATATTTTTATAGAAAAAATTCTCAGCAAGTACACTATAGTGGCCAGTATGTTTCTTTTTCCCCAAGGTCAGTTTTTTAGGCTAAGAGACTATGGACCCACAAATGCATGATGTATTGTCCTTTTTACACATTGTTGAATTCAATTTGCTAAAATTCCATCAAGAATTTTTAGTGTGTTCATGAATTATATTGGTCTATAGTTTTCTTTTTTTGTAATGTCTTTGTCTACTTTTATATCAGAGTAATGCTAGCCTCTAGAAGTAATTGGAAAGTTTTCATTCCTCCTTTATTTTCTGAGAGACTTTGTATTAAACGGTTATTTATTCTTTAAATGTTCAGTAGAAATCACTAATGAAGCTATTTTCTCTTAGCATTAACTGTCTGGGAAGGTTTTTAACTACAAATTTATTTTCTTTAAAAGATATAGGGCCATTTAAGTTACTTATTTCTTTCTTAGGTGAGCTTTAAAACATTTGTAAATTCCAAATGTTTTCAAGTGTACTGACATAAAGCTGTTCATAATATACTCTTTTTATTTTTAAAGTTTATAGTAATATCTCTTCTCTCATTCCTGATATTGATAATTTGTATTTTCTCTCCTTTTTTTCCTGATTAACCTGACTAGAGGTTAATCAGTATATTGATCTTCTCAAAAAGCCAGTTTTTAGTTTCATGATTTTCTCAATTATTTTTATTTCTTTGATTGAACCCATATTTCCCCCTCATATAATATTCCTTCTCCCTCAATAATTTCCTTTAACATTTCATGTAGTTCTGGTCTGCTAGTACCGAAAATTTCTAGTACTTTTAAATGTCTGGGAAAATCTTTAATTCACGTCTGTTTTTTAAAGATATTTTTGTTGGGAATAGAATTCTGTGCTGACTGTTTTTCTCTTTTAGAATTTTAGAGATGTTACTCCATTGTATTCTATCTTGCATTGTTTCCTATGGGACGTCTGTTATCATTTGTATCATCATGGCCCTATGTAATGTAATTTATTTTTCTGATTACATTTTCTCTTTATCACTGGTTTTGCCATTAAATTACTCTGTACAGTTTTTACTCTAAATGGAGTTCATCATGCTTATTTGTTTCTATGAACTTTGCTGGTTCTTCTTCCTTTCTTCTAACCCTAAAGATGGAAGTTCCAAAAATTTATGTTTGTTTTCATTCTCTTTCTCCTCTGTATCTCAATTAGGCTTTCATGAATTCAAAACTCATTCCAATAACCATGGCCCTACCTCTTTTCCTGTCCCACAACTCCAACTGCAGTTGAACCTATACCACTGGATGACATACTAAAATACTGTACTTAATATATGTGGGAAAAAAGTCATTATTTTCCTCTCCAGATGGTAACTTCCTTCCGATTTCCCTATTATCATTAATTGTACAATCGTATCTCCAAACTCCCCAGATTGAAACATCCCTTTTGACTTTTTCTTTTTCCCCAATTTGTCTGTTGCCAAATCTTGTCACACAAGTTTTATTTCCACAATGTGTCTTTTTTCTGTCCCTTCTGTCCCATTGATATACCTGTCATTATAGTTCACACATCATTACATCTCATCTGGATATTTGTGATAACTTCTCAGCTGGTTTTCTATCATTGGGCTAGACTTATTTCTATTCATTCTACAAAATACTGCCAAGCCAATTTTCCATAAAGTATAGTTCAAGTCATGTTACATTCCTACTAAAAACTCTGTTATTTGAGCTTTCAGCATTACCCAACCTATCTTTTAAGCTCTTTTTTTCAGGAAGATTGCTGGAAGTTTGGAAAAATTTTGTGTAAAATGATTATGAAGACAGGCAGCAAGTTTCAAATACAGAATTTATTAAAAATTTGAAATGTGAAAGTTTCTTCTAGGATGGGTATATAAACCCAGTAAAACAAACAAACAAAAACCTCTCTACTTTTAAAAAAGCCATGTTGTTCCTTTCTTCATTCCCAATTAGCTATCAAAGGGAGAGACAAGTAAGTTGGGCTGTTGTGGTACATTTGCTTTCATTTACACTTTAATTCACTTGTGATTCTCCTTCAAAAAGTGATCATTGAATTGTAAATATGACTATAGACACTACTCTGAAATATGACAGAAGCTGAATCCCTGTGTTGATGTGGATATCTGACTTCATTACATGGTTACATGTGTGACTAAGAATTTTAGGGGAAATCACAACGAACCAAAATATGTTAGCAACTAGTTTGTCATCATTCATTCTTAATTGAAAGTATCAGCCATTAGAGAAATTCTTCTGATTTGACACTAAGATGGAAATACTCTTGGTATCAAAGAATATCTCTTGAAAGGGATTTTAAAAATACTTTTAATATGTTATACTAAAATATTTTAAAGAACGTATTTCTTAAAATTGTGAATTTTAAAGAACAAGTATATCAATGCCGTCATGAGACGTTTTCAGGAAACTAGTTTCAAAAAATGTTATTGGAATAATTTCTTCCCTTTACCATACCTCATTCTGGTATCATTCCTGTGAACATTAGAACTATGGACTGCGATGTGAAAAGTATTGTCCAGTTGAATAATCATCATTAAATCAAATATATAGATGTAACTTGTGAGAGATCCACTTTAAAAATAAAGTAGTATAAATGAAAAGGATGGAAAAATATATACTGCACAAAAACTAGCCTAAAGAAAGCTAGAGAAATCCCAAAAGAATATGCAGAAAACTGTTATAATTAATAAATAAATTTAGAAAGATCTCTGGATACAAAATTAATATGAAAATTAATTGTATTTCCATATAAATATAGAAAATATAACTTAAATGAAATGATATAGCTTAAATAGCATCATAAAGCAAAAAGTACCTGGGAATAAATCCAAAAAAATGTCTAAGACTGCTAGATTGAAAGCTATAAGACATTATTGACAAAAATTAGAGGATACCTAATTAAGTAGAGGGATATAATATATCCATAGATGGAAAATTTCAACTTTGAAAAAATAATTCTCTCCAAATTGATTTATAGACACAAGCAATCTCAATAAACATATCAGAAGTTTTACAAAAATTCAAGATTACTCTAAAATGTTTATGGAAATGAAAATATCCAAGAATAACTAAGATAAACTTGGAGAAAAACAAAACTGGAACACACACACCATCATATATCAAAACATATTACAGAGTTTTTTTAGTTAGAGTTGTATTGTTGTAGGTACAGACAAGAGGCCTCATGAAAAAAATAGTTCACAAATAAATCTACACTTATACACACACCTAATTTAGGAAAAAGTGATGCTGATGAGCAGGGTGTAAATAATGTTCCTCTAAATGAATGGTTCTTGGTTAATTGTATATTTATACAGAAAAATAAATGAACTCTGACCTCTTCTTCACAAAACCCGCAACAATTAATGCCAATGTATCTAAATGTGAAAGTTTTAATTAGAAACAACAAAGTTTTCAGGAGACCTGAAATAGACAAAGATTTTTAAATACAATGCAAAAAATAATACCATAAAGGAAAACATAATAAATTAGACTATATTAAAATTTAAAACTTCTGTTCCTCAAAAGTCTTTATCAACAGTGAAATCCTTACCATGGGAGAAGATATTAGCAATACATATAGCCAACAAAAGACTCATGTTACATTTTTGTTTTTATTTCCATTTCTCTAGGAGGTGGGTCAAAAAGGATCTTGCTGTGAGTTATGTCATAGAGTGTTCTGCCTATGTTTTCCTCTAAGAGTTTGATAGTGTCTGGCCTTACATTTAGGTCTTTAATCCATTTTGAGTTTATTTTTGTGTATGGTGTTAGGGAGTGTTCTAATTTCATTCTTTTGCATGTAGCTGTCCAGTTTTCCCAGCATCACTTATTGAAGAGGCTGTCTTTTCTCCACTGTACATTCCTGCCTCCTTTATCAAAGATAAGGTGACCATATGTGTGTGGGTTTATCTCTGGGCTTTCTATCCTGTTCCCTTGATCTATATTTCTGTTTTTGTGCCAGTACCATACTGTCTTGATTACTGTAGCTTTGTAGTACAGTCTGAAATCAGGGAGCCAGATTCCTCCAGCTCCACTTTTTGTTCTCAAGATTGCTTTGGCTATTCCGGGTCTTTTGTGTTTCCATACAAATTATGAAATTTTTTGTTCTAGTTCTGTGAAAAATGCCAGTCGAAGTTTGATATGGATTGCATTGAATCTGTAGATTGCTTTGGGTAGTAGAGTCATTTTCACAATGTTGATTCTTCCAATCCAAGAACATGGTATATCTCTCCATCTATTTGTATCATCTGTAATTTCTTTCATCAGTGTCTTATAATTTTCTGGATACAGTTCTTTTGTCTCCTTATGTAGGTTTATTCCTAGGTATTTTATTCTTTTGTTGCAGTGGTAAATGGGAGTGTTTTCTTAATTTCACTTTCAGATTTTTCGTCACTAGTGTATAGGAATGCAGGAGATTTCTGTGCATTAATTTTGTATCCTGCTACTTTATGAAATTCATTGATTAGCTCTAGTAGTTTTCCGGTAGCATCTTTACAACAAATGGGACCTAATGAAACTTAAAAGCTTTTGTACAGCAAAGGAAACCATAAACAAGATGAAAAGACAACCCTCAGAATGGGAGAAAATATTTGCAAATGAAGCAACTGACAAAGGATTAATCTCTGAAGTTTACAAGCAGCTCATGCAGCTCAATATCAGAAAAACAAACAACCCCATCCAAAAATGGGCAGAAGACTTAAATAGATGTTTCTCTGAAGAAGATATACAGTTTGCCAACAAACACATGAAAGAATGCTCAATATCATTAATTATTAGAGAAATGAAAATCAAAACTGCAATGAGATAACATCTCACACCAGTCAGAATGGCCATCATCAAAAAATCTACAGACAATAAATGCTGGATAGGGTGTGGAGAAAAGGGAACCCTCTTTCACTGTTGGTGGGAATATAAATTGATACAGCCATTATGGAGAACAGTATGGAGGTTCCTTAAAAAACTAAAAATAGGACTACCATACAATCCAGCAATCTCACTACTGGGCATATACCCTGAGAAAACTGTAATTCAAAAAGAGTCAAGTACCACAATGTTCATTGCAGCTCTATTTACAATAGCCAGGACATGGAAGCAACATAAGTGTCCATCAACAGATGAATGGATAAAGAAGATGTGGCACACATATACAATGGAATATTACTCAGCCATAAAATAAAGGAAATTGAGTTATTTGTAGTAAGGTGGGTGGACCTAAAGACTGTCATACAGAGTGAAGTAAGTTAGAAAGAGAAAAACAAATACTGTATGCTAACACATATATATGGAATCTAAAAAAAAAAAAAGAAGAAAGAAAAAGAACATGGTCAGAAGAACCTAGGGGCAAGACGGGAATAAATATGCAGACCTACTAGAGAATGGACTTGAGGATACAGGGAGGGTGAAGGGTAAGCTGGGACAAAGTGAGAGAGTGGCATGGACATATGTACACTACCAAACATAAAATAGATAGCTAGTGGGAAGCAGCCACATAGCACAGGGAGATCAGCTTGGTGCTTTGTGACCACCTAGAGGGGTGGGATAGGGAGGGTGAGGTAGATGGAGATGCAAGAGGGAAGAGATATGGGGACATATGTGTATGTATAACTGATTCACTTTGTTATAAAAACAGAAACTGACACACCATTGTAAAGCAATTATACTCCAATAAAAATGTTAAAAAAAAGACTCATGTTACAAACGTAGATAATTTGTTAATCAATAACAAAATGACAGAAAACCCATTTTAAAAAAATGAGTAAAATACTTGAAAGGAACTTCACAAAAAAAGCACATGCAAATGACCAAAAATCATATAAAAATAGGTTTAATGTGATTTGTCATCTGGTAAATACAAAATGAAATGCCAATTTTACTACAATACATCTACCGAAAAAGGTAAATTCACAAAGCAAGTAAGTGTTGATGGGCATGTGGATCAACTAGAAACTCAAGCAGTGCTCATAGTGACGTAAATTAGAAATAAGAACCACCTTTGGAAAAGCAGTTTTTCAGTATTTACTACAGCTAAGTATACTCATATCCCAGAGCATTCAAAGGAAAGAAAATGAAACTAACTATGGTTAGAGTTCTGTTTGTAATGTCATCCTCTCCTTTCTTTACCTGTCTCCCTTTAGACTTCTCTTCCAACTCAGTCTTCGGTCCATCCCCCATCCTCGTTCACCTCCTTATGTTACATTCATAGATTATAGTCTATATTTTTTGGCTGATAGTCACCTTCTAAGCTGATATATCATCTGGGGGCTTATGTCCTGCTTAAAGCAGTGTGGTCCAATAGCACTTTCTCTGATGACAATAATGGGTTCTTTGTGTTGCACAACATAGTTGATCCTAGTCATACATCTGAACGTTTGAAATATTGCTGGGGTGACTAAGGAATCAAATTTTTAATTTGACTGTCTTCTGATAATTTGAATTAATATACATTTATTTTTCCTTTTATTGGGGTATAATTGATACATAATAAAATTTGCATACTTAATGTGTGCAATTTGATAAGTTTGGGTGCACGTCTACATAAGTGAAACAGTTGCCATAACCAAGATAATGGATATATTCACCATCCCTCAAAGTATCCTTGTGACCATGGCAATCCTTTTCTCCTGTCCTTCTCCAGGATAGAAAAACCACTGCTTTGACTATAAAATTGTTAAATTAGCAAGGATTTACTTATTTAAAATTCAATTAGTCATTGGCATTGAGAATTGACATAAGGTTTCTCTAGTTCAAAGAGAAATAAGAGAAATCTATAGTGGGAGGCAAGAATAATGATAGGAATCAAATATAAAGAATATTTATTTGAATATATATTGTACTAGTAGCTATGGAGTGCTGAGTAATAACATGAAAAGACTGGGTTAGGATTATAGTTTCTGTAAAATAGACATGAGTTGGGGAAAGGAGACCATCACCAAATATAGGGTATCAGACAAACCCCTCATTTTCCTAGGACTGGCTCTGTAACATTCTCTACATTGTTGTGGTCAAAATCAGGTGTGTGCCGTTTGCTCATTATAACTGACAGTTATTACCGTTGAGAAACATGTCATAATCTATTTTCCATGTGATTCACTGGCTGTGTTTTAGAGCTACTAATGAGGAAGAAAACAGTCAATTTATGGACAAGTTCTTTTGCCCTCTTAACTTTTTGTGCTCTGCACGAATCAACAACATTGTTAATTCCCATTAGGGGTTCCCTGTCTATCAACAATGCAAGAATTTAATAGACACCTGCCAGGTAAAGCTTTAAGAGTTCATAATATTGAAGGCCATTATGAGAGCCATTTTACATTCACCTAATAGGCACAGAAGTGAGAGTAAAAAGGAGTTCCATTTTACTTTTCATAATCTCGAGGAAAAGATAACCAAAACATCCTTTTTATCCTGACTGTGAAATCCTTTAGAGTACCTTGAAGCAGTAGCAGCATGTTAAAAAAAAATGTTATTTTCAAGAAGGTTGTACTCAGTGTGAATAAGTGACATGGGGTTTGCTGTTTTCAGTGTCCTCAAGCAGTCACACTATTAGAGCTTAATCATTTGTGTTTACCATGCCTTGTCATATTGTTAGAATATTTTTCTACTTGTGACTCTAGGAATGTAATTAAAAATGTTATTGCAATGTAAGAAAGAAAACAAAAATCGTAAAGTCCCCTCACCTTTTATTTTATATGCCTTCAATTTTTAGGTCCGAAGTATCATATGTTGGTTGTTATTAAATTTTAATCCTTGATCTTTCTGTTGTAATGTTAGAGGGAAAAAGTAGAAATAAATGTTGTAGATAGGTCTGGCTTACATACTTTCAATAATAGTAAGCTGATGTCTACTTAACACATATTTTTATGAATAATTATTTGAAAATATCTGTAGTAGATTAAATGGTATTCCCCCAAAGATATAGACATATATCCAGAACCTCAGTATGTGATCTTATTTGGAATAAAGGCCTTTGCAGATATAATTAAGGTAAGAATCTCAAGATGAGATCATCTTGGATTAGAGTGGGTTCTAAATCCAATGACAAGTGTTTTTATAAAAGGCCAAAAAAAGAGAATGCCGAAAAGAGAGAATATGGAAGCACCAAGAGAAGGTTGGTGAAGATGGAGACAGAGACTGGAGCTATGCTGTCACAGCCAAACAACTTTTTGAGACACCAAAAGCTGGAAGAGGCAGGGAAGATTCTACTGTAGAGGTTTCAGACGGAAGGGGAGCCTGCCAACACCTTGATTTCAGACCTTTGGCTCCAGAACTTTGAAAGAATAAATTTCTGTTGTTTTCAGCCATCACATTGTGGTTATTTGTTTTGTCATCCCTATGAAACTAACACAGATTTTGTTACTGGACGTGGGATGATGCTGTAATAATACCTAAAAATGTGAAAATGGCTTGGAATTGGGTAATGGAAGAATTTGAGGCATGCAATAAAGTCTAGATTGTCTTGAAGTGACTGTTGGTAGAAATGTGAGCAGGAATAGAGAAGCAGACATAGAGAATGGACGTGTGCACACAGGGTGGGACAAATTGGGAGATTAGGTTTGACATAAATACACTACCATATGTAAAACAGATAGCTAGTGGGAACCTGCTGGATAGCACAGGGAGCTCAGCTCAGTGCTCTGTGATGATCTAGATGGGGGGAAAGGGGGAGGTAGGTCCAGGAGGGAGGGGATATAGGTATACATATAGCTGACTCACTTCATTGTACAGCAGAAACTAACACAACATTGTAAAGCAATTTTACTCCAATAAAAAAAAATTTAAAAACATAAATTAATTTATAAAAGAGTATTCTGGTATGACCTCAGAAGGATGTGAAGGGCTGGCAGAAAACTTCTGTCATCTTAGATAATATTCATTAAAAAATGTTGTTAGAAATATGTACATTAAAGGTGCTTACGGTGAGGTCTCAGAATGAAATGAAGAACGTGTTACTGGAAACCGGAGGAAAGGCAAACCTTGTTACACAGCGGCAGAAGATTTGGCTGAATTGTATTCTACTATTGGAGAGAAAGCAGATCTTATAAATAATAAATTTGGATATTTAGCTGAGGACATTTCCAAGCAAAGTATTGAAGATGCAGAAAGAGGTTGCTGCTTGTAGTAAAATGAGATAAATTGAAGGCGAAATTTTTAAGCAAAGATGAACCAACATTTGGTGATTTGGAAGATTCTCAGCCTATCCAGATTGCAAAGGATGCTAAAATTAGGAAATTCACTGTTGGAAAAGTGTACTCTAGAGAGAGAACCAAGGTTGTGGCTGGATAAGCTTTTGCTGAAGAGATGAGATATGTGGCTAATGAAGCCAATTATGCTTCTGAGTGGAAGCCAGGAATAGAGATAGGGTTATCCAGGAGGAATCTGTGTAGAGCCTTTTGTTTAACCATGTAGATTCCCATGACATACACGGGAGGCTCGCAAAGTTTTAAGAATGTTATACCAGCAGAAACATTGCCAGCTTGAACTAAAAGTGAGAGTCTGGATGAAATGTAAGAAGGTTGTCATACTGCCAGAATTCTACAGGCAGGAAACAGACTGATAGAGTTTCTCAGCTGCCAGTATTTGTTATCCTGCAAGGGAAAAAAAAAGAAAGAACTCTGAAGCAGTGCCTTGGGTGCAGAGGTCAGGGCCATGAGCCTAGAGGCAGAGGCTTGAACCATGGATTCAGAAGTGGAGGCTGGCATTGCATAGGCCAGAGGATAGTGGGATTGCTCCTGTCACAAGCACTATGAAGGGCAACAGAATTAAGGGCACAGAGTGTGAAATCAAGAGCCATAGAGGACACACTGGATATAATGTCTATTTCTGGAGACAAGTGAACAAATGTCTAGGGAGACTATTTCCAGTATACAGAATGTGTAAAATAGATAACTAGTGGGAACCTGCTGGGTAGCACAGGGAGCTCAGCTCAGTGCTCTGTGATGACCTAGGTGGGGGGGAACGGGGGCGGGGATGAGAGAGAGGTCCAAGAGGGAGAGGATATATGTATACATATAGCTGATTCACTTCATTGTACAACAGAAACTAACACACCACTGTAAAGCAACTATACTCCAATACAAAAATAATAAATAAACATATGTTAAAATTCTTTTTGTAAGCCAAGCCAGATTCAGAGCGGTAAGCAAGCTGTGAAACTGGCATTTCTTTGAGGACATCTGCCAATACATAGAGCCTAGATTTGAATGGATTTATGCAGAGGAGACAGGAAAGAAACCTTGGGAGCTACTGAGGAGCTGAATCAGACGCATTTCAAATACTAGAAGGTAATATGGTTATTGAGTAAACTAGGGGAGGTGGGGGAATTTTACCCTGCAGTGGGAGATATGAGGACACTTTATTTTATTACAGAAGTAAAAAATAATACAAAAAGTGTTAAGAAGCAATCGGAGACAGCTGTAAAACTAAACAAGTACATACATTTAAAAACAAAACACAATTCCTAGGAATAAAAAATATATAAATCAAAATTAAATTCATGAACGTGTCGAACATAGCTAGTGAACTTGAGAAAAAAAATCTAAGGAAGTTGCACAGACTGTTAAGAGGTACATATTAAAGGTGGGGTAAAGGAAGTTGAAAAATTGAGTGAGAATATAAAACATACATTTAATTGGAGTCCTGGAAGAAAAGAATAAAGAGGGGGGAGGAGGGGCAATATTCAAAGAGAAAATGACTTAGAGTTTTCCAGAACAAAACAAATACATGAATCTTCACTTTTAAGAAGCACAGTGAAAGCCAAGCATAAAAAATTAAAATCAAATTCATACATAGATGATGAAATAAAAATTCAAAGCACGGAATAATTGAGAAGATTTTCAAAGAAGTCAGGAAGAGAGAGGGAAGAGAAGAAAGAATGATTACTTTTAAAATTAATAAAATAAGTTCATATATAAATAAGCTGTGTCAGTATAAATTACTACCAATTATGTCCAATGAAAATATTAAAAATTAAGGTAGAATTATACTCTTGAACTAAAACTTCAGATATATTGGAAGATGGTAATCAGAGTTCAAGTGTTTCATAATCCTTTTACATTAATTAACTTTAGACCATGTATGGTTAAATAGGGAAGTTAAAATTTTTTAAAGTCTGCAAATTGTATAATTTCCAATTTAGTGAAGGGGGGGATAATAGCTAGCACTTATATGACACTTACTACGTGCAAAATACTGTTCTAAATGATTTACATGGTTTAAATTATTTAATCCTAAGCACATCATTAGGAAGAGGAAGCTGTTGTCATTCCCACAATCAGATGAAGTAACTGAGGCAGAGACACACTCAAAGTTGTGGAATTGGTAGGTACCAATGATTGAATTTGAGCATGTTCTTAATCATCAGAACATTGTCTCTCTATAAAAATGCTGCAGGGTAGAAATAAATCCAAGTGTACCATAACCATTCATTCACTCATTCACTCAACAAATATGTATTGAGCCCTTACTGCGTGCAAGGTACTATTACTCTAGGTGCTGGGGGGACCTGAATAAATAAAGCAACAAAACTTCATGATTCAATGAAGCTTATGGTCTAGTGGAATAATGTAAATGAAATAAATACTGTACTTAAAAGATAAAAAGTATCCTATTGAAAAGAAAAATGATAGGGTTTTTAAAAAATTAGCCATGTGTTCCTTAGGAGAGGCATAAAGAAGTGTAAGGACATAGAATGTTTGAAATAAACCAATAACTATATATGATAGGCAAATGTATATAGGCAAACATACGTGAGAGGTAAATAAGAACTAAAAGAAATCCAGTGCTTCTATTTTAATACCAGACTAAATAGATTTTCTAGGCAAACTAGAATTAATTTAGATAAAGAGGTCCACTCTGTTTTGATAAATATTCAGTTTTTCAGGATGATGTTCCAATCCTAATGTTCTTTGGACCTAATAATATAGATTTAAAACATGTCAAGTGAAATTGAATGAATTAAAAGAAACTGAGAAAAATTGATTTTTAACATGCCTCTTTTACTGATTGATCAAGAAGACAAAAAAAATTAATGAGAATATACATTTGAACAATGCAATTAACAAGCTTAGTAGAATAGGACATCTAAGGAACACTGCATCCCAAAACTTTTCAAGCACTTATGGAATATTCATAAAATTTGATCACATTTTAGGCATAAATCAAATTTCAAAAAAATAAAAATTCCAAGATGCAGATAATGCAAGCCACATTCTCTGAGCACAATGACATTAAGTTAGAAACCAAAAGAATATATAAATAATAAAAATATAATATTTTTATATTAAAAATACATCTAAATATATAACAGATTGAAGAGAAAAAATCTCAATGGAAATCATACTTAGAATTAAATGAAAGAAGAAGACTTCTTAGCTAACATAAAATGCAAAAAGTACAGATTTTCCTCTACTTATGATGGGGTTATGTCCTGATAAACCCATCCTAAATGGAAAGTATTTTAAGTCAAAAATGCATTTAGTACACTTAAATTTAGCCTAGCCTACCTTAAACATGCTCAGAACATTTACGTTAGCCTACATTTGGGCAAAATCATCTAACACAAAATCTATTCTATAACAAAGTGTTGTCTATTCATGTAATTTATTGAATACTGTACTGAAAGTGAAAAACAGAATGGTTGTACGGGTACAGAATGATGTTTGTCAGTGGTTTACCCTCATGATTGCTGCCTCTGCACAGCACCTCGAGAGAGTTCCATGCTGCACATTGCTAGCCTGGGAAAAGATCAAAACTAAAAATTCAAAGTACGATGTCTACTGAATGCTTTTGCACCACCATAAAGTCAAAAAATCATAAGTCAAAACATTGTGAGTCAGGGAATGTCTATAGTTCTTAGGAGGAATTTATAACCTTAAATCCATAAGTTAGAAAAAAAAAGGAAGTAAGCTAAGCACCCAATACAAGAAGTTAGAAAAGTAGTAATTGTGTAGAATCAAACAAAATAAGACAAATAAAAGTGGATACATTAATATACAAAAATTAATAAAGAGGATTATCAAATTAAATTTTTTTTTTTTGAAAATACAAATAATGTTGACAAACCTCTAACAACAAAGACAAAGGTCCTAAGACAGGAGCATCTCTGGTACATGCAAAGAACTGAAGACTAGAGTGGCTGAAGCAGAGTGAGAGGGGGAAAAACAGGAAATATGACCAAGGGCTGAATCACATAAGGCTTTATAGGTCACTGAACAGAACTTATTCTGGTGAAACTGGGAGACACTGAATGTTTTTTTTTTTTTTTTTTTTTTTGCGGTACGCGGGCCTCTCACTGTTGTGGCCTCTCCCGTTGCGGAGCACAGGCTCCGGACGCGCAGGCTCAATGGCCACGGCTCACGGACCCAGCCGCTCCGCGGCATGTGGAATCCTCCCAGACCGGGGCACGAACCCGTGTCCCCTGCATCGGCAGGCGGACTCTCAACCACTGCGCCACCAGGGAAGCCCGACACTGAATGTTTGTAAGGTAATTTCTGCTATCCGCAGTGCTTCTTCTGCTATGACTTATCCAGAGAAACTATGTAGGAGCCTGGAGATAGTTTATATACAATGAAATTGTATACAAGTAGCTCCCATCACTGTGTATAGAACATGGTAATAAATCAATAAATGTTTAATAAATAAAAGCAGGAAAAAGTATATGATTACACATTTTAGCTTGAACTTTCAACAGACAAATATTGAGAGGCCATGTTAGACTGTGAAATGACCACAGAATTTTGAGTCAGAGACCTGAGTCTGCATCTCTGGGCTTACCTTGAAAAAGTGACTTACTTTCTGTGAGTCTGACTTTCTTCATGTGCACAATAAGAGTAACACTGTATTAGCAAGGCCTTTATTGCAATAATGCGATTTAAGAAATAATCCAAACATCTCAGTGACCTACGACGATAAGCATACTTTTCTCACTTCTAAGTCTGCAGGGCACCTGGGGCAGTTCTTTTTCAGCTATGGATTATGCTCAGGGCTGCTCTGTTTCTCGTTCTGGGATGCAGTCTTGAGCGGCATCAATTAGTCAAGGTATTTCCTTCTTATAGTGGACGGAAGCTCCTCAAGGAACCAGCAGAAATACATGACATCTAAGTCCTAAGAACTAGTACACCATCACTTCTGTCAACATTCATTTGGCCATAGAAACTCACAATGCAAACCTACTACAGGATGAACTGGAGTTGGAGAGAGAATAAAAATAAAGAATAAACAGAAGACTTTTTGGTAATCCAAGAATGAACAATTAAGCCTTGAATTAAGATGGTAAGAGGGGAAATGAGAAAATTAGTCCCTGTATGGATGAACCAAAATACTGAGCCAGGTACACTTACTCAGGAAGTGTTAGGTTGATGTATTTTCATAGAATACAGTTTTAAGAAGAGGATAGTCAGTGGCATCACTCAGAAAACAGAAATATATGAGGAGACACCGATCAGGTGTGATTATTGGTCACTAGTGATCTTTGCAAAGACGACGTTTCAGTCTATTTATGTGAACTTAGTACAGGTTTACAAAAGCTTTATTGTCTAACAAAATCACAATATTGAAAAATTCAAAGATGAACTAATTTATTTTTATACTTCTTTCTGAAAACAAGTACATAATCTGTAAGCTTTGCTTTTAGAAGTGCTTGTTTTCAGTAGTTCTGATATCTACTAAGCAGCTCCTGAAATCTCAGGTAACAACATCAATTAACTAGACTGCATATGAAACAAGTGCTGTGATTAAGTTTACTTTCTGGTTAAATCAGAAGTCTTTTTTATTTCATTCCTTATTGTTAGCAATCTTCATAAACTGCATATTTATTTTCTTGTGAATGGAAGAGAATGAACATAATTTATCTTTACTTTCCATTTGATATAATAACGTACACGTGTGAGGTAGAAATCTGAGTGGGATGTGAATTCCACTTAGATCATCATTCAGATTGAATAGATCTGATAACTTTAATTTTTGGAGGTCATTTAGAAAAACAGTAAGGTTAAAGTTTCAGAAAATGGATCTGCTGTGTTGCGCTCTATTACTTGTTTTATGCAATGTACATTGAAGATAATTTTCTATTTCTTTAAAGCCCTGGATCACAGAAGAAAAGAGTTCTTAATACACACAAAACAATATGACATTATTATCTAAAGCAAATCAGATTGGCATATATTTCATAATATTCGCAAACGATGCCAACCTTTAAAGAAGACTAAGCGATATCTTTCTTTTCACAGGCAATTTCTTTTCTGTTCTCTTTCATTTTTTATGAACCTAAGGGAAGTTTCTGTTTATATGTTGTCTTTATATTCACTCTGGTTCTAAATTTTATGATACTGCTATTTCCAGACAAGTTACAGGGGCTCACCTTTGGGCAAACCTTAAAGGTGGTGTGGCTGGCGATGACTGTTGCGGTCTGATCTGAATGCCATAAAGAACCCTTTGCATGATTACTTCCAACTCATCAATCAGTCTCTGGAGACAGATTGAACCCTTTCCTCATCCCCCCACACTCGTATACTGGGCAAATGATCACCTCCTAAAGAAAATCCAGAATCAGTGTCTGAAACAAACCAGGAAATAGTAAAATGGATGGTATTTTCTTTTTTTTCAACCATCCACTAATGTCTTTGAATTCAAAACAAACCAAAAGTCAGTTTCAATTACTTTAAGAGGTGATACTTAGAACAGAGTTGAAACCAGTTAAACCTACTGAAGCAAAGTAAAAGGTAAGAACTTTTAAATGAGTAAGTGGTGATAGCACAGGAGATTGGAACTAAGACAGGACGTGGACTGTTATGGTCTAGAAGAAAAACTGAAAGATTTGTGATTTATTGCTTCCTCTGAGCACAGTGGAACCAGGAGATGATTTATTCTTAGATTTTTTTTTTTACGGTCTTGGAGAAGAGAGACTCATTTGGTCAACAGGATAAGTTTAAGTACAGTTTGTATTTAAGAGGAGTGACAAAAAATATTTTAAATGCACCAACTTAACAACAAACAGAATGGACATTAATTCTGCATCAAGTCATACAGTGCTTTTTGCTGGCTGGAGTGACTGAAATTCTCCTAAAAGCTCATACAGTTTAATGAGCGTGTCTTCCTACATTCCACATGGAAAGGAAAGCCATGAACACTGAATCCATTGATACTGCAAGTGTGCATTGGGGGCAGACCTATGCTTCTTTGTAAAATCAATTTGGCTTTCACCTGCTGCACTCCTCCACTGGGTTTGTCTTACTAAGTTGCATTTTATTTCTTTCCCCCTCTACTATTGTTCTCTCTATTGCATTTTCCAAACTACATGTGACCTTGCTGTTTTACTCAGAGATCTTTCAGCCCTTCAACCTTTCTAAACTCAAATATTCTTCCACACATACGAAGGCAATGGAAACGTGTTTTCAAATAATGTGCCAGATGGAGCGATGACTCTCGAGTGAGAGATAAGTTGCACTTGACAGTGATGAGTATAATATTTTAACATTAACTAGACCCATTCAATGTCTTTGTATATTGAAAGTGATGTATTATGAATGTGTTCCTTATGATAGCCCTGCTTAAAAATTAGATTTTTTAATTTGTCTTCAGAACATATTGACTTGCAGCCCTCTCACAAAAATGGAATTGAATTCACCATCTCCAGTTTGTTACCAAGTGCACTCAGTTGGTTATATAGCATGATTAGTATTGATCCTGGGGGAATAAAACTAACAGTACTCTTGTTTGCAGAGTGAAAGAGAAATTTATTTTTTTTTAATCTGTAGCTATCAGTTTTTAAAGATGAACAAATCTATGGTTTCAGACTCAATGTTGTACTTTTTCTCTACCGGGCCTTCTCGGTGGAAATGCTGAGTGAAACGTTGGTCTAGGTAAGGTTCTATGATGAGACCTGCCACTCCAGGGCACTCTGCTCTTTCACCATTTATTCTCAAAAAATGAGAATGGGATTTTAGTCATACTGCTACTACAACTCTTAAAACTAAAAAAAAAGGTTTTGCTGAAGTTTTGGGTAGTTTGAAATATTTACCAGTTGTTTAAAGAAAATACTAGTGCTATGGAAGTTCTGGATGACAGAAACTGTAGAGCTATTAATATTACAGAAGAGACTGAGGATAGTGTGAACTGAAAAATTTAAAAACTTAGGCAGAATAATTTAGTTCTGTACTATATACAGATGTTTTGGATACTTTTAATAAGGATTCATCTGAAAAAGCCTCTGTGTTGCTGGCAAAATTTAACAGTTGACATTCACTGCATTGACCTTTTTGAAATTATGCTGGTTAAAAGGTGAACTAATGCTTTAAAATGTTTATATTTTAATGTTTCAAGTTCATGTTATAGGTTGCTCTAAATGAACCTTTTTTTTTTCACTCATTCTTAAATTACAGTGTATTATAGGGAGTTTGAATTAAAAATGAGAGTATTTGAATTTCTTACATATGAAGGATATAACAAATGAGTCTATCAGGGCAAAATTCTATGGTTTCTTCTGTTGATTCTGTCCAAAGACAAGGAAAAATTAAGAGTGGATAATGGAAGTCAAGATGGCACAAACAAATCAGAATGGTAAACCCTCAGGACTAAAAGACTTTTTGAAATGTTCTCTCTGAAGCCCAAGAGAATAAATCAGTATGAGCCTTATAATACCTCTATCAACAGCCCATTTGCTGCTTAATTTCAAGTTACCTTTTGCTGAGAGTGCTAGAAAGACACAGCAGAGTTTTCCGAACTGTGCAACCCAGTAAATTCCTGACAAAAAGAATCACCATGGTTGTCTTACATCTTTCAAATGAATGTGATCCCATGCAGCCTTGGTTTCTTTCTCCGCCAACATACAGAAGTAACTGCGACAACCTCAGCGTACTCTTCATTGCCCAAGGGATTCACCTTTTGTCAGGTTTTATTCTTTTGACTCTTCTTTAAGATATATTATGCTGTTCTTCTCTGAAAATCCCATTTCCTTTGGAGACTGATTCTTCTGAATTCCATGGGTTCCTTTTCTCCTTGACATCTCCAAAGTGTAGTTTCTCCCTAAGACTCTGCCCATGGACTACTTCTCTCTGTTTTCTCAGTAATCTCTCTCTCTGGAGGTCCTTTCTTCTTTTATTCATTAGTTTATATATTTTTACCATCCCTCTGTATCAAAACTAAGGCAAGATCTAGGTCTTCATTTTCCAGGTATTTTTTTTAAATCACAAAATTGGTGCTTCAGAAGCAAAAGCCCTCTACAAAATTATTTTTCCTTTAAAGCCAGGTTCTCTTCCTTATATTTCTACTTCTGTTAAAAGCATCAATATTATTCTGGTGTCACATGCTCAACATTTCAGTTTCTCTATGCCTAAAGACAAGACACATCCACTGCATGAGACGGGCTCTTGAGAAGCAGAGACTGAGACAGGGATTTGATACTGTGATTTATTGAGGGAGAGCTCTTCAGGAAATACCTGTAAAGCAGTGAGAGAAGCAGGATAGAGAATGGAACGGAGTGTAAGAAAAGTGTGGTCTTAGGTAAGGGAGTGGGGGGTGAGCAGGGGCAAGGCATAAACCAAACTATAGAATTATTTTCCCTTGAGCAAAAGAGCTGGCTTTTGTATCCCAATATCAATCAGTAGCCGACTACAAGCATATCCAGAGATGCGGTGGGTAACTTCCCATGCAAGTTCACTCTCATTTAGTGGAAGACAAGCCTCCTGAGACATGAGGCAGCTTGGAGCCTTTAGGAGATAATACACATAGCAGCTATTGGATGGGTGTACTGGCCATGTACGCAGGATGTGGGTGAGCACCACAGTGTCTACTGCACCTACACATACATTGTTTCTCAACTGTCTAGCTCTGCAATGGGTAGATGGATATGATATTTATCATATACACTGTTGCCACCACACTAATGATCACATATCACCTAAGCTGTGTCATACTCCACTAATTGATTTCTTTTAAACCCATTTCTGTTTCTAAACACAACACCCATAACAGCTGTGTTCTAATCAAAAGCTTTCAATGATTCTCCATTACTTAATGAAAAAGTGTCGATTCCTGTGTTGATTAGCCAAGTTTCTCTACCTACCTCACTCAGCCTACCTTTTCAGATTTACTATGAAACACATCACATATATGCTTCTCCAACAGCATTATATCTTTCTTAAATATTTTCAAGAATTTGTTTTACCTGTTTATTTTGTATCTATCTATCTATCTATCTATATCTATCTGTCTACTTTTTCTTGCTTTGGGTTTTACTCCATTGGAAATGCTTTCCTTTTGCATCCCATATTACTTGTTTACCTCCTGATACACTTTGTACTCACATCAGGCAGAGTAGATATTCATAAAACTGTTTTGCTCCACTAAAATTAATACCTGCTTAAGGTATCTTTTAAGTACTGTAATGTCTCTCTCAGAGTGGCACTCAGTAAATATTTGTCTAATTGAATTGAACCACCACAAAGTGGTCTATCTTTGACTGCTTTGTCTAATTATTAGGATGTAGGTTAGGGTCACAGAGTAGAATGTGTTTAGTTTTTTGTTTAATGTATCCTTAAATAATTGAGAATAAGAAACCATCTTCTATAACTTATTATTGGAAATCACTTTAGTGAATATTAAAAATGATGTATAAAAATATATTGGGAGGAAATCTGGCAGATACCTCTTTAACCAAGTGATCAGAGTTATCATCAATATTCAGACAAATTAATATTATGTAGTCATATGATGGACTGAGACGGACACAACATCACTTCTGTGGCACACTTGCTCATCTCCAAAATAACTGCACTGTACACTTCAAAAATGCCAAGGTCAAGATAGACAAGAAAAGACTGAGGCTATGTTTCAGATTAAAGAAAACTAAAGAAACTTGACAAATAAATGCAGTGTATCAATCTGAATTGGAGTATTGACTGGAAAATAAAATAGCATAAAACGTTACTAGAGTAATTTAAAAAGAAATATGGACAGTGGGTTAGATATTATTGTATCAATCTTAAATATTCTGATTTTTATAATTATATTCTGGTTAGGTAAAAAAATGTATAGTTTTAAGAAATACATACCCAAGTACTTAGGAATAAAAGGGTACAATATTTCCAACTTTTCTAAATGGATTAGAAAAAAATGAATATATACATATATAGGTGAGTGTGTATTTGTGTATAGATATATAGAAAGATTCAAAGACGAGAGAGAGAAGAGGCACATAGCAAATTGGGTAACATCAAAACAATAGGGAATCTGGGTGGAGTGTATATGGGAGTCCTTGTATTATTCTTGCAAAGTTTTCTGTAAGTTTGAAATTACATCAAAATAAGAATGTATTAAAAATGTTTTGTGGCGTACAGATGGAGTTACATGATAAATTATACCTCACCTAACCAAAGCTCCCTTGAATCCTAAAATAAACTTTTGCATATTCGATATTAAGACTTATGGAAATGCTTAAATCACTTTTGAATTTTTATTCTTTTCTCTTGATGATTTATGATTTATGTTGACTTGTACTATGGCCTGAATGTTTGTCTACCCTCAATTCATACATTGAAGTCCTAATCTCCAGCGTGATGGTATTTGGAAGTAGGACTTTTGGGAAGTAATAAGATGCAGATGAGGTAATGAGGATTGAGCCTCCAGGATGGGATTAGTGCTCTTATAAGAAAAAGAGGAGTCCAGAGCCCTTTTTCTCTCCATGTGCACACACTTAGGAAAAACTGTGTGAGCACAGAGTGAGAAGGCCGGGCTGTCCGTAACTGCAGGAAGAGAATCCTTACCAAGAAGCGAATCTGCTTGCACCTTGATCTTGGACTTCCCAGCTTTCAGATCTATGAGAAATGTGTCACCCAGCCTATGATATATTTTTATAGCTCCTGAGCTAAGATAACTTGATTACTTTCTAACTGAAATAAGGTACTGGTGAAAGTGTGCTTGTGGTCTATTAAGTAGAATCACCTAGAAGGAATATTGCTGAGAGTGAAATAATGAAGAGCTGGTTCTAGTGACAGGAATCATTTGATATTTTCTGAAAGTTTTAATCTTAGAATTCAATGTAAAGCATTCTTCTACATGCAAAATTGTTATTAAAATTCAAGGTTAATTAATTAAAAACTAAAAATCTAGCAATACCCATCTTCATGTAAACCATGTTTTTTTACATTTATTGTTCTCCACAGCCTCACCACAATTATATCAGTTTCTTGTTTCTCTCGTCACTTTAATTTTTCTCTAAAAACGAAACCAAATTTTATCACAGCACGTCTCTTAGTAAGGAAGTTGAAAGAGTGACTTGCTCTTTGTTGGGAGTAATGGAATTTACTATGTATTTTTATCTCAAATTGTTGTTACTCAGTATACATTTTATGTCATATGTTTATTATTCAAGTATATACCTTGTCTTTCACTTTCTGATTCATGTTTTCATTGCCCAGTGTCTTGCACATATAAAGGTCTTAATATTTTCTGAAAGAATGCATGCATGAATAAAAGAATGAATGATGAATAATTTTCTAACTTCAGCTCAAACATCACAATGAACAGTCACATCCAAGATGAAGTTTAATTACGTTATGTTTGAATTTGTTAAGATGATTATTTCTGAATACCTTATAGTGCTTTAAATGGATCTAAAGTGGCTGTGAGGATTAGGTATATGGCCATGGCTTATAGAAAAATTTAGGAAACCCATTCAGTGTCTCCCAGCACAGTCAGAGAGTTAAATCCAGTTTTATAATGTGGCCAAACATGACTATAAAAGAGAAAGGTGAAAATTAGTTATGAAATTTAGGAAGCCCACTTAACTTGGGATTTATGTTAATTTATGAAATTAGCTAAGGGAAAGAACAAAGATGTTTAAAACCAGAGATGCCTGCAGGTACTCTTAGTGAACACTGTGAAGGTTGAAACGTTGTTCTACCTTTCAAGGCAGGGATGCAGATGAAAGGATTTTTTCTTTTCCTTTTGAAAATTACACTTTTTTTACTTATCAATTGCTGTTTTATATATAAGCACTTAGTAATTTGGTGATTTTTAAGCAGTTTCCAAAGGTTATTTCTTTGAAAATACTTCTCTACATTTTATAGGATCTTTTTTCTTTTTTTTTTTTTTTTGGCTGCACCACACTGCATGCAGGGTCTTCATTACCCACCAGGGATGGAACCCGTGCCCCCTGCAGTGGAAGTGTGGAGTCTTAACCACTGGACCACCAGGGAATTTCCTAAACTGTATATTCTTAAAAAACTAATCAACACAAGTTGAACATGCAATAATGAACTCATCCCTAAGAATGACGTGGTCCTGGTTGGTGTCCCGTTTGTCAGATGCTACTACTAATTTTGCTGTTTGAGATATTTCCCTTCAAGATGCCAAGATAGCTGAGAGAGGGCTGGCTGTAAGGGACTGAGCTCACTGCCAGCCCCGCCATCTCATGGAAACCCGCTCGCCTTTGCTCTGCCCACTGTAGTCACTGGTACCACCCATGTTCCAAAGGCAGAAAATGAGTCATCTTGCATTTCTCCTTCTTACTGACACCCATTGTACTACTGATCCTTAAATGCAGGTAACTACACATTCTCTACACATCTTGCCCTCCTTGCCTTTACTTCTATTACTTATTTCCTTTATGGCTTCTTCATATTTCAACTAAATTATAACAATACCCCCTAATAGGACTTTCTACTTCAAGTCCTACTGAATTCATCCTCTGCAATGTTGTGGGAGAAAGAGAGATCTTTCTAAACTGCAGTCTGAACATGTCACTCACTTCTTAGATTACTTTAGCTGGCCCTACATCACCTTGAGAATGAAATCCAGACATTTTGATGTGATATACAAAACCTTAGTCATTTTTCATAGAGCATAGTCTTGTGGCTGTCAAGTGGAGGGGTGTGGGGGAAGGATGGATTGGGAGTTCAGGATTAGCAGATGCAAACTAGCATATATAGAATGGATAAAAAACAAGGTCCTACTGTATAACACAGGAAACTATATTCAATATCCTGTGATGAACCACAATGGAAAAGAATATAAAAAAGAATATATATATGTATGACTGAATCACTTTTGCTGTACACCAGAAACTAACACAACATTGTAAATCAACTATACTTCAATTAAAAAAAAAACACCTTAGTCATTGTTGTTATTGCTTTCCTATAGTGGACAAGTGTATACATATATCTTTTTTCCCTGACCAACATTAATTCTCATTTTCTCCCCCACCCCTCTCTCTCTTTCTTTGATAACAGCCTACTCTCTTCATCAAATAGTATTGATATTATTTTCAATCAAGATGTTCTGCTCTCCTTTAGCCAAATAATGGCCACATGACCCAAGATAGACCTAAACAAACTCTTTCTGAAAATTTGAATTTCAGATGATTATGCTAAGCAGACTGTCCCCACATTCATCATATCTCCTTGAACATGTTTTGACTCTTAGTGGAATAATCTCTCACCTCAGCCCTTCAACTCAAATATTATCTTTTTGGAAGTTTTCTTAACTTCACCACACTGACATGAACACCCTCCATTTGTATAGTCATTGCACTTAAATCTCTGCTATTTCTCACTTACATGTCCACATCTTCCTCCAGAATGCTAGCTCCAGGAAAGCAGGGAGTAATAGAAGCACAAGGAAATAGAAGAAAGAACATGAACTCATTGGTAAATTAGGAAAGTAAAAAGAATGAAAAGAACAGTAGAAGGCAGAGAAACATCGTGTGCTAAGAGACTCTAATAAATGCCGCAAGCTATAGCAGTTGTCTTCCAGAACACGAGATCCTTCTGGAGAAAGCATATGAGGTAGTTATTACTATTATTCACTAAATACTTCTAGGTTGCTCCCCTCGCAGGCATGTGATAAGATTGTATTTCCTAGGGCCCTTGTGGTTTTGGCCACTGAGTTGTGAACAGAAGTTATATATGTAACTTTCAGGCCAGAGCAATTAATTGCAAGAATGTGAGCCTCCACTACTCTCTCATTCTGACATTAGCAATGAGAGGGAAAGGGGCCGCTCCATCAGCCTGGGTAACTGTGATTAGCAGACACCCAATGGGCATGTGCTGTGAGAGAGAGATCAATCATTGCTGTTTTCAGCCGAGATTTTGGAGATGTTCGTCAGCACAGCATAACCCATTGTATCCTGGTTTCTCCTGAATGAAACCAAGTGAATAGAAACAACATGGGATGGCCAATACAAAGGACAAAAAAGAAGAAATGACCTAAGTTTCTGGCTTGATTTAAGTTAGCAAACTTTATCATAAACTGCTAAGTCTGATTTTAATTTATCCATGTTTGATAAATTGCAAGCAGTGTTATCCATTCTTTGCCATATGAAGAAGGAAAGCTTCTTTACTCCCTTTGCTGCTGGAAAGGCCACAGACAATAATATTTACAGCCCTCAGCCTGTCCTGTCTATTGTAAAGAGGAGTCATTTCATACACAGATTGCATGTACAAATCAAGTCCTACATTGTTCAGGGGGAGAAAAGCAAAAGGAGAATGAGAGCAAAAGAGCATGAGAGAAAGTGAGAACAAGAGGGAGGGCAAAAGAGAGCATGTATGATTTCACCCACATTCTTGCCCAGCCACTCCCCAAAATACAGGCACTTAAATGATGGAGGGACATCAGAAAAATTAGTCTACAGTGGTGACATTTCACTTATCAACAAGCAAGTAAGAAAGATGTTTTATGACAGAAGCTTATAAAATATAGTTCTTATTTATCTTACTATCATATCACATAAGCAGCATCATAAAGCTCTCACAGGGGGCCTTCCTTAAGGGAGGGTGGCAAAGTGCTACTAATTATATGTGTGGTATATAAAAAAGTGTAGACATTCAATTAATGTTAGAACAAATGCAATGTCCAAAAAAATAAATCTATCCCTCAGAGCAGAATTGTCCAGCTTTAAAGTAGTCCAAAATACAACCAATAAATGTAGATAAATGCAGCAATTATGTAACACACTGATTTTCTCAAATTCTTTGTATTTCTGGATAAGCACAACAAAGCCATCTGATTACAAAGAACAGAAAAGTGGAAGACCGTTTCAGCATCTGGGGCTTGTAATTAGCTCTCCTGGTTTATTTCCAATCAGGCACTTTTGTGTGAGTGGTTTGAAAAGTACAATTGCAAAATTAAAGTAGTTATACTTAAAATTGTATTAAAGTATCACTGAAAGAAAATGAAAAAAAATTTTTAATACAAATGCACATTTATTTTAACAAGCACTGGTTTAGGAACATTATATATTATCAATATTGCTCATTGATTCATAACCTTCATCCCATGCTAGTCAAGTGGCAATACCTACCACGAGAGGGCAGAGAGTGAATGCTAATAATTTAATGAGAATTATCTTGTCCAGGATAATCTTATTCTAGTGGCATTCTCAGACCCAAATTCAGAGTAATATCATTAACAGGGTTCTCTTATCACAGTCACAACTACCACGAGCCTCATGTCTTCCTAAATTATTCTGCTCAGATAGCCTAATTTTCCCACTAATGTCTCTAAAATGAGAGCAGAGGAGAGAGAGAGAAAGGGACAAAGAGAGAGAGAGAAAGCCAGTTTTTCTAGATTCCTTAGACTATTCATACCCTTGGAAGACTAAGATCCAGCAAATACATACAATAAGATACTGTTAAGATAAAAATGTAAACAAATAAAATGCTGTTTATTGATTCCCATGAAGGAAGAATAAAAAGAATATTTTTTGATTTCACTATGCCCTGTGTAATTTAGAGTATAGATTAATAGATTTTTCAATAAATGCATTATTATAACCAATGTACACTCCCTTTCAATTCGGAGGAAAGCAAAGCTAATTTAACTAAAGCTAATCTTTCATTCCATATTCCACTCAGTTCTGAACACCTGTTTGAAGGCATGAAATAAATTTCAATCTATCCATGACAACGCAAAAATATGTATCTCCATCTTGTAGCTTAATTACGTACATAAACTCTGTTAGTGACTCTTCCATTAAAAAATAGGAACTGCATCTCTTAGTGCTAAAAAGTGAAATTAGTTTCTTAAACTATTTTATTTGTTATTGACTCTGATGATCATACAGAATACCAGTGGAAATTGGTTACTTCATAAATAGTGATTTACAGTTCTGTGTATGCTGGAACTCAAGAACATTTTTCTTAAATTGGCTTTATTGTTTTCTGGACAATGATTGTTCTTGCCAAGCATGACCTTGGCTCAGAAGATGGATTCTATTAGAGAACCAAAACAAGTCTGTTTTTAACCTTCTCTTCCTTCTTTTGCTCAAAGAAGAGTAGACAATGCATGCTCTACGGGAAACGTTGAATAACATGTCATGGTGTGAATGTCCTGTCACATCTTAAAGCTGAAAATTATTTTGAACAGTAGATTTGAGAGCTGATCAATTGGGATTGGTTTCAGTTTTCTACCTTATCTAAATGTTGGCCTCAGTGAACGAATGTCATTAATGTTAAAGGTATATACTAGATTGTATTGTTACCTAGGGATGGCTTGTTCCATATATCATCATATACTCAATACTAGAGTACAGTACTGGAGGATACCTGATTTTTTAAAAAAAAAATTATTGAAGTATAGTTGATTTACAATGTTGTGTTACTTTCTGCTATACAGCAAAGTGACTCAGTTATTCACATATATATTCTTTTTCATATTCTTTACCATTATGGTTTATCCCAGGATATTAAATACAGCTCCCCGTGCTATACAGTAGGACCCTTTGGTTGATTTTTTTTATGCTGTTATTTTACAGAATCACTGGAGGCACAATCCACTAACCCTTCTGCCCAGTTAGGGCTTCCATCATTCCTATAAAGGTCGATGAGATATCCTAACTAAAAACTATTAGAAGCACAACGTTTGCATTCAAAATGATGAATGGTCACAGATAATTATTATTCTATTATTGGCTGAATATACTGCTTTTGTGCTTTTTTATTCTAGAACACTTGGAAAACAATTATTATTATACAATTACTGAAATATTTTAAGAGCTGTTAAGCAACTACTATGTTCTGAGAACTATGTTAAGCAGTTTAACTATATTATCTTTCATTATTTGTCCCATATAATTGATGGGGAAATTGAGAACTACAGAAAGTTACTGCCTTCTGTCAAAGCTCTGCTTTAGAAGTGGTAAGTGCTATGCCCCTTTCATACCACTGGATAAAGCACATCTAGTGGCCAAATCTGTCAACGCTGAAATAGAGAGTCCCTCAGGAACCATCTCGTCAGGGAGAGGTACGTTTGATATAAAACCATCGATGGTGTATGATAAATACAATAACAGTCAGCAAATGCAGTTAGAGAAGATAGGAAAGGACACACTATACTGCCTGCTAGAGAATGTAATATTTTCATAGAAAAAGTGATATTCATAAGGAAAAAGGAAACTTCAAGGAAATAGGAACGACAAGTAGAAAGGCACAGTGCTATGAAAATACCAGCTGTGTTTGGGGAAAAATGAGCAAATCAACTTGATTGGAGCACAGATTTGCCTCTGAGGCAGTTATAGGAGATGTGGCTGCAAGTGCATTTTCTGCCATCCTAAGAATTGTTGACTCCATATTTTAGACTGTGTGTGTGTGTGTGTGTGTGTGTGTGTGTGTGTGTGTGTATCACTAGGGGAGGAAAAGGAATCAAAAGTTTTTGTTTCACACCAGTGAGAACGTTTGAACTCAGTATTGAGATCACCTGGCAGCAATGGGAGGGAAGATGGAAAGAGAAAGGAACAGGCACTATCTTAGGTGTGCCTGATAAGCCCTTGTTAGTGTTCGTTGCACAGTTTGAAAAATGGCTAATGCAAGCCTCTAATAAAACAAAGCCATGAAGAGAGGAGAGATGGAGAATATTCAAGGGTGTTTTAGGATCAAATAATAAAATGTCAATAGGATTATTCTTCTAAATATCAGATTTTGCAAAGCAAAATGAAGATGTTTGTTAAAAATTTTGCTCATTGAAAGTACAAACTTGGTCATGGTATCAACAGAATGTTAGTGTTTTTCTTCTGACATGCATTACGAAAGGGCCTTATACAGGTCAATTTTCTGGGCAAAAGCTGGACAAAGAAATAACAGCTTTGCTTGTATAAGCAGTTTGAACTGAACTTAGCCTTACTGTGGAGAAGAACAGGGACAAAAATTATAGGTGATTATTATATTTGTAGGTAGTTAAAATGAAAAGATTTTTCAAGGCTTTTTGTTCAACTAAGGAAATTGAACAAGACAAAACAGGAAGAAACAAAATCCCATTTCCTCAGAATACACTAATTATTTATATTATGCCATATCTAAAAGAAAAAAGTAGCTTTGATGCTTATCTCGCAAGGTCCTTTTGTTTGTGGATATTTTATATTTTTCTGTGAAAATCTGAAAACCCAAGTTGTTTGTACCTCCCGCATACAAAAAACTGTCACTGATTTATTTAAGAAATGAATGTGATTTTTTCCCTTTCCCTCCCACTCCTATAGCACTTTTCCAAAGTTTGTGTTTTAATACTTTATTTTTTTAGAGCAGTTTTAGGTTTGTAATGAAATTGAGAGAAGCTACAGAGCTTTCCCATATAACCCCTGCCCCCGCATACGCATAGCTTTCCCCACTGTCAACATCTCTCACCAGAATGGTACATTTGTTACCAAAGATGAACCTACATTGATACATCATAATCACCCAGAGTCCATAGTTTACCTTAGGGTTCATTCTTGGTATCATGCATTCTATGGGTTTGATCAAATGTATAATGACATGTACTCATTATTTTAATATCATAGAGTATTTTCACTGCCCTAGAATTCCTCTATGTTCTGCCTAATTCATCTCCCATCCCTCCGACTCCTGGCAACCACTGATCTTTTCATTGCCTCCATTGTTGTGCTTTTTCCAGAATGTCTTATAGTTAGAATCATGCATTATGTATCCTTTTCAGATTGCTTCTTTCACTTAGCAATATGCATTTGTTTTCTCCATGTCTTTTTGTTGTTTGATAGATCTTGTGTTTTTTTTTAGCACTGAATAGGATTCCATTGTCTGCATGTATCACCAATGTTGTTTTCTTCTTAAGAAATATTGCAGACTCTTCATAGGTACTTGATTTAGTTTCTGTAAACTTGTTTTTAATATTATAACCTCTTCAGTGTGTATTCTCTATTCAATATCACAATAGAATTGGAATAACTATTTAATCACGTATATACATATATTTGATAAGAAGTCCCAGATTTCCTCTCCTTAAATTCTTAAGAGAGTCATTTTATATGATGAAAAGTAAATCATTTAAGTGTACTTTTTTGAATCTCTGAAAGATTCAGTTGCTCCAAATTTTCTAACCTGTACATTTTTTTTAACATCTTTATTGGAGTATAATTGCTTTACAATGGTGTCTTAGTTTCTGCTTTATAACAAAGTAAATCAGCTATACATATACATATGTCCCCATATCTCCTCCCTCTTGCGTCTCCCTCCCACCCTCCCTATCCCACCCCTCCAAAGGTCACAAAGCACCGAGCTGATCTCCCTGTGCTATGTGGCTGCTTCCCACTAGCTATCTATTTTACATTTGGTGGTGTATATAAGTCCATACCACTCTCTCACTTTGTCCCAGCTTACCCTTCCCCCGCCCCATGTCCTCAAGTCCATTCTCTACGTCTGCCTCTTTATTCCTGTCCTGCCCCTAAGTTCTTCATAACCGTTTTTGCTTTTGGTTTCCATATATATGTTCTAACCTGTACCTTTTTATTTGAAGCTAAATTTTTCAATTTAGTATCTCAAGCTGTTTCCAAATCAATACCACTTTCTGGCAAGTCTATACTCTGCCATCAAAATAAAAAATACATATATATTTTGCTTCTTTTCTGTGAAATTTGGTACAATACCAATATCATCAGTTATGCAAGTAAATAAGTTTTATTCTTTGATACTAGATATTGAATTTAAAATGTTTAAATCTTTGTAAAACTTGAGAGTTTAAAGTCTTCTTTAGAAATTTGCAAAATTTTGACTCAAAGTTATACTTACTAAAGGTTCACATTTTTGCTTATACCATATACACATTATATGCATATATTTTTTATTGTGATAGTAGAATGGTTTAACATATTTTCTGGAGATTAGTTCTGGAATTCTATGTCCAAAGTTATAATATGATATCTATGCTATGGAAAATAAGCAAATGAACATAATATCAGTGTGTACTATACGTTAAGAGTATGGTATACGTTTCAGGAACAATAGTAGGCACTTATGCTTATTGTTTCATTTAATACACTCAACAGCCTGGCAAAGTGACATTATCATCCTCATTTATAGTTCAGTAAACTAAGTTCTAAGGAGTTATCATTATTTCCAAGTCTATTCAGCTAGCAAATAACAGAACCAGGAGTCAAACCCAGATGCATACTATTCTTTACACTGTGGAAAACCTACCTGTTCTATTATTGAGTGATAGGAAGCATGAGTACAATCGTCCTAGTGGGTGTGATCTCATTGTGATTTTGACTTTCATTTTCCTAATGACTGAGTATCTTTTCAAGTGCTTGTTGGACATTTGTATATCTTTTTTGGAGAAATATGTATTCAAGTCCTATGCTCATTTTAAAATTAGCTTCCTTTTATATTTTATTGTTGAGTTATAAGAGTTCTTTATATATTCTGGATACTACAGTTTTATCATGTATATAATTTATAAATCTTTTTCTCAGATATATGATTTGCAAATGATTTTCACTCAGTGTGTGTGTTTTGTTTTTTTTACTCTTTTGATGCACAGTTTTTAAGTTTGATGAAGTCCCATGTATCTATTTGTTGTTTGTGTTTAATGGTGACATTACCAAATCCAAGATCATGAAGAGCCTAAAACTTTTATTCTAAGAGCTTTATAGTTTTCGCTCTTATATTTAGGTATTTAATCCATTTTTACTTCTTAATTTTTGTATATAGTGTGTGGTGATGGTGTAGCTTCTTTCTTTTGTATATGGTTTGATTTTTGACGTTTGTTTCAGTTTCAATAAATTTTTATGTGCTATTATAATTAACAACTTAGCAACAATAAATTAGCAACAATAATCTATATGTGCTATTATAATTAGCAACTTAAATATCCTGGAAATATATTATGTATGCCAGTGAATGAATCTAAAATTTATTTGAGCACATACACATGCTACTGTTCTAAAAGCTTTACACATTCTCATTTATTCCTCAAATAAATCTATGAAGTACTAATAAGAGTAGAAAGCCAGAGCTAAAAATCCTCAGAATTCTCCATTGCAGTAGAAAGAATTTTTAAAAGACTTATGCTACTTATAGCTATTTAAATTAAAACATGTAAGATAGTGGAATGCATGTGAATATTTTATAATAGAGATTTTTGTTTATACAATTGTAACATGTCTCTAGCCTCAACAAAGAATACATAATAACCATGCATTCCTAATGCTGGCATACTGTGTAGCTTTCTCCATGTCAAAAACTTAAGTTCTAATAAAAAGTAATTATAACTGCATTTTTAAACCAATTCACTTCACAAATCCTAACAACAAATTAACATTGAAAAATTATGCCCTCTACAACTTGTATCAAAGAAGTCAAGTAAAGAAAATCCCCCAAAGAAAAAAAAATCAAGAGATTTATTAAAGTTTATTATATGGTGATCATGGTTTTTGAATTATCTCAGAATTAAAAGTTTCAGGCACTTTGGCATGGTGGAATAAGCACTAGAATGAAAACAGCAGACTAAACTTCAAAAATTTACCTCTATCCTAACTAGTTAGAATATTTGAGGACAAGTCATATGACTTCTCTAAGTAGCAGATTTCTCCTACGTCAATATGTCAAAAGTATGATAGCACAATATTGTTCAAATTTCAGTTCTTCTACTTACTAGCTTGTAAAGTTGTATGACCTTAGAGATGTCTCAGAAGCACTATGACCCTGTTTCCTCATCTGTAAAATGAAGATTTCTATAGGCCAGACTTTTAATGCCTTGTACAAATTAGATATTTAAGAAATACTAGTTTCTTTCTTGCTTGTCTGTTTTGGCTCAATTTCTTCACAGTAAAATTAAAACTGTAAAGCGAGAATTTATTCCAGATGACATTACAAAGTTTTATCCAGTTTGAATATCCTGATTTTAAAAAGACAGCACAATTTAATCAATATACATATTATAGATCAAGACGTGGTAGAATAAAATCAATGAGAGAGCTTGATCTTTGTGGACATACAAATCTATTGCTTTCTTAGGACCCATATTAAAAGCTTACTTTAGGAAAAGAGGTACATTCAATAGCAGGAAAATTTAGTGCTCTTTTAAATCCTTGAGTGGCCCATTCACAGCCTGCCTCTCTCTTCCTTAACTATGGTTTTGGATTCTGCTTTTTGATATAATGGCTCTGGGCAAGAAAAAATGCACCTAGGATCCTTGAGGCACCTGGTACATCCACCTGCCCTTAGTGGAGGAGGGATCAGCGTTAAGCATGACTCACAAAGGGCAACAACTGAATGGGAGAGTTGAGACTGTGCTTGTAAAGTGCTGGATGAAGAGAAGAGGACCTGGATTATTTGAGGAAGCAGTGAGGCTGCTTCTCACTCACTGACAGGCAAAACCGTAAGTGATAATTGGCAGTTCTTGGAAAGATCTAGGAAAGATCTGAAGTGGTAGTTAGGAAGGTGGGAAAGAATGTAGACAGACAGAAGGACAGACAATTTGAGGGTCTCTTGTTTACAGAGATCATGGTTTATTAATCTTTGTAGGACTTAATAGACTCCTGGCTCATAAGAGCCACTCTCTGTCTGTTGGTTAAATTCATGATAATCTTTAAGGAAGGAAATCTGAGGGAGGTGCATAAGTGTAGAGGGAAGCCATGATAATTGCCTGTACCAAGGGGTAGCTGGAGATCAGGGACTGTAATTGGTGGTTTGTAGTATCACAGCTCATTTGTTATCTCTTTCTCCTTTTCTCTGTCACACACACACACACACATGGACACATACAACCTGTAAGAAAAGCATTATTATCTTCTTTTTAAAGTTGAGGAAATTGAAGCTTGAAGGGTTTAAGTTATTTACCTACAGCTACTCAAAAAGTAAGTTGAAATAAGTATTCATGTTCAAGGTTGGCTGGCCCCAGATTTACCAGACCATCCCATTATTGCCTTGAATGTCCCTTTTCTTCCTCCAAGGTACTCACTAAACACCCAGGAAACGTGCCATTGAAAATGCATAATGAAACTTCTAAATATGATGAGGAACTTCTAAATATTCGTCTTATTCAAATTCTTCTGATTATGATATTTACTGACTTGATATATAAACAATTTTAGAATGTGCAAAATTCGTGTGCCACATTTTATGTTCACTAGGCAAGCAGAATGGAAACTGCTAGTATTGATGGAATACCCTTCGTGTCACTAATCCATTTATATAAAAGAGTTCCATTAAGCAACAGTTTAAAGAAAACACAAAATATGTAGAAAAGGATGACAATAAATGTACATATGACAGAAAACTGAAGAAGAGAAAACTATAGAATACTGCAAATACTTGGAGATATTTGGTTGGTAGGTTTTGGTTGTATTTAAAGATTTTTAGTAATGTTTTAATTCTAAATTAGTATAAGCAAGTGAAAATAATATAATACCACTGTTATGGAGATATTTTTAAGAAGTTTCTTATAAGGACTGTTTGTAAACTTCATCCTTCATTGGTCCAGAAAAAACATGACGATATCATTTAATCATTCAATAATTGATGTTTTAATTTCTTTACACAAATGGTATTTTACCTTTTTTTTTGTTATCTCTTTTCTCTGGCATTTTTCAGTGTTGTCTTGATCGGATAATTAATGGCATAGGTGTTTATTTAAAAGTGTTTTCTGTTTCAGGATGCTTAAAAAATAATCCCATTCCTATTGCAGAAAACTCCACTTCAACAATTAACTATTAAGTGCTGGTATAAATTAAGGTTCTATACAGGTAGATAAATGAATCTGTCATATATATAATTGCTAGGCAAAGTGGTTACACTTTTAGCCATTTTCATTGGTTTGCTAATGCAGCTTTCTGTTCTAAAATGATAAATCATCATTTGTTAAGAAATAGGTCTTCCCTCTGTAGCTAAGGAATATGTTTTCCATCTTAATATAGACTGTTCTAGGGTTTCAAAAAGACAAAGAGGGGACTCTTCACGGTGTAAAACAATGCCTTTTTTTCCTCTGCGATGCAGACTCCTGGTGGATGATTTATAATTATTCATGGCCCCAAAATAGTTTTAAGGAAAGAGATTTGCATGCTCCAGATGACACGTAGTCACAGCTGAATACTATAACCCCAGAAAAAGTAACTCCTGAGGTGGAAGAAGTTGAAATCTATGTGAAATATGCAAAGAAAGTGTTTTAAGGATAGGTCACCTTTAAATTGCCTTTAAAAAGCATATCGCTGGGGCTTCCCTGGTGGCGCAGTGGTTGAGAGTCTGCTGGCCTGATGCAGGAAACACGGGTTCGTGCCCCGGTCCGCGAAGATCCCACATGCCGCGGAGCTGCTAGGTCCGTGAGCCATGGCCGCTGAGCCTGTACGTCTGGAACCTGTGCTCCGCAATGGGAGAGGCCACAACAGTGAGAGGCCCGCGTACCGCATAAAAAAATAAAATAAAATAAAAGCGTACTGCTTTTATGCTATGTCTACAGGGAGCCTCTGATTTTAGTGTTTGAATGAAAGGCTTTTCCTTTTTTCCTCTTTCTCTCTCTTTTTTTTTTCCTGCCTGTCTGCATGACATTGAAAACACAAATGTTTTCATGGGCAAATTAATATATTCTCTGGATAACCCCATGATACACTCTGAAGTTGAATGATTCAGCACTCTACCTTTCAGTTGGATACAATTAATTGAAGAGCCTGAGGCTAGGGTAAGCTTTAGTACTTGAATGTCAGCACTTGGTTCAGGAGTTTTATTTACATAATCTGTTTACTAATTGCTTACTCAGTGCATTTTCGGGATACTGAGGCTCAAACTGTCTGCCTTTTGAGTTGGCTTTCCCTTCCAGCTTGTGAGCCTAAAAGAAGGAAAAGACATAACCAGTGAATGAGGAGACAGAATGGTGAAGCTCATTCATATGGTTATGAGTGAAAATATGTATCTTGGAGGTCTCAGTATCCCCCCAATCACTGTCTCCATCATTTTATGGACTTCAAACCTTTGCTTATGGAGGGGTTCTCGAACTGAAAAATCTCTGTGAATTTTGGAGTAGTAATTTTTCACCACCTCTGACCTCTTCATGATATTTAGTTTGTATTCTATTCACATTGTTGGCAGAAGCTTCGACTGGAGCCTTTAGTGTATAGTTGCCCATTTCAGGAAGTGCAGTTCTCAGAAAGGCCAAAGGTGTCTGCAACTAAAGAATAATTCAGAGAAATGAGGTAGAAAAAAAAATCTCAAAATGCAGTGCAGGGAGCTGTATTTGTAATCAAAATGTTAGTGGAGTTTACTTAAGGAAATAACTTAGAGCAAAGAGGTACTTGACCACTTGGTAAGATACTCAGAATATCACACAGGTAACAACAAGCATGATGGAGGATGTATAGAAATGCATAAAATGTATCTCAAGAATAAATGTATCTGTAAGAGAGTGGTTCTCTCTCTCTTTTATCCTCCCTCCCTCCTTCTCTTTCTTCATCTATCTTGAGAGAAGGATATAGATAACACAGCGAAGTAGCTAGCTAACATATAGGATTTTTATAAAAATGTGACAGAGGAAAATTCATGATAAAATTTCATATTATGACACCTGATCATTATAGGATATCATTAAAACCATAATAAGTGACCCTCAATTTTTCCCAATTAAATTTACATCCTTCTGGATAACTTCAGAGGCTTACGGTGCTGTAGGTCATGATCCAATGGGAGAAAAGTACAGAGGCTATAAGCAAGAACAAGAAGATGGACTATTTGCAAATGTAGTTATTAAGCATTCCTGCCATTAGAGATGTAAGCTGACTCTGTTATGGATATTCTACTAATGAGAAGCTTAGATTTAGAAGAGGAGACATTTTAAAATAAAAATATTTAATGAAAGAGCTAATTACATCGTAATAGTTTGGCAAAAGGCCTGTGTTTTTCATCTTCACTCATTTTTAATGTCCTTCCTGAAAACGTCCTCTAAAATTTTTATCTATGTTCCTCAACTCATTCAACTATCTAGTTTAAAACTCATTCTGGCTAGGAAGAACTGCATATTTAAATTCTTAATAAGAGAATGGCTTCTCATTCCCTCAATATTTATATAGCCATTTGTCCTATATTAACTGATGTGACTAAAAACACTGGGCTGGACAAGTATGGAGGATGAAGGAAGGGAAGAATGGATGACTTTCCACCTCGTCATCAAAATAAAGTTGAATCATCAATTCAGTTTTGCAACCATTATGACTGAGAATGTGGAAGACCCCAAGTGAGCCTGAGGGAGCCTCCTGGTTAAATTGTGATGGGAGCATGGAAATATTTCCCTGCTCCAGGCACTGCCTCTTGACAAATCTCATTATATCACAATCATATTCTTACTTTCAATGTATCATGCTACTTCCATTCTTTCTTAAGCATATCGCATAGCTTATCTATTGGTTCTATTTATTTTCTGCCCACGTAAACCTCTTCCACCTATACATTCCCTTCCCACATACATCAGATTTGGACACATTTGAAGTTACATTCATTATTAATACCACTTTAAAGGAGAAACAAATCTCTTTTTTGTAATGCCTCCTAAGTAGTCCTCTTTATTGTATTGTACAACCTATTCAAAATTCTGGGCTACACTGAAAATTCAGTGTATGTAATCTCTGATTATGACTGGCTCCAATAACTAATTGTTTCAAATATGTTTCAGCAAAGTAATTTAATTAGAATTTGAATTAATGCTTATTTGAAGCCAACATTCAGATTTTATTTCTGAAAATAGTGCCATCCTTTATGATGAAGGAAAATACATAATGAATGACTGTTGTGATGTTTTAAAATGAATTTGGTATTTTAAGACATTCAGGAGGTAGGGAGTAGATAGCGATGAAAGAAGAGAGATGGAAAGAACAGCAAGTCTTTGTAGCATTGTGAGGTTGGCCGATGTTTCAGGATACATTTGGGGAGCTCACTATGTTACCCTAGTTTATTGGGAAATTCTTTTCTTTATCACTCAGGCTCACAGGAGCATGTAGCAGAATTTAATCTTTCTTTGGTGACATTCTGCATTCTGACTCAAAAGGACTTCTTTAAATGCTAATGTGTCTTTCTTACAACTGTTTCCTAGAGCAAATTCCCGGAGTGGAATTCAGGTTACTTCCTTAGTAAAAGATGATTTCTTGATCTTCATTCAGAGAAGTCTTATTTCTAGCAGGAGTCTCAGGTGAGGCTCTCAGTTTACTTTTCAGTTTACTTTTATCTCCTCACTTAGAAACAAATCAGACGATAGGATTTTTTTTTTTCCCAGTCATTTTATCATTGATGTGAGAAAGAGCTCTAATGCTGCTTAGAATTTAATTACTCTCTAGAATATATGTATAGAAAATAATGGCTTTTGCAAAGCTAAATAGCTTCTTTGTCAGTTTTAGTTCCAGCTTTGTTACTTAAAAATATGCCTGTTGATGCTTGGAAGTCTGTCTTTGGTATCGTTTGCAGCTAGCTTTTCCTACGTTTCTAAAATTGCTGAGCTCCAGTATAGTGATTCTTACTCCCTTCAGGCTTTTGAGTTGAAAATGATAAAGTCAATAAAATATGGCTGACAAAAATGGACATGGTTTGGGTGCCAGTTGTATACAAGAGAATCTTCTAATCACAAGAGTTCTTTTATTTGTTGATTGAGATAACACGATTTTTTAATGAAGGAAAGAAAATCAATGTTTCCATAGAAATAATTTCTCTTGGGACTTCTTGACATGGTTGTGACATGCAGAAATGATGGATGTCCATCCTGAAATATTTCAGTGACCAGACCTTTTCTTTTCAATTAGACACTGTATTTTTTGTTTTGTTTTGTTTTGGTAAATCAAGCGCTGGGTTGCAAGTCAGGATTTCTGGGATCTGTTCTTCATCTCACTGCAAGTTTATGCATCTGTCACTTTATTGCATTCAATTTAACACTTTCTGGTACGCTTTATTATTTTTAGATCTAATTAGGCAAGACTTTTACCCACCCAACAATCTTGAAAGCTCACTGAGGGTGCATCAGGTCTCATAATGCATTAATACATCAGGAAAGATCTCTCCAGATCTGAGCCTGGAGAAGATACTTGATAAAAATTATTGAAAAAATGAATGAATCAGAATAAAAATGAATGAAAGAAAAATAACAAATGAACTATTTTATTAACTTGATGTCTCTGTGTAAAGATATCTACCATATGTAATCTCATATGGAATGGTAGATACAAATAAAGTGACTACAAATTCTTTGCTGCTTTCCTACCTTTGAAACTATGATAATGTGATGAAACTCATCTTACTGATTGGCTTGACTACTAGGATTCCTGAGTGATAATCCTGAACTTCTCAGGCTGAGTCCTAAGAAGGTGTGCATATACCGCCTGGATCTCCCAGAACACTCTCTATTGGAGCCCAGTCACCATGTCATGAGAAGCCCAAATCACATGGAGATACATGTGCTGGGTGTCTTTGGAAGCCCCAGCTGAACCCTCAGCTTTAAAAAAGAAAAAGAAAACAAACCAGCATCAATTGTGGTCATGTGTATCAGGATGGATTCAATCAAAAGAGACAAACCATACAATTATTTGAACAGGGAAAGTTTAATATAAAGAGTTAGTAACTATAACAAATTGGAGTAATAAGGGATGGACTTATAGTACAAAACAAAGAAAATACAAAGAATATAGGACTACAACAGTTACAACACATGATACAGTAGCAGATGTATTATATAATGTGATATGTAATAATCGTTGCCACTAGGGTTGGGATGGTGTGCCCAAAATAGAGCTGGCTTCCCCTTCCCCAGCCCTGTCCCTGGCCTGGGCTGAGATACAGACCTCATTAGAGAAGGCACACAGTTGAATAACAGAGAATTTCTGGAAATTGCCAGAAGTCTGTCCTCTAGGGAATCAGGGAAAAGTGATCACAGGGAGATGTCCTGCTGAAAATACTTCTACTATAAAATTACCCAAGATGTGTGCTGGATGAAGCTGATTCTGCTGGGTGCTGCGGACCTCCATGCGCTGCAGGAGCCCAGTAAATAAGCACACAGGACCTGGAAGCAAAATCCTTTCCTCCTTCAATGTCTCTCCGGTGACTTCTGCTGACTAAGCTTTCATTCCACCTGGCATACAAAAAATATGTATATATTGAAAGGACCCAGATCCAATTTCACAGAGCAGACAAAAAGGGAGAATTTGGAACTGAGTCAATAAATTGGTACATCATGAGAGTGTCTTGGATAAGCTGCCCAGTCAAGACTTCAGTCACCTCCAGATCTGGCTATGTGAGAGTTACTGCATCAGAAGCCAAACATGAGAACCACCTGAGTCAACACCAAGAACCACCTGAGTCAACACCAAGAACTATGAGAGATAATAATCAATTGTCACTATAACCCACTATATTATGGGGTGTTTTTATTACACAGCAATAGATAACTGGAACATATCTTATCAAGGTGTCCTGATAACTTGTTTTAGCTTTCCTTTGCTTTAGCTTTCCACCTTGAAACAACTTATAGAATTTTGAAATTCTGCTTTTTCAAGTCCTCAGCTGTGGTTTAGAGATTTACCTTTCATTAATGGGAACAACAGCCTGGAAAAGATAAATCTGCTTGCACTATAGAACTGAACCATAATGTCTCAACATTGTAATTTGAAGATCTTTTGGATGACATGTTGAGAGAATGCTTTGTGGACAGAATTCCTCATGAAGTGGCCCAGTAATATATCTCATGAAGCACCTTTATTATTTATAATGGATTGGAAAAGGCTCTACTTAGTGTACCAATATCACTGCATATTACAAAAATTAAAGTAGCAGCAATTAATAGAGTTGTATCTCTATATCATATGTAAGGAAGTCTTGCCAAGGGGGATAAGCTAATACAGGAAGAGTACCCTCTACACTAACTATACATTAACAGCAACATACTGACAAAAGCTCAAATGAGTCACGTTTGCTCTGACTATAGATTCAAGGACATATGATGACTCACTCAGAATAACTACTGTGACATAGTATGTGGGAAAACATATTCGAACTCCAGAATATAGATCTGATCAGCACTGAAGATTACTCCTGGGCTTCCCTGGTGGTGCAGTGGTTGAGAGTCCGCCTGCTGATGCAGGGGACACGGGTTCGTGGCCTGGTCCGGGAAGATCCCACATGCCGCGGAGCGGCTGGGCCCGTGAGCCATGGCCACTGGGCCTGCACGTCCGGAGCCTGTGCTCCACAACGGGGCAGGCCACAACAGTGAGAGGCCCGCGTACTGCAAAAAAAATAAAAAATAAAAAATAAAAGATTACTCCTGGGAGACTACAAAGCAACAGAATCATTGGAGTACTTATTTCTCTAGAAGTGTTTGACTTTTTCTACCACAATGTTTGGAAATATCACCAGGGCCAGAGAGTACAGACAGTAATAAGTTTTCTCTGGTCACCATAATCAATGAATTTAGTGGCCGGCGTTTTGTTTGCTTCCACTGGCTTTCAAATTGTGAATACATAGAGTCCACAGGTTTCCACAGGGTGGGAAGTTGTGAAGGGAAGATCCTTAGCCATCAGACTGCAAATTCAGATTTTTTATGTCTTATGATTGGGATATTCTCATCTTCCCACCTTCCCTCATCTGTGGTCTGACCCGCTTCTGCACCCATTTCTCCTGCATAACAGAGGAGCCTGATTTCTCCAGTTGTGTTGTGGGAGTGGGGAGGGGTTATCAGTAATAACTCCAGTTCAGCAAATGGAAACTAGAACAATTCCTGGGAAACCAAGATATACGAGCATCCTACTTAGTCACTTACTAATTGACTTTACTTCTCCAGATATCGTCCCACTTTCCTGCAACATTAATCCCTACCGCTTCTCACTCTATACTATTCCTATCATCATCAATGCATGCTCTGATACATTTCCTTGTTTAAAAAAAACAAAAACAGAAACAAAAAAACATGCCCCTTCAGCCCCTCCAGTACAATGCCATTTCTAGACTCTTTTTTAAAATCTCTCTCTCTCACACACACACGCACAATTTCCACTTCTTTATCTCTAATTTTCTCTTACCCTACTTTAATACTGGCTTCCAAAACCATATCTCAACTAACATTACTGTTGAGATAACTGGCATACGAATCCAAAGGATGCTTTTCTGATATCACCTTGCTAGATTTTCAGCAATGATCCACACAGATGACTATTTCCTCCTTGAAACACTTCTCTCTGCTTTAGGAATAACATGCTCTCTTATTTTTCCTTTCCTGCCACCTTGCTTTTTCTTCAGTTTTCTCTACTTGACTATTCAGGATAAAGTTCCTCTAAGCTTTGTCCTCAGCTGCTTTTTCTTTTCCTACTACACTTCTGGCTAGGTGATCTCATTCATTTCTATGACTTTCAAAATCACTTATAGGCTGGTGACTCACAGATTTATATTTCTTATCCAGACTTTTTTCTGAGCTCTAAATTTATATCTCTAACTTGCCTATTTGAATGTCAGAGGAAATTCCAAATTTGCACACTGAAAACAAGACACATCCATTTCATTCGCACTCTACCCAATCTAATTATCCCCACCGTTTCCATATTCAAATAAATGTCACCATTGCCACCCATTACTAATGTTAGAAATTTGTAAATAATTCTTAACCTTTCCCTTTCCTGGCCCTTCATATTTCATTTACTTATACCAGCTGTGCCTTCAAAACATATATGTCCAATTTTTCCATGTCTCCACTGCTACCACTTGAGTCCAAACCATTATCTATTGTTTGGTCCACGAGAATAGTTTCTTAATAACTATTTCCTCCTTTACTCTTGCCTCCCCCTATCCATTTTCTACACTCAAACTATATGTTTTAAAAATATTTATGGGAGGTTGTGTTATGCTACTGCTTAAAACTCTTTAATGGTTTCCCATTGCCCTTAGAATAAGATTTAATTTGTGACCATGATCTTCAAGGCTCTGAGTGATCTGTCCCCTGCCTAAACTTCCCTTCTCTTCTTGCCACTCTGCCCCTTGCAACATTTCACTCTCCAGTCTCTTCTCTTAGTTCCTAGGCTGTTCCATACCCTTCACCAACTCAAGGTATCCAATTACCTAAAGGTTCATTCTACCTGGAGGGGTATTCCTCAGGCCTTTCTCATATGAAGGATTGAAAACCATCTAAATAACCATCAGAACAATTAAGTACATCGTAGCCAATTCACACTATTAACCAGTATTCAGCAGTTATAAGGATAAGGTAGAATTTTATATATTTTATGGAAAAATCTCTGATCATATTATTGAGTGTAAAAAGTAGGTTGTTTACAACTTCCTGTGAATCTGTAATTATTTCAAAATAAGAAATAAGTTGCAGAAAACATAAAATATGTATAATATGTATAAAATACATTAAAATATAAAAACGTATTAAAAACAAAAAGCGTATGTCTTAATGTACATTTTTTTTTTTAATGTACATTTTTAAAAGCAAGAAAACAGAATGAAAAATTTCACACCAAGCTGCTAACAGAACTTTCTACCTTAGTGGCAGTGGGCTATATAATTCAAGGGAGGCTTGCACTTTTTACACTATATACATTTGTTATTATTATTTTTTTATTTTTTATTTTTTGTGGTACTCGGGCCTCTCACTGTTGTGGCCTCTCCCGTTGCAGAGCACAGGCTCCGGACGCGCAGGCTCAGCGGCCATGGCTCACGGGCCCAGCCGCTCCGCGGCATGTGGGATCTTCCCGGACCGGGGCACGAACCCGCATCCCCTGCATCGGCAGGCGGACTCTCAACCACTGCGCCACCAGGGAAGCCCACCAGGTGGATTCTTAACCACTGCACCACCAGGGAAGCCCTTGATAATCTCTTTTTTAATATGAATCTTCAAGAGATGAGAGGTGGGTAAATTATGCAGGTATTTCTCCAAATACATTTAATTACAGAACTCAGAGGTTTCCTTTGGAATGGACTAAATGATATCAACATCTCCCTTCAGCTGTCATGGTCTATGCATCAAGGAGGGGGGACTGGTATGTCATCATGTTAAATTAGGGATGCATGCCTTTCTCCTTCTACCCCTTCACTTGTCATCTTTATTAACCTGACAATAATGTCAACACAAAGTACATGTATTTCCATTCCATATCTCGGTAAAAAAAGGAAATGTAGAGATAGCATGCAGATAGGAACTCAGTGCTCCCTAAGGCTGCCTAGCCCATCAAGCTGTGTGTGTACCCGGATCTGGTTATGACCACCAAATACAAGAGCAAAGTGCTGTCCCCATGCATGGGGGGCACATGGGCAAGACAATCACTTACTTTTCTATTTAGATGCCTTGGAATCATATGCAAAATAAAACTGTTAGTGGTTCTCTGTAGAATACAGTGAATCATTGGAACTGAGAAAGAAGACCTGTGTGTTGTGTGTCTATTTTTGTATTTATTTAAATTGTCTTGAAATATACAGAACATAACATTACCATTTTAATCATTTTTAAGTCTACAGTTCAATGGCATTAAGTGCATCCACATTGTTGTGCAACCATCGTCACTATACTCCTCCAGGATTCTTTTCATCTTGCAAAACCAAAATTCTGCACCTGTTAACCAATAACTCCTAATTAACCACCGCCCACCCCCCCAGCTCCTGACAGCCCCCATTCTACTTTGCAGACAGAAGATTTTAATTCAACCCCAGGTACTGCCATTTACTTCATTGCTTAATCTTAGGTGAATATTATTTCTTTGTCTCTGTTTTCTTTCATATAAAATGAGAATAAAAGTATCTACCCTTAAAAAAGTCTTCTATGTATAGACAATCAAGTCTTCGTGGGCAGATCAACTTATCTATCATCTACATACATTTGTAACTATAAAATAAATTTATGTATAGACACACATACATATGCACATACACACATACATACGCACACACACACACGGTTCTATCAAGTACATAGGTTTATTTAAACTAAACTAAATAATTGTTGCCCTTGATATAATTCACAGTAGTTTTTTTTTTTTTTTTTAATTCTTATTGGAGTGTAGTTGCTTTACAATGCTCAGTAGTTTTTTAACTAAAAAAATCTGTCAAATTCTGGGAACTCCCTGTAGTCAGGGGCCTAGAAGAAGCAGAAACTATTATTATTTAACAATTTTGTCATTTTCTTAATTAAGTTTTTCTCAAACCTAAGAGTTGTAGCCAAGGGTCCTTAAACTGTTTTACCCGTGTATATACTTTGTATCCTTTTTTTACTCTAGGGGGCTGTTAGCTATTAACTTGTGAATTTTTTTAAGCTATGTTTTTAGAGGCTGACACTAGAGTTTTTGAGAATAAAAGCTTACGTGATGTCTCAAAATCAGTTATAAACTGCATAATTTAAGACAATTTAACCGGTTTGAGTTTTTATAAAGCACTTGGAAAATAATTCCCTTTTTAAAAATGTACTCTGCTTGCTGAAATCTCTAAGCCCTCATATCCATTAAATGCAATCAGAACAGTCTTGTTCATTTGTGTTTACAACAGAGCTGCAGAAGACCAAATATTTGGACTTTTGGAAAATTTGCCAGGTCTAGATACTTTCATACAGAACTGAAATTGTCATTTACCTACTGGGGTTATATTTAAAAAAAAAAAAAAATCCGTGTTTTATCAAGATACTTCCCAAATTTGGAGCCTATCTATTACCAAATCAACAGAGAAAATATATGTTACCATAAAATAAATTAGTATATAAAGATGCTTCGTCTACAAAAGTGAATAAAGATTTCCCTTCACTCCTTTTTTATTATGAATGTAATTGTTAATTTCCTCACACATTTCCACTTAGTTTATATTATCTCATATTTACCTTTATGAAATGAAATGGTCAAGTCACTGGAAGTGAAACTGAAACCAAAATTTCACTCTACAGTTTTATTTGAGAGATGGGGGATACTGTTTGTTCTAGTTATTTTATTTTATTTTATTTTATTTTTAAGACTTTAGTTTTAATGGACATTTTGCTCAAAAGCACGTTTTAGTGGCTCAGTGTTAGGGTTACAAACAAAAATCCTTAAGTCTGTTACCATATCCCACATCAGTATTTCACATTAAGTGCGGGTTGTTAAAAAAAAAAGAAAAGAAAAAAAATCAGTGCTGTGCTTGAATGGAGCACAAACAAGATAAGCATTTTTCTTCTTTTTTTTTGTGTTTTTTTTTTTGCGATACGCGGGCCTCTCACTGCTGTGACCTCTCCCGTTGCGGAACACAGGATCCGGACGCGCAGGCTCAGCGGCCATGGCTCACGGGCCCAGCCGCTCTGCGGCATGTGGTATCTTCCCAGACCGGGGCACGAACCCGTGTCTCCTGCATCGGCAGGCAAACTCTCAACCACTGCGCCACCAGGGAAGCCCAAGATAAGTATTTTACTTTAATACCAAAGTTAAACCTAGCACCCTTATAATAAAATAAATACTGTATGTAATAAGGAATTTTTTTAATGGGGGAAAACTCCAGTTCACCAACAGTGCAAATGAATAGCAGCATTTTCAAAGTTGAAATTAAATTGTGTAAACACACACCCACCTGCCACAGTGAACATGCACTTCTGTTGCGCCCTCCCCACCCAGGGCAGAAAAGAGCTCCTGCTGAGTCTCTTTCAGATTCCGAATCAGAAAAGCTGCCCTGACTTCCAGGCCAAGGGCTGGGAAGACAAGTGCAGGACAAGGAGATCAACATGTTTGAATGGGACCAATTCTTCTTCAGATGAGCCAAGTGCTAACACTTCCAGCCACCCCCAGTGCCTCCCAGCCCAAGGGTGCCCGTGGTCACAGGCCTAGCTGGTGTGACACTGACTTCAGCGCGGGCATCTGAGTGCAGAGCTCCTTGAAGAGGAGGAGTGGCAGTCTGTGTTCCCCACAGCTGACAATGCTTTGCAAACGGAGCATCTAGGCCAACTCAGGATAAAAACATTTGTGATTCTTAACCCGTTGTGACCAAATGGTTCTTAAGTAGGGAATGTCTACATGTTGTCTTACTCTTCTTAATATTTTCAAGCATTAATGATTATTCCTTTCCAGTGTGGCTTTTGCATCACTCACAAAGTCATGTTTTATTTCTCGTGAACACTCCATCTTTACACTGAACCTTGGAGCTTCAGGTCTTACTTTCAACAAGTACAGCCAGATATAAAAAGAACACTGAGAAGCAGGCTCAAGTGGCCAAATACTTGCATTACAGTGTTAGGATAAGATAATGGCTAGATGTCTTTTCTAAATCGTTCAGCATTTACCAACTGTCCAGACCAAAGATCACTTCCAAGTAGTAAAGTTCTGATTCCAACTTCTCCACTGACCCACGTGCAACACGACTTATTCTGTTCCCAAATGCTCATGGGAGGGCTTGCTTGGCCGTCACTGGCATCAAACGGGCTTGTAGACTCAAAATGCCGTAAGGATCACGGTCACCAGCAGGATGCTGAAAATGGTTCCCATCAACACCAGGTTCTGCAGACGCAGCACCGCGTACTGTCGGCTCCGCTCCGGCGGCTCCACGGGGTGCGGCGACTCCACCCGTCCCAGCAAGAGGCTGCACAGTCTGAGGCAAAGCCACCGCCACCCTGGACGCAGCATCTCCCCAGCCTGGCGGTGGAGAGCTACCCCCCTAGTTATTTATATCAAAGCTATTTCTGTATATTTAATTTTCTGAAGTCAAATAATGTATTACATTTTATCTGTAAAAAATATTGGACTTTTTTGTAACTCTGTAAATACTAGGAGGAGAGGCTTTTCACAATAGAATACCAAATTCCTACAATAGGTAATTTTAAAGTTTCATGCATGAGTGAGTGGGAGTCATAATTTTATCTATCACAAGGTTATCTTCACTAATTGCTTGTTTCTTCATGGACTGAGCATTTTCCTCTTGAACAGAACTACTGAGAGAGAGCAGTGCTTGAACTTGGCATCTTTGTGTATACAGTAGATCTTTAGCCAAGAGTACAGATCAGAATAAGCTAGATTATGGGACAGTAACAAACTATCATGAAATATCAGTAACAAACATAACAAAGTTGTATTCTCACTCAAGTCAGCAGAGGGACTGCACCCATCAAACCCCTCAGGGATCCAGGGTAATGGAAGGTCCACCATCTTGAACTTTGTCAGAGGGATAGAAGTCTTTAGAGAGTACCATATTCATAATTATGTGTGCTAACAAGGAAGTAAAATATGCTTCTTTTCCTAACTCACTGACCAGAACTTGTCACATGGGGGTTGCCTTGCTTACTCCTAATCACAAAGGGACAGGGAAATGCAATCCTAACATGAAGTGGAATGGTGAGAAGCCAGAAATAGTGAGTGAACAGCAGTAATGACTGCCTCGGTTTTCATGACCAAGTGCTCAGAAGAGCAGAAAGATGTATTTCTTTTCCATGTGTGCTCTCTTTCCTTCTGTACCCTGAAGCAAAGAGCAGACACTGACAGCTGGTGGGAGAAGAGGCATATGAGGAGAGGACTGTCTGTTGCTTGCCTAAGGGTTTATTTAATCATGCCAGCATTGAGGCACACGGATGATATACCAGAATGAATATGCTACAAGAACACTTTTCGTCATTCCTTTAATATCGGTTATCACAGGCTTCATCTCCATTGCCCTTTTCCTCATTCATATTTACAACACAGCCTCCATCTTGTTTGGTGATTATCAAATATTATAGGATGCTAAGGAAAATGACAGAATTACTATATGCGAGGGAATGGTTTTACCTTTATCCACTAAATATGCCTTTTCCCCTGCCTAGTCCAAGGGAAAAGTACCTAAGAAACAGCGTTACGATGACAAATGTCTACCAACCAGATTTCCAAATAAAGAAACCCTGATTTGTTGAGTTTGCCCATATCTGTGCTGTAAATCCTCCCACTGCAACTGATTTTAACCTACCACCATACTGTCACCGAACGTGAGCTGCGAATGGAGGCTCGCAATTAATGCACTTTGGCCAGCTCATAAGAGTCAGGTCCAGCACTGCACTGCATATGTTAAAATTCCTTGATGTAAATTTTAATCAACAAACATATGTTGGATGTCTTCTGTTTTGAAAAGACCTGGGAAACAGGATTCACAAGAAATGCACATGTGGTTTTTACTATTAGGACCTTTGTTGGAGGAGGTCATTGAGAGTGTTGACCCTCCAGTTAGATTCAGGCGTTCTGAGGCTTTTTACCTCCTCCCATCCTTGGAATGTATGTTCCATTCACTGTTCCCATGGTCATAGCCTTTTTTAAGGACAGAGCTTTGATAGAACAATGTGCTGTTGAGATCATATGAGTAGTATATGTGACTGAACCTAGCTAAGGTCTCTATGTAAACTTCTAAGATTCTGGTGGAAAGGTGCAGATATCTACTCAGTGTTGAGGCTGCCCAAGGCAAACCTCATGTGTAAGTTCCCTTGCTTATTAGAGCTGCCACCTCCCAATCTGGAATTGTCTGCCTCTTTATTTGGTCTCCTCTTGCCCTAATGCAGGGGGCCAGTTTGTGCACAAACACACTTATGTGTTTATCAAACATGCAAAACAATTTGTAAGGAGAATACGTATATAGGGCTAAACAATTGTGAATTTAAAGGATTTGTGGCAAATCAAGGAAGCTTACATGAAGAGGCTACTTTGAATCCAGTCTTAAAAGCAGTGGAGTAGATTCATAAGGGGGATGTTGCTATTCATATTAAACATGGCAAAGGGAGGGGAAATATAAAATTATTTTTAGGGATAAAAGGAAAAAGAATTGAGAACTAGCTATTCATAAAGTACTTAACAGTGAGTGCTATCTAATAATAACAATAATAGTAAGTAAATGAGACATATCCACTGTAGTGCAGACATTAAACTAAAGAAGAATAAAGATGTGTACTGTCAGAATTGGGAACCCAGTATGGGAGACACTTTTAAGTTCTAATCTAAGAAGTTTAAATGAATAATAAAAACATCACTGTAGGCTTTTCAAGGGAAAGATGCTATGTAAAAATAATATCTAAATATGACTATACTACTTTGATATTTTATCTAGGATAATTTATTTGAAGGTTGATTTAGGAAACTATAAAACATGTCCATATATTTAACTGCTTTAGGGTATATATTTATTATATTGCCCTCTCTTCTTTACATAATCACCTTCAAATTTAAGGTACAAAACTATTTATCTCAATAGATAATTTGGTTCCAATCAATAATTTCAGGGAGGAACAACACCAAAAATCTTTATTCATTGAACTGGCATCTTTGTTTCTCTTGTCTTCTTCCCTTCACTGTCAAGGAGCTCAGAGCTAAATTTAGTGTTTAACCATAGTGATCATTTAGTTCAGAATTTCTGATATCATTGTCTCTGCATATTTATATGAATTTGATCTTCTTTTTACTTACATAAGAACTATCTTGATTACATATATATATATATATATATGTTTTTATTTAAAATCTTTAAGGAAAATAATCAAATTATAGAGTGAATCTTTACCTCCCCCCCCCCACACGCATGCTGCTAGAAAATAGGGACATTTTATAAGTCATTCACTCTTTTATGCCCCCATCAGCTCCAAAATTGGTTAAGGTCTCCAAATTAGTTAAGGAACATTAACTTTCAGGTCTAGTCTTAAGCATTATAAGATTCAAAGGCAAGGAAAATATTCTTTTATTCCATCTATACCTCTTCAGCTTGTTTTACCTGATACCTGAAATTTATTTAATGGGAAACAACACATGCTTAAAATCATATTTTAAAATGATAGTCGATTTCTTCAAGATAATCAGATGCTAGAGTATTATATTTTTTAATCAAGATAAAATGTGGCTTAATTTCCACCGATGATGATTAGTGGGAAGTCCAATATCATTCATTTGGCATGCCTCTTCTTGCTTTCTTGGGGAAATAAAGAAACACAGGGCTTACATAGTTCAAGAATGTGAGCAGGTCTTCTGGTCTTCAGGTATTAAGCAACTTCTTTAGACTCCTTCACTTGGTTCAGACTTGCACATTCCATTTGAAAACAAGTATTTTCCTGACTGCACCAGCCAGCTCCATGCTAAACTCAAGAGAGATTTTCAGTTCTAGAAGCCCCAGCAGTTAGCATGCTATCTCCATACACTTATTTCCATGCCCACATCTTCTTCAGAGATTCAGAATTGAATCACACTCCAATCCCTGCCACTGACTCTCAGTCTCCTGGATCCAATCACATTCTCCCAAACCAACAACTTTTCTTCGCCAGGGTAATCAGATTAATAATTCGATAGGTTTAACCTTTCAAAGCAAAATTTTCAGTGTTGGTGGTATGGAGGTATGAGGGGAAGTATTATCCCACAGCCAGCTAGAATACATATTCCGTTAGGCAGCTTTTATTTTCCCTGTTTTGTCCAGTATTGTGTCTCCAGCACCAAAGACAGCTCTTGATTAATATCCAAAGGAAGGGAGGGAGGAAGGAAGAGAAAGACTGAAGGAAGAAAGGAAGTATGGGCAAAACTCAAAAAACACAAAGGGCAGTATTTTTAAGTATTTATAACAAATTTAATAACTCAGTAGATAATCTGGTTACAATCAAAATTGAAAAGATCTTCAAAGGTTAGTAGTACAGTAGTTCTCAAGCATGAGAGAAACACTCACCCAGGGGCACATTTGAAAATGGTTGTTGCCTTTTTTGGATGGAACAATGACTGGAGGATACTACTGGCATTTGATGCCCCAGAGAATAAAGATACACAACATGTCACAATGCGTGGGATAGTCCTGAACAACAAAGGCTTGTCCTTCCAAAAATCTGATAGCATTCCCCTTGAGAAATACTTGAGTAACCCCATCCCAATTTTATACTTAAATCCTTTCTACAGTAACACTGTCAAGTGGTCTTCTATCTTATACACCTAGGCATAAACACTTCTCCTGTTGGAGACCATGCTTGACCAAAACCAAGCTTGTTACTTCCTTTGAGAGCTCTGATTATTAGAATGAGGTACAAGCACAGAGTAGAAAGTGTAGAGTCAAATGGACCTGTGTTTAAAAAGCTCCACCATCTTTCTTTTCCACTTAGATTATCAAGTCACTCAAAGATAGCTATATATTTTTATCTAAATCTTCTTTATTCCTAACTAAGCAATCCATTCTTTCTATTTTTAATCATTTTATTCTATTCTGATCATTCTGCTTTTGTCTTTTCTTAAAACTCTCTAGTTTATCTAAATTGCACTTAAAGTGTAGGGCTCTGAATTAACCCAAATATTCCAGGCAAAGCTAGAATCATATATTCCAGATCATTCTATATCACCTGGATAATTATAGGTATTTGAGTTCTTTTATTTTTTATTTATTTATTTTTGTTTTGCTGTACGCGGGCCTCTCACTGCTGTGGCCTCTCCCGTTGTGGAGCACAGGCTCCGGACATGCAGGCTCAGCGGCCATGGCTCACGGGCCCAGCCGCTCCGCGGCATGTGGGATCCTCCCGGACCGGGGCACGAACCCACGTCCCCTGCATCGGCAGGCGGACTCCCAACCACTGTGCCACCAGGGAAGCCCTGGAGTTCTTTTAATACATCTTGTAATCACTTTATCAATTTTTGCAGCCCTCCTTTATTCTTTACTCATAGATGTCCTATTGCTAAGCCATATCTCCACAATTCTATGCTTGTAGATTTTGGTTTCTGGACCCAGTTTTATTCTTGTAATTCTCATTTTATTGGATTTCTTTCATTAGTCCAGTCTGTAATAATTTTCTCTCATTCAGTCTATTTTCAAGCTATTTCAACATTATTTCATCTCTGAATTTGATGTATATACCTTCAGTCTTTTCATTGAAAAGCCAGATAATTTTTATTATGGCAGTGCCCAGTCAGAGCCATATGAAAAGCCATAGGACTCTTTCAACAGACAAACAATTACTATTTCATCCACGCATTTCTCTAATGAATTTTCCCTTCAAAGACTCATATTAGTCCATCTTGGCTACAAAGATATTATATACTTTATCAAGTATTCAGCAGGGTTCCCAATATACCTTTCCCACCATATTTCTCCAGGTCTAACAATTTAACTATTTTAAAAAAGAGTAGACATTTTGCATTTATTTTTGTGTATAGTGTTAGGTAGTGTTCTGATTTCATTCTTTTACATGTAGCTGTCCAGTGTTCCCAGCAGCACTTATTGAAGAGACTTTCTTTTCTCCATTGTATATTCTTACCTCCTTTGTCGTAGATTAGGTGATCAGAGATATGTGAGTTTATCTCTGGGCTTTCTATCCTTTTCCATTGATCTATATTTCTGTTTTTGTGACAGTACCATACTGTCTTGATTACTGTGGCTTTGTAGTACAGTCTGAAGTCGGGGAGCCTGATTCCTCCAGCTCCACTTTTCTTTCTCAAGATGGCTTTGGCTATTTGGGGTCTTCTGTTTTTCCATACAAATTGTAAAACTTTTTGTTCTAATTCTGTGAAAAATGCTATTGGTAACTTGATTGGGACTGCATTGAATCTATAGATTATGTTGAGTAGTATAGTCATTTTCACAGTATTGATTCTTCCAATCCAAGAACATGGTATATCTCTCCATCTGTTTGTGTCATCTTTGATTTCTTTCATCAGTGTTTTATAGTTTTCTAAGTACAGGTCTTTTGCCTCCTTAGGTAGGTTTATTCCTAGGTATTTTATTCTTTTTGTTGCAATGGTAAATGAGATTGTTCCCTTAATTTCTCTTTCTGATCTTTTGTTGTCAGTGTAAAGGAATACAAGAGATTTCTGTGCATTAATTTTTGTATCCTGCAACTTTACCAAATTCATTGATTAGCTCTAGTTGTTTTCTGGTGGCATCTTCAGGATTCTCTATGTATAGTATCATGTCATCTGCAAACAGTGACAGTTTTAATTCTTCTTTTCTGATTTGGATTCCTTTTATTTCTTTTTCTTCTCTGATTGCTGTGACTAAAACTTCCAAAACTATATTGAATAATAGTGGTGAGAGTGGGCAAACTTGTCTTGTTCCTGATCTTAGTGGAAATGGTTTCAGTTTTTCACCATTGAGGACGATGTTGGCTGTGGGTTTGTCATATATGGGCTTTATTATGTTGAGGTAAGTTCCCTCTATGTCTACTTTCTGGAGGTTTTTTTAAATCATAAATGGGTGTTAAATTTTTTCAAAAGCTTTCTCTGCATCTATTGAGATGATCATATGGTTTTTCTCCTTCAATTTCTCAATATGGTGTATCACATTGATTGATTTACGTATATTGAAGAATCCCTGCATCCCTGAGGTAAAACCCACTTGATCATGGTGTATGATCCTTTTAGTGTGTTGTTGGATTCTGTTTGCTAGTATTTTGTTGAGGATTTTTCTGTCTATGTTCAGCAGTGATATTTGTCTGTAATTTTCTTTTTTTAGTGGTATCTTTGTCTGGTTTTGGTATCAGGGTGATGGTGGCCTCATAGAATGAGTTTGGGAGTGTTCTTCCCTCTGAAATTAGAACACTACCTAACACCATACATAAAAATAAACTCAGAATGTATTAAAGACCTAAATGTAAGACTGGACACCCATAAAACTCTTAGAGGAAAACATAGGAAGAACACTCTCTGACATAAATCACAGCAAGATCTTTTTTGACCCACCTCCTAGAGTAATGAAAATAAAAACAAAAATAAACAAATGGGACCTAATTAAACTTAAAAGCTTTTGAACAGCAAAGGAAACCATAAACAAGATGAAAAGACAACCCATGGAATGGGAGAAAATATTTGCAAATGAAGCAACTGACAAATAATTAATCTCCAAAATATAGAAACAGCTCAGGCAGCTCAATGTCAAAAAAAAAACAAACCCAATCTTAAAATGGGTGGAAGACCTAAATAGACATTTTTCCAAGGAAGACATACAGATGGCCAAGATGTGTAAAGATGTTCAACATCACTAATTATTAGAAAAAATACAAATCAAAACTACAATGAGGTACCACCTCACACTGGTCAGAATGGCCATCACCAAAAAATCTACAAACAATAAATGCTGGAGAGGGTGTGGAGGAAAGGGTACCCTCTTGCACTGTTGGTGGGAATGTAAATTGATACAGCCATTATGGAGAAAAGTATGGGGGTTCTTTAAAAAACTAAAAATAGAACTACCATATGCCCCAGCAATCCCACTACTGAGCATATACCCTGAGAAAACCATAATTCAAAATGACACATGTACCCCAATGTTCACTGCAGCTCTATTTACAATAGCGAGGACATGGAAGCAACCTAAGTGTCCATCAGCAGATGAATGGATAAAGAAGATGTGGTACATATATAGCATGGAATATTACTCAGCCATAAAAAGGAACGAAATTGCATCATTTGTAGAGATGTGGATTGACATAGAGTCTGTCATACAAAGTGAAGTAAGTCAGAAAAGGAAAAACAAATATCATATATTAACGCATATATGTGGCAACTAGAAAAATGGTACAGATGAACATATTTGCAGGGCTGGAATAGAGATGCAGATGTAGAGAACAGATGAATGCACACGGGCAGGGGCGAAGGGGAGGGTGGGATGAATTGGGATATTAGGATTGACGTATACACACCACTATGTGTGAAATCTATAGCTAGTGAGAAGCTGCTGTATTGTACAGGGAGCTCAGCTGGGTGTTCTTTGAAGACATAGATCAGGGGTCCCAAATCCCCAGGCCACGGACCGGTACCGGTCTGTGGCCCGTTAGGAACCGGGCCGCACAGCAGAAGGTGAGGGGCGGGTGAGAGAGAAAAGCTTCATCTGTATTTACAGCTGCTCCCCATCACTCGCATTACCACCTGAGCTCCGCCTCCTGTCAGATCAGTGGGGGCATTAGATTCTCATAGGAGTGGGAACCCTACTGTGAACGGCACATGTGAGGGATCTAGGTTGCAGCTTCCTTATGAGAATCTAATGCCTGATGATCTGAGGTGGGGCTGAGGTGGTGATGCTAGCGCCGGGGAGTGGCTGCAAATACAGATTATCATTAGCAGAGAGGTTTGACTGCACAGAGACCATAGTTAATCAATTGCTTAATCACAAGCTCAGGGCTCCCACTGATTCTCTGTTATGGTGAGCTGTACAATTATTTCATCATATATTACAAAGTAATAATAATAGAAATAAAGTGCATAATAAATGGAATACGCTTGAATCATTTCAAAACCATCCCCCTGCCCCAGTCCATGGAAAAATTGTATTTCACAAAACTAGTCCCTGGTGCCAGAAAGGTTGGGAACTGTGAACCTAGATGGGTGGGATGGGGATGGTGGGAGGGAGGTCCAAGAGGGAGGGGATGTATGTATATGTATAGCTGATTCACTTCATTGTATGACAGAAACTAACACAACATTGTAAAACAATTATACTCCAATTTTTAAAAAGTAGACATTAATTTGACCTCTGTTGCATTCTGCTAATTACTGATTACTCACATTGCTGTTCACAATAATCCTTTTATTAGGTGAGATAATCTTGCCTAGTATGAAAATCAAGTTCACTAAGTTATAGTTTGTGAAAATGCCTTTTCTGAAATACAAAAGCTGTTTTCTATCTCCAAACCTTTTTATCCTCTCTCAGGATCCTAAATTACCCACTATTATAAAAACTAATTCAGTGATCTTGATTGAAGTTTAGTGGTATCCTAACAACATAAATAGTCTGGACCTAAAAGACAAGCCAGTTTCAGGCAACCCACTCTTCTTAGGATCCACCCTCTGATCCTAGGCTTCAGGTCTCCTGTTGAAAGGTAGTTTTGAGATTTATATCCTGAAGAGCTTTCTTTTTAACTAAAAATGTAGCAGCTAAATAGTTAACAAAGAGTCCTGCTTTCTCTGGGTCATCTATTATAAAGCAGTGACTAAAATGACAAATTTTGAAATTACAACACTAGGTTTCTGTCAAACTCTACCATTTACCACCATTTTCTAGCTTTGTAATCCTAGGAAATTCACTTACCCTCACTGGAGTTCAGTTTCTCATCTGCAAAATACAGATAATCATGGTTGTAGTAAGTACGCAATATAATCACGAATGTCAAGTCATGACACAGTGGCTGTCACTTAAAACAGTACTACTCTTTTTCATCGACGTTAAATCAAAGATCCTATTTGTTTTATCTCATTCTTGATTATCTCTTGCTTTCATCACACAATCAAATATTAATCTTTCAAGTATGTTTGACAGCATTTTAATTAAAGGGAGATGGTGGGTTTTGTATACTTCTCTATTTTGATAGTGGAGAAAATGTTAGGATCACAAGTAGGATATAATTAGGGATATTTGGTGGGGATCCCCCAAAATACAGAAAGGCAGCTGAATAAGCATACAGTAGAAACAAAGTAACATTGTCTACTTTTCAATTTTGGTTACATTTGCTTACTCCTTCATTTGTGGAAGAGCAAGACTCTTTGTGCATTGATGATTATGGTAATAGAAAAGCTAAATGGGTATGAAGTTCATGGAGGAAAAATGACATCAGAAGCCAACATATTAATTTTCAAATCTTGGCAAAGGGCATTCATTATAATGGCAGCAATGAACTGAATATTTTCGACTGGAGAGTAGTAAGTCAAAATGTTCCTAAGTGTGGCCTAGCAAATGACCCTCCTATTTCTATTCCAAGAACATGTGAGTAGAATTTTCTGAAACATTTTGACTTTTTGAATAAAGTATGTAAGGGCTGCAGAAATGGAAGAGTGGAACAATAAGACAATATGCAGAAATAGAAGGTCCCTTGAGAACTACTGTGATACAGAGCACACTGATGACTTTAGTTACGGAGATTCAGGACCTAAGTAATAAATAAACTAGACTGTGAAGTCTTATCTAGGTAAAAGGGCTGTTTGTGAATAATCCAAGAGGAGTTTAAACTCTTAATTTTTTTATTTGCAAATGGAAACATTCTGATCTCTCTATAATCTTTCCTCAATATCCATGCCATGGAGGACCATACTAAAATGAGATCCTTTTCACACTGCTCTGACTAAGCCCTATTATGGATGGAGCTTTCTTAAAATTGAATCCTAAAAGATCTATCTGTCTATTTATTTATCTATCTATCTATTGTCAGTCTCTTCCTCTCTCTCAACCTATCCATATATATTGGTGAAAAAAATATGTATATACTTAAATTCCTAGATGATTTTTGTCAGTGTCGTATTTGCAGAGAATCTGAGGTTAAGAATAAAGAAAATGATGGAAAATCACTACTGGGATAAATGAGCTATGGATTCTGATTACTTTTATTTAAGAAACAGTAGGGATAATTGTGGTTTTTCAATTGGTATCTTTTGGATGATGAAACTTTAATGGGAAGATAAATAATCTGCATGAATCAAGAAAATGGCCTGAGTGTTAATACTGTTCTTTTTGTCTTTGTCTTTTGTGTAATGAGCCATTTGTAATTTTAAAAAAGCTACCTGGAAGGACAAATGTAGTAATGTCTTGAACCCCTAGGCAGAAAAGCATCATATAATTACATCTTTAAATATTATTACCACAGTTCTGTCCTAAAATTTTTGTTACTTACAGGTAAATCTTTTTGTAGGTGAATACCCCTGGCTACACTGCTTCTTCTCCTTCTGTCTAGAAGTGTTTTAAATGAGCTGAATATGGTCTCTCAGTGAAACACTGTGTCTTCCTTTGGGGAGAAGCTGGATTAGGGGCACTTGACCTTTCTTGAGTTGGGTATGAAGAAATTGACAATAAAGATCTTAAAAGAATTCTGTTTTTAAAGCCTTAGATACCTTTGTCCAGTGAGTTTGTTCCAATTAACATGGTTAAACTCAAGAATCTAAAATGAAGATAATTTCTTGTTGAAATGGATATATTTATAAGAATAGGAGCCAGATGACAGTTGTGGCTTTTAGGAGATAAGCCTGCTTGTTTCTGAAATAAAGTATTCATCATTTCAATAAATATTAACTAAATGTACTCTGTAGTAATTACTGCTGACACAATAGCAAGCAAAACCAGGAGGTTATGGTCTAGTAGTAAAGACAGACTTTAATCATATGTAGTATTAGAATCACTTCAAGGAGAAGGAAAAGTACAGTATTATGAGAGTATACAGCAGGCATCCTGATCTCATTGGAAGAGTGGTGGTTGTTAGGGAAGGCTTTCCTGAAGAATACACATATAAATCAATATTATCTCACTGTTTTTAACATAAGGCATTTTGTCATCTAATTATGTTTCTCTTTGTTCTCAAAATACCTTCTAGAATAGGTTAAATAATAAGTGCTTAGTTATAAGACAATGACAAGCAAAACCACTTTACACTGGAACTCTCCAATCCCCTCTTTAGCTTGCTGAAGAATTAAATGTTATGGTTGAGAATTACAAAGTATTAATATAATTGGCTCAATGAGAAGCAATTAAACTTTAACTCCAAAAGAATGTCATTGGAATTAGTTAGATTGAGTACTGTCTTATTTTCCCTGTTTTCATGTTGTGAGTCCTAGAAAAAACAGCTTTGATATTATTTTCATCTACTGATTAAAAATGAGGAAGTCAATAAGACAGTGTTTTATAAACAGTTCTATGAAACCATGCCCACATAAAAATAAAACAGAAGTGGTCTCGACATTCTTATTAGTGGTTTCAGAATGTAGCCAAAGCCTCTTTATAGAGACAGAGGTCATCCTTCAATGCCTATAAAGTGCCTCTAGAGTAGACTGTATTTCACTCATCCTGGTTGGAAAAGTTTCCATTGCCACTGGTCTGGACTATATTTGTTCTGCAAATAGTGTTGCTCTTTTCTGTTTCTGTCATTCAAAATCTTTTTCATGAGCTCTCTTTTCCATTTTTAAAACACAGGGCAGATGAAGGATGTTATATAAAGTCAAATTCATTTTTCTAATCTCTAATGGCATCTTCATCCTGTAACTGCTATTCTGGGATTTTGTAGCCATAACACAAAGAACAGCAATCAACAGCAGAGTGCAAGATGAGATTAGAATTGCTGTGCCTGATCACCAAACACTGCAGCTTCAGTGGAGCACATGCTTTGCCTTATGACTGTCCATTTGCAGAAACTGCAAATAACCTTTTAATGTCAGTGTGTAATCAGTGACTTAATTTTGCTTCTTTTTCACTCCAGAGTTGAATCAGCATCCCCAAAAGGTCAGTATTCATTCTTGAGTTGAAATAGACCACTTCTGCAAAAACTTAAAATGACAGACCCTCCTCACTCTGTGGGGAAAATTTCAAAATGGTAATGCCAGTTCTGTTGTTTGGGAGTACTTCACATTCATACTGAAATTATAAACAAAGTCTATATTTGCAACTAAAAAATGATAATGAATTAAAAATAGCTAGCCATAATACCTTTCCATCAAAGGTTCCCTGAGTCCTAAAAACTAGTTTTTTCTATTGGCATAAGATATAAAGTGTAAAACTACCCAAATGTTAAACTGCTTATCAATTCCATGCACTTTCCCTAGAGAAGAAGCCAGGATTAAGTGATTTGCACTAGTTCGGAAAAACAATGTAGCAGCATGTCAGAGAGTATAATTCAGCACTCTTCATTTGTTTAGTTTGACCAGCATAATCAGTTCTACTACCTAGCTGAATTAGATAAGGTTATCTCTGTTGCATTAAAAATGCTGCAGTCACATACCACTTTGATGGCCTTCCTAAGGTCAAAAATAATCCCATTAGAATGGATTAGGAATATTTAAAGAATTCTTTTGATCTCAAATTTTCCTGTTATCCATAATAATTCTTTCTCCAACTCATGCTTTCATTAATGTATTCAATGAATATTTATTAAAAGATATTATATACCAAATACTATACTTGGCTCTAGTCAGATTTATATATCTTTAATTTTACAATTTTTATAAATTCAAATTTATTTATACAGTTCTTAATTGCACTTATTAAAAAAAGGAAAAACAGAATTTTGGTTAACAGTTTTTAAACCAGTTCTTTTTGGCTCAAGAATTGAGGGATTTCAGGATTCCTCCTCCTACCTTGCCTTCTCTGTCCGTGAAATATCTCTCTTAGTTCTAGAAACTTCCTATCCTACAGCTGAGGGCTATGAACAGACACTACAAATGAACTATGAGATTTTTGTGCATTTGCTCTGAATGAAATGGTATTATGATTTATGGCACCAAAGTAGATGGGAAAAGAGAACAAGAAAGCAACTGGAAATGCCAGTGAATTATTTTTAACTTTTAAAATTTAACAAAATAACTCATCCTGCTCTTCTCAACCAGCCCCCATTAAAAAATTATTAACACAACTCATGATATTTTGACTCTGCTCAATTTTGCCTTTTGAAGAAATTAGGAAAATTTTAATGTCAAATAATGAAGTGTATGGTTGACCCTTCGACAGTCAGGTAGAGTTAATCACTTCCATTATGCACCTTTATGTTTCTTTGTTGGTGAGTTTTTACTGTATGCATAGTTATAACTGAATCATAAATATTTGCTTTGGAATGTATGTTACTATATATTTCTTTATTAGACTCAAGCTTTTTGAGAATTATGATTTTGTTTTATTCATCTCTATTTCCAAGCTCTAGTACAATGCCTGCCACATACTAATTTAACCAAATAAATAAATTGAATTTATTCAATAAATAATTTGAATAAATAAATTGAATTGAATAAAATGAGATAAATTGATTTCAACTCTCTTTAACACTTTCTTTGGAGGTAAGAAAACTTCTAATATAAATAGTACACTTGTCAGGTAAATTGTGGCAGTATACCAATTCATGCTAGTAGAGAAGCTTTAGAAACTAATATACCATATCCTTGTACATTCTGTGTTACTACCGATGATACCTATGTCTAGCTTCCCCTTCCTCAATAGATCTTTGGGAATAATTATGTAATGTCTAAGTTACTTTGTTTTGAGATAACTTGAAAGCTTAGAGAAAGACCCTTTCTGAATTTGAGGGGAATATTGCAAATTGTATGGGCTCCTCATATAAAGGTTAGATCTTCAAAGACTGTGCCAATTAAGTTCCATTTTGTGGTTCATCTTTGCCACAGATCAGGGCTTGGTTCAGATTAGAGGAAGGGTATCAAGTAAGAAAACTCAGAATAATATGCTAATAGTTTAGTGATCAGCCTCATCTCTTGTAGCTGCTATTGCATCTGCTGTGACTTTAGTTCTCTTATTTTTGCATTATTCTCCTATGACTAAGCCAGATTTTTCCTTCCTATTTCCGCAGCAATGGGGTTCTAATCTATAATTATGTACTCAGTTCAATGCTTTGATTCCTTAATAAATGTCTCAGCTCCTCTGGTTCCTGGGTCTTTCTTACACTCTTACAAGATCAGGTGTCCTTATAGGAATCTCATTTTTACTGACACCAGGTCTACTTCTACTTGGACTAAAAACTCATAATCCTATACTCTGCACAATTCACACTTTTTCTGCCATTATTTACTGCTCATCTTAAATATGAATGATCTCCACCTTGACTATACGATTTCCTTTCCTTATAACTTGACATCCTGATACCCTCCTAAATATATTACTTCTGACCTCTTCCTTCAGTTGTCTGCTCTCTGGATCTCAGCCATTCCTGGAAAGGTTAGCTCTGCTATTGACCACACTTAATGAACATGACCTGGTCCTGAAGTTATTCCCAAAATATGGCAGGGCTCAGTGCTCCCCTGAGGAGTTTCTATACACCTAACTCCTCACCACAGTTGCCTTGTATGCAACCTACAAGTAAATGTTTGAACACTGAAGTTCAGAGCTCTGCATAGGAAAAGTTCAAGCCCTTGTTCTTTGACTCCTGGCTGGAGTTATGTGAATAATGAGAAATCATAGTTTCCTGGAACTTAGAAATGCTAGATTTAGTGTCCAACACCATCTAATTCTAAAGTCTCAGGGAGAATTAATCTTTCAATATTTCTTTAGAAAACCATTTGGTATTCAGCTGTTTCCATTTATGATTCCATGCAGTCTGCTAAATAATATGTTTGCCCCTTTGGTTTTTGTGCCTATCAAGAAATCATAGTTGTTAATGTATACATTTGCTTGGTTATTGTTTGGCCAAGTGTTTTAGTTTTACTTCATTTATTTATTTTTCTCAGAGAAACCCTTAATTATTATTTGTGCTTATCTCTCAATTTTTTTTCTCATTTGTTTCTTGTTATCCTCAGAATGAACATAGTTTCCAGCAATGAGTTTATCAGAGTCATGGAGAATAGGACAAAATTCTCTCTTAGCCCATTTATTTCAACCGTTATTTACCCAGTTGCTTACTGGAAATCATGTATGTTTTATTTGTCTTGAAATCAATAAAGAGAACATATTAAAGTAGTGAATCATACCCCCCACTGACATTAATGTCCTTCTCTGAAAGCTTGCGAAGCCATTTTGAACATATGCATAAATTCAGACGTTGTGATATAAGAGCTTGGGGAATTAGGCAGGCTTTTTTCTTCAGTTCTGTAAATAACAAGAAAAAGATAAAATGATTTTATCATTAAAAAGCACCCTGTGGTCCAAAATTCTTAAAAGAATAGTTCATTTTCCTGAGTTCAATTGAATAAATTGTTCAATTGATTTCTTTTACAGAGCATTGGTTTCTTATTGAAATTTAGCATTTCAATAAGAATCTACTTTTTGAAATATGCAATCAAGAAAGTTGGGGCATAGAATATATTCTGATTTAATAAAGCCTGGGAAACACCAAGCAGAGTGAATTTTCTCAAGCATTCAATTTTTTAAATAAAATCTAATAATATTAAGTATTACTAGAAATTAATTAGATAATAGAAACATACCATTTCAAATACAAGGTCAATCTGTGCATCTTTTTTTCAACTGAGATAAAAATGAGAGCTATTCTATATGCCAAGCCTATATATTGTGTCCTTCTTTCATAACAAGGGAAGAAAGAGGATTATTTCCATAGTGTTTCATAAAATAAAATTTATTTAACATTTTTATAGTTATTGGGTTAAATCTTTTACTTAATAAAATTATGGTTAGCATTCACACAGTAGCTTTTGAGCAAATGTTTTTATTTGTTAAAATAAAATGTTTGCAAACCTCCAATTGATATGTGACATCTGAAAGTCTAGGAACTACTATTTTAGAGAACCATAGGAAAAAGTGAGAGGATCATCATGGATTCATTTGAAATGTTAGAAGGCAAGCATACAGTTATTTATAGTGTTCTTATTTCTCACAAGCAAAACTCCAGCAAAATAAAGGTATTCCTAGCAAAACATTTAAATTGAAAGTATCCTGGCAGATAACGTTTGCATTTGAATTATTTTATTCCTTTATACTCTCAAAAAGCATTACATTAAGTATTAATGCAACATTTTGCTCCTGTTATTGTTCGCTTTCACTTCTGCTAAACATTAACTTCTCAGCTTATACAAGAAAAGATGTAGATGGGAAATGGTGTTCAGTGTTACAATATAGCCAATCCCAAGTTATCACTTTAGCTCCAAAACACTGTTTATTGTGTAATGCTGGCAACTGAGAAAACTGACACTATCCACATGAAGTTATCATCAATACGCTTCTTTGCTTACCATAGCATGATTCTTTTCTACTATTTCTTTCAAAGATACAATTGCTGGAATGGATGTAATTATAATACAAAATAGGAAACATCAGTATAGAAACACTTTTTTGCTTCTTTTTCTAGTGAAGACAGAAAGTATAATAGAAATAGGCTTTCTAATCAAGATTCGCCTTCCTACAGAACAGGACATTAGTTATGTAAGCGATTTTAATAGTAAAAGGCTTACGTGCAAAGCTTTACAGAATAATAGTAACAGCAAAAATAATTATGACAACTAGGAGTTTTAGAACTCTAAATTTTCACTTGTCGACCAGTTTTACATACAATAGTTCATTTGACCCTCAGATTGGCTAAAAAATCAACACTGCATTTCACCAACCTAGAGTACCGGCAGCTCCTTTGAGGTCTTGCCTTGTGTAATGAAAAGAATGTCAGATGATCTGGCTCTGATATCAGCCCTTCATTAGCAGTATTACTTTCAAGAGATTTGTATTTTTATTAACCTCTTTAAACCTCAGTTTCCCCGTGGATGTGAAGTGATAACATAACACTGTCTATTTCCCAACCCAGCATATGGTAGTAGGCTTTCAACTAATGGAAACTGGATATTAATCAATTCATTTTCCCCCCAAATCATCTATTCAGGAGCATATTCTTTATCCAAGAATGAGGTAGTGCCGCAGTTGCCATCCTCCCCTTCGATAACAAATATCTATTGCCTATTTTGTGACAACTAGTGGTCTGGTCACTCAGTCAAAAACATTCATTTGGCTGTACACCTGAAACCAACACAACATTATAAATCAACTATACTCCAATAAAAAGTAAAAAAAACCCACAAACATAAAATACAGCCCCTATATTCAAGGGCTTTTCTTTCATTTCAGTGTATAAAAAATCCAAACAGGTAATTTTAGCATGGTAAGGTAAATTATTTGTGTTATTTATTGAATATCGTATGAACACAAAGGAGAAAGTTTAAATTCATGCTGATAATTAGGGGAAACTCACTGGAGAGCATAGCACCTTGGCTAGGTCCTGGAAAAGAAATATTTTTCCAGGCAAATGAGGGTGGGAAGACATAATTTATTATGCATCAGGTAAAAGGTAGCCTGAAAGGAGAAGAGTGAGTAAAAGGGACCAACACTGCTGAGTACTGTAATATAAATCTTTATTAGTTTTGGTGGATTTTGGTGTAGCTAATATTACAATTAGGAAAAATATTTCCTTTCCTCAGTATGGACTTAGACTTTACCATCTCTATGAATTATTGTGTTGGGGAATTGTTTGTGAATGCGTCATTGATCCAATAATTACAACTCAGAAGCCTAGGAAAAATGAAGAGAAACTTTTCCACCTCAGACTTAGTGGGAGACTTCAGACACTAAGGGGTCTGGGAGTGCTCAAGCCTGTTCAAGAATGCACGTCGAAAGACCTCAACCTCCTACCTCTTGCTCTTCACAGTTTCTCATATGCACACAAACACACAACTTCATATGTCATTTTAGTCTAAGTCACTCAATTCTTAGAAAATGTATTTCTCTATGTTGTTGGAGCTGCAAGATTAAATTGGTTGGAGTTGGTCCATTGTGGATGTTGTGATGCTCTTTCCAGGTCCCCAATCGAAATTGTTTCCCCAATCAATGATGTTTCCCAATCTTGTTTCCTCAGCTGCTGGGAGTTCTGTCAGCAGGCAATCGCTCAGGGATCACTTCAGGTTAAGACAGCCACCTTGCTCATGCTAATGTTCCTACCCTGGGAGACTCATCTCCAATGACTAATTGATGCAGGGTCTAAGTATGATGGAGGATTACAGAGGAGTTTTTCCTGGACACTACACCGATGCGCCACTCTGGCTCCATAGCTTCCTGTAGAAATGGTAAAGGCTTCAGGCCGGCTTCGCAGATTGACTTCTCCCTCTGCCCACTCCTGCTTCCTTCCCTCTCTCTAGAGCACCTCTTCATAAGCATCCTGTGTGTAAAATTCCACCTCTGAGTCTGATTTCCCAGAAACTAACCCATAACAATCCTTTATGAAGACCAAGCCATGTGATTAGAAAGAATTCCTGAGGAAGGGTAGGGGCTTTGTAACAAAGACTTTTCTTTTCTTTCTCTATTGAAATTTAAAGAAAATATTGTCCTCAAAACAGAAGAACAAGACTTGGGGATAATCTAACTTTGTCTTTTGTTCAATTTCCTTGGACTATTGTCATGGTCATATTTAGCTTACCCTTGTGCATATTTTTTCCTATATTATGGTTATCTTCAGAACCCCATGGCTTGGTAAATTCTGTTTTACCCAAGCAGCTACAGAAGGTGATTTGAGAAGTAAGAGACTAGGATGGTATAAGTGTAACTTTTAAAATTTCACATATATGCTGAACACCATCAGAGTAGTAATGCGTCACACCAAAGGGGACTTAGTCCCTGAGTTTCAGGTGTTGATCAAAAGCAAATTAAGAGCTTGGCCTAGAGTGAAATTGGAAGGGGTGGGATGGTGGGGAGCAAAGCACGTGACCAGGAGAAGCAACAGCCAGGTAGGTGAATCAGGGGTAGAGGGGCAGATACTCTCTGTATATGTGGAGAGGAAAAGAGGCTGAAACTTCTGTGATCATTCATTCTACTATATTCCAGACCCTGTGCTAGGGGCTGATAATAGAGGAGTGAATTAAACATACTTGGCCCTTAAAATTTACAAGCATTTCAATATTATTCCTACGTAAAGTGGTTATCAATGTTTTGTATTCTGTGGAATATGGAAGTATGAGAATGTCTCCTGATCCCATGTGCTGCAACACATCCACAAAAATATATGATCTCATATGTGTTATATTAGTCTGGAAAAGTAATTTATCACAAATGTAGTTTATCACAATATGTATCATTATATTATGTATATATATTACTATGTTTATTAAAATATATAATCTTATTTTAATTGCTTGCTTTTCAATTAAAAAGCAAAGCAATTCTACTGTAAAGAAACACAAAATATAAATAAGCAAAATAAAACAAAAAGGAAACAAGGATAACTACATTATCATAAAATCATTCTCACTTTGTTAGTCATCTATAGTATAAAATTCACATAAAATACTATGCATTTGTATGTGATGTGTTTTGAATCAGCCTATGTGACTAACATTTCATCATTAGTAGTTCATGGGCTTCCTTTAGTAATATACCTATAAATATATTTGTGTAATTATATATCTGTGCCTTGCTTATGCCTTGCCTAGTTTCAGAGTATACATAAAATTATATGCAGAATATACATAATAAAATATTATGTTATAGATTAATTAATATATATTATATTACCACTGATTATATTGCACATTATGTGTTAATTACTGAAGTTTAAATTATATATTAATTTATATTATATTTATACATATTATATAATTTATTAATTCTTAACTTGTAACTATAGAATCATAAAAGAGAATATGGTCTCTCTAGCAGAGATTTGGAGAATCATGGTAATAGTTTTCAATAACAATGTTTCAAAGTATTCAAGTTCGAAGATTATACTATTCCATGTGCATTTAGATCTTGCCCATAACCTTCCAGCTGGTCATTATTTCTTGCTAGAAATTATGAACCGTGTTATGGAAATTAATTAGCCCATTTCACAGTCTGTGCATGACAAACCACTTGCATATTTTTCTCCATCAATGTCCTTTAACCTTCTTATCATTAGTAGTATGGCTTGGATTATGTAATCCTCTGGAATTCTCTAAATTCAATAATTTCAAAGAGAAAGACAAAACAGATTACAAAATGATCTCACTAAAAAAGAATGAGAACCCGATTCCTATACACGTGTTTGTTCCAAACAGGAACAAATCACACCAGAACTCTGTCCTCTTATTTCTGCAAATGAAGATTTTTCTAATTCTGTCAAAAATAGACAAGTCCAGCAACATGTTTTTTCCTTGCTAATTTTTCTTCACACACTACTGCTATGTATGACAAAGGATTAATAATTTTAGGAGGAAAGCAAAATATTGTACATGTTGATTAAGTTATATAAAATCTGGCATACTTTGTGAGAAGGGAAATTTATGATAGTTTGTTCAATTATTCAACAAATATTTGCTGAGCATCTACTAAGTGTCAGTCACTGTTTTCATGTTGGGGACACAGCAACATCTCCCTTATTGATTTTCATTTTTTTCCTGCTCTAAACTCAGTGGGAAAATTTAGTTCATATTTCTGCTTAAATGGTCTATCACCTATTTTAGTTAGTAAGAAAAAACGATTTGCTGGTCCTTACAACATGTATTAGTGATAAATTTATTTTACTGAAAGTGATAACATTGAAGAAATTATTTTTTTAAGGGGTATAGAATTGTCACATCATATTTTGTTTTTAAAAATAGCATGACTTCATTTTTAGGTAAGAATTGATTGGGAAAGTCACCTCCTTTCCATATTGTCACCAGTTAAAACTCCCCTAAACCTATGCTTCTCAATCATGAGCGTATTTTGTGCAGAGAACTATCTTATTAATTTTCCTATTAACTCTCTTATTCTTCCTAGTCTATTCTATTCCATTCAAACAAAAGAATGATCATGTAAAGATTTGATATAAAACATAATCGTTTTTCAAATTAAATAATTTGACAACTACTGTAATAATAGAAGATAATAGTGTCTCTCCAAAGCCAATGAAATATTCATAGAAATAAAAACATTATTTAATAGTCTAACAATTCTCTATTCCTACTGGATTTAGGTTTGGTGAGAAATGTCAATTTATACAATTGATTAAATATAGCAATTAAAAGAAAAACTTATTGTTAAACAGCTATTCCATATTTTCATAAACAAGTAAAGTTAATACTTTAAAATAAACGTGCATCAAATTATATGTTCCTGGACATCACATTGATGAACAATTCTTTAAAAAACTCTCTATCAAATAATGTAAGCTGGGTCCAACTAAAATTTTTTTTAATTAAAAATATTACACCATCTGCAACTCATGAATTTTCCAAAGCATTCATTTTAAAATGCTTGTATGATCAAAGGGGAGAACAATATCATAGAAGGTGATACTGGATAATTTTTTAAATGATGTATTGTAGTATGTTTAAAAGATTTATTTCCTTTAGAGCACCTTGTCAAGAAGTTGAACCATCGGTCTCTTTTCTTTATGAAGAATTATCCCTGAAATGACTTGCTGCATTTGAAGCCCTAATTAAAGACAATTAGTTGGCAAGCTTGTTAAATTATACTTTGTAAAAATGCATAATGCTCAAATGGAACTAACTTACAGTAGTTTTGGACAGTGCTACATTTATCTACCATATGCTATTCTCTGGATAATTGACTTCCTTCTCCACTTGACCTGAAATGGGAAGGAAAACTACAACAGATAGGTCCATAACCTCTAAAGAACTAGAAATGCTGACATAGCCATCCACATATTTACAATACACATACTAAACTAACAGACGATAGTATTTACAAGGCTTCACTAAATGCTTAAATCTATTTTGTGGACAAAAGGATTTTTCAGTTAATTCATTTTGTGGAGAGAATAATTTAACCAAGTTAGCATTTTGTTGACAGAATTATGATGAAATTCATTTTGTCTACCTAATTGATTAGACAGCCAGCAGAATGCATTTCTCCCCAGAATGAAGAATATGCAGAGGTTGTCAAATGGCATTTCCTCCTTGGTCTCAAATCATTCTGTCAACAAAATTAATACAAAATTCTTTCATCTACAATATCGATGTGGGTGTTAATTATGGGGGAATAAAATGCAAAGTCGAATTCTTTTTTGTTAAGTATTGATAGAAAAAATTTATACCATCCATTAACTAGATATCAATCTCACAAAGGGATTTTTCTGAGAAAAGCTTATATTTAATTTGTGTAACAGGGTAAGTGTGTGGTAGTGCTCTTCACATTCAATGTTATAGACATGAAATAAACACTTTGGCTAAAAATGTAAATTCAATGACCAGAGTGATAAACATCAGAAAACTATTGAGCAAGGTCAATCTACTGACACCAGGTTGTGATGAAGAAAACTGCATTGTTTATTGCAAGGTGCCCAATGGGGGCCAAGCAAGGAGAATGAGCAGCTCATACTCAAAAGACTGTAATTCCCCAAAGGCTTTCAGAGAAAGCTTTCAAAAGACAGGGTGAGGGAGAGTGTCACAGGATGTGTGATCTGCTCATGGACATTCTTTTGATTGGTTGGTGATGAGGTAACTGTAGTGTTTAGAGGAATCAACATCATTAACCTTCTGGTTCCAGCAGGCCTAGGGTCTATGTGCTGGTGGTCAGCAGCTAATGTCATCTATCTGGTGGGGGTTTTAGTATTTAGTATTTTGTTTTAGCAAAACAACTCAAGGATATGGCTCAGGAGATTATCTATAGCTCTTGAGGAGGAACTAAATGTCCTTGACTTTGTTTTATGGCTAAACTATTTTTACTTTGTCTTGTTTGTTTTCCTCTGTTTCTGTATTTTATTACTTCTCTGATTAAATTTCCTCTTTGGAAGTCAGAAAGCCCTAGTAGGCTAAAGCTTTTCTACAAACAAGAGATAGGGGACACAAAGGTCTGTCCTTGTGAAGGTCCCACAGGGTCCTGCTGGGTTTCAGTCTCGAAATTTTACCTTCCTTGTATTCTTTCTCAAGATGTGCTTCACTTAATAGTGGAATAATTCAAGAAAAAACAGTCGAGAGTTAGAGAAAGCATGTGATCAAAACCCAAGAAGCTGCTGAAGGGAAATTACATGTTGCTAACTGCACACCAGGCACAGGGGACAACCAGTTCAGATTGAGGCAGTTCAGAAGGTTCTGGGAGAGAAGTCTTCAGGAAGATAAATACCTGACACATTTGGATGTTTTGAAAGAATATGGCAAGTGGCCAAAGGCTTTGAAGTGGAATTTTTAAAAAAAATAGCTAAGCTAATAAAAAATAATATAATCACTAGTCTATCTCTAGAGAGAGAGCAAAAAATTGTTTAGGGAAGAAAAAGTAATCATATCTTACCACATTGCTCAGTGGTAATTATAATTACCATAGCATAATGTAAACTCAGAAAATGATCCACACAAGGTGACAATGTTAGGATATTATGAATATGAGTAGGGAGTATGGAAAGGAAGTTCAGGCTCTGGGGTTAAGTGAGGGAAGGAAAGAACAGATTTCTCACTTCCATAATGTATATCAATTCCACATTATTTGAAGACATTGATGTAATTACCAAAATTATCATCTACAAGAAATCAAAGTGGTTGCTTGCTGAGGAATGGTGAATAAGAGCAAGTAGGAACTGTTATTTAAAAAAAAAAAAAAACCTTTGACCTTTTAAATTGTGCACATCTATACTTTTCTAAAAAAAAATTAAAGCTAAAATTGAAATTTTTAGGTGAAGAAATAGAAAGAGGAAATGAGTCATATCACCAGAGTGCACTTAATAAGATGCCAAATAATAGTATCAGACACTGAGCTAAAATACATATTTATTATGTCCAGAACTCCTTAATCACTGAATATATATATTCACACACACACACGCACGCGTGCACGCGCACAAGCGTGCATATGTATTCTAAAGCCTCTTGGAAAGCCCAAAGGGATTAATGAATTTTTATGTATTACAAGATTCTTTTAAATGTCCCATATCCTGTAGAATTCTTTGTAAAAAGTATATATATTTTTTAATATATTGCCCAAATGACTGCTTTCATTATGAATAGTAAATATGAGATTATCTAAGATGTGTCTTTATGGATGAGACCAAAATTAATAATATATGTATCTCATTTGGTGTTTATAAGTAGATGCATTGTTAGATCTCAAGAGTTTAAAAAAGTCACTCATGGACTTCCCTTGTGGTGCAGTGGTTAAGAATCCACCTGCCAATGCTGGGGACATGGGATTGAACTCTGGTCCAGGAAGATCTCACATGTCTCAGAGCAACTAAGCTCGTGTGCCACAACTACTGAGCCTGCGCTCTAGAGCCTGTGAGCCACAACTACTGAAGCTTGTGTACCTAGAGCCCATGCTCCACAACAAGAGAAGCCATGGCAATGAGAAGCCTGCACACAGCAATGATGACCCAATGCAGCCAAAAATAAATAAATTTATTTAAAAGAACAGGTCTGATTCAGCCATTCTCTAAGCTGCTCCAGACACTCAGGGCTTACCAGTCCCTCATAGCTGGACCTGTGCTGAGTCCCCTGAAACACCTGAGCTGTCATATGTGAGCTGCCTTATAGAGAGGTCCACATGGCAAAGAAATGAAGGGGACCTCTTACCCACATTCCTTGAGGAACTGAGGCCTTCAGTCCCACAGCCCTCAAAGAACTGAATCCTGCTTGCAACCATATAGGAACTTGCAAACAGATCCTCCCCCGGTGGAGCCTTCAGCCGTGTGGCTGACAGAATGTTGGCGCTCCAGCCTGGTGGCAGGCCTGAGCCTCTGAGATGGGAGAGTCGAGTTCAGGACATTGGACCCCCAGAGACCTCCTGGACCCATGTAACATCAATCAGCAAGAGCTCTCCCAGAGATCTACATCTGAATACAAAGACCGAGGTCCACCCAACAAGCAGCAAGCTCCAGTGCTGGACACCCCAGGCCAAACAACTAGCAAGACAGGAACACAACCCCACCCATTAACAGAGAGGCTGCCTAAAATCAAACTAAGTTCTCAGACTTCCCAAAACACACCACTGGATGCAGCACTGCCCACCAGAAAGACAAGATCCAACCCCACCCACCAGAACACAGTCACAGTCCCCTCCACCAGGAAGCCTACACTACCCACTGAACCAACCTCACCACTGGGGACAGACACCAAAAACAATGGGAACAATGAACGTGCAGCCTGTGAAAAGGACCCCAAACACAGTAGGTTAAACAAAATGAGAAGACAGAGAAATACACAGCAGATGAAGGAGCAAGGTAAAAACCCACCAGACCAAACAAATGAAGACAAAATAGGTAGTCTACCTGAAAAAGAATTCGGAGTAATGATAGTAAAGATGATCCAAAATCTTGGAAATAGAATGAAGAAAGTACAAGAAACATTTAAAAAGGACCTAGAAGAACTAAAGAGCAAACAAACAATGATGAATAACACAATAAATGAAATTAAGAATTCTCTAGAAGGAATCAATAACAGAATAACTGAGGCAGAAGAATGGATAAGTGACATGGAAGATAAAATAGTAGAAATAACTTCTGCAGAACAGAATAAAGAAAAAAGAATGAAAATAATTGGGGACAGTCTAAAAGACTCTGGACAACACTAAATGCACCAACATTCAAATTATAGGGGTCCCAGAAGATGAAGAGAAAAAGAAAGGGACTGAGAAAATATTTGAAGAGATTATAGTTGAAAACTTCCCTAACATGGGAAAGGAAATAGCAACCCAAGTCCAGGAAGGGCAGAGAGTCCCATACAGGATAAATCCAAGGAGAAACATGCCAAGACACATATTAATCAAACTATCAAAAATTAAATACAAAGAAAAAATATTAAAAGCAGCAAGGGAAAAACAAAAAGGGAATCCCCATAAGGTTAACAGCTGATCGTTCAGCAGAAACTCTGCAAGCCAGAAGGGAGTGGCAGGACATATTTAAGTGATGAAAGGGGAAAAAAACCTACAACAGCAATTACTCTAACTAGCAAGGATCTCACTAAGATTTGAAGGAGAAATTAAAACCTTTACAGACAAGCAAAAGTTAAGAGAATTTAGCAACACCAAAGCAACTTTACAATAAATGCTAAAGGAATTTCTATAGGCAGGAAACACAAAAGAAGGAAAAGACCTACAAAAACAAATCCAAAACAATTAAGAAAATGGTAATAGAAACATACATATTGATAATTACCTTAAATGTAAATGGATCAAATGCTCCAACCAAAAGACATAGACTGGATGAATGGATACAAAAACAAGACCTGTATGTATGCTGTCTACAAGAGACCCACTTCAGACCTAGGAAAACATACAGACTGAAAGTGAGGGGATGGTAAAAGATATTCCATGCAAATGGAAATCAAAAGAAAGCTGGAATAGCAATTCTCATATCAAACAAAATAGGCTTTAAATTGAAGACTATTACAAGAGACAAACAAGGACAATATAATGATCAAGGGATCAGTCAAAGAAGAAGATATAACAATTGTAAATATTTGTGCACCCAACATAGGAGCACCTCAATACATAAGGCAAGTGCTAACAGCCATAAAAGGGGAAATCAACAGTAACACAATAATAGTAGGGGACTTTTAACACCCCACTTTCACCAATGGACAGATCAACAAAAATGAAAATAAATAAGGAAACACAAGCTTTAAATGATACTTTAAACAAGATGGACTTAATTGATACTTATAGGACATTCCATCCAAAAACAACAGAATACACTTTCTTCTAAAGTGCTCATGGAAGATTCTACAGGATAGATCATATCTTGGGTCACAAATCAAGCCTGGGTAAATTTAAGAAAATTGAAATTGTATCAAGTATCTTTTCCAACAACAATGCTATGAGACTAGATATCAATTTCAGGAAAAAAACTGGAAAAAATACAAACACATGGAGGCTATATAATACACTACTAAATAACCAAGATATCACTGAAGAAATCAAAGAGGAAGTAAAAAAATACCTAGCAACAAATGACAATGAAAACAGGACGACCCAGGGCCTATAAAATGCAGCAAAAGCAGTTCTAAGAGGGAAGTGTATAGCAATACACTCCTACCTCAAGAAATGAGAAACATCTCAAATAAACAACCTAACCTTACACCTAAAGCAATTAGAGAAAGAAGAACAAAAAAAAAAAACAAAAACAAAGTTAGCAGAAGGAAAGAAATCATAAAGCTCAGAAGAGAAATAAAGGAAAAAGAAATGAAGGAAACAATAGCAAAGATCAATAAAACTAAAAGCTTGTTCCTTGAGAAGTTAAACAAAGTTGATAAACCATTAGCCAGACTCATCAAGAAAAAATGGGGGAAGACTCAAATCACCAGAATTAAAAATGAAAAACAGGAAGTAACAACTGACACTGCAGAATACAAAGGATATGAGAGATTACTACAAGCAACTATATACCAATAAAATGGACAACCTGGAAGAAATGGTCAAATTCTTAGAAAAACACAACATTCCAAGACTGAACCAGGAAGAAATAGAAAATAGCAACAGACAAATCACAAACACTGAAATTAAAACTGTGATTAAAAATCTTCCAGCAAACAAAAGCCCAGGACCAAATGGCTTCAGAGACAAATTCTATCAAACATTTAGAGAAGAACTAACACCTATCCTTCTTAAACTCTTCCAAAATAAAGCAGAGGGAGGAACACTCCCGAACTCATTCTATGAGGTCACTATCACCCTGATACCGAAACCAGACAAGGATGTCACAAAGAAAGAAAACTACAGGCCAATATCACTGATGAACATGGATGCAAAAATCCTCCACAAAATACTTGCATACAGAATCCAACAACACATTAAAAGGATCATACACTGTGATCAAGTGGGGTTTATCTCAGGAATGCAAGGATTCTTCAATATACACAAATCAATCAATGTGATACATCTTATTAAAAATTGAAGGAGAAAAACCATATGATCATCTCAATAGATGCAGAAAAAAGCTTTTGAAAAAATTCAACTCCCATTTATGATAAAAACTCTCCAGAAGGACTTCCCTGGTGGCGCAGTGGTTGAGAGTCTGCTTGTCAATGCAGGGGACATGGGTTCGTGCCCCGGTCCAGGAAGATCCCACATGCCGCGGAGCGGCTGGGCCGTGAGCCATGGCCACTTAGCCTGCGCGTCTGGAGCCTGTGCTCCGCAACGGGAGAGGCCACAACAGTGAGAGGCCCGCGTACAGCAAAAAATCAAAATAAAAAACCTCCAGAAAGTAGGCATACAGGGATCCTACCTCAACATAATAAAGGTCATATATGATAAACCTGCAGCTAACATAGTTCTCAATGGTGAAAAACTGAAAACATTTCCTTTAAGATCAGGAACAAGACAAGGTTTCCCACTCTCACCACTATTATTCAAAATGGTTTTGGAAGTTTTAGCCACAGCAATCAGAGGAGAAAAAGAAATAAAAGGAATACAGATTGGAAAAGAAAAAGTAAAACAAGTCACAGTTTGCAGATGACATGATACTATACACAGAGAATCCTAAATATGTTACCAGAAAACTACTAGAGCTAATCAATGAATCTGGTAAAGTAGCAGGATACAAAATTAATGCACAGAAATCTCTTGCATTCCTATACACTAATGATGAAAAATCTGAAAGAGAAATTAAGGAAACACTTCCATTTACCACTGCAACAAAAAGAATAAAATACCTAGGAAAAAGCCTACCTAAGGTGACAGAAGACCTGTATGCAGAAAACTGTAAGACACTGATGAAAGAAATTAAAGATGATACAAATAGATGGAGAAATATACCATGTTCTTGGTTTGGAGGAATCAACATTATGAAAATGGCTATACTATCCAAAGCAGTCTACAGAGTTAGTGCAATCCCTATCAAACTACCACTGGAATTTTTCACAGAAATAGAACAAAAAATTTCACAATTTGTATAGAAACACAAAAGACCCCAAATAGCCACAACAATCTTGAGAAAGAAAAACGAAGCTGGAGGAATCAGGCTCCTGGTCTTTGGACTATACTACAAAGCTACAGTAATCAAGACAGTATGGTACTGGCACAAAACTAGAAATATAGATAAATGGAACATGATAGAAGGTGCAGAGAGAAACCCATGCACATATGATCACTTTATCTTGGATAAAGGAGGCAAGAATATACAATGGAGAAAAGACAGCCTCTTCAACAAGTGGTGCTGGGAAAACTGGACAGCTACATGTAAAAGAATGAAATCAGAATACTCCCTAACACCATATACAAAATTCTCCTGAAAATGGATTAAAGACCTAAATGTAAGGCCAGATGCTATAAAACTCTTAGAGGAAAACATAGGTAGAACACTCTGTGACATAAGCCACAGCAAGATCCTTTTTGACCCATCTCCTAGAGAAATGGAAATAAAAACAAAAATGAACAAATGGGACCTAAAAAACTTTTGGACAGCAAAGGAGAATATAAACAAGACAAGAAGACAACTCTCAGAATGGGAGAAAATATTTGCAAATGCAGCAACTGACAAAGGATTAATCTCTAAAATTTACAAGCAGCTAATGGAGTTCAATATCAAAAAACCAAACAACCCAATCCATAAATGGGCAGAAGACCTAAATAGACATTTCTCCAAAGAAGTTACACAGATTGCCAACAAACACATGAAAGGATGTTCAACATCACTAATCATTAGAGAAATGCAAATTGAAAGTGCAATGAGGCATCACCTCACAGCACTCAGAATAGCCATCATCAAAACATCTACAAACAATAAATGCTGGAGAGTGTGTGGAGAAAAGGGAACCCTCTTACACTGTTGGTGGGAATGTAAATTGATACAGCCACTATGGAGAACAGTATGGAGGTTCCTTAAAAAACTAAAAATAGAATTACCATATGACCCAGCAATCCCACTACTGGGCGTATACCCTTAGAAAACCATGATTTCAAAAAGAGTCATGTACCACAATGTTCATTGCAGCTCTATTTACAATAACCAGGACATAGAAGCAACCTAAGTGTTCATTGACAGATGAATGGATAAAGACAATGTGACACATATATACAATTGAATATTACTCAGCCATAAAAGGAAACAAAATTGAGTTATTTGTAGTGAGGTGAATAAACCTAGAGTCTGTCATACAGAGTCAAGTAAGTCAGAAAGAGAGAAACAAATACCTTATGCTAACATATATATGTGGAATCTAAAAAAAAAAAAAAAAAAGGTTCCAAAGAACCTAGGGGCAGGACAGGAATAAAGACTCAGATGTAGAGAATGGACTTGAGGACACCAGGAGGGAGAAGGGTAAGCCGGGACGAAGTGAGAGTGTAGCACTTACATATATACACTACCAAATGTAAAATAGATAGCTAGTGGGAAGCAGCCACATAGCACAGGGAGATCAGCTCGGTGCTTTGTGACCACCTAGAGGGGTGGGATAGGGAGAGTGGGAGGGAGACGCAAGAGGGAGGGGATATGGCGATATATGTATACACATAGCTCATTCACTTTGTTATAAAGCAGAAACTAACATGACATTGTAAAGCAATTATCCTCCAATAAAGATGTTAAAAACGTTAAAAAAAAATAAAAGTCACTCACCTACCCAGTAGTTCCAAATGCACACTTTTTGTATTTATTTCATGCTAACAAACTGAAGAAAAATGCTTGTCGTGAAATGTTTGCCTGATGTCTAAACTTTTTTAAAATTTTCAATATTTTATATAATATAATCATCAGGTGCCTCTTGCTTGGACTTTTTAACATACTTAACCAACTAATAATAATTAGAAAAGGGATGGAAAATGTATGAGGACATTTTAATGCAAGATGGTAATTTAATGGAGCAAAATATCTCATTTTTAAGACATAATTGTGTAATAAGCAGAAGATTGCTACTATTACAAAGTGAATGTTGAGGATTTAGCTCCTTTATTGGATCTCACAATAGCTAGAAAAGTTTAAGTGCTATGGAGAATGTCTGCAATTACTATTTCTGCTAGTCTTTCTTGTCACAAACCTAAAGAAGTGGTACAGATATAGGATTGATTCAACAGAAAGAAGTTTGTTTCTTTGAAAGATGCTCATCAATGACATGCACACCATTGTCTCTAAAGGGAAAGACATAAACTTTTAGTACCTTGGACATGTGAAAAATATTACATTTCAAAAAAAAAATTCCTACAAAAATGACCGTGAAAAATTGTCTAACATGGAAACCTACCAATATAAGCCAGTTGTTTAAGCAAGACAGTTCTGTCCTAAAGTGGACAAATGAGAAAGACTAAACAAAAACAGAGTCCCAATTGATCCCCATAACATGATAGATATATCTCACAATGGAAATACCAAATAGATTTTCTATAAAATGTATTGTTTTTAGCAGACGAAATGCATTGTGTATTAGATTTACCCTTTTCTTCTAATTTAAAGAATGCTGCTATCCTCATCTTTTCTGTCATAACTACTCTCCTTGTTAACACTCTATAATGAGGAAAAGGCAGATCAGTTGTGTCATTATACCTTGCTGCTAAACAGAAGCAACGCAGCCATTAATGACTTTAACATATGTTCATGTTTTCCTGGCCACTGGGAACTTCATTCATCTGTTTCTCCTTGAGGAGGCAAGATATGTCTGTTAATAACATGATGCTGAATTTCTTTCTCTGACAGTTGTTATTCAGAACAAAATTTTCATGTTCAACATTAGAGGTGAAGCAACTGAGAGAGAAGGTGTGCATAAGGGATGAATGGCTCTAAGAGCATCTGGTCTCATCTTTTCCTCCCTCAAGCCCTATGCCTGCCTTCATTACAAATCAGTCCACTAGGTGGCGATATCAATATGTAACTTCAAAAACAAGGCATCAGAATCTTTAAATACATAGGTTCATCATTTCAATAAAAATATAGCATTAAGCAATACACTAAGTATTTTGACACTGACTTGCGGACCATAGGTTTTAATCTTAGATCAGAGAGTTAAGTGATTATCAGATAATTAGCTTAGTAATTTAAACTCCTCCCATCCCTCCCTCCCCAAACTAAGAGATGTGCTTTTAACTTTACTTGAACAATTTAGCTAATTGTATCAGCCTCATTTTTTTCTTGTCAGTTCAGTCTAGCCTTGGTCAAGTTACTTAACCTCTTCATGTCACATTTTTTGTCTGATCTAATATGAAGAAGCACTAATAAAAATGATTATAAAACACTTTGCAAATTTTAGTGCCAAAGACAACTACACAGCTTTGAAGTCACCAGAAGTGTGACAAGTGTTCAGACAAGTACATAATTAAACTGTCCAAACTGCATTAGCTATTGATGGATTTAACTAGGGCTGACTGTTCCTATCAAACTATGAGTTTAAATTGTAGTGGCCTCTGTAACTCCCCCAGACCTTAGCAGACTAGAACTGGCAATGGGCATTGAAGTCTGAAAGTTGTGTATATTTAATGACAATAATGGAAATATGAACAGATTGAAATCTCTTCAATTATATCTTTTGTTTCCCATAGAAGAAATGATAACTCTTTTAAGTAGTTTTTCCGGAGAAATGTTGAATGGCATTAGTGTAATGACAAATAATGACAAATCAACAGTACTACAGTTCAAAATGGAATCCTTTTGGTAACCTACATGTCCCACTTTCACCACTCTATGAGTAAACTTGAAGTCACATTCATATTTGTGCCTGAGTCTCACTGATACCAAGCTCCCACCGGCTCAGAGGAATGTAATTACTCCACAAATATTTCTGAGAATCCTTGAGATGACTTAAATGTATCCTACATTAAGCCTGGTTATTTCTCATCATCCCTGGTAGCTGAGTTGGATCTCTGGAGCTGCCAGCATCCCACATAGCTCCACAAAGTAGACCCCTAATCAGAGCTGCTTTGCTTCTTCTCTTCTGACCCTTGTCTACTAGAAATGTAGAAATCACTTCAGTTATTTACAGCAGAGAGAACTGAAGGCAGGGAAGTAGTTACTTAAGTGATATTAGGGCTGAGAATCCAAACAGGGGATCAAGTGCAACCCTAAGATTACCAACAACAGGAAGCCAGTTTATCCCTAATCTGAAGGAACAAGGAAGAAGTGATGTGACCAGAAGCCAAGAAGTGGAAGCTACAACCACAGAAGGAGAATCTGTCATGAATGGAATTCATAGAAGAGGTACAATCCTCACTCAAGAAGCTGCCAGAAGCCGAGCGGCAGTAGACCGATAACCAGGCTTCTTTCTCTCTTCCTAATCTCCCCATAGTACCTTTTATTGTCCTAATTCAGGTAGAAGCTAGCCAACATAGAAGCTGGCAGAAGGAGACATACAATGCTGTAACACAGAGCACAGCAGATCAAGAGTAAAAAATAGACAGGAGGACAACTAGGTACCGGCTCTGCACAAGATTGGCTGCTGTGGCTGGATTTTGACACTAACTGGATCGAGTGATATGCCCTACTTTAGAACAAGAGTTGGTAACCATTTTTTGGAAAAAGCTTCATAGCAAATAATCGTGGACTCAGTAGGCCATACCATACTATCACAACTACTCGAATGACTCTGCTTGGTAGCACAAAACCATCCATAGGCAATATGTAAACAACTGTGTTACAATAAAACTTTATTTACAGAAACAGATGTTTCAAGAATTTAAGCTATTCCATGGTATTATTGCCTCGGAATCCATTTTGTTTGGCCAAGAAGTCTGTGGGGCCTTAAATTGACACAAGCCCCCTGAAGTAAGCACATGTACTAGATAACAGCCCACAGAGTCTCAAGCAAATGTGAGTGCCTGATATGACTCCCCCAGCAGTACTTGTGATCAACAGTCTCCCCCATCTCTTTGGTTCTTCCCCTCCTGTAACAAATAAGACCCCCATGGGGTTTGCAGAAACCCTGCTATTTTTGGCTCGAATTGACCAGTTCAGTCATAGGCCAGGAATCCCAAAGTGAATTATGGTATTTATTAGTTTGACATATTACGACACTAAACAGAAGCTGAACCAGACCATTTCCTCTCTTCTTATTCTGTTCTGAGTGTAGGCGTGGCGGAGGACAGGAGCAAGAACACAAGGTGACTATACCTCTCTATAGTCACGTTACTTATGCCAAATACTCACCCACAGATCCTAGTAAAGGGATGTGCTTCAGGTCCTGGCTCTCTCACTGTCTGCACCCTGCCTTGACCTCCCCATGTGGTCCCTTGAGGCATGCCGTGTACTTCCTCCAGGACCTGTGGGTAATAAACTCTATTTCACTTTCTCTGGTGGTATTCTGTTGAATGGAGCCTAACCATCTGGCATCTGTGCTCTACTTAGCATATGTTAATTTGACTAAATCATAACAAGATGGTGGGCTGGCTTTGGCCTGAAGGCCGTAGTCTGCTGACCTTTTTTCTAAAATTACTGTCACCACTACTTTTTCAGTGCTCAGGATATTTCAGTGCAAAATCAAGAGTGTAACATTTCCTTCCACTACGGCACATGGTTAAGAGTTTTATAGGAAGCATTTCTTGACTTCAAATTATTAGAAACATAACAGGCATAATCTTATTTTTCAACCTTACTATTTCAATAAATGTCACAGAATTTGGGTCATGTCAACAGATTGACAGGGGCTTCAATGTTAGTCATTTTAGGGACTACCAGCTTGCTTGTACATTCAAAGAAAATATGAAAGTATACAGTGCAGAGAAAGTGAGATAAATGCCTCTAATCTTTAGACCATCATGGTCACCAAAAATACCCTCATTGTTCCAACAACAGACTCTATCAAAGGCTAGGAACGCCACACAAGACAAAGGATGGCCAGGTGGGGAATAATTTTGTATTCTACTCCTGACTCAACAAATCACACTGCTCTCCAGCCAGTAGGCCTTGCTGCTGAGTGTGGTTCCTTGTGCTGTGTGATCCTTTCTTTCTGGAGCAAACTCTTTCTCGAGGACTTCCCTGACTAGTACACCAAACAGAGTTCTATTGCCAGAGCCCCAAGCTGGTAGAAAGCCCAGGTTACTCTTTTGTTGGGAGAGATCATTGCTTTGTTTTTTGTTTTGTTTCAATCCACATGTGAATCAGTGAACATAAACAGACCTGAGAGAAGGGAACAACTCTTAATTCCCTCTATCCGGCCTAAGTCACAGTTTAAGCCCATCTGGGATGCCTGCTATACTTTATTTGGTTTTATAACCCTCTGGCAACTTCCCTAAAGGGATTAGAAGCAACTGGTATTCTATACTTTATTTTCAAGATAAATTTGTAAATCATCCCATACATATTTGTAATCCTAATTTGAAAGCAAATCATTCCGGTTCTAGAGGACTTGTTTGAGATGGAGAAGCCAGGTTTTGGATGAACCAGTGGTTGGGGTAGGGTGGAAGGGATTTAGTTGAATTCAGCTATTTGCATCAGTTTGTGGTTTGCCTATGCTGGTTCTTTCAGCAAAATCAGAGAAGTTTGGACTTTGATATCCTAGAAAGAGCCCTGTAATCAGTCAGATTCAATACAGGATGTTGGGAAAGCAGTAAAACGTCTGGAGAAAAAAGGAAAAGAACAATCGATCTAGAGATCTATAAAATGGGCTGATTACACTCATTACAAATTTGTTATAGGTATATTATAGATATTTTTAATAGATTCTATCAAGAAAAATCAACAAGTAAACAAGCAAAAACCCCTCATGGTAGTTATTTTTTCCCTTTGGGGATTCTACAGGGAACAGAATAGAAGGTTCTAATCTGTTAGCAGGGTTTTAAGTTACAACTATGCATGACGTTGTAAATACAGTCACGTTAGAGTGTGTGTGCTGACCTTGCCCAAAGTCAGTCAGTGTGACTCAGTTCCACTATTCAGATTGGCGTATCCTGACAACATGATTTTCTGGGGCAAGCACTCCCACTTGTGGGCGCGGTCAGCTGTCTTCAGTCAGGTGGACTGAGCAGGACCGAACAGGATCTCCCCACACGGAACAGGATCAAGTTTCCACTTGAGTACGTCAGGTTAAAATCTGAATGTGTAGCAATCAGTGTTCAATAAGACAGTTTCTGAGAGTGAATCTGATGGCAGACCTTTGCATGGCTGTAATTGGTAAACAGAGGAAACTAGGAACTAACGACATAGAGGTGGGGAAAGAGTACCTAAAAATATAAAACAGGACAGAAGCCAGAAAGGTAGGACTTAAAACAGCTCAGTTCATGTGCTATATTGTGTGAAATGAAATAGGAAAACTGTGAATGAAGCTGTAAATGCATGCCAGGATTTGGAAGAATTTTATTCCCGCCAGAGTTAGACTCTTCTATATTTTGATATTTCTACATCGTTTTCAGAGTAATACACACTTTAAAATTTTTTCCCAACCACATCAAGGCAGTATTCTGAACAATAGTTGCTACTATATCAGGAGTTATAGTTTTTTTCTTTTATTTTTATTTTAGTGAAGTCAGCAGTTTCTACAGAGTAGCCTGAAGCTATTTTTAAAGACCCATCATCAATGGTGTACTTTTTAACACTTTAGCACTAAGCATGCTTTAAAGGAGGGGAAAAAATGAGGCCACATATGGATATAAAGCAGAGCGATATCATAGTAAAAAAAGAAACATTGATTGTATTTTCTTGTTTTCCTTCAAGAAATGGCAAACATATAGCTTTCATAGTAAGGCGTTGCTTTCTAAATATAGAATGTGTGACTTTTTATACATTGTCATGCCATAGAATCTTTGAATCTGAGGTTGGAGGGGAAAGTTCCTCTAGTCCTACGTTTATCACCCAAGGAGGAATCAGCTCGTCATCATCCCTGACAGAATCACAGACAGCTTCTGCTTCAAAAGCCTGCAGAGATAAGGATCTCACAATTTCACAAGAGCACGCTATACTGCGGAGTGTAGATAGCTAGAAAGTTCCATCTTATATTGATCCAAAATGCAGTTACTCATAGCTGATGTGCATCTTTCCCAGTTGTGTTTATGGAACTATCTAGAATAACTCATCTTTTACCCTCAAGTTCTCTAAATATAAAGGCAGTGCCACTGTACAGGAGGAAGGGGATGAAAGAATATTCCAGAAACCCTTTAAAATATATAACCTGGAGAAACATTCCAAAACTGTGTCTTAACCAAATTCAGTCTTTATAAAGAAGTACAGCTTAGATTCCAATCATATTTACTATTTAAATAAAAGCTGACATTTATTTACAGCATATAATTTAAATAGCACTGTGTATTTTTTCCATCACGCATTTTCCTTAAATTAGCACACAGCTCCCTTACACAGCTCTGCGGTCTGATGTGAGGCAATCTTGCCTCACAGTTAATGTCACTGGAAGAATACTGGTGGAGAGAAAGAAGAACAAGAAATTATAGATTTAGTACTATATTTTATTGAATCTAGCATGCCATTAGTTACAAAATACACCTTTATTTTATGGACCACTGTGGATAGATGAATTATGGTATTTTTTAGTTTGACATATTAGGACACTAAACAGAAGCTGAACCAGACCATTTCCTCTCTTGTTATTCTGTTCTGAGTGTAGGCGTGGCTGAGGACAGGAGCCAGAACACAAGGTGACTATACCTCTCTATAGTCACGTTACTTATGCCAAATACTCAAAGCAAGTGTTGACAGTGACTGGAGATGTGGGGTGAGAGTCAACATAAATAGGTTCCATATGTTTGGTTTTTTTTTGCGGTACGCGGGCCTCTCACTGCTGCGGCCTCTCCTGTTGCGGAGCACAGGCTCTGGACGCGCAGGCTCCGGACGCGCAGGCTCAGCGGCCATGGCTCACGGGCCCAGCCGCTCCGCGGCATGTGGGATCTTCCCAGACCGGGGCACGAACTTGTGTCCCCTGCATCGGCAGGCGGACTCCCAACCACTGTGCCACCAGGGAAGCCCAGGTTCCATATTTTTTAAAATAGCATCATTTGAAGATGGCTAACAGCCTAGTGAAGCCTCTGGGGATGACAGCATTTTCTATTAAGACTTTCGGCACTCTTGGCACACAAACACTAGCGTAGGTGTCGTTTATTAAATCTTATCCATTGCATGCCACTTTGTGTGAAAGCTATTTCTTCTTCTTCTTCTTTTTAGATCTTCTGGAAAGCAATAATGGCAGGATGAAGAATAGACTGAGAACTTTCAGGTGGGCTGGGAGAATCTGGAGACAGAATGAAGTGGGGCAAACAGGAGAACTGGTAACGTAATCTCCATTACCTGCTTCATTACATGCTTGTCAATTGCTTCCTTAATATGTTTAATTTAGCAAGTTAAAAGAACAAGTTATCAATACCATACATAGGAGGACATAATAAAAACTAGAACAAAGAAGAAAAATACACAAATGGAAGGATTTGCCACTGATGGTAGCAGAGACTAATATTTTAAAATATTCTGCTGCTATGAACATTGGATATACACAATCTAGCAATAAATATTATCACGTTTTAAAAATTAGACCTGTGTTAGTTTAGCATGAATTGTACTGCCAGATCGATGTTGAAGTTCAAGAGAGGGAATTTCACTCTAGAAAATTCCTTAGAGAAAATAAATATAGACTGAATTTATATCGTAAAAAAACCCCACTAAACTAAAGCTAATAGAGCTACAGGCTACAATGGTTTAGTGACTCTTTGCTGTATTATGTAAACCAGTTCCTCTGAAAATGTCCTTGATTCCTTAGAAGACAAAGATGTTTTACTAAACTTGTTTGTAAAATGTAACATAGCTCAGGGGTCTATCATCTGGCAGTTAGGAATCATGACATAATGGGAGGATGAAGAATAGACTGAGAACTTTGGGGTGAAGTGGTGGAGTCTAGAGACAGAATAAAGTGGTGCAAAAAGAGATCTGGAGACATAATTTCCATTACCTGCTTCATTACATGCTCATCAATGTCTTCCTTAATATGTTTAATTTAGTGGATTAAAATGGCATTGTTCAACTATCTTCACCAAATTACTTACTTTCCTTTTATTGACCTGGCTTATAACAACTTGCAAATGATATTAAAGGTCAACCTGCTAGGTAAATGAAAAAATCACAGTCTTGGGCAGAATCACAGGTTTCTCCTTCCATTACTATGGAGAAGTGTCCACTCTTACTCTCGTTTTGCCTTTTTCTCCTCTCACTTTTCAACCTTTGTATTTTATGTAGGACAATAAGGTTTGCCCCTTCTTTTAACTTGAAACGTAGGGGGAAGAAATCAAAACAAAACTCATTCTCTTCTCTCTTAGCTACTGATAAGGAACTCTGTGGATATCAAGACCCCAACATGAATTATTGGCAGAGAATGGTATTTGTAGCTATTTTCAACTTGACACTGAAGCCTATGTGTGAAGTGTGATACTTTTCCTTTTCCTAGATATTCAGAGGAGTTGGAGTACTGTTATTCTCTCTCATCTCTTTATTAGCTGAACAAGAAACTAATTTTACTGAATTATGGCCACACAGATGGCAGAAATCATTTTTCTGGATTACTGGGAGTGAATTGTAACATAAAGAGCAGAGAAAGACTGTAACATTGACAGAATATTCTTTCTCCTGCTAGAATAAAACTCCTATCTGGTCCCAATTCTTTTTCCCTGTATTTGTGTCTTTTATGACATCTTTACGGCCTCTCTCATCTAAAGCACTATTTCTTTGCCCCTTAATTTGAGATGGCCTTTTAGCTTGATTTGGCCAAAACAACATGACAGAAGTGAAGGTGTTCCACTTCTGAACACAGACCGCAAAGGGCCTTGTGAACTCTCACTCTCTCAGTTACCTCAATCAAGAAAATAAACCCCAGCTCGCCTAGTGGAGGATGAGAAATCATGTAAAGCAGAACCCAAGGAGCTGAGATTATCCTAGTCTTAACGGCCCTGAGCAACCCACCAGCTAACTCGGTTTTATAATAAACTTGATTGCTCAAAATCAGTTGAGCCAGATTAAATCAGCAAGACCTCTCAGCCAATCCATACACCCATGAGCTAAAATAAATGTTTATTGCTGTATGCCACTAAGGTTTTGTGGTGGCTTATCACGGAAAAAATATAACTTAGATAGGGGTGTTTCTAAATTAGAACTTTTCTTCCTTTTTCAACTCCAGTGAACCAATGGGTACTGACAAGTGGCAGTAGGTTGAGGTATCTACTTCCTTCCTTGAAACTAGTTCAAAATTTCTAGAAGTTCCCAAGGGAAATAAGCTGTACATTTTTTCCACTTTTCTTGCTACTGGTTGTCCAACGTCTTTTTCTTTACTTTACCGGAGGGAAAAATAGTTAAAAATCAAGTCTATGTTTGGAGTTCTGAACTTCTTTTATATTTATTTTCCCACCAAGTTCCCAGGGAAAATATGCCCTCTTATTACGGTTTTCTGTCAACTTGCTCTAAGATCCTTGACTCACTTCATTCACATGAAGGAATAAATGAATAAGAATGTATTATGGAAGGAGTTGAATTTTAATAGAGCCCCAAAGCCTTACATTGTTTTTTTCTTAAATTGTAATGTTAGGTCACTTGCATCAGAACATCCTGGAGAAATGACTAAAATGTGTGTTGCTAGGTCCCACCCAGACTTACTACATCAGGAACAGAATCTGAGCAGAAGTAAATACAATTACATCGTACTGCAATTTTTGTTTGTTTGTTTTTTGTTTAGTGTTGTTTTCCACTGCTGAGATTATAAAACAAAGTCGGATCAGCAGTCAGGTCCTTCATTTCATTGAAAAAAAAGTTTGGTTTGCAGTCATGGACCCATCAAGAAAAAGAAACCACTCTATGTACTCCTGTTATATAGGTTTATATTTGGATGTAAAATTAGAAAAACATGAAAAATTGCCCAACTACTATGTGCTAAGGGAACAAAGGTTAGAGAAGTTGTCACCAGCATCTAAGCAACTAAGTATTAAAAAGCTAACTTGAAGTTTGCTTCAAATGTTACCTCCGACACCAGCCCACATGTCTGTCCATAATTGTCCTTGGAGACAGAGGTCTATCCCTGTCTTCCACTCCAGAATTCATGCAAATGTCTCATTACCTGACTCTTAAATTGAAACAAGATGGAAAAGGGGATTCTGTTAAATGTACTTCCTGGCTTTTCCTCTGTGATGCAGACATATGGAGCTGGTGATGAGGTCAAGCTGACCACATATATCCAATCCCTGAGGTAATGACAGTAAATCTGACATCTAAAATTGTAAGGAAAAAACCATCCAGCGTTAGGTAGAAAGCTAGACTATCAGTATTATCTAAATATTATTTACACTTAAGTTTTGAAAATTAAACCAGGTAAAGATTAAGGTGACATTCCTCTCATACTCTACAGGTATCAACCATTTGGTTTTCACAAGGGCCTGAGCCAGTTTCTATCTTTCACATTATATGTTTAAAGTTTTCTCCTGAAACTTTGGTAAGCTTTGCACCTTGTTTTCTGATTGTGCACTTTGTTATTTTGATTACATAATTTATGAAGTGCTCACAACAAGCCAGTCAGATGAGTATTATTCCCATTCTGTACCTACTGTAGTTGAAGGACAGAGATGGTGAAAAATTAACACAAAGTCATACAGTTTGTAAAAGAGCCAGAATTTAAATCTATAGCTTCTAACTTCAAACTCTATGCTTCTCCTACTTTATCTCTCTGTCTCTGTCATAGAATTTTCCAGCAAATAAAGTTCTCTATGTTTTTCAGAAAGGAGTATATAGCACTGTTTTCTGTCTCACACATGTCCTTTCAGCCTCCAGGGCTGATTCTCAAATTGGAAAGGAGGAAATGCTTCATAAACAAGGCCTCTACCTTTTCTCTCTGGGGCATCTCTTCTCATTTTTTGTCACTAGTGATAATAGGCCAAAGTTGCAAATCATATTGTATCTTACTTTATTGTGAATGACATTTTTGTTTGTTTGTTTCAGTCCTCCAGCATCTATTCCTTCTTTCTACCAACACACCAATTTCTTTTCAGAAGATTTCCTCTTTCTTTCTGTGTGTAGTCTTATCAGGATGTTGAAACCAGGTGTTTGCCCCCTGCTAGGGAAGTGGAAGTGGCAGAATACTTCCACTCCCCAACCTAGTACAGCTGAGGACATGTGATTCACAATTGGCTAATCAAATGCTTTCCTCTAGAGCTTTGAATTTTGAGCAAGGGATGAAGTCACAGGTTTAATTTGGAGATGATGTAATTCAGTGACAGACTGTTTCTGCTATAAAACTTATTTCTGTAGTCCCTGTTTCATTGCAGCTTTAGTTTCTGTCAGTTTCCAAACAACAAACTTCCCTTAGATTGTGTGAATGTAAACTGCTACTATGCTTAACTTTTTACTATTGAAGTTAGCCAGATTCAATTTCTATGCAAGTAAAGAATCCAAATTGGGCTTCCCTGGTGGCGCAGTGGTTGGGAGTCCGCCTGCCGATGCAGGGGACACGGGTTCGTGCCCCGGTCCGGGAAGATCCCACATGCCGCGGAGCGGCTGAGCCTGTGAGCCGTGGCCGCTGAGCCTGCATGTCCGGAGCCTGTGCTCCGCAACGGGAGAGGCCACAACACTGAGAGGCCCGCGTATCGCAAAAAAAAAAAAAAAAAAAAGAATCCAAATTAATATAATAATCTCTCTATTAATTAATTCACTTACCTCAACTCATTCAAAAAATGTAAACCATGAGTATTAAAAATAAATGAGAAAACTGGAAAGTAAATCACTTTGTATTAGGTGATTGTCTTGTATTTAATGTATAGTATGCATAGTAATCAGGAGTGGGTTCAGTTGCAAGTAGAAGAAAAAAATCCCATTGTGTTTGAAAATCTTGGAGGAAAATGAAAGAAAAACTGGGAATAAAAAAGATAAGATGGAGATAGGAACAGTTACTGTCCAACATTTATGCCATAAATTCACTGAAAGTGTGCCTCGACATTGACTAAGAGCTTTCCGGAAGTCTAAGCAAGAAGAAAACATTGTCAGTTGCGTATGTCTGAAAATTCCTTCGATAAAACCCGGTCACTTGCTCAGAAGGAAAATTACACATCACACTGAGTCCAGAGAAAAAAACAATCTGGTGTCTTTTGTTCTCATGTGGAAACTGTACAAAGTACAGTAAATAGTATCTGCAAACACACCTCTAGAGGAAACACTACGGTGTGGTTCACAGACTGTTTTTAAAAAATTTTGCTCAATATTAAGTCAATAGCATCATGCCAAACTGAAATTCAGTGAAAGTAGTTCTGTGGGGGACAAAAACGGTATGACCCAGGTGTGTAACTCTCTGTAGATCTGTTGTTTCATCCACAGAGAGATCTTACAGTATTTAGACGCATGGATAGGTGACTGACATTCAAGAATTCCTCCAAAACTATTGTTTCCCTAAAGTATTGCTGAGAAATGAGTTTAAGGTTACACTGTCTAGTAACTAACTGCTGGGCAGCTATTCTATGTTGGTGGTGGAGCAGAGGGTTAATGTGGCCATTGTTAAATTGGAGGAACTGAAGACAGAAGCATAAACAGAAAGAAAATTTCTGCTTGGAGTAAGGGAGAAGCACACACTGGGAAGAGACATACTTTCTTATGCTTAAGAAAGTATCAGATGATTTTAAATGAAGGAATAAAGACAGTACTAAAAGTAATGCCTTAGGGGGAAAATGGTGGTAACAGTGAGAAGTCAGGGAAATAGCTTCCTCTTTGGAATGAATACACGCTTAGTTATACAACCCATTATCTAATCAAAGCAAGAAAGTTATAAGAAACCTCAAACAAACAAATTAATTACTTAATTCTAACAAAATGGACAAATATACATTTAAGATACAGAGAAAAGTAAAGGACATTTAAGAGTCTATATGGCCCATCTATATAAAATTTGAATTATGAAAATCTTGATTAAAATCATTATTTTCTAAAAATATTCAACATAACTTTTAAAAATCTGACCATAGGGAAATATAAACAGAACAGTTACTAGAAAATTGCTATGGCCTGAATGTTTGTGTCCCCTCAAAATTCATATGCCAAAGCCTAAATCCCCAATGTGATGGTACTTGCAGGTGGTGCCTTTAGCAGGTAATTAGGTCATGAGAATGGACCCCTCATGAATAAGATTAGTGACCTTATAAAAAGAGGTACTAGAAAGATAATCTTGCTTTCTCTGCTCTCTGCCATGTGAGAATATGGTGAGAAGATAGCCATCTGCACACCAGGAAATGGGTTCTCACCAGAACACAACTGTGCTGGCACTCTGATCTTGGACTTCCCAGCCTCTAGAACTGTGAGAAATAAGTGTGTTGGTTAAGCCACCCAGTTTCTGGTTTATTTGATACAGCAGCACAAACTAAATAAGACAGAAACTGAATAGTGAAACTTATCAAAATAATTGACTTAAACTCAATCATATCAATAATTACCTAAAAGGTAAATCAGTACTCTATGGTAGACAGAATTAGAGTCCCAAAGATGTCTATGTCTAATCTCTGGAACTTGTGTATATGTTACCTTACTTAGTGGAAGGGATTTTGTAGATGTGGTTAAGATTATGCACTTTGAGTTGTGAAAATTATTTTGGATTATCTGAATGGGACCAATATAATCACATGAGCCTTTAAAAGTGGAGAACCTGTTTTAGCTGGAGCTGGAAAAAAAGATGTGTTGCTGGAATTGGGGTCAGAGAGGTGTTATATTGCTAACTCTAAGAATGGAGAAATAAGACTACGATGCAAGGATTGTAGGTGGATTCTAGAATATGGAAAAGACAAGGAACCGCTCTCCCTTGGAGTCTCTTGAAAAGAACACAAGAGTGCTGACATATTGAGTTTAGCTCAGTAAGACCTGTATAGGACTTCTAACCCACAGAACCATAGAATAGTAAATTTGTGTTGTTTAAGCCTCTAACCCAGTGGCAGTTTGTTACAGTAGCAATAGAAAACACATACATATCCCAAGTACAAGGTAGAAATGTTCAGTTTGTGTTAAAAACAATGTGTTGGGCTTCCCTGGTGGTGCAGTGGTTGCGAGTCTGCCTGCCGATGCAGGCGACACGGGTTCGTGCCCCGGTCCGGGAAGAACCCACATGCCGCGGAGCGGCTAGGCCCGTGAGCCATGGCCACTGAGCCTGTGCGTCCAGAGCCTGTGCTCTGCAACGGGAGAGGCCACAACAGTGAGAGGCCCGCGTACTGAAAAAACAAAACAAAACAAAACAAAAAAACAATGTGTTGTTTAGAATAAAGATTCTTATATAAATATAAGAATACTGATTAAGGAAAATACAGAAAGAGATGCACCATGCAAAAAAAGAAAGCTGGTGTGGCTATATTAATACCAGACAAAGTTTACTTTAATTCAAGGTAGTTCAATTTAATTACCAATTACAGAAAGTAGCATTATATTGAGATAAAAGGGTCAGTTAAAAAAAAACAAAAACGTAATCTTAAATGTGTGTATAGCTGATAACATAGCTTTAAATTATATAGGGCAACATGATAGAAATGAAGGGATAAACAGACACATCTGAAATCATAGTTGGGAATTTTAACACATCTTTCTCAGAAATTAAATGAATGAACAGGCAAAAATATCAGGAAGTTACAGAATATATGAAAAACCCTATTAACCAGGTTGACCAAATTCATATTTATAATATATAAAGCAACTACAATGTGTGAATTGCTTTTAAGTACTTATAAAACATTCACCAAAATAAACAGTATGCTGGGTTACAATACAAATCTCAATAAATTTTAAAGGATTGACGTTACATGGAGTATGTTCTCCAAATACCAAGAATTAAAGGAGAAATCACAAACAAGATGATTAGAAAAATACCAATATGTTTGAAAATTAGGCAATAGATGTCTAGATAATCTATTTTGCAAAGATAGAATCACAATGGAAAGAGAAAATGTTTTGAATGAAATGATAAGAAAAACACACGTACCAATGTTTGTAGGATGTAACTAAAGCAGTGCCATATTTAGAGGGGATTCTTTTTTAGCTTTAAATACATACATTAGAAGAAGAAAAGTGGTTTTTAAAATTAATTATGTAAGCGTTAATATCAAGAAACTAAAAAATAACAGCAAAGATACACAAATAAACCAAAGGAAGAAATAATAAAGATAAGAACAGAAATGAATGAAAAAGAAAAGAGACATTTAATAGAGAACATCATCCAAGCTAAAATTCTTTCTTTGTAAAGACTTATAAAAAATAATAAAATCTTATTAGAAGGCATCAAGATAAAAGGGTGAAAAATAACAATTTCAGAAATGATAAGAAAAATCTCACCATAGATCCTACAGGCATAAAATGATAATAAGACAATACCATGAGTAAATTATGTCAATAAATTTGACAACAAATTTGAAATGTGCGAATTCCTTGAAAAATGCAACACACTAAAATTCACCCAAGAAAAACGTAAATATTTTATATATGTTGCATTTATTTATATATATCATCAGTAGTTCAAAACTTCCCCTCTCAAAACAAACAAAACTCTATACCTAGATGAATTCACTGGTGAATTCTACCAAATATTTAACAACAACAAAAAGGAAAAACACTTTATCACAAACTCAGAATAAATAGAAAGGGAAAATATTTCCCAACCCTTTTTTTTTTTTTTTTTTTTGCAGTACGCGGGCCTCTCACTGTTGCCGCCTCTCCCATTGCGGAGCACAGGCTCAGGATGTGCAGGCTCAGTGGCCATGGCTCATGGGCCCAGCCGCTCCGCGGCATGTGGGATCTTCCCGGACCAGGGCACGAACCCATGTCCCCTGCATCTGCAGGTGGACTCTCAACCACCGCGCCACCAGGGAAGCCCCTCAACCCCTTTTTTATGTCAAGTAGATTATTAATACTGATACCTGCAAAGATATTACATGAAAAGAAAATTACAGGTCCACGCCCCATATGAACATGTGCCAAATATTATCAAAGTACTGGCAATTAGAATTTAATGCTGTATTAAATGCATACATTTTCATGACCAAATAGAGTGTATTTCAGAATTACAAGGTTGATTTAACATTAGAAAAATAATTAATTCAACTCAGTGACATAATAAAGGAAGAAAATATTGATTTTCTTCATTGTGTAAAGAGTATTAATAAAGTTTAATAACTTTCATAAAAAATCTCTCAGCAAACTAGAAATAGAAGGAAACTTCTTCAATTTGATAGTATTTACAAAAAGCCTATGGGTAACATCAGACTTAACTCTGAAATATTGAACATTTTTCCCCTAAGGTGAAGGAAAAAAACCAAAGATGTACATGATCACCATTTTTACTTGACATTGTATTAGAAGTCCTAGCTCATGGAATAATGTAAAGAAAGAAAGAGAAAAAGGAGAGAGAGAGAGTCTGGGAGAGAGAAAAATGAGGTGAAAAGTACGAAGCATAACTGTCATTATACACAGATAACATGATTGTGAATTTAGCAAAAACAAATACATCTACTAACTACAAGAGCTAATAAGTGAATTTAGCAAGTTCATGGGATACGTGGTCAATTATCTTTTTATAAACTAGCAATAACTGGACAATAAAAATTTTAAATAGCATTTATAATTGTATAAAAACCAATATCTAGGAATAATATTAATAAACTATATGCAAGACTTTTCTGAAAATTATAGATGAAGCATTGTTTAAATATTCAAAGATATAAATAAATAGAAAAATATTCCATGTTTATGGATTGAAAGTCTCTAAACTGCTAAAGCTAAATTATACCTAAATAGAATTGATGAAATCCCAATCAAAATCCCAGCAGAATTTCTGTAGACATACACAAGCCAATTCCAAGATTTAAACGAAAATTTAAAGAAATGGAGAGGTCAAGACCAATCCTAAAGCTAAAGTAATGGAAACAGGGTCATATTTGAATAAGGGTAGACAAATATTTGAAAAAAACAGAAGACAGTCCACAAAAGGACCTACACATATACAGCCTCTTGATTTACAACAAAAAACACTAGCACAAGTTAATAGGAAAATACATAAGTTAAAATTTTAATAAAGCAAGAGCATGATAATTTGAGAATAATAACAAATTTGTTGTCTAAAAAAAAGTATAGGCTATCCCCTCAATTCAACCAATTACGACCATACCTGTAAATCAAATTGCTAAGAATCAGTGCTAGTTATATAGCTATCATTTCTTAGACCCAAGTTTGTCATTCTATACTCTTCTGAGATGCTAAGATTTAGAGTCTCCAAAATATATTTACTAGCCTTTCTTGCTGGTTGGATTTCTTTTAGGTTCTGCCAATGAGAGGCAATCACATGATACTGGAAACCTGGATAAAGGGCAAAGGGACTCTATTTCTGTTTCCAAGTCCTATCAGCTTCCCTCTGACAGTGAAGGACTGCTATGGTCTCCAGATTCTTTGGACATAAGCAGTAGCTGTGTGTTGCCCTCCTCAGAATTTCCAACCCCAGGTCCGTAAGGGCCCCTCCTTTAAGCTCCAGGATTTTTGTATTTCCATCTCTTCCCTCTTGTTCTTCCAATCACAGGAGTAGGAGCTGCTTCCTGCCATTAATAATATTAAGGTTACCTCAGCATCCTTTTCACTCTTTCAATTTTTAAGCATCTTGTATAACCAATTCCTTGTATCAAATCATCTCTTTTACAAATACCTGATGTTTTCTGCTTTCTAGGCTGGGCCTTGAATAATATAGAGCCCATAACTCAGAAGAAATGTCACTCTTGAGGCAACTACATGAAATTTGGAGATATTCTTTTCGAGTATAAATTATCTAATTGAATTTTTAAAACCCTCAGGCCACATTACCTTCTCAGCAACTAACCTTCCCAGTCCAGTAATGAGTATTAATGGATTCCAGGGCAGTTAATGCAGGAATAAAAGTAAGCAGAAGTGATTGCCTTCTACAACATCCAAAGTATCTTTCCTAGAGGTAACAATAAACACCAGTGGGACTAACTACTAATCTGTGATGTTATTATCCAGAATGGAAATGTCAACGTGGACTCAGATTTTGTATACTTGCTAGAATTCCTCACTACTCGTTTCTGTTTATAGGTAAGTTTGGTAGGAATCTTTCCTGTTAGGTTATTACAATTGTCCTCGGGCCAACAGCAACTTAATTGATCATTATATAACAGCTGCAGATAGGATCCCAACATACCTGTAACCAATCCCAGCATTCAGGTCCCCAGAAGGACCTAAATGAACAAGCTAAAGTTAATATATCAAATGTCCAAGCAGAAAGAATGTATTTTTCCAGGAGAAGGTAAGGGTTAAGATAATCATGTTCAGATTTACTAGAGAAGAGAGCAACACTTGAAAGAAGTGAAGTATCTTAAGAGAAAGTTCCTGCCTTATATTTGGCCAAATTCCTTTCCTTGACAACCGACAGATACGAGACTTAAGATCAGGCATATATGAGTAGTGTGTTCTAAATTTCATATATTTTATAGGAAGTAAACATTAAAATCTATCCAAAGTTCCCACCAGAATCTGATTATTACAATCCTTCATCATATTCGAGGACTGAAATCTTAGAAATTGAAGGAGCCTACTCCAGGACATCTACCAATCAATAAACGATCCACTTAATGTGAATAGTAGTGCTAGTAGTAGTAGTAATGACTGCTGTACATGAGTACTTATTTTGTACCTATAATTCTACATGCTTTAAGTGTATAATCTCTTTAAATTTTCATTAAAGACCAGAAACCATTCTTACTTTCATTAGATGCAGTTCCTTGATTTGCTTTTTGAGGATTTCTCTTTCTATAGGAGAGTTCAAGCTTGAAGGAGATGTTAATTAAGGGATTTTGTCCTCAGAGAACTACACGATGGGCACATGACCCAAACTAAGTCAACTGAACTCCTTCTCCTAGAACTTTGAATCTTGATTAGAGTGATTCAATAGCAACAACATTCTGACAAGATTTTAATATTTATTAGACTAGTAGATCCATACTAATTCCTGCCTATTTTGAAACTTAATCACCAGCATTTCCTTTGATTCTCTAAGCTACTCAATATCCAACCCACAAAATGATTTTCTGCTTAAAATTTCATAGAGTCAATTGCTGTTGATTGAAACAAAAATTTCTAAAGGATAGCTTCTTTTATCTATGAGAAAATTGGTGCTTCGTGTGGTTAAGTAAATTGTGTAATGTCAAACTCTTTGTCAAATAAGAGCTGGGATATTAATCCAGCTACCTCTGATTTTATGAAACCAGGGCTCTAGATGAAGTGGCTTTGTAATAGATGCAAAAAGTAAATTCTATTCTATTCAGTTTTTAGAAATCTGAGAGACTGCAAACATTGGTCCTCGTCATTCATACTGTAACGGATCTTACTGGTTGCTCGCCTAAACAAATATCAATAAGCGAGATTCTCAAAACAAGAGCAAAGCTTTGATGTGAACAAATGAAGACAACCTCATGGCCAGGTTCTTCTCATGGTTGGGAGAAGGATATAATTAGCTGGGCTGTATAATAATGGGGCAGACCCCATTTAGGGAAGAGTAGTCTCCTGTGATTTACTTCAACAAAGGAACCTAAAAAGTATTTAAAACTAAGATTGTAGTAAGAGAAAATAATCACAGTTTAAAAGTATAGTTTTGGAAAACAATTTGCTGGCTCTTCAAAAAGTTAAACACAGAATTACCATATGTTCTAACACTTTTGACTCTTAGATATACACCCAAGAGAATTGAAAACAGAGACGCAAACAGATTCTTGTACATAAATGTTCATAGAAGCACTGTTCACAATAGTCAAAAGTGGAAACAACTCAAATGTCAATCAATGGGTGAACAGATAAACAAGAAGTGCTATATACAGACAATGGAATATTATTCAGGCATAAAAAGGAATTAAGTACTGATACAGCTTACAATGTGGATAAACCTTAGAAACATTGTGCTAGGAGAAAGAAGTCAGGCACAATAGGCCACATACTGTATGACTCCATTTATATGAAATATCTAGAATAGATAAATTTATAGAGACAGAAAGATTGATGATTTTCAGGGGCTGGGGGAAAGGAAGAATAGAGAGTGATTGCTTAATGGATATAGGGTTTTATTTTAGGGTGACGAAACTGTTTTGAAATGAGATGGAGGTGGTGTTTGTTTGCACAACAATGTGAATGCACTAAATGCCACTAAATTGTATACTTTAAAATAATTAATTTTATTTTGTGTGAATTTTACCTCAATTTTTTTGTAACATACATATATTTGTTTAATTATACATTTATATATAGATGTACATAGAGAAAAGGTCAAGAAGGTTCCGCACCAAATTATAATAGCTGTTCCTTCTAGCGCTACACGGTCCAATATGGTAGTTACTAGCCACATGTCTGAGTACTTGAAATGTGGCTGTTCACCTCAATTTTTCTTTTTTAAAGTGACTGCTATATGCTAGGCACAGTTCTAAACACTTTATATGTAAAACATATTTAATCTTCAAAACTACCTTATGAAGTAGATTATTGTTACCAAGCCCATCTTAAAGATAGGAAATGTAAGGCACAGAAAAATTGTTACTTGCCTATGGTCACAAAGCTGATAAAGCAGTGAATTTGGAACTAAAACTGAAGAGTTCAAGCTATGGCTCCCAAGTCTCTATTTTTCAACATTACAGTCTATGCTCTTCAAAAATCAGACATTGTGTGATTATACTCTAGACCAGCAATGTCCAATAGAACTTTCTGTGATGATGAAAATGTTCTATGTCTACATTGCTTAATACAGTAGCCACTAGCCATATGTAGCTACTGAGCACTTGAAATATTGCTAAGACAACTGAATACCTGAATTTTTAACTTTGTTTATTTTTAGATTATTTAAATTTAAGTAGTTTTTAATGGCTATGGGCTACCATTTTGGATAGTGTCCAAGTCTAGACTTTGATGTGTTTTTTTTTTTAATATTTATAGTTGATTTACAATGTTGTGTTAGTTTCAGGTGTACAGCAAAGTGAATCAGTTATACATATACATATATCCACTCCTTTTTTTAAGATTATTTTCCCATATAGACCATTACAGAGTATTGAGCAGAGTTCCCTGTGCTATACAGCAGGTTCTTGTTAGTTACCTATTTTATATATAGTAGTGTGTATATGTCAATCCCAATCTCCCAATTTATCCCCCTCCCAACTCTTATCCCCTGGAAACCATAAGTTTGTTTTATACTCTGATGGTTTTTTAAGTTATCCTTTAGGGCAAAAAAAATTCCCCAAAATGCATATTCTTCTTTCTGGGTAATATGAAGAGGTAGGAAAATAATTGGAGCAGTTCAGTCTCAACTACCTCCCTGTCCTCTGAGAAATTTTCAAGTGTGAGAGGCAGACTATCAATCCCAACCATTGTGAGGCAGTATGAACCTCGACTTTTTGTAGTATCAACATTCTAAAGGTCAGAAATTTCTTGACACAACAGGGACATAATTGGCCCAAATTGAAAAATATTATTCAGGATAATCCCAAATAAAATTCATACAAATAAAGTCAGTCACTGGTAATACACACTAACATCCTACCATCAGTTCTAGGAACTTTTATCATAAGCACCTTTGAGGTAGACATCTTTGCCACAAGCATTTTTGCCACAAACATTTTCATGGCATGACTAATTGGACATAAAACAATGTTGCCAAAAAAAAAAAAGAATAGCACAAAATAATAGTACAAAATAAAATAAAAGGGAGATATTAAAAAGGACATAATGAAACATGAGAAATGCATAACAGAATTAAAAACATTTTATTGCAAAATACAAAAATTTGAATATATTTAAAATGCATGTAGATTCATGGCAATACTACACAAATAACTGATTTTACTTTGTGGGTTGTACCTAAGCTCTTGTCTTCCAAGCTTCTAGTTCATAGTATTTTATACTTTTTTTTTTTTTGCTTGTTGATTTGTCTCTTCATTCAGCACCCCACTTTTTCTTTTTTGGTAAAATTTCTTCCCTCATTAAGAGAGGTATCAGCTTCCAAATACTAGAATACTGGAATGCATATCTGTAAACTGAGCTTTGCGGTGCATTGTAAGAGACTTATACACTCTTGTTTATTCTTGGCATACTAACTCATATCTATTGATAGAAATTCAGAAGTTCTGTGGGAAATGTGGGTTAACCAATGTGCCTTCAAATCAGTGAAGGATTTGTAACTGATACTTTATAATTTTCTAGAATAGTTTGCAATCTGGCTTTACATTCTTATTTCACACTTCCAGTAAGTTTTGTCACCATATTTTCTATCAAGTTGATATACGTAGTTGTTATCATCCACTATTTTAAGGTCATGTCTACTCTTCACTGTATAGACCATCATGAGGGCTATGATTTAAGTAATTTAAAAATGAGTGTACTGTGTCAATGTGGAAATGAAACAAAACTGTCAACTAGTTGAAAGCAAATTGTCAAATCAAAGTGTCAACCAGTTATTTTATCTTTATGACAAAATTGCCCTACAGCCTATTAGTTATGTGGTGATGATGTTAGAGGCAAAGATGTCTATGGCAAAGATGTTTACAGTGAAAATACTGGACCCACCTATCATCACTGTGATGAAATGCAAGATGGAATGAACTTTGAATAAGTGTATTAGACATTTGATATATAAAAGAATTGCCATCAATGTAGTTGCAGTTCTCCCCCTGTACTTCATCCTACAAATATCTTTTGCAAAGTTTTCTTCCCCGAAGTTAAATTTCTTTTTGTTTCAGGCCTCAGGTTGTCATGTTTTCTTTTTCTTCTTCTTAGACTTTTTGTAACGTCTATCTCTTTAATATAAACAGTCAAGCTGCCAAGGCGGAATATACATTTTTTTTTCAGCTCAAAGTATCTCACACATGCACCAGCACACAATTTGTGATCACGACTAAAATTATTCTCAAAGAAAGAAAACAAAAAATATTAACGTTACCTTAAGTCATAACCACTTCGGTTAATCTACCACAAATTAACTTTGTACCTTGCATATGCAAGAAGCAAATTAATAACTTTCATTTATTCCAAAAATATTTGAATTAACATACTGGACATTATATTAAACATTGAAATGCAACAGTGACCAACACAGACAAATGTCCTTCTCTCTTTAAACTAGAAAAAAATAATAAATATAGCAATTAACAGGTAACATTTATGTAAAAGTTAATATGTTTGGGGGACAACTGTAGGAGGAATATGGTTGTGGATGACGATCAGATGTTCAATTTGGATATAATAAGCTTGAGGAAACTAAAAGCTATATAAGAAGTTGAATGGACAATGTTATTGGGAAGAGAGGGACAAATATGGGAAGAGCAAAGTTCAAGTTTCAAGGGGAAAGGTCTATGCTGGAGTTATAAATTTAGAAGTGATGACCATAGAGAAAGTACCTAGAGCTATGAGACAGGATGACGTTACTCAGTGGTTAAGTATAGGTAGAAAAGTGAGAAGGTCCAAGTACTGAGCCCTGGAGAATAAAACACCAAGAGGTTGGAGACATAAAGCAGGATTGATAAGGAAAGGCCAGAAGGATATGAAGAAATTCAAGTAAGTGTGGCATCCCAGAAGAAAATGTTTCAAGGAAGAGAGAATGATTAAGTGTGTCAAATGCGTCTGATAAGCCAAGAAAGATGAGGAACTGGGTGTTAGATTTAGCAATATGAAAGATAATCATTATAAGAACATTTTAGTGGGAGTAGTTTGGGTAAAAACCTGATTGGAGTGGTTTCAAAAAGAATGAGAGAAAGAAATTGGAGACAGCAAGTTTATATAAATCAATCCAGGATAATGAAATGAATGTGTATACCCATGATATGAATATCAGGTGACAAAGTCAAGTTTGCAAGAAATTGAACTTTCCTTATATTTCCTGTGATGGAATTCAATACTTTGTTGAATTAATCACACAAATTTCATTGCAACATTATTTACAATAATAAAGCAACTATCAGTTAAGGATTATTTAAATAGCATATGAAAAAAATAGCATATGATTTGCAGAGTATGGTACATTTATACTATGGAATATTACAGAGCTGAGAGAAGAGGCATATCCTATATGTTTTGTTATTGAAAGATCTCCAAGGTATTTTTTGGTGAACAAAGCTCACAGCAGTATAGCATTTATAATGCAATTTCTTTACTGTGTGTCTACATGTGGTTTAGTTAGGTGAACTTGACAGGGTGCAATTGTGAAAAATTATGTTGGTCAATACTGCTAAGCCATTGAGGTATTAGAATAGTCTTGGTTTCAAGGGTTAAAATATTCAGTGTGATCCAAGTCAGAGCTTTCATCTCACATCTCATTAAAAATATCTCTTCTTCCTTAGTGCCCAGCTGCTCAAGGAGGCATGGTTTGCCTTTTCTATTTTTCTCCCGTCTCTGCCCTACAGCTAGTTGCTGCTTTTGTTCCTTCAGAGTGGGCGTGAGATGGAAAATAGTTAACAAAATCCCCCTGGCTGATCCTGTTGTAATTTGGTTTCAGTGTTCCGTATGCTGGCTGATGTCCCAATATTGGGTCTTTTCCTCCAGAAATGCTTTTGTGGCTTCTTTGAAGACTTCTCCATTGTGGATGTTGAATATCACTGTCCTCTGGTATGAGGGCACACTCATTAGCTGGCCTCTGCAACCTGCTCTTCAGCCGCTGCTCTGAGAGAGCACCCCATACAGCTTCTCTCTTCTATGGGGCCTCTGTCTGACAGGAAATCATCTTAGGGACCATTGAGAATGGAGTCAAGCCAATGGCTCAATATTTAACTTGTTTTTGGTTAACAACAAGAGTCTTTTGGTAAAGAAGCCTCTTGAAGAAATCTGAGAATTAGCTACTTTGCTATGCCCTTCCACTAGATTTTATTGAAAATAAGTCTTAGACAAACTCTGCTACACACAGATATTTATTACGGAAATATTCAGAAGGAACACAGACAGTTCTTACAAGGTTCTCTGAAAGCTGGATGATGGTCCAGCTCTCTGAACTTTTAAGTGTTCCCCAAGGCACCTTTCTTGAAAGGTTTATTCATGGCAGACCAGACAGCATTCAAGAAGTCAGTTTTTCTTTACCTTGCAGTGGACATGAGACAACCAAAAATCTACCTAAACTAATGGCTGGACATAGCACTAGTTGGGAATGAAGCCTTAAGAGCCATCCCTAGAACAAAAGGTATCTCATTGATTATCTGACTATTAAGTATGTTTCTAAAATATTTTAGCCAATCAACATAGCTTGGTTAGCACTGATTTCATCTATGAAAATCCACTTAAACATTCTCCTGCTACCTAAGATGCTGTTAATTTTGCCAATGAAAAACCATTTCTGCCCTTCCTTATGCTAGTTATCAAAGTGTCTGGTGTTGAGATGGGCACAGCCCACGGGGTGTATTAGACACCTCTAGAGTGTGGATTTGTGCCCTGAAGTAGATAGACTAGCACATGGAGTACATTCTGGAAGGACACAAAACCTTCACCTTCCTGGGCCAGTGGCCTACGGGAAACAGCCGTCCCTCAACACCAGCAGTCTTTTCTGCTTTGTGGACAAGGGTTACCACACAGTGGGCCTCGACTGCCACAATTCTTCAATGTGGACATCATCCAGGTCCCCATGCCCAGTTTTTTCACCAACTGGCACAAGCTGTCAGAAAACTCGGTGAGAAGAGCTCATACTGGTGGGACAACACCCACCTGGAGAAGGGCATGATTGCTATGCTGTGAAACCTGTTTGACTTGCTCCTGATGGAATGATGAGGGCCCGTGCACTCTCTAGGGGAGACTCCTCTACTGGGACCCGGCAGATCAGATCTCCTGCTGCAGTAGGCTGGCACAGGGAGCTCATACAGGGTGACATCTGCAACAACAACCTGAGCAGCACCTGCATGTGGCAGCAGGAGCTCACCTGAGCCTGGCAGGTACAGGGTGCCTGGAGGAAGGAGTTGCAGGAGCTGAGGTGCGTCATCAAGGCCATGTCCAACGCTCAGTTTGGGAATGTCTTCCAACACCTTCTACAACTCCACCTACTTCTCACAGTGACTCGTGCCTTTTTCCAACCTCTACAAGGCCTCCCCTGGCTGCCTGATCAACGACCTCGGGGACTTGACCTTCTGCTTGAGCTGCATGCTCCTGCATCACTAGGTTCCTCTGGACACACCAGTTCCGAACAGCCTGCATGAAGTGGCCCTTCCTTCCCCACATCCTGGACAGGAAAAAATGGCCCTAAACTGAGAGCTTAAACTAACGAATGTAAACATGTCACACAGACGTCACAACAGGGGAATGCTTTAAGATGGCTTCAACCTGACTCTGTCCCATGTTGTTGACCATGATCTGAACACCTGGGCCACTACAGCAGCAACCTTCTTGGTTTCTTCTTGCTATTAAAGCAGTTCCAATCAGGCACTTTCCTTTAGAGAGTCATGTGAGGTGAGAGTCATGGGAGGTCCCCCTTTGGGGTCCCCCAAACTGCATGGTAAACAGTTCAAACTTGACCAAAACTCCTCCAGCTCTGGGCCCATGGCCTGGCACTTAGCAGGCATCTAGCCACAAGGTTCAGCAAGTACAAGTTTCTCCTTTGGCAGAAAACTCCAGTGTCTATTAGTGGTTTTCTTGAAGCCCTCACTGGGCTTGAGTTGAGGTTGAGGATTGGGGCTATAGAAGTTGAGGTGGTGGGTGGGAGAAAGCAGCTCCATCCTCTCCCCAGGTGATGAGAGGGGGCAATGGCACAGTCCTTCCTAAAAAAGTCAGTGGGTTCTCTTGTTCCTGAGGAACCCAAACCCTCTGGACATAAATCATGCAGCATCCCTATATCTCATGTCCTGAAGGTCATCCAGAACCTCTCTTAAGAATGTGAATTACTTGTGCTATGGGTTTTGGGCTTCAGATAATATTCACATTCAAATACAAACTGTCAATTAAAATCCAGCAAATGAATTTTGTGCTCATTTAACAAATATTTATGGAATACCTTCTTTGTGTTACTCACTGGTCTTGGCATAGGATGTGTCTACAAGGATACAGTCTTCATCCCCCCTGGTTACTTCTTGGAAGTGGGTGGCTGGCTTTTTACCTTTTCCTTCCACATAATTTTATACTGTGGGTTTTTTCTAACAAAACCCACAAATTTTATGTCTAAGTTTGTAAATCATTTTCAGAACAAGAGCAAAACTTATTCTATTTCTCTTCACATCTGTACTTTTAATTTCTTTAACTGAGATAACAATTCAGTTACTGTATTTTGAAAACGCAAGGTGCTTGTCATCTTTCCCCTTTGATTTGTGACATTCTAGAACCATTGCTTACAAGCTTCAAAGAAAGAAAAAAGTCACTGCTGCTCCAGTGACTTATTTTATTTAGTAAGTGTAATTCCTCCTCTATAAAGCATTGATTAAACTTTAGAACATAAAGGTCAGAAGTAGATTTATGCAAGATAAGACCACACCTTACTGCCAACTCATTCAAAAATGACATTGCTACTTACCTTGTCCTTCTTTGTATCCCTAAAAGCTCTCTTTGGGATTTATAACAACCAATTAGAAATGTATATCCTAGATACAATTAGCCTCTTTTAAAAGTCACAGTCATCTGGAGGAATTACTTTGTTCATTGCACGCCCCCAAAATCAATTCATGAGAGATGGATCTTTTATTTAAAAATTGGGAATTGTGAGAAGTGGAAAAGGGGATTCACATCAAATATTACATAGCAAAAACTTAATCAAATGCCTATGAATTAGTTATCTATTGCGATGTAACAAATTACTCCAAAACCCTATTAGCTTAAAAGATTAACGTCGTTTTCTCATAGTTTCTGTGGGCCAAGAATCTGGACACGGCTTAGTTGGGTATGTCTGTTCCAAGGTCTCTCACAAGGCTACAGTCAAGGTGTTGGCTAGGATTATAGCCATCTCAATGCTGAACTGGGGAAGGGATCCACTTCCAAGTGACTCATATGGTTGTTGGCAGGTTCTCACTGACTATGTCCAGAGTCATTAGTTCTGCTCCACGTAGGTCTCTCTTTAGTGCTCTTAGGGCTCTCTCTTTAGCTGGCTCCCTCAGACCAAGGGATGAGAGAGAGAGAAATGGAAGCCACATTTTTCATAATCTAATCTTGAAACTGACATCCTATTGCTCTACTCTAGCCTGTCTGTTAGAAATGAGTCTCCTAAAACAGCCCATGCTCATGGAGAGGAGATTACAAAAGGGTATGAATATTAGGAGATTGAGGTCATTGGGGGCTACCTTACGGGCCATCTACAACAACCTACTTCACATTTCACTTTTCTACCCCTGCCATCCTTGCCCCCCAAAGTTCATAGTCTTAGCCAGAGTATCTCTTTCCTTCTTCTCTTCTTCCTAGGCAGTCTAAAATTCTAGTTTTCATTGCAACATTTCTCCTCAGTTAAAACACCCATTTAACAAAAGAAAAACATATTTGTTTAGCAGAATATGGACACTGCTTACTTCTTAAATATGCCCCTTGAGAAGTGTTAGTAGTATAAATGGAACCACGTAAAACTTACTATAACATTATACTTAAGATTAATTATTTCATGACTCCATTGCAATTGACTCCATTACTATAAAATACTTACAATATTCTCAACAATTAAATCTTTTAGGAAAGGGAAGCTGTGTTCAAATGAATTCTGTGTTACCATTGGTCATACTTATAGTGAGACTTCCCAGCAATGAATTGTGATTTTCAAGAGTTTTCTTTTTTTTTTAAGTTAAATTTTATTCAAGCAAAAATGTGTGTTTGTTTCCAAAGTCTCTTTTTATCCCATTTTAATGTGTCTCAGTACCAGTTCAATTACAGTGAAGAGGAACACAAAGCTTTTGACATTTGGGCCAAGAACAATGTTGGTTATTAAACTCAGTCTACCTTGGAACAAGCTGCCTCCTCAGAAAACATTTTGTTGTATTTTCCTTGTCTGCAGAGTAAGGAATGAATAATGCTACATAGCCTTGAGCGCTCAGTGAACAAATGATACAGGCCTTTGAAGAGTTTTCATAGCTTAATCGTTTCTTTCCCTTTCACTCTTGATACTGTGTTTATTTTGTTCTGTTTTGTTTTGTTTGTACCAGGTTAAACTTAAGCCCTTTCCTGAGCTTGTCCAAAAGTTTCAGAGGGAATAAACATTAGTATAACTCTCAGACAGGCTTTTACCTATTTTCACCTTCTCTCTAATATCTGGAAACTGATGCCTTCTGATCTCTGAAAGTAAGACAGAAATCATCTGGATTCTTTCAGATACTATCTACAATAACATGACTTGACTATTCCAGAATTCTCTTGCGTAGGAAGATGAAAATACAAATAACTTTATTTGTTGCTTCAAGACGTTTTTGAAAATCCATTGATCTGAGCATTAGAAGACTCAGCCAGCCCTCATGAAAGGAATCAGACAATAAGTAGCTCAACCAGGCTCATCAAATGACTGTTCACTTCTCAAGACTTAATTTGGAAACTTGGGCTCACTGTGTCCACAATCCTATATTATTATATCATGAATTTTGCCCAATCCCAAACAGACCTTCGCAGTAAAAGATCTATTGATACTTTATTTTCCCCCTCTTTTTTTAAAATTAAAGTATAGTGGATTTATAATGTTGTGTTGGTTTCAGGAGTACATCAAAGTGATTCAGGTATACATATATATTCATATATATGTGTATATATATATATATATATATATATATATCCCTTTTCAGATTCTTTTCCCTTGTAGATTATTACAAGATATTGAGTACAGTTCCCTGTGCTATACAGTAGGTCCTTGTTGTTTATCTATTTTATATATAGTAGTGTGTATATGTTGTAAAAGACCTACTTTATATCAGACACCAAAAACCTCATAAATATTTCTCTTTGTTCCCTCCCAACTTCAGACACTATTAAGAGTCTACCAATGAAATGATCTCCCTTAGTATGGCAAGCAATAATCTCTACAAGTTAGTTACTTTGTCTAGCTTTATCTTCAAGTTGTTTTGATACTCTTTTGAGGAAATGGATAGTTGAAAGAAGCCACCAAGATATGTTTGTACAGGGAAAAATTTAAGTGTTAATCACTGTTTATTCATCTCATATGGATCCTACTTTTCTCAGTGAGAAATATTACAATATAGTCAAGTTGTATCATCTAAAAGTGATGAATGAAATATGTCTAGGAAAAGTAAGATAAATAAATAAAATTATGTAAAGTTCAGCAGTGATATGTCCTATTACCTGAGCTGGAATATGCACCATCTTGGAAGTCAGGCAAGCAGAGAGTTGAGGAATAAGTGGCAAAGATACGTTGTGTACATTGTCTTCTTTTATCAGAGTTACGTGGAAAAGAAGTAACAGAAAGAGCAGATTTAAGAAAAAGCTTCTAGGCTAGGAGCTTCAAAATGGCGGAAGAGTAAGACGTGGAGGTCACCTTCCTCCCCACAAATACATCAGAAATACATCTACATGTGGAACAACTCCTAAAGAACACCTACTGAATGCTGGCGGAAGACCTCAGACCTCCCAAAAGGCAAGAAACTCCACGTACCTGGGTAGGGCAAAAGAAAAAACAAAAAAGCAGAGACAACAGAATAGGGACGGGACCTGCACCAGTGGGAGCGAGCTGTGAAGGAGGAAAGGTTTCCACACACTAGGAATCCCCTTCGCTGCTGGAGACTGCGGGTGGCGGAGGAGGGGAAGCTTCAGAGCCACGGAAGAGAGTGCAGCAACAGGGGTGCGGAGGGCAAAGCAGAGAGATTCCCGCACAGAGGATCGGTGCCAACCAGCACTCACCAGCCCGAGAGGCTTCTCTGCTCACCCGCTGGGGCGCGCGGGGCCGGGCGCTGAGGCTCGGTCTTCAGTCGGAGCGCAGGGAGAGGACTGGGGTTGGCGGCGTGAACACAGCCTTAAGGGGGCTAGTGCAGCACAGCTAGCCGGGAGCGAGTCCGGGAAAAAGTCTGGAGCTGCCGAAGAGGCAAGAGACATTTTCTTGCATCTCTGTTTCCTGGTGCACGAGGAGAGGGGATTAAGAGCGCTGCTTAAAGGAGCTCCAGAGACCGGCTCGAGCCGCGGCTATCAGCGTGGACCTCAGAGACAGGCATGAGACGCTAAGGCTGCTGCTGCAGCCACCAAGAAGCCAGAGTGCAAGCACAGCTCACTCTCCACACCGCCCCTCCCGGGAGCCTGTGCAGCCCGCCACTGCCAGGGTCCCGTGATCCAGGGACAACTTCCCCGGGAGAACACACGGTGTGCCTCAGGCTGGTGCAACGTCATGCTGGCCTCTGCCGCTGCAGGCTCGCCCTGCACCCGTACCCCTCCCACCCCCCGGCGTGAGTGAGCCAGAGCCCTTGAATCAGCTGCTCCTTTAACCCTGTCCTGTCTGGACGAAGAACAGATGCCCTCAGGCGACCTACATGCAGAGGCGGGACCGATCCAAAGCTGAACCCCGGGAGCTGTGCGAACAAAGAAGAGAAAGGGAAATCTCTCCTAGCAGCCTCAGGAGCAACGGATTAAATCTCCACAATCAACCTGATGTACCCTGCATCTGTGGCATACCTGAATAGGCAATGAATGATCCCCAAATTGAGGAGGTGGACTTTGGGGGCAACGATATGTATATATTTTTCCCTTTTTCTCTTTTTGTGAAGGTATACGGTATGCTTCTGTGTGTGATTTTCTCTGTATAGCTTTGCTTTTACCATTTGTCCTAGGGTTCTGTCTGTCCTTTTTTTTTTTTTTTTTTTTAGTATAGTTTTCAGTGCTTGTTATCATTGCTGGATTTGTTCTTTGGTTTGGTTGTTCTCTTCTTTCTTAATTTCTTTTTTTTAAATTACTTTAAAAAATTTTAATAATTATTTATTTTATTTTATTTTATCTTCTTCTTTCTTTTTTTCTTTTTTCTCCCTTTGTTTCTGAGCTGTGTGGATGACAGGCTGTTGGTGCTCCAGCCAGGCATCAGGGCTGTGTCTCTGAGGTGGGAGAGCCAAGTTTAGGACACTGGTCCACCCGAGATCTCCCAGCCCCATGTACTATCAAACGGCAAAAATCTCACAGAGATCTCCATCTCAAGCCAAGACTCAGCTCCACTCAATGACCAGTCAGCTACAGTGCTGGACACCATATGCCAAACAACTAGCAAGACAGGAACACAACACCACCCATTAGCAGAGAGGCTGCCTAAAATCATAATAAGGTCATAGATACCCCAAAACACACCACCAGACATAGACATGCCCACCAGAAAGACAAGATCCAGCCTCATCCACCAGAACACAGGCACAAGTCCCCTCCATCAGGAAGCCTATACAACCAACTGAGAGAACCTTAGCCACTGGGGGAAGACAACAAAAACAATGGGAACTACGAACCTGCATCCTATGAAAAGTAGACCCCAAGCACAATAAGTTAAACAAAATGAGAAGACAAAGAAACACACAGCAGATGAAGGAGCAAGGTAAAAACCCACCAGACTGGGCTTCCCTGGTGGTGTAATGGTAGAGAGTCCGCCTGCCGATGCAGGGGACATGGGTTTGTGCCCCGGTCCGGGAAGATCCCACATGCCGTGGAACACCTAGGCCTGTGAGCCATGGCCACTGAACCTGCGTGTCCGGAACCTGTGCTCCACAACGGGAGAGGCCACAACAGTGAGAGGCCTGCGTACTGCAAAAAATACCCCAAACAAACAAAAAACCCAGACCTAACAAATGAAGAGGAAATAGGCAGTCTACCTGAAAAACAACTCAGAATAATGATAGTAAAGATGATCCAAAATCTTGCAAGTAGAATGGAGAAAATACAAGAAACGATTAACAAAGAACTAGAAGAGCTAAAGAGCAAACAAACAATCATGAACACACAATAAATGAAATTAAAAATTCTCTAGAAGGGATCAATAGCAGAATAACTGAGGCAGAAGAATGCATAACTGACCTGGAAAATAAAATAGGGGAAATAACTACTGCAGAGCAGAATAAAGAAAGAAGAATGAAAAGAATTGAGGACAGTCTCAGAGACCTCTGCAACAATATTAAATGCACCAACATTCGAATTATATGGGTCCCAGAAGAAGAAGAGGAAAAGAAAGGGACTGAGAAAATATTTGAAGAGACTTAGAGTTGAAAACTTCCCTAATATGGGTAAGGAAATAGTTAATCAAGTCCAGGAAGCACAGAGAGTCCCATACACGATAAATCCAAGGAGAAACACTCCAAGACACATATTAATCAAACTATCAACAATTAAATACAAAGAAAAAATATTAAAAGCAGCAAGGGAAAAACAACAAATAACATACAAGGGAATCCCCATAAGGTTAACAGCTGATCTTTCAGCAGAAACTCTGCAAGCCAGAAGGGAGTGGCAGGACATATTTAAAGTGGTGAAAGGGAAAAGCCTACAACCAAGATTACTCTCTCCAGCAAGGATCTCATTCCAATTTGATGGAGAAATTAAAACCTTGACAGACAAGCAAAAGCTAAGAGAATTCAGCACAACGAAACCAGCTTTACAACAAATGCTAAAGGACTTCTCTAGGCAGGAAACACAAAAGAAGGAAAAGACCTACAATAACGAACCCAAAACAATTAAGAAAATGGTAATAGGAACATACATATCGATATTTACCTTAAATGTAAATGGATTAACTGCTCCAACCAAAAGATATAGACTGGCTGAATGGATACAAAAACAAGACCTATATATATGCTGTCCACAACAGACCACTTCAGACCTAGTGACACATACAGACTGAAAGGGAGGGGATGGAAAAAGATATTCCATGCAAATGCAAATCAAAAGAAAACTGAAGTAGTAATTCTCATATCAGACAAAATAGACTTTAAAACAAAGACTACTACAAGAGACAAAGAAGGACACTACATAATGATCAAGGGATTGATCCAAGAAGAAGATATAACAATTGTAAATATTTATGCACCCAACATAGGAGCACCTCAATACATAAGACAAATACTAGCAGCCATAAAAGGGGAAATCGACAGTAACACAATCATAGTAGGGGACTTTAACACCGCACTTTCACCAATGGAGAGATCATCCAAAATGAAAATAAATAAGGAAACACAAGTTTTAAATAAATGTATTTATTTAAACTAGATGGACTTAACAGATATTTATAGGACATTCCATCCAAAAACAACAGAATACACTTTCTTCTCAAGTGCTCATGGAACATTCTCCAGGATAGATCATATCCTGGGTCACAAGTCAAGTCTTGGTAAATTTACGAAAATTGAAATTGAATCAAGTATCTTTTCTGACCACAACGCTATGGGACTAGATATCAAGTACAGGAAACAATCTGTAAAAAATACAAGCACATGGAGGCTAAACAATACACTACTTAACCAAGAGACCACTGAAGAAATCAAAGAGGAAATTAAAAAATACCTAGAAATAAATGACAATGAAAACACGATGATCCAAAACCTATGGGATGCAGCAAAAGCAGTTCTAAGAAGGAAGTTTATAGCAATGCAATCCTACCTCAAGAGACAAGAAACATGTCAAATAAACAACCTAACCTTACACCTAAAGCAATTAGAAAAAGGAGAACAAAAATACTCCAAAACTAGCAGAAGGAAAGAAATCATAAAGATCAGATCAGAAATAAATGAAAAAGAAATGAAGCAAAGGATAGCAAACATCAATAAAACTAAAAACTGGTACTGTGAGAAGATAAACAAAATTGATAAACCATTAGCCAGATTCATGAAGAAAAAAAGGGAGAAGACTCAAATCAATAGAATTAGAAATGAAAAAGGGGAAGTAACAACTGACACTGCAGAAATACAAAGGATCATGAGAGATTACTACAAGCAATTCTATGCCAATAAAATGGACAGCCTGGAAGAAATGGGCAAATTCTTAGAAATGCACAACCTGCCAAGACTGAATCAGGAAGAAATAGAAAATATGAACAGACCAATCACAAGCACTGAATTTGAAACTGTGGTTAAAAATCTTCCAACAAACAAAAGCCCAGGACCAGATGGGTTCACAGGCGAAATTCTATCAAACATTTAGAGAGGAGCTAACACCTATCCTTCTCAACCTCTTCCAAAATATAACAGAGAGAGGAACACTCCCAAACTCATTCTACAGGCCACCATCCCCCTGATACCAAAACCAACAAAGATGTCACAAAAAAAGAAAACTAGAGACCAATATCACTGATGAACTTACATGCAAAAATACTTGCAAACAGAATCCAACAGCACATTAAAAGTATCATACACCAAGATCAAGTGGGGTTTATCCCAGGAATGCAAGGATTCTTCAATATATGCAAATCAATCAATGTGATACACCATATTAACAAATGGAAGGAGAAAAACCATATGATCATCTCAATAGATGCAGAGAAAGCTTTTGACAAAATTCAAAACACATTTATGATAAAAGCCCTCCAGAAAGTAGGCATAGAAGGAACTTACCTCAACATAGTAAAGGCCATATATGACAAACCCACAGCCAACATCGTCCTCAATGGTGAAAAACTGAAAGCATTTCCACTAAGATCAGGAACAAGACAAGGTTGCCCACTCTCATCCACTATTATTAAACATAATTTTGTATGTTTTAGCCACAGCAGTCAGAGAAGAAAAAAAAATAAAAGGAATTCAAATCAGAAAAGAAGAACTAAAGCTGTCACTGTTTGCAGTATATGATACTATACACAGAGAATCCTAAAGATGCTACCAGAAAACTACTGGAGCTAATCAATGAATTTGGTAAAGTAGCAGGATACAAAATTAATGCACAGAAATCTCTTTCATTCCTATACACTAATGATGGAAAATGTGAAAGTGAAATTCACAAAACACTCCCATTTACCACTGCACCAAAAGAATAAAATACCTAGGAATAAACCTACCTAAGGAGACAAAAGACCTGTATGCAGAAATTTATAAAACACTAGTGAAAGAAATTAAAGATGATACAAATAGATGGAGAGATATACCATGTTCTTGGATTGGAACAATCAATATTGTGGAAATGACTCTACTACCCAAAGCAATCTACAGAATCAATGAAATCCCTATCAAACTACCACTGGTATTTTTCACAGAACTAGAACAAAAAATTTCACCATTTGTATGGAAACACAAAAGACCCCAAATAGCCACAGCAATCTTGAGAAAGAGAAACGGAGCTGGAGGAATCAGGCTCCCGGACTTCAGACTATACTACAAAGCTGCAGTAATCAAGATAGTATGGTACTGGCACAAAAACAGAAATATAGATCAGTGGAACAGGATAGAAAGCCCAGAGATAAACCCACGCACATATGGTCACCTTTTCTTTGATAAAGGAGGCAAGAATATACAGTGGAGAAAAGACAGCCTCTTCAATCAGTGGTGCTGGGAAAACTGGACAGCTACATGTAAAAGAATGAAATTAGAACACTCCCTAACACCATACACAAAAATAAACTCAAAATGGATTAAAGACCTAAATGTAAGGCCAGACACTATCAAACTCTTAGAGGAAAGGATAGGCAGAACACTCTATGACATAATTCACAGCAAGATCCTCTTTGACCCACCTCCTAGAGAAATGGCAATAAAAACAAAAATAGACAAATGGGACCTAATGAAATTTAAAAGCTTTTGCACAGCAAAGGAAACCATAAACAAGATGAAAACACAACCCTCAGAATGGGAGAAAATATTTGCTAATGAAGCAACTGACGAATGATTAATCTCCAAAATTTACAAGCAGCTCATGCAGCTCAATACCAAAAAAAACAAACAACGCAATCCAATAATAGGCAGAAGACCTTAATAGACTTTTCTCCAAAGATGATATGCAGATTGCCAACAAACACATGAAAGAATGCTCAACATCATTAATCAATAGAGAAATGGAAATCAAAACCACAATGCGATATCTCATACCTTTCAGAATGGCCATCATCAGAAAATCTGCAGACAATAAATGCTGGAAAGGGTGTGGAGAAAAGGGAACCCTCATAAACTGTTGGTGGGAATGTAAATTGATACAGCCACTATGGAGAACAGTATGGAGGTTCCTTAAAAAAATAAAAATAGAATTACCGTACGACCTAGCAATCCCACTACTGGTCATATACCCTGAGAAAACCATAATTCAAAAAGAGTCATGTACCAGAATGTTCATTGCAGCTCTATTTACAATAGCCAGTACATGGAAGAAACATTAGTGTTCATCTTCAGATGAATGGATAAAGAAGATGTGGTACGTATATACAATGGAATATTATTCAGCCATAAAAAGAAATGAAATTGAGTTATTTGTAGTGAGGTGGATGGACCTAGAGTCTGTCATACAGAGTGAAGTAAGTCAGAAAGAGAAAAACAAAAACCGTATGCTAACACATATACATGGAATCTAAAAAACAGGTCATGAAGAACCTAGGGGCAAGACAGGAATAAGGACGCAGACCTACTAGAGAATGGACTTGAGGACACAGGGAAGGGGAAGGGTAAGCTGGGACAAAATGTGATAGTGTTAGTGTATATATGGACATATAAACACTACCAAATGTAAAATAGAGAGCTAGTGGGAAGCAGTCGCATAGCACAGCAAGATCAACTCGGTGTTTTGTGACCTGCTTGAAGGGTGGGATAGAGAGGATAAGACGGAGGGAGTCGCAAGAGGGAAGTGATGTGGGGATATATGTATATGTATAACAGATTCACTTTCTTATAAAGCAGAAACTAACACACGATTGTAAATAATTATACTCCAATAAAAACATTAAAACAAAAAAAGAAAAGAAAAACTTCTACATACATGCAAATCTCATGGTCTGTAACTAGGATATTTACTTGGCAGATAATCCTTCATTGAGTATGAACTTGAATGGTTAAAACTGCAAGGAACCTCACCAATATGTTACTATCATGAAGTTGAAAACAGGCAAATACCTCTTTGTTTATTTTGATGTATATAGTGGTCAGGGTGGATATAATACACTGTCTCCTGAAGTGCTGCTATTGAGCGTAAACTTCCCTTCCAGATATAGATATGCATTTTCATTGTAAGTGCATCTCTAACAACTCTGATGACCAATTATCTGTCTTGTTCAATTAGAAAAGAAAGTTATCACCCTTGTCCCTCTGTTGAAATTGTCCTTGAACACCAAGCCATAACTCTTCAGAGGTGGTCTTCCTGTCCTTGGAATCCTGCCACCTCGGTAACCAATAATGCATCCACTCAGCATTACAGTATGTTTTTAAACCCAGTGAACTTCATTTGTCTCCCAAACAGAAGTGCATTTGAAGTTCTTCTTTTTATCGACTAGAAGTTCTTGGTCTTCTTTAATGAGAAAACAGAGCAATGGCAGATTGAATCTCAGGTAACATGAAATGAGGCTTCAGGAAAGGAGACAAACTGCAATTGAGTGGGTCCCACTCTTAACATTATATTTAGAAGTAAAATGAGTACATCTTTTCTTTTGCTTCCTTTCTTTCTTTCATTCTTTTAATTTAAAAATGCATATGGACAAGGTTATCCACTGTGACTTGGTGCTATAATGTCTGATTGTGTCATCAATTTGCCATTTTGTGGATTAAGGAAATTAAACCACACAGTTTGGTGAGTGGGCTACCAATAGTCTAGCAACTGTCTCTATATCAGCAGCATGAATCAGTATAATTTTTTTCTTATAGAATTGTGGTGGCCTTCTTATCTTTGATGTGTACCATTTTTATTTGGAATAAATAACTTAGAGTTTTACCTCTAGATACTGATTCAATTTCTGGAAGTGTTTGTCAAGCCTATTTCCAGTTCACACAAGCATATCAGAATGTGATACCCAAATTAAAATACCTGTACCTTCATCTATCACAAGGTTTAGAGTGTTTAAATACATCAAAAGATTACTATGCAGTTATATAATTTTATTCTTTAATTGAAAAAGGCTTCTGTTTTCTAATTTTAAACTCATTATTTTTTATTTGCCTTGCAAATAGTACTAATAGACATTTTCAAAATCCCATGTTAATACAAAAATCATCTTCAACCCCAATTTTCTTTTTCTGGTATATGCAGAAATTTCCCATTGGTCTTTTTCAGATATGTTTTAGAGAATTACTAAAAACCCACTTCTAAATAAAAACCAACAAAATAATGATATATTGTCAAAGATGTATAAATGATGAGTTTTCTATTACTGCATAAACAATCACTCCAAAACTTAACGTTTAAAAACAACTTTTTATTTGCACATTAAAAAAAAATTAGTTTAGGCTTAGCTGGGTGGTCCTTAGGCAGAACTCTCATGGGACATACAGTTGGAATTAGGAGACAAGACAGTTGAGTGCTGAAGTATTCTGAATGGCCTCATCCATATGTCTAAACATCAGCAGAGATGGCTGGAAACAGCTGGAATGACTCTTCACGTGAGGATAGCAGCATCCTAGAGGGAAAAATTTTTAAGTGCAGGGCTTCTTGAGGTCTTGCTCATAAATCACATAACTTCACTTTTGTCTTATCGTATTGTTCAAGCAGTCCAAATTCAGGGGTAGGGAAATATATTCCATGGCTTGATAGAGGAGATTTCAGTAAATTGTGGCCATTTTTATTTTATCACAGTATCAGCTGTCATATGTAATATAATATTAGAAATTCAGTTGAAGATTAATAAAAGTATGTTTATAAAAACTATTTTCTCCAAAGGCAGAAGTTAACATCAATATTTTTATTGCTGAAAGTTAAATCCCAAACCCTCAAGATAGTTATTCATATTTTAATTGGCTTGAAAAATGTCTGATCAATTCTTTTTTTTTTTAATGTGGACCATTTTTTTAAGTCTTTATGAATTTGTTACAATATTGCTTCTGTTTTTATGTTTTTTGGTTTTTTGGCCACAAGGCATGTGGGATTTTAGGTCTCCAACCAGGGGTCGAACCCACACCCCAATCACTGGAAGGCAAAGGTTTTTTTTTTAACCATTGGACCACCAGGGAAATCCCGCCTGATCAATTCTTAAATATATAACTGTCAGACTAAATATTCAGGATCTTCTATTAAAATCGAACTTGAAAACAACAGGTTTTTTTTTCAAAGTATTTAGTTATAGTGATGAAAGACTATTGACATAGGCAAGTTATTTTAAAATTTATGAATATGATAGTCAAACTGAAATCTGAAAATGACATGAGTATCTCAAATAAAAAAATGGAATACAGAATAACATTTTTTTCTTTTTGGGGAGGTAAACGTAAAAGATTTACCTCAGATTTTCCTTCTTTTTTCATTAGATTTATCATAGATGGGGAACTTTAAACAACATATTAAACAAGTTATAGTGAGTGTATACTAAATTCCAGGAAGATTTTATTATTATTAAAAATACTGTCCCTTTGAATGTCTGTATGAAGTTATTTAAATTAAAAAATATATATCCGGAGGATAATGGTGGCTATCTGAATTTGAATCTCTCCACATCCAGCAAAATAAAAAATCTTGAGTTGACAGAAATGCAAATAAAACCACACCTGACCTTTCATTGTTACTAGGAACCAGAGAACATTGAGCATGTCAAATTACTTGCAAGCAGAGAATAAACTACAAATTCCAGCATAGGTACCCCTGAAAGCTTTGGCTATGATACAGGACTATGGGAAGAGGGAGCAAGAATGATGAGACTTAGATACTCCATGCAAAAAGGGTGAGAGAGGGAAGTGGATGACTTAGATGATGCCAAGACAAAATCAACCCCTGAGAACATCAGACTCTAAGTATTAAATTCCTGAACTCAGGACTAAGCCTTGGTAAATAGTCTCACAGCTACAGAAATCATTTCAGAGTATTAAGAATAAAGGAAAACTTCAAAATTCTTTTTGTGAAGCAAGTATAATACGTAGGTAATCTTTTTTTTAATCAAATAAATTATTATGTTTCTTTATTTTTAACTTTTTATTTTATATTGGTGTACAGTTGATTAACAATGTTGTGTTAGTTTCAGGTGTACGACAAAGTGATTCAGTTATACATATACATGTATCTATCCTTTTTCAAATTCTTTTCCCAGTTAGGTTGTTACAGAATGTTGAGCAGAGTTCCCTGTGCTATACAGTAGGTCCTTTCTGGCCATCCATTCCATATATAGCAGTGTGTACATGTCAATCCCCAACTCCCCAACTATCCCTCTTCCCCCACCCTTCACCCCTGGTAACCGTAAGTTCATTCTCTAAGTCAGTGAGTCTGTTCCTGTTTCGAAAAAAAGTTAATTTGTATCATTTTTTTTAGATTCCCCATATAAGCGATATCATATATTTCTCTTCCTCTGTCTGACTTACTTCAATCAGTATGATATAACGCATACATAATCTTGATAAAGATAGAACAAAAATTACAAAATAATATCACTTATGGATATTGGTGCAAACATTCTAAATAAAATGTTAGCAAATAGTCTACCAAGCCATAGAAAGGAAATAATAAACCATGATTTAGTAGGGTTTTATACTGATAATGCAAGGACAACTCAATATTAGAAAAATCTATTAACATAAATTTACCATATTAATAGATCTAAGAAGAAAAATTATATGATTATTATAGATGTTGAAAAAGCCAATAACAAAAATCAACATTCATTTTTATTAAAAATCTTTTTCAAGTCAAGGATGTCAATTATATCCACTCTTACTAAACTTTTTATAGAAATAATAGCCAACATAATTTTAAAAGAGGAAAAAGTGAGACTTAAGAATTGGAGGGCTTCCCTGGTGGTGCAGTGGTTAAGAATCTGCCTGCCAATGCAGGGGACACAGGTTCGTGCCCTGGTCTGGGAATATCCCACATGCCACGGAGCAACTAAGCCCATGAGCCACAAATACTGAGCCTGCGCTCTAGAGCCTGCGAGCCACAACTACTGAGCCCACATACCACAACTACTGAAGCCCATGTGCCTAGAGCCCGTGCTGCGCAACAAGAGAAGCCACTGAAGTTAGAAGCCCATGCACCACAACGAAGAGTAGCTCTTGCTCGCTGCAACTAGAGAAAGCCCACATGCAGCAACGAAGACTCAACACAGCCAAAAGTAAATAAATAAAATTAAAAATATATATATTTCTTAAAAAAAAAGAATTGGAAATGAAGAAATAAAACTATCTGTTTTCAGGTAACATGATTGTATACCTGGAAAATGCTAGAGAACCAGGGATGAAATTAATTCAAACAGTAAAGTATTCAGTAAAATAACAGGATTTAAAATTAACATGCAAAAACCAATAGCATACTATACTCAAATAATAACCACTTGGAATATATAAAGATGGCAAAAACCCCATTCAAAATATCAATAAACAAACAAATAATAAATAAAAATTTAAGAATAAACCTACAAAGAAATATTCAAAATTTACACATAAAAGGCTATAAAATAGTTCTGAAAGACATAAAAAGCTGACTTGAACAAATGAAAAGACCTCCCTTGTTCTTGGTTAGAATATGCCAAGATCATCAAGATGTCAGTTTTCTCTAAGTCAATTTATAAATTTAGTGCAATTCCAATAAAAATATCTATGGAACTAAGCAAGCTTATAATAAAATTTGTATGGAAAAATAAACGTGCAAAAATAGAAAGGAAAACTGCAAATAAAGAAATATAAGAGGGATACCACTTCTCAGGTGTTAAAATATACTATAAAAATCCCTGTAATTAAAACCATGTGGTACTAATGAGTAAATAGACAAAGAAATTTCTTGGATATATTTCCAGGGAAACCAACTAAAAGAAAAAAGTAGGAGAAAATACTTGTGACTTTGGGCAAAGATTTTTAAACAAGACACAAATAGAATCCAAAAAAGGAAAAGTCTAATTAATAAAGCTTCTTGAAAATTAAAAACCTTCAAAATAAACTTCAAAGAAAGTAATATGTAAAAAGAAATTGGGAGAATATATTTGCAAATTATATAGCTGACAAAGCAGTTGTATACAACATATATCAATATATACATAAAACTCCTAAACTCAATAATAAAAAAAGCCCCATTAAGAAATGAACAAATATTTGATCAGACACTTCACAGAAGTAGATATATGAATGGCCAATAAGCACATGAAACGATGCTCAACATTGTTGGTCATCAAGGAAATGTAAATTAAAACCACAAAAAAACTACTAACAGACATAAATTTGAATGGCCAATCAAAAAATATTAATAATAATAATGCAAAGTGTTGGCAAGGTTATGGAGTGAATGAAATTTTCATCCATTGATGGTGGGAATGTAAAATTTTACAACCACTTTGAAAAACAGCTTGGCAATTTCTTAAAAAGTTAAATTTATACTACCATATGATCCAGTCATTCTACTCTTAAGTATACACTTGAAATAAAAAGAGATACATGTCCATATAAAGACTTGTACATGCTGTTTATAGAAGCTGGAAACTTTATTTATAAATCCCAAATTAAAAACAAGCCAAGTGTCCATCTACAGATGAAAGAATAAACAAATTATTCCATACAATGTAATACTACTCTGCATTAAAAACCAATGAAATACTGATAATACAACAACATGAATGAATCTCAATACCATCATGTCATGTGAAGGAAGGTAGATACAAAACATAACATACAGTATAATTCCATTTTTGAAAAATTCTAAAATAGACAATACTAACCTATAGTGACAGAAAGCAGATCAGTAGTTGCCAAGGGTCCTGGAAAGGGGAGAAGTTGACAGGGAAGAGGCACAAATAAACTATTTGAAGTGATAGAAATGTTCTACTCCTTGACTCTGATATGATTATGTTGCTTAATTAAACTTGCATCCACTTGCCTGACACACAGTAAAGCCAATTTACTGATACTGTGATTAAGGAAAGTAGAGCATTTATTGCAAGGTGCCCAATGTGAGGCTACGCAAAGAGAACAGGCAGCTCTTGCTCAAAAGACCCAAATTCCTGGAGATTTCAGGGAAAGGTTTTTGAAGACAGGGTGAGGGAGAGGGTCACAGGGTGTGTGACCTGTTTGTGGACATTCTTTTGATTCATTGGTGGTGAGGTAACCATGTGATATTTGGGGAACCAACATCATCAACCTTCTGGTGCCAATGAGTCTGGGCTCTACGTCTGGGGGTCAGCAGTTAACCTCTTTCACCTGGTGGGGGTTTAAGTATTTGTAAAAGAACTCAAGGATATGGCTCAGGATATTATCTATAGCCCTTGAGAAGGAACTAGAGGGCTTTAACTTTGTTTTTATAGCTAAAATATTATTATTTTGTCTTGCTTGACTATTTTCCTTTGTTTCTATATTTTCTCACTTTTCTGATTAAATTTGTTCTTTGGAAGTGGGAGAAGGCCTAGGAGGCTAAAGCTTTTTTTACAAAGAAGAGGTGAGGGATGCAGGGTGGTGAGGAGGGCAGAGTCTGTCCTGGGAAAGCCCTGCTCAGTCTCAATTACACATCATACATGTATGTGTTTATGTATTTATATTTATTTATATATGCATACATATATTTATTTCTACATATATGCTTTTCATAACTAATCAGTACTCTAACACAGGTGTTAGTGTTATTATATGAAAGTTATACCTTAATAAAATAATAAGACAAAACAATAACATCACTGATCAGGTGCATATACTGAGGGGTTTTTGGAAATGATACCTTGAAAAGAACACACTATTAATTCTATAGTATTCCAAATCAGGATGCATAACTGAATCTAATCATGAGGGAATATCCTAAATTGAGAGGTATTCTACAAAAAATAAATTGGCTTGTGTTAATAAAAAAATGCCAATCTTAAGAGACAAAGACTGAGAATCTGTTCCATATTAAAGGAAACTGGAGAGAAATGCAACATGAGATCCCAAATCTCTGTATGTTACAAATAATATGTGTGAATCAATAGACAATTGGGAAAAGATGGTAGTTTAGTGAAAAGTATTATGTCACAGTAAAAGTTTTTGAATTTGGTAACTGTACTGTGTTTGTGTAATAGAACACAATTTTCTTAGGAAATACACACTAAAGTGTTAAGGGGAATGATGTACAGAAAAACCTCTCTTGTGGTTAAAAATCGTTAGAAATACACACACAGACACACACATACACATATATACATATATATAAAAATTAGAATATATATATATATATTCATAAACTCTCCTGTGGTTAAAAATGGTTAGAAACAAATATATATATATATATATATATATATATATATATATACACACATGTATAGAAATTAGACATTATTTTAAAATAAAAAGTTAAAAGTTTTTAAAATATAAGGTTGAACAGAGTTTGGTTCTAAAAGACTTTTCTAGAATGAGTTTAGTATTCAATCAAAGTGCCTAAGTCAACATATTGATTTTCTCTAAGTTTCAGAGGAAAACAATCTGCAATTTTTATTTAAGATATTTTCTTAAAAATCAATGTGATTTTTGCTTAACATATTAAATTGTCTTTTCTGTGTTTAATAGAGAAATTAATATGCAGCAAAAATTCAACATTATGTTGTAAATACCAAATATACCTAAATAAAAAAGAGCCTGCTACAATAACAGTAGTCTTAAGTTGATTACCCTAGTGCCAAACCTCCTTCTGGAGGTGAGATAGTATTTTTGTAACATATATAACCACTTTGGGTTATTACATCACTACTTAGAAAATTGTTGCTTTAATTTTTAAAAGACAATAATGTGATTTTAATCTTTGAAATTCTTCAAGGCTATACTTCATTTTATATAAATTAATGCCATTCCTGAACCTAACCATCTGACTTGAAAAGTCATGATCCCGTCATGACCAGACTGTGTGAAAGGCCATACCATAAATAAGAAGCTATGTTTCTCAAGGATTCTTTTTTGTGACCTTCCACAAAATCTCTGCACATATGTCGGATAACTATGTACTTTTGAAAAAAATACATGTAATTGAAAATAAAGAGTTTGGGGTAAACACGGTTTTCCCCATTCACTCATATCCATTGACTGAATTCTCTTATTTGATGAATTTCAATATTATGAAGCTATAACCTTCTTTTCTTTTAGTACAAGTTTTGACATTTGTCATCAATATATTCCTTCAAGGTCAAGCTAGTAGGGTAAATGTATTCACTGTGTCTTAGATGTGTGTTTTTGGATTCCCTGGGAGTTAAGTTTAGTCAAATAGAAACTAATATTACCTGCCCAAGTTTGACTTCACTCACAGAATTCTAGGTATATGAGACAAGATAAGCAACAATCCAGAACCTGTAAGATAGTCACAGGGAGTCTAGATTTTTGCATTCCAGTATTATGGAATGATATATATTCTAAGGCATCTCCTGCTACAAATCAAGTCAATTTTAGAACTATATACTTTGAGCCTTAGGCATTTCTAGGCTCAAAGACAGTAAAGAAAGGGAGGTCTCTGAATCTTTTACCCTATTAACAACAACAAAAAAATTAGTCAATTATAAGCATACTTCAAATGCACAGTTACATGGAGACAAATACTAATATCAGTAGCAGGTTGTGGTACTGACCTTGGCATCCCCCCAATAGAGTTAGGAAACTAAAAGTGAGCTAAAATTGTCTTAGATAAGGGACAGGGAGGGTGGGAGGGAGACACAAGAAGGAGGGGATATGGGGATATATGTATAGGTATAGCTGATTCACTTTGTTATACAGCAGAAACTAACACACAATCATAAGGCAATTATACTCCAACAAAGATGTTAAAAAAAAGAAAAGAAAAGAAAAAAAGAAAAGAGAAAAAAACCCACTTTATTCTCTAATAGCCTTAATCATATTCTCTACCAACATTCCTTTCTCCTTCTTGTCTAGTTAATTTGTTTATTTGGTCAGTTATTTGTTTATAATTTATTTTAATGCATTTTGTTTTAGAACAAAACTCCAGAAGTTTCAGTCACCCAAATAAAGCCAATAAAACTGCTGTTTACCTGGCAGACCTTCAAAAGTCTTCATGTTACTATTAAAAAGAAAATCACAAATGGTTAAAAACTTGTGAACTTGTATAAGTTAAACCTATATAAAAGTGAGCAAATTGTTAATGACCCTCTTTATTCCTCCAGTACTCTGTCTAGGTATTACGTTAGGAACTATTCATTATGAGAAGCCAGTGCTCTATTTTTCCCCCTCAGGTTGCAAAGTCTTGCATGATTTAATCTCAGATTTTCAGTGGAAGCGCTTCAATGCTTTCTGCTTTCTTTGCTGCTGTGACCAGATGGAAGCATCACCTTCTTTTCCAGAAAGTCTATGAACAGGCAGAGTAAAGGTGACAGCTCACACAGAGTAGTGCCAGATGCTCTTGTTTATTCCACAGTGTTAAGGGATATTTATTGGCAGAAGTTCAATGGCTTTTTGGAGGATTTTCCAGAGTCACTTTTTTGGGGGTGAAAATTGGTTCTGTGTGCAGCACCAATAAAGAAAACATACTTTGCCCAGTAGACTTGGCTATGATTTTCTTGGTTTACATTCTTTCCCCAAAATACAGGAAGATTTTGAAAACCCAAGTGTGGATTTCACAGGGATGCAGCACTGGTGCCTATTTGCTCTCTTTAAGAGCAATGAAAATTGGTAGTTGGAACTATAAATTTACCCCTTTTTTATATTTCTTTTTATTTTCTAAATCTGAGTCATAATTGTGTTGAAACAAAGTAAAAATGATTTTAAAAACTGACTACATGATAAGTGCCAAACATGTTTATTTTACTATAGACTCAAGCTATGTTCAGACTGGAAAGACTATCCTAGTGTTGTTTAATCAGCAAGTTTCTGATACTACCATGGAGAAAGCAGTGTTAGTGCTTAAGAACATAGGCATGGATTCCAGGTTTTCAAGCTTACTAGCCATATCACCTTTTCAAGTTTATTTAACTTCTTTATGCCTCAGTTTCCTCGTATGTAGCATCATCATAATAATAGTATCCATCTCATAGGATTTTTGTGAGGGCTAGATGAGTTTTTCATGAAGTATGTTTAGAAGAGTCCCTGGCACATAAGTACTCAATAAATGTTAGCCACTGCTACAAGCATTGTCATTATAATTATTATTATGCAGTCATTTTCTTTTGATCCATTACACTATAAAATGTGTATTCTTCCTTCTTGGGCAACAGTTGTTTTAGGGAAAATGTGTCAAAAATATTCTATTAGAGATGGCAGGAACCTCTAGAGATAAGTGTTTATTCTGTCTGGGAGCCTTCCCAACAAAGCAAAACTAACATTTCCTTCATGATTAAAAAAAAATGTAATTACCCTAATAAGCAACAAAAATCATGTCTTACTTTCTCTCTCTATATTTTTTTCTTATAACACCTTTCATTAATAAATAAAAATATTCTTTAAAAAGTTAAACAAGTATTTTAAAAGAAAAATGGGAAGGTTTATGAATTTTATTAAATTAGAAACTCATTTCCTTGTATCATATTCTTTCAGTTTGGGGCAAAACCAGTTTTAGACATATATTTATAACTATGTATAAAATGAAATATTTCATCAGAGAAACTATAATCAAAATATCTCTATTTATGAATTACCAAGGTTTGGATTTCAAATCCCAGGTAACTAATTCAAGAAAGATGAATTTATTTTAAAAGTTAACTGATATAATTAATTATAGAGCTATTGGTTATATTTGAATTTGCTTATGCTTTGTCAAAGTGAATCAGTTTTTGTACTTCTAGAATACTTGTGTTATTTGAAGAGTATGGATTGATTCAAAAATGGTAAAATACAGCTGTTAAAAATGTGTACTTGGCTGCATACAAAATAAAAGTCTGTGATGCCAACTTTGTTTATATATAAATAACTTCTTTTGACTATCATTAACTCTATTCTGAGACACTAATAAATACTTCTTGAAAGAATAAGCTCAAAAGTGGAAGAATTTGGAGAGGAATCCACAGATCTCAATTGTAGTGACCACAGTTATTGATGGCACCCCCTCCTGCATAACTGTATCATGTGTAAGTCACACCCACATTTGTTCTCAGCTCCAGCCATATGGCAATTCTTCCTGAACGATTTGGCTTCTCCGTTTTCTTTCTCTATTATTAGAATATTATGGCTTTCTTCCCTTCAGTTCTTGCCAGCTGGGAAGCAAAAATAGTATTATTTTTGCCTCACTTATTCTTGATCCCTTTTTGATTATCCTTGGTTGCCTTAAACATGAACTTGTCTTGTTTGTATCTACAATTTGAAGGATTTGGTCTGTGGAAGCTACTCTATTAGATGAGTGTTAAGATTCCACATTCTTCTAATACACTTTATTTTTCAATTACCTTTTAAGGTGGGGGCAGTGGAATGGAGATTTAAATTCCCTGGGGTATAAATCCCTGGAGATAATGTGTATATATTGGGAAAAAGCCTTGAAAACTGTCAACATTTTTAAAAGGGCAGTCTCCTGATTATAAATCACATTTAGGTTGGGTCTTCATTACCAAAAGAATATTCCTATTCTGGATAACAAGTTTGTGACTAGATTTCTTTTAACAGCCGTATGTAGCAATGTGAGTAGATTGGACAAATTGAAGATTACTCCCTGCCTTAGGAAAAGTAATATATAACACTGTATTTTATAAAAATGAAAGTTTATGTCCTGAAAGCATTAACCTGAGGCCAGCAGCAGTAGGCTGGCAGCTCCTATTACAAGGTTTGTGTGAGACACAGGCTTCTGCTTATTCTTCACAACCAAATCAGCCTCACAAGAGCGCATGTGCACCCAGAGAAGGTACATGGTGAATACTTCACTGTGATGACAGAAATATGCACTTACAAATCAAAAGTCTGTGAAATGTTGATTCCCCAAAAGGAATTTTGTAACAAAGAATTGTAAACTTAAAGCCGGAAAATGATCCATCATTTGTTAAAATAAGGGAAAGAATAATAAAATAAAACAAAGCGCAATCTTTGTATTTGAAGAGCGCTTGAGATGCAGCTGGGGAAAAGATTTTGAGTGGTTCATATTTTACTGACCTTGGGTCATCTGGTGATTATGGATAATTTTATCACACAGGGCTGCACATTTTTGATTCACTGCCTCCCCCAATTACATATGGTCTCCTTTCAAGTTCCCAAAATGTGTTCTTTGAAAATAACAGTTAACTAAAAGGATGACATACATTCAGGTTTTTAAATTCCTTTGTGTAGGAGGAGAAGAACATTGATTTAGGAAAAAGGAATTCATAAGAAATTGCCTTGACTGTAATAAAATAAAAATTATGTCCCACTTTAATTTTCCAAGGATTCCAAAAAATAATCCTTTTCCTGGTAATTGAGTCTTAACTATACATGTATTTATAACATAGTTGATTTAGTGTAATATTCTGCAAAATTTTACTAAGTTTTTGAACACTCCAATCTACTTCTAAATGGTATACCAATTAAGAAATGCTTCCAGTACAAATGTTGTACTCCTGAGGTATATATCAGATGAATGTTCTGTGATAAACCATGGCTGGTCAATAAGGATCTAACAGTGCTATAGACAGAAACAGGTAATCATCATCCTTGATTTTCTAATTATCAAAACATCTTAACCATTTTCAACAGGGATAAGATTAGAGAGCTTACATTTAGATGATTACTGATTCAGCAAGAACATGCTTTATTGACTAAAATGTAACATCATGTGAGTGAGTGAACCTCATCCATATTTTCACCTGGGAAATTGCTAGCAATGTCCATGCTCATCGTATGAGATATCATAACTTCAGTTAATTCAGCTGATTTTGAGTATATGATACTTTTATTTCTCAGTCCTGAGACTTCAAAAGTCTGATTATATTCGGAATGCTACTGTGATACTTTAACTTCATAATATGTTTCCTGTATTTTCATCATTGAAGGATAAATAGGATTTCTATTTAAAATACAGTTTCCTAAATTCTGACACTTTTTCTCTCAATTAATTAGACTTTATACAGAAAAATCAGTTATTAAATTTGACTTTTTAATAGCAACTGGACTTCCATGTCTATATCTCATTTTCCTCATCTTTAAAATTGATATAATAACAGCTAATTTATAGGTCAGTTTTAAACATTATATGAAATTTTTATATATCTATATACCTAAAGTGCATATCAGAGTACCAGGTGCATGGAGGTGGTTGTTGTAGTTATTACTGATACCACTGATAATGACTGTAGAAAATATTAAGAAAAATCTGATTAAAATTTATTTTTGTATTTACCAGAGATGCAGAAAACAAATGGTTCAAATGTTCTTTAAATCTAGTGTTTTTTTTTCTTATTTGTGTAAAACTGTAAAGGGAAAGTTAAAAAGAAATTGTTTTTTAAATCTTAAAGTATTAGTTTTTTTTTATTGCAAAATACAGAAGAATCCTACTCAAATGGCTTAAGTAAAAGAGGACTTTATTACCTTTATGACATCAAACTGAAAAGTTTAATGTAAGAACTGGCTTCAGTTATGAGCAGTGGCAGAGGTTTAAATACATAATGTCACCCAGCCCTGTTCTTTTATTGGTTCTTAGCTATGTTCATCTCCATGCTGTCCTCATTCTCAGGTTCCACAAGGTAGCTGCTAGCAACACTAGACCTACTCTTTGTCAGGTTCAAGTGCAAAAAAAAAAAGAGTACATCTCATTGACTATGATTGGTCCAGTTGATTATTCCTTAGTCAATCACAATGCCCAGGGGAATGTTATTCTCAGCTGGCTAGGCATGCTTACAACTCTAGGAACGTGAGGCAAGTGGGATTACAGTAGTGGAAGGATGGTTTCTCAAGTAAATGTTGTGGCAGGTTTATCAGAAGAGGAATAATCAATTTGAACCATTGCATATAACATGCTAATAAAATCAGAATATATTTGAAGATGCTGTGTATTGCCAGTTTTCCTTCTTCTTTTCACTTTTTTAGATATGGGTATATCCCAAGATTTTATCTTGTATCTTCACCTTCTTTTCTTTCTGTGGTATCTCAGTGGCACTCTTGACTCTATCATCTGGGTATGGAAGGCTCACAAATGTCTTCCGAGCTCTACTTTGTGTGTCAACTAGCTGTTATTGCACAGCAAACCTTTCCAAAATTTCATGAGTCTGCAGGTTGGTGGTAAGCTGACCCTCTGGTCTTGGTCTTGCATCTCAGTCAGCGGCCTCACTACTTTAATGGAAATATATTGCAGTACCTAATCCATAGCAGGAACTGAAACTTATTATTATCGTCACAAATTACATATGTTTTCCAAATGAGGAAAGTCATTTCTCTTTCTTTCTTTGAGTCCATCTCTCTTCATATATACTTTTCCATAGCATCACCCAATCTATATATACTCACAGTAACACTACAAATAATGGCTCTCCATTGCTATAAGTATCATAATAAATTGTACGATCTGTGGATATATTAGAATATCATTGACTGTATCTTATATTTATTTGTATCTCCTCAGAGTCTAACACAATGTCTAGTGCATAGAAACAGTCCGTAAATGCTTACTGTGACTGCTGCTGCCTCTGCTGTTGCTCTTGACCTTAAAGACCACATGTTAATCATATCAGTATCTCTTTAGCTGTGTGTTGGATCCCCAGGGGAGCTCTGGAACTGTCTAAGTGTACCCCGGGGATCAATGTTTTAGATGTCTAAGCATCTTTTTTACAAATAAAAAATTATCTTTCTATATTCCACATTCCCAACCATTCTTTACTATCATCTGAGCTCACATTTTACCAGGTCTCCCATATGCTATTTATTTTCACCCAACATAGATTAGATATAGACATAAGTATAGATATAGATATAGATGACTGAGATGAGAAAGGAGTGCTGAACTCAAGGGCTTTGAAAAAATTCTGGGGAATGTGAATCATGATTTATTGTTTCTTCCCTCAAGAAGGATCCTGCTTACTAAATTCATAGGCTAAATGTGGAAGATTATAAGTTATCATATGGATAACATAGCATTTGTTGAAATCAAAATATTCTACTATGCAGTTATTCTTTACCACTGTCATCTTTTTTTACAAAAAAAGAACAAAAATAAAAATGTGCCTAAAACATGAAACTTACAGTCACATTTTTATGTTGTGTATTGGGAGATGGAGTGAAGTCATTGAATAATAATTTAAAAATACTGTAAAAAAGAAACTACTGTCTTCTACTTACTGGTGCTTTGGGGGAAGCTTCTCCTATTGTATTCTCTTATGCCTATACTTTTTCAACCTGTAGTTTCAATTGATAGCTGTAAGTGGACTTCTCTCCACTAGTCTACAGGAATGCATTGACATCCTTTCCATTTTCATGGTTGCCACTTGGATCTCTGAAATTGTTCCCTGGTATTATTTTGGATGCTGTTCTAATATTTTCCCCACGTTGACCAAAAAGTACAAAATCAATGTCTGTTAGTTATTCAGAAAAAATCATCACCTATGATTGAGGAATTGTGTTATGTAAAGGTGAGTTGTAAATAATTGTCATTCATAGAAGGTATAGTCCTTAAAAGCAGGCCTGTGTCTACTTTATCTCTGTAGCCCTTACATAACTTTTACAATTCCTGGCAGATAGATTTTAATTCTTTGTTGAAAGAATGAATGAATCAACTAACTTTTACCAACTATATTTTCTTAGGGAATTTAAGTCTACAAAAAACTGCCTCCTCCACCATGGACTAATCATATTAGCTTTCCAGTTGAAGGAATCAGCAAATAGAAAGACAGTCAATAGTAACCTGAAAAGGATGTTTGAGGAGCATCAAGAAAGTTAGTATAGTGGAACAAAAGGGATTTAGCAAGATAAGCAGCATCTAGACTAGGTAGCCCTTTGTAGACTATGAAATTGTCTAATAAGCTATTGGAGTTTTTGATAAAAAGAGTGACATAATCTGGTCCATGCCACTCTGTGATATTCTGACAGTGGGTGAAAAATAAAAGGAAGGGGGAATAGAATAAAGAGATAAGTTAAGGGCGGGGGAAAACATTGTCCAAGAAGGAGATGTTGATGACTTAAAATGGAGTGGTAGCAGTGTAGGTGATTTTAAATAGGCAATAAGGGAATTTATTTTTAAGTTGAATGGACTAGTCTTGACTGATGGATTGAATGTTGATGTGAGAGAAAGAGATGAGCCAATGATGATCAACTAGAATTTATTTTTGAAGACATGGACAGAACAGGAGAGAAGCGGTCTGGAGAAAAATCTCAATGGTTTAATTTTGAACAAATTAAATGTGAGACTCCCATGAGTGTTGTTTAAGATTGAGACTCTAGAATTTTACTGCTCCACTACTTACTAGCTGGGCAAGTGGCTTAACATTTTTTGTCTTATTTATATCTTCTACTAAATGTAATTATTATTATTTTTAACATCTTTATTGGAGTATATTGCTTTACAATGTTGTGTTAGTTTCTGCTTTATAATGAAGTGAATCAGCTATACATACATATATCCACATATCTCCTCCCTCTTGAGTCTCCCTCCCACCCTCCCTATCCCATCTATCTAGGTGGTCACAAAGCACTGAGCTGATTTCCCTGTGCTATGTGGCTGCTTCCCAATAGCTATCTATTTTACATTTGGTAGTGTATGTACGTCCATGCCACTCTCTCACTTTGTCCCAGCTTACCCTTCCCCCTCCCCGTGTCCTCAAGTCCATTCTCTACGTCTGCAAAATGTAATTATAACAAAAGGACTTGCCTCCTAAAGTTGTTGTGAGAATTAAATTAGTTATCCATATAAAAATCTAGGAATAGTTTCCCGCATAGTGTAGAAATTTATTATTATTATCATCCAAATAGAAATGCAGACAATGGTTATGAGTTTGGAACTCAAGAGGAAGTCAGAAATTCAGCTATAGATAGGATTTAAAGCCATAGGAACAGAAAAGACCACATAAAATGGGAGTGCACGTAAGGGAAGAAGAGAGCCAAAGACAGCCCTGTTATATTATTCCGAGATTTCAAGTTTGGGAAGAAGAAAAGGAGTTAGCAAGTGAGACTTGGAAAAGGCTGCCAGTGTGGCTGGAGGAAAACCAGGGGTGTATGATGTTCTAGATGCCAAGAAAAGTATTGCTAAAGGGAAGGCGGTTTTATTGGCTGGAGATTAATACACGGACATTGGATTAGGAAAGATGGAAGTTGTTGCCAACCTGGTCGTTCAACTTTCCGAGGAGTCATTGAAATGGAAACTCAAATAAAGTGACTCAATGGGAGAAGAAGGAAAAAGAAAGTAGAGCCAATCAGAGTAAACTTTTCTTTGAGAACTTTTGCTTTTTGTGGAACAGATAAGTGTGGTAGGAAACTGGAGGAGGATGGTGATTGAGGGTGAATTTTTATTCAGATGGGAGATATTTCACCATGTTTGCAGGTTGATGGGAATGATCCAACTATAGACATTAAGGGAATTTTCTCAGTCTCCTTTGTATTGCAACAAATTTGAAACGGAATGAATGTACATTTGAATAAAAGGAATTGCAACCTCCAAATAGAGAAGCAGCAATTACCCATAAAGAGTAAAACTAAGATTTTAATTATGCTACTTTCCATAGCCTATTTATATAAACAAGAAAGAGGATCTTTGTTTATAACATAAAGAATGTGGGAGTGATATCGTATGGAAGTATTTTATGGTATTACTGTTTGTAGTCTTTTAAGAAAGAGACAAATGTATCTTTTATTACTAAGTGAAGAAGATCATTTTATTCTTATATAGGACAAAATTAAGTCATAAAGTATAGTTTTGTTTTTAATGTATAATAATAAGCAAGAAATTGGCCCATTTATTTCAGATTCTCTACTCAAGTCGTGCATTCTAGCCAGACCTAATCATTCTTACTTTCTCCCAACAAAGTTCTACATTCTTCATAAATGTGGCTAATAAGCTTCCAGGATCCTTGCAACTCAAGAATGTATGATTATACAACTCCCCAATATTTTTTCCACTTTTTTCATAAAACTAGTTCAACAGATTTTTAATGATTCGCTGACAACTAACCTCTTTCAAAATTGTTTCTGATTAGCATCAGTCCGTTTAATGGTTTGTCATTGCTCCATATTTTCTAGTCCTTAACATTTGCAGTAATAAATGTGATCATTTATATTTTTGGTGGGCTCTTCCTAAGAGTTTTATGTTGCTTTCTTATAAATGAATGAATAATACTAATACTGAAAGAGTGAAGAATGCCATGTTAAGGTGGTGTAGTTTATGTATAGACACAAAATATCTGAAGGGTGGCCATGATCTAAACTTTTCCCCAGAAAAGTGTCTTGGAAATTGGGCTTTTTATCATGGGGAAGCTTGAAGGAGAGATTAAGGATTGTTGTTGTGACCATAATTGTTCCAAAAAAAATTTTTTAAGAATAACTATTGCTTTCAAAGAGCAGTATCCTGTCCATCATCACAACCACATTCATTCATTGTTTTCAACATTTATTGACCACCTAGAATATTAACTCTATGTGGGATGTCCAATAAAAAATTGAAAATTGAAAAAAGACTCAATCATCATTATCAAAAAGTTAATTGTCTAGTGGGAAAGAAACATTATACATTGTTGCAGCCCCAACTGACAAATCTTATAAATAATGATGTAAAGTGTTCAGTAGGGAGAGAAAAATGGGGATTTATATTATAATAGTAATATCAAGACAACAGGAAAGGAAGCTTCCTTGAGAAAATGATCCTTTCCTTAATTTTGAAGAATTAGAAGTAAGCTAGATAACAAAATAAACCCAAGAAAGGAACATAACTCTACAAGTAATTAATTCTATATTCTGTGTCAGAGATAATACACATGCACACACAAAGCGAGAGTGAGAAAAGTGTGTGTGTGTGTGTGTGTGTGTGTGTGTGTGTTGAGAGCTGGCGAGGAGGGGAGTGGAAGAAGCTAGAGAGGATTTTCAGGAGGGATCTTATGTATTAAGCTATGTGCATTCCATCCTGAATGCTATGCAGGTGATATCAAGGGATTTTAAGGAGAGAAGTAATAGGATCATGCTCGCTCTCTGAACGTAGCAGTGGAGGCAGTGTTTGAGGAGGTCTGGCATGCATCAGGCAAGCTCTGGGCCTCCTACATTGTTGGTCACGTCAGAGTAACAGGTTACATTAGGACAGTAGGAGAGAACCAGGCATTGTCTGTAAAACATGCAAGTTGTATATGATTCTTGGCCTTTAGGAGAGCAAAAACACATTTTCTTCTTAAGAAAAAAGCCAGTGAGGTTTTCCCTCTTTTCTCTTGTAGACTATATTAGTTTCATATTGCTGCTATAACAAATTACCTCAAAGTCTCTGTTGCCATGTAAGGTAACATATTCACAGGTTCCAAGGTTTAAGGTGTGGAAATCTTTGGACGGCCATTACTCTGACTACCACACTGATATCTGTGAATCATTGAGACCCCCCACCATAGCTATGAAATAAGACTAAATTCCATGTCTTTGTTGACATGAACCAGACTGAGATCCTGTTAGTGTTTTGTTCTGTCCTTCTTTAGCCGTATGATAGGCTCATTCACTGATTTCACATAAATAGAAGAAAGAGGCTATTTTTGCTACTATAAAACATTTCAACCTCCTTTGCCCATCTACAAGGTAAACATGGGTTGCTGTGTCAGAATACATTTTATACGAGCAGTCTTCAGTGATGTACATTAGACAAGTGAAAGATTGGGGTCAAAGCATGTTGGTCATTGAATAGGGTTTATTGAAAATATCCCCTAATTGAAATTTGCTATGCAGATTGCTTCCAAGTAAAATCCATGCCAATAAGTTACAATACATACCAGAAAATTATTCCTTCTTTCTAAGCCTCTCAATAATGCGGGGAGTAATATCCATGCTCTCTATATTATCTTCACTTGCCAGATAATGTGGTAGAGGAATAAAAAAATTAAGAATTTGCCAATCACAGTGCATGCAGAATCAGCATCAACAATATACTGTGTTAACTAGCCTGCTAATGTTCTGCTCTAAGACTTGTGAATCATTTTTTCCTTTTTTATTTAACCATGTCTCCCTGTTAAAAAAATTTTTTTAACTGTACTATCTGATTGTACTACTTTAACTCCTGACACATAATCAGAAAGTATTACTTGGACTTTTTTAACCATGAAAGCAAACAAACACTGCTTAGCAGTCCCCAAAGACATTCTCAATCCTGCTGAAGAAAAATAACGATTTAGATCTTAGCCTTTCAAAGTCATTTCTCTCCCTGAGCTCACGTTTATCTGAAAATGAATACGGTTTGGACATGTTACCTATGATAAATATGGAATATTTTGTAGGTGGTGTTACAAGGCAGGTATACTTTATGATTTAAGTTTTGTAGGTTGCCATCTGGGTCTTTCTATTTATTGAATAAAGTACTCAAACATTTAGGTGAGATGTATATATATATATATACACACACACACACACAGAGGTTTATCATTTTCACATTTGCTGAATAAGAATATTGGATTTGTTTTTTTGCATTTATTCTCTTGGTAAGCCGCCTCTTTAGGATGCTTAGGTGAACTGATTTTTAAGATATGCGATGATTTCCTTATGTTGCTGCCCAGCACTGGAGTAAATTAGATCCTAAAATCAGTAGACATACATCTGTCATTGGCTTTGAGAAGGGTTTAAAGAATCTTTTCCTGACAAATCATAATTACTGATGACTGCTTATTTTATGCAAATTTTGACACGCATGGGAGTATTAATGTGGCAATGCCCTCAATGAAACCGTACAGCTGCTACTGAAAGGGCAAAATTGTGAACAATATGATGCCTCTTAATGGTCTACTGGCCAAGTCAGTGATTGGAATGCTCCCATAGGACTGATTCAGTATCACAGAGGAGAGGTTGATAAAAACAAACCCACAACATTTTGTTAATTTGTATGTGGAATTAATTATGAATACTTATAATCAGATAACTCCAATTTTAAATGTGTTTCAGAAAGGTTTTAAAATGCTTATCTCTGAGGCTCTGATTTAATTAACAAACCCTTCTATATTTCTATAGTTTTTGTGGTATTAAAGATGAAATCAATATTGATTTCTCTGTTCTATTGCATTTTCTGAAACAGCTATCTGTATTTTAGCAGTTTCACCTAAACTTACCTCTGACTGTATTGCTATTGCACTGTTGATGCCTAGCACTAGAATAAAAAAGATAGTGCACGTGTGTGTGTGTGTGTGTGTTTTAAACTTATGTTAAACTCTCTATTAGTAAGGATGCAGAATTAGTTGGCTGCTAAGGTAAAGACCAAATAACAACTGTATATAACACAGAAATGAATTTCCCACTCAGTAACTGTCCAAACTTAAGCAGTGTGTGACAGGTTTTGTAGCTGCAGTTTTGGTGATCTAGGTTCTTTCTCTCTTGTTCTGGCATCCTTACCATGCAAGTTCCATTTTGTAGTTTAAATGACTCTTCTAGCAATATCATGAGGAAGGAGAGAGGGACAGTGGAGGGCACAAGATTTCATTTAAAAAGCATGAACAAGAAGTTTCTTATATCACTTCCTCTCCTCTACCATTAATAAGACCTTAATCATATGACCACACCGAGCTGCAAGAGAGACTAAGAAATATAGTCTTTAGCATAAGCCCTTCTACCATTAAAATTTCTCTTACAAAAGGAAGAAGAGGAGAAAAGATATTGGTACCCAATCAACAGCCTCTGCCATATACTCTAAAATTACTTTGGAGGGCTTTGAAAATTGCAATGTGGAGGAAATCTAAAGACATAGTATCATGCCTATGAAAGTTATATCATTGCAGAATAGGGCTATCTTAACCAAGTTCTTCCTTTCCCTTCTCTTTTCCTCTAACTCATCTCCTCTTGTCCTTCATTATTTTATCAACTTCTATATGCCAACTATCATCTTATGTACTAAAGTTCAAAAGGTATTTTCTCTCTCAATAGTCATATAGGGGGAAGCAATAGTTTAGGACAATATGGTATTATTTTAGCAATATGCTGTAGAGACAGAGAACTAAAACTTCCTAGGTGGGTCAGGAAAACATCACCAATAGGTGACACTTGAATTTGATCTTCAAAATGGAATAAGAGTTGCTATCTAATGCTCAGCCCTGTTTATTCCCTTTGCTTGGTTGAGCTCTGATTTGATCTAAAGAACTTATCGATAGCTAGGGTACTGAAGACTGGCACTGTAGACACTAGTACTGCTCCCCATTATTTCCAGTTTTTCTACTTCCAGGCATGAATTAGTATTGTACTTATACCCTCAAATTTAGAAGTGGCCACGTGACTTGCTTTGGCCAAGATATGTGAACAGAACTGAGAAGTTATTACTTCCAAGTGGATGCATTTATAAGCTGGTCCACGATTCTCCATCTCGCTCTTGCCCTGCTGCAGTGGCTGTGAACGCACAGCTTGATATGGAGTTACAGAGCTAAGCTATCATCTGCAGGTCAGCGATCCTGGATAATTGCCCACATCTGAAGCATGCTCCCCAGAGAAATAATTTTTTTCTGCTTTAAGACACAGAAATGTGTGGGTTGTTTGTTAAGAAACATAACACAACCTAATCTAGCCAATTCATTTAATGATCAAGTAATCCTGCTATCCATTCCTCTCACATGCTCCGTCTTTCATACTCTTTTGTCCAATGACGAGGTTATAGTGGTGATGTATGATTAAGGGCAGAAAGAAAGTTTTGGATTTCCTCAATAAAATAAATTCTTATTTATATTTAGATAGTGAATGTTTTTATTAGCTAAACCCAATGATTTATTTTTCTTTATACAAGTCATTGGGGTTCATTTTATTTTTTTAATTTATTTTTTAATATAATTTTATTTTATTTATTTTTCACTGTGCTGGGTCTTCATTGCTATGCACAGGCTTTCTCTAGTTGCAGTAAGCAGGGGCTACTCTTCGTTGCAGTGCGTGGGCTTCTCATTGCAGTGGCTTCTCTTGTTGCGGAGCACAGGCTCTAGGCTCGCGGGCTTCGGTGGTTGTGGCACACGGGTTCAGTAGTTGTGGCTTATGGGCTCAATAGTTGTGGCTCTTGGGCTCTAGAATGCAGGCTTAGTAGTTGTGGCTCTTGGGCTCTAGGGCACAGGCTCAATACTTGCAGCTCACAGGCTTAGTTGCTCTGCGGCATGTGAGACCTTCCCAGACCAGGGATCGAACCCATGCCCTTGCATTGGCAGGCGATTCTTAACCACTGCACCACCAGGGAAGTCCCAGGGTTCATTTTAGACTGGTAGATTTTGAGTTATTCTCTTTAAAAGAAAATAGCGTAACATTTTTTTTATTCATCCAATCAGAAGGCAAAATACATGACATTCACTCAAAACACTATAAGTGATGTCAGAATCATGGAGACATGGGATGCTCCCTTTGGCTCTCCCCTTCAATATACAACCTGTAAAACATCCATAGCTCAACAAAGGTACCTCTGCCTAACACACCAGGATGCCAGAGAATTCCACAAACCTGTACGTCTAAAGGGGGGGGGGGGATGGAATACATGAAGGAGGAAGAACTGGGAGAACAGCAAAGGTGGTGCCTGTGATCCCAGACCCCCGGCATCAGCAGCTGAGCCTGCAGCCCCACAGAACCCAGTAGCATGAGAGGAGGCAGGATACCGGCTTCCCAGCCTCAGTGGCACCTGTGGCCACAGGGAAACAGACAGCAAAGGCAGTGGGGCCTGCAACCCAGTCCATCTAGTTGTGGAGGCATCTGCAACTACCCCCGCCATACCCCCTCCAGCAGCAGCAACCACAAACCAGACAAAGACAGAGATACTCATGACATGAGACATGTCTCATGACATGTCAGAGGTACTCATGGTCATGACAGAGATACTCATGGCCCCAGCAACCTCCCAACCCTCCCTTCCCCCTGCTGGGGCAGATCCTGTTGTCAACTACAAATTGGCACTTGCCATTGGCACTTGCTATATCTACCTTTACAAGGATTAAATCATGTGCTTCTGACTTTCAACAGCCCCTGAAAGGATTTCAGGGTGGAGAGTGGAGATGAGGCACTCTGTGCTCTGGGAAGAGCTGGCAGAACAGATCTTCAGATAGTTAGATATTTCCAGGAGCTGATTTTATGAGTCCAATTCTTGTATCTCCTCATATCTAGAAAAGCACTAAAATCCTTCATGGTGACGACTGCTCCCCATGACTAGCAGAAACCTTGTATAGAAAAATATGTGCTTGATTGCATGTACTTCCCCTTCACCAAAATCACGTATATACTGACCTTTCCCCCTACCTCTTTGGAGCAGTTTCTCACAGCTAACTGAAATGCTGTCTCCCGGGCTAGAGTCCTCATTTTGCCCCAAATAAAACTTAACTCACAACTCTCACCTAGTGCATTTTTTTAAGTCGACACTGTAACCCAGAAGACCCCAGACATGGCAGAGTCACTTGCCGTCCTGGTTTCTCAGGTAGTGACACCAGCAACACTGGCAGTAGCAAGTCACCAGTGACCCTGGAGACACAAGCACCAACTATGAGGGCATATTGTGACACCTCTGACAGAAGGGGTGAAGGACAGAAAGTGATGACCCTCAAATATAACCAGAGGTAGCTCAGGTAAGAAAAACCAAAAGCTTGTGCTCTATCTCCACCTAATGGAAAACCAAATACAGATTTCTAATTACTAACCAGTTGAATCATTAGAATCAGGTAAGAAAAACAAGTTTTATCTGAAGAAGAAAGGTATTCACTACTTCAAATATGCTGGCAGGAAAAAACTCATCAAGCTCCGTGAAGAACCATGGTAACAAAATATCACAAAAAGAAAATGACAGTTCTCCAGGAACCAAACTTAAAGTCACAAAATATTGTGATCTAACTGATAGAGAATTCAAAACAGCTGTTCTGAAGAAACTCAGTGAGTTACAAAAAAAAAAAAAAAACTCAGAAAGGCCGTCAAAGACCTCAGGAATAAAATTAATGAACAGAAGGCGTACTTTACCAAAGAAATTGAAACTTTAAAAAAGAACCAAAAGAAATTCTGGAGCTGAAGAACTCAATAAATGACAGGAAGATCACATGAGAAAACATTGGAAATAGAGCAGAGCATTTGGAAGAGAGAATTAGTGAGCTCAAAGATAGAAATCTAGAAATGATACAGGTAGAAGAGGAGAAGAAATTAAGATCTTTAAAAAATGAAGAAATTCTATGACAATTATCCAGCTCTTTTAGGAAGGGCAACATTAGGATAATGGGCATCCCAGGAGAAGAGATGGAGAAGAGAGTGGAGATTGTATTTAAAGACAATATCTGAGAACTTCCCAAACCTGGGGAAGGAACTGAATTTGCAAGTCTATGAAGCTAAGAGAACATGTAATTACCTTGACACAAAAAGACCTTCTCCAGGACACATTATATTAAAACTGTCAAAAGTCAATGACAAAGAATTTTAAAGGCAGCCAGGGAAAAAGGATGGTAGCCTACAAAAGAACCCCCCATTACTCTATCAGGAGAAAGCTCTGCAGAATCTCTATAGGCCAGGAGAGAGTGGAATGATATACTCAAAATACTGAAGGATAAAAAACTGTCAGCTAAGAATCCTCTGCCCAACAAAGTTATCATTCAGATATGAAAGAGAAATAAAGATTTTCCTAAACAAACAAACAAAGCTGAGGGAATTAATCGAAACTAGACCTGCCTTACAAGAAATGTTGAAAGGAGCTCTTCTGCCTGAAACAAAAAGACAAAAGTACACAAAACTTTGAGTAAGGTAATAGAATCAGAAAATTACAACTCTATATCGGAATAGGTTGCTAAATACTTAATTATAGGATAAAGATTAAAGGGAAAAAATAGTTACTATAGCTACTTCGATTTGTTAATAAACTCACAGCATAAAAAGAGATAATTTGAGACAATAAAAATGTAAAAGGGGAAGAGGAAAAGGACAGAACCAGTCTAGGCAAATGAAGATAAGATGCAATCAGCAGAAAAAAGGACTATTTTATCTATGAAATGTTTCATACATGGTAACCACAAAAAATAAATATAGAGCAGAGAAACAAAACATTAAAAATGAGGAAACTGAGGAAAACATCATAGAAAACCACCAAACTAAAATGGCAGACAGAAACACAAGGAAAAAGAAACAATGGAACAAATGGAATGTCTGGAACAAAAGGCAAAGTGAGTCTCAAAATCACTTAGGAGGGGTTAGGAGAGTGTTAGAATAAAAGAGCAGACAGAATGCTAAAGGGGACCTGAAGGGGACTTCACTAGGTCCAGGTGTGTCTTGTGGTGCTCTATTGGGACTTAAAATCAATGGATATTTGACCTCCTAACAGAGAAAATTCAGCTCTATCTTTATAGTCAGTTTTCAGAGAGTTAAATGATTGTCAACTTCACTTATGTTAAAAGTACTTGTGCCATTTGTTAGTATCTGTTGGTATCTTTCAAACAATCACTGTCACCCTGCAAAAACTACCCACAGAGAAGTCTCATATTACAACAATCTGCAAACATGTATAGAATTGCATAAATGAAAACTTATCTTTTATTTCATATTAGGTTTATTTACATAATATTCTAAATTTAAACACATAAATGGTCCAGTCAGTTTGGTGGAGGAACATTTGATTTACAAAAACAGAGATATATATGTTTATTATTGTTGTTATTCATTTAAAATATTCATGGTTAATACAATTAAAGAGTAGAGTAGGATGAACTATAAAGTCTGACAATGGATTAATATATGCAAAATTCAGCATAGTTGATTTAGGATGTGATTAAGGAGAAGGGGTTTCAATTATTTTAAAGTTTTATTTCTCAAGCTGGATGGAGGATTGATACTTGGTTTTGTAGTAATATTCTTTATACCACTTTGAGTGTCTGAAGTGTTTCTTATAATTAAAAACATAATCTCACATTCTCCCTATCCCCCTTTCCCTATTTTATTTTCCAAATGTTTTAGAAGTTAAAAAGAAAAAAAAACATGGAGATAGTAAATCACTTAAAAAAATTTGCTCCAATCTTTTTTTTTTTTACTTTGAATTCATTTGTTTCCTCATGTTTTCAGCTACTTCTGAACACATTTGATCAATTTTGATGTAAACATGCTATTATTTTGTTGTTGCTATTATCAAAATATCAGGAAAATTGCTTTGATAAAGTGAAATTAAAAGCCATATTGTGGAATTATAATAATAATGTAAACAAAAGTGTACATTCTAACTCTATATAGATACTTTTGGAAGAAAGTAGTGATTTGAGGTTTAAGAGCCTGAATTAACTGCAATAACTTTATTTTCCTTTGCCATTTTAGATCAAAACAGCGATATCACTTGTTCAGAAAGAGTATGTCATTTCTATTTTCATTTCACTGTTTTCATCTGTTCATCTGCTCTCATCAGCTGAAAAGCCATATAATAGGTTATGTCTTCCGATGACAGATTACTTCAGTTAAATTTGTCCTGTGGACTAAAATAAATGGGTCATGTTTTGAATATTTATGAAAAAACTGCAGATAGTGATATTTTAAGTGTATTTTCTTGTATTAAGTTGTGATTTACAATGTCTTGTTATGCATATGAAAAGAAAAGGGCTTTTCATTTCCACCTGTGTTTGTTTCTTAGGTGAAACCTGATTGCTCTGTTTACAGTTTTTGTACCCTCAAAGTATGTACCTCTCTAAGTTCAGGTCTTTTTTGGAAAAGAAGGGTCAGAACTTGTCACAGAGCCACAAGACATGTCAGATTTCAGGCCATTTCTCTGAGCTTATTTGGGTGTAAAGCATGCACATTTGCATGGTGACCTTTGCAAAACCAAACAAAGAAGGTGACATGAGGGTCATTTCCTAAGCCCAGCTGATGAACTGATTATTCCCCAAAACATGGTAGTCTGAATAACAATGAAGAGTGGAAAGTTCACTTCAAATCCTGTGGGGAACAATAAATCCCTGAAGTAGATTTTTAATAAACCAATTGTATATTACAATCAGTATTTTAATTGTTCGTTACTGAAGCGCTCAATGCCAAGAGATCAAATTGTTTGCCACAAAGAGGTATTGTCAAGCCTTCAAATATAGTACTTTAATTTCTAATTATATTTCTTTGTCTCTGAACTATTGTTCTTTAAAGAGTCCTTTTTTATTGGAGGAGGGGAGGGAGTGATAAACAAAATTTTTCCTGAACATTTGTAGTAAAGAAAATTTGCAGACGTTTTCACTTAAGCTTTATTTGTTTTCTAGAGCAAACTGGTGTGTAAGTGAATTAAGAATATTTTTAGTATTATTATCTCCCCATTTGTATAATTTCTATAAGAGCATCTGGCATAATATATCGAGATAGGTATCATTGTAGCTGGTTTCCATGGAAATGCTTTTGACAATATTCCAGTAGGTAAATCTTCCCTATCAGAGCAAATTCAAAAGAGGAGGAAAACAATTTACACTTGGGACTTTTACATTCAATCGACTCACTCAGCTTTTAAACTTATCTATGCCTCCATGCCTAAAGGTAACGTCTAAACTGGACATGTATGATAAAAAGAGGATACGATTTTACATACTTGGTGATTTGACATTGATTATTAACTGATTGACTAAAGTTGAATAATGTTAACATCAAATGATTATTTTTGATTTATATTCCTGACAACTGTTTTACATTAATTAGCTGTATTAACAACTGTATTAGCAGTTTCATTTAAATATTGATCAGTCTGGCCTAGTTAAACAATTATCAATGAGAATTTCATATAATTGATGTCTGTGTTCCAAAATCTTATTCTGTGAAAAAAAATAAATAAAAGATGAAAGTATTCATGGTTCCTGAGTATTACATTTGTTTAGTATTAAAGAAGAGAGTGGAAGGGAAGGACAATAATCTTGTTGCATTGATAAAGTAGACTAACCTTCCTTTTTAATATTCTGCTGGTATATAATCCCATATCTCCCTGGATTTTCTGACAGTTCTCTGTGGTGTCTGGGCTATGTCCTCAATCAGCCTACACCTTTAATTTCAATGTGCAATGAAATTCTCTCCATGGTCCTCCTCTTTTTTTCAAGTTACATTCTTTCTAGGCAGTCTTATCTACTCCTCTTACCTCAACTGATAACACCCAGGTGTATATCACAACCCTCTCTTTCGTGTTTTGATCTAATCATGTAAATTATTTATTAGCTGCTTTCAACTGATTCTATCACAGGTATCCTATACTCATGCACGAAAGCAGGCTCCATTATCTTATTCTGAAATTCTCTTCCTTTATTTTCTTTCATGCTAGTGGGATCAATACTCAACTAGTAAATCACATAGAAAATTTCTCCTTCTTTTCCTTATCTACTCCTTTCCCCGGGATCCAATAAGTCATCAAGTACTGTCTATTCAACCCAATAAATATATCGTGAATCCATATTCCATTCTACATTCCAACCACTAAATTAATTTTCTCCCTCATTATTTCTGACTATATTATTGCAAGAACATTCTAAATCTGTCAGTTCTTTTAATTCTAATTAAATCCCTGACCAATAGGAAAAATTCCAAACTCCTTAGCATGTTCAAACTACCTCACCATACATTTCCAGACTCATTCCCTATGACTTTTTCCACTTATCCTACACTAGTCACATTAGAAAGTGTAACTTTGACAAAGAATTATTTCTCCACAAAATATTTCCCAAACTGTACTCCATGGACAGAATTGATTGTTTTTTCCTCAATGCTGCCACTGTCTTTTGAACAGTATTTAGTTAAGTATTCTTGAATAAAATAAGGATTTAAGGCTCTAAATTTCCTTTTAAACATAGCTTTAACAACGTAACACAAATTGCCATATGTTGAATTTGCATTATCTTCCAATAAAAATATTTTCAATCTTCTGTTTTTCTTTACTTTTTGATACAAGAGTTATGTAGAAGTTTGGAAATATATTGCTTAATTCATAAATATTTGAGACTTTTCAGTTTTCTTTTAGAATTGATTTCTAGGTTAATTCCCCTGGGGTCAGATAATTATTCTGAATAATTTCAGTCATCAAAAATTTGTTCAGGGGCTTCCCTGGTGGCGCAGTGGCTGAGAGTCCACCTGTCGATGCAGGGGACACGGGTTCGTGCCCCGGTCCGGGAAGATCCCACATGCCGCGGAGTGCCTGGGCCCATGAGCCATGGCCACTGAGCCTGTGCGTCCGGAGACTGTGCTCCGCAAGGGAGAGGCCACAACAGTGAGAGGCCCGCATACCGCAAAAAAAAAAAAAAAAAAAAAAAGAAAAAGAAAAAGAAAAATTTGTTCAGATATTTTTATGGACAATTTTGGTAAATATTCCATGTACACTTGAAAAGAATGGGTATTCCTTCATTATTGGGTGTAACATCTTAGATACTTCAATTAGGTCAAGTTAATTATGTTGCTTTATATATCATTACTGATTATGTTGTCTGCTTGTGTCATCAGTTGCAGGAAGATATGTATTAAAATTATGGATTAAGTTGTATATTTGCTAATTTCTCATTTTAGTTCTGTCATTTTTCCTTTTATATTTTAAGGCTATATTAAATGGAACATACAAATTTGATTTTTAGAAGCATCTCTTGCCTTAAAATTAACGTGTTCTTATATTAGTACAGCAAAAACAGGTTTATTTTGGTTTGCGTTTGCAAGGTTCATATTTTTCTATTCTTTTACATTTAAGATCTTTGTCCTTATAGTGAGGGGTGTCTCTTGGAGGCAACAGATGTATAGCTGTTTTCTTTTTTTTTTAATTCAGCCTAAAATTCTTAATGTCTTAATTAGAATATTTATATTATTTATATCCATTATAATTATGGACATATAGGTTTATATCTACCATCTTACTATTTATTCTCTATTTGTTCCACTTGTTCTAGCTTCCTTTTTCTTTCCTTTTGAGCCTTCATTTGGTTTAATCAATTATTTTCGATCATCCCTATTGTTTCCTCTATTAGCTTGTTGGATTTATATTTTTCACTCTTTCTTTAGTTATTAATCTAGAAATCACAACATATATTTTGACATATAACATAGCCGCACATCTACCATTTTCCAGATAAGCTAGACCCTTAGAAGACTTCATATTTTTTCATCCTTCTTCCATTGATGTAATTTTTGTCATGCATTTAATTCTACCTATAATTGAATCTCACAAAACAGTGTTATTTTGTTTTTATGGTCAATATTTCTTTAAATTTATCCACATATGTACTCTTTTTATGATCTTTATTCTTTCCTATACTTCTATTTTTCTGTATAGATCTGTTTTTCTTCTAAAGGAATTAAATTGTTTTGGTATTGCATTTACTTTGGGTCTGCTGCAATAAATTATCTCGGTTCTAGAAATATCTACATTTTCCCTTAGTTTTGAAGAATAATTTAACTGAATACAGACATCTAGATTAGAGGTTTTGTGTGTGTGTGTGTGTGTGTGTATGTGTGTGTGTGTATATGTGTTAACCCTCCAAAACAGAAGATATTTTATAGTCTCTGGCAACCGTTGTTTACATTGAGAAATTTGCTATTAGTGTTATTGTTCATTTAAAGATAAAGTTTTTTCTCTGCTTTCAAGATTTTCTATCTTTCAGTTTCAACAGTTTTAATATGATATCCTTAGTAATTTATTTTCATCTGCCTAATTATAACTCATTTCTTTTCTTTCCTTTTTTTCCCTTGGGGTTCTTAGACATTTTGAATCAGTAATCTTATGTCATTCAACAGTTTTGGACTATTTTCAACTTTTATCTATCAAATATTTTTATTCCATTCTCTCTTCCATCTCACATTCTGGGACTTCTATTACATGTATGTTAGATCTTTTTGCCTGTTTTCTTTTGCATTTTGAACTCTATTTTGCCATTTTTTTTTCCTCCATGCTTCTGTTGGATGCTTTCTACTGACCTGTCTTCTAGTTCACTCTCTCTCTCTTTGTATTGTCAATTCTAATGTTGAACCCATCTATTTAATTCTTACTTCAGTTTTTGTAGTTTTCAATTTCAGAATTTGAATTTGAATTTTTAAATAGATTCTTGTTCTCTAGTGAAATTCTTAACCTTGTTATTTATGTTTTTGAATGTTTTAATCACAGTTATTGTAAAAATTCACTGGTGGTAACTCCAAAATCTGAACCACGTGTGGAACTGTTTCAATTGTTTATTTTTGGTGTAGTCTTTGTGTGTTTGTGCATGTGTGTGCTTGGTAATTTTTTTTTAATCGCATCCCAGACATAGTGTAAGAAAACTCATAAAGGATCTAGATAGTTTTACTTTCTCCGGAGAGAAAGCCTGAGATGGACAACTATTGTAGGGATAATTCACTTTAATAACTAGGGGATTAGTTGTCTTCATCTGGTTTCAGATTTTATAAGCCTAGGCTTAAATCTCATTCACCCTCACTTCTAGAATGTTGTTGCTCTCCTGGGGTCTCAGTTGAATTCCTCGGTGTTTATATGTGCTCCTCCTTACTTGTATGGTCCTGAGCTTCAATTTGTTTCCCCAAAAGTACAAGCTTGATAAAAGTTCTGCTGTGTTTTCCAGTCTTTCTTCTCTTGCCTTTCTACAATTTAAGAATAAGCCCATGTTTCATTGAGAAAACCAGCCCAGAGAGTCAGGCTCAATTCTCTGCCCTTCCCTTCTCTCTAAGGTCTCCAGTCCCCAAGTCCTAGCTAGTTATCTTGGCAGTCCCAGGTTCAATTTTTATCCCTCAAACTCTGAGATTTGTGAAATCTATGCCAGTTTTTCTGCCTTTTACTCTAGGCTTCTTAAGTCTAAGTAAATATTTGGTCCCCTTGAATAAGCTTCACTTCCCTGTGAGATATTGATCTTTGAAGTCCCAGCTGCCTCAGAAGCTCTCTAACTTTTCTAGTTATTTTAGATAAAGGCATTAATTACAATGTCATAGTCATGACCTAAATCCTAGATGTCAATTTTTTTTAGTGCTTTTCATGTATCTATTGAGATAACCATATAGTTTTATATATTTTTAAGTTGGTAAATTACATTACTCAATTATAATATTAATATGTTCTTGTGTTCCTGAATTAAACCAAACTTGAATATATACTTTTTCTTTTTTTTCTTTGGTGGATTTGGTTTGGAATTGTTTATTTAATTTTTCTTTCTTCTCTGGAAGAGTTTATATAAAACTGGAATTATCTTTTCCCTTACTCTTTGTTAAAGCTAATTTTGGGGGGTAGATTTTAAACTGTGGATGTAATATCTTTACATGGTTTTCAGTTTATTTGGCATTACTAATTCCTTGTGATCAAAAAGTTATATTTTTTAAAGAAATTATGCATTTTGTCTAGTTTTCAAATTTATTTGAACAATGTTATTCTTTGATTTTTTTACTTTTGCTTTTATCTTTTTTTTTTTAATAAAACTTATTACAGTTAAGTTATTTTTTTTTCATTATGTCAGATAATTCCTATATACCAGTTCAGACACTCTTGGCCTCAAATATCTCTGGTGCCTTGGACCACTTTTGTCTAGCTGCTGCAGTGACCAACTCTACATGGGAGTTGACCAACTTCATGCAGGTTCAAATTTCCAGTGCTTTGTCTCAGTACTTCCTGCCTCTTGCTCTAGGTTACCGTTTGTGCTGAGTTGTGGGAATTTATAGATCTATAACTGGGACCTATGAATAGATAGCTGAAAAAGGACGATAAAGGGGCTAAACTTAAACCTAACATCTAGTAGGTTTTAGGTTTAAGTTTAGCCCCTTTATCTTCCTTTTTCAGCCAGTAGATATAGCTCTCTATTTTTACCTCTCCCTTTTAGGAAGGACTATCGTGAGATGCAGTTTATAAGACTTCTGAGAAATGATCTATGGGATCAAACAATTCAATAATACAACCTCACCTGTGTCTCCTCTTTGGCTGCTTCAATACCCTTGTCCCTCACTCCTGTTCCCTGGGATCACATTCCCTAGTAAAAAATAAGCACATTTAGCCACTGTCTTAGGCCCTGCTTTCAAGGTAGACCAAACAGTCTTTTCAAAGAACCAGCTTCTGGATTTGTCAAGCCTCTTCATTGTACTTTTAATAATTTTTGGCTTTTATATTTGTAATTTTCTTCTTTCAATATTCTTGTGATTTTATTCTCTTGTTTTTATTCAAACTTTTAAAATTGAATAATTTGTTAGTTTCAGACTTTCTTATTTTCTAACTTAGGTGTTTATTGCTATAAATTTTCTTCTTTATTACCACTTACTCATATTCCACAAGTTTTGGTATACTGTATTTCATTGTTAAATCTGAAATATTTTCTGATTTCTACTCTGAATACTTATTCATGTTACTAAGAAGTATGTTTTGATATTACCAAATATATGCTTTGTATTTAAATTTTTTTTTACTGTCTATTGTTTTCAAATTTATCATATCACATCTATTTTAAAGATAAATAATTTATCTTTAAGATATTAAGCTTTGAAATTTGTTGAAGTTGTTTTATGACATAGTATGTGACCGTCTTCAAATATATTCCACATTTGCTTGTGAAGAGATTCATTTTCTGATTGTTGGCTGCAGGATACCAGATATGTCCTCTAGATTCTTTTAGTTGTGTTTTTCAAACATTCTATATCCTTATTAAGTTTATGTCTGCCTCATCTATCAGTTACTGAAAGAAATATATTAAAATCTTCCATTATGATGGTCTATTTCTTTTTTGTACACATGCACATGCATATATTTGAGAATATGTCATTAGCTGTATATATATTTAAAATTATACAGAATTCTGGTGTAGCCTTTTAACCTATTCTGTAAATATTTTTTGCATTAAAGTCTCCTTTGCTTGACATTAATATAGCAAATTATTTATTTTAAAAGCATTGGCTTGGCATACCTTTTTCTATTCTTTTATTTTCAAATTTTCTCTGCCTTATGTTTTTTAGTTTTCTCTTATAATCATCATATAGCTGGAATTTAAAGATAAAAGACTAATTCTATCATATTTTCCTTTTAACTTGTGGATGTTTGAGTACACTGGCAAACTATGAACTTTAAGCCAAATAAGGCAGGCTGTCTATTTTTGTAAATATAGTTATATTGCAACAGAGCCACACCCACTTATTTATATACTATCTATTGCTGCCACAATGACATAATTGAATAATCATGAGACCATATGGCCAGCAAAGCTTATGATACTTACTATGCATCCCTTGAGAGAAAAAGTTAACTGACCTAAGGATTAGTGAATTTATATTTATGTTAATTGCTAATATATTTGGATTTTGTGTTTTTTAATCTAATTTGCCCTTATAACAATTTTACCCATTTTCTTTATGATTAAAAATTGTTTTATTTTCTCTTTTCTAATAAATTGAAAGTTATAAACTCTATTTCTGTTTTTATTTGTCACAATTACTATTGGTCACACAACTAGGAAAGCATAGTATTAGGTGATAGCACAATCTTTCTTCAAATCAATGAAAGGATCTCAAAGTACTGTAATTCTAATTACATTCTTTATATCTTACATACATTTGTTTCAAAATTTTAGTCCAATTTGTATTTTTTGTAAAAGTTAGACAATAACATGCTTATATTTGTTCTATTTAGTTTCTAAATTTTTACTAATTTTTTGCTACCCATCTCTTTTGCATCTCATACCTAAATGCTAGATTTATTTTATTTCCTTTTGATGTATACCCCTGATCAGTTCCTTTACTTAATGAGAAGTTCCTAGTGTTTTTTTAATGTTATTTCCTTTTTATTCTTTAATGCTTAGTTCAGTATATATTTAGAAGATAATGCTACTTTAGTTTGATAATTATCTTATGCTTTTGAAAATATTCCTCCGTTACTTTTTGGCTTTCATCAATGCCCTTTAGAAAATTGCTACTTGATAATAATCTTTCTTTTGTAGGCATCTTTCTATTTTCTTTGGCTGAATTTAAGATTATATCTTTGTCTTTTGTGTTCTGCAATTCCACTAAAATATATCTATAGGTAATTTAAAAAAATATGTTTATGTGCTTCATAAATCTGGATATTTATGTCTTTTATCTCTTTAAAGATTTCCAACATAAAATCTTCAAATATTACATCTCTCCCATTTTTCTTAATCTCTTTTTTGAAACCTCAGTGGAAGTGGTGATGGTGTTTCTGAGTTAGGTCACTGACAGATGGAAGCTTATGTTGATTTCTGAATACAAATAAGATATCCCTTCCTGTAACCTTGACAAACCTTGACAATGAATGAGGGTTAAGAAGCTATTATGCATTTGGGGCCTAGGAATGATGGTAATTTGGATATTAAGGTATAAGAGTCTTCATATTTACTCAGATTCTCTTAAGGGCAGACTATGTTGAATTACACGTATAACAGGTAATGATTTCCAGCTCATCCCTGATGACAAACATCTATTATTGCACAAAAAGCTTGTTTATAAAATAATGCTTTGTGTGTAACATTATATCAAAACATTATATCAAAAGAGCTGGTTCAAAATACTACACTCTATGTAAGGATCTAGCAGTGATATATTCAGCCTTGGCATCCATGAGAATATGCTGACATGCATTGAGCTGTCTGCTAAAGAATATGAGCATTCTTACTATTTTCTTTCATCCCAGAAAAGGCGAAGTGCTGTTAAAAGGACAAAATGCTAGACAAGATGTATATCAAACACCAGATTCTTGCTATTAAGGCCATGTAGAATTTGGTTAAGGGTAGATTTTCATGCTAGTTTAGAATAAAAGTGAGGCCAAACTTTATCTAGGATAAAACCAGTCTCATATATAATACAAAGTAATGAACATATTAAAGACCAATTTTGAAAAACACATTTTGCTCATAATTCTTTGAAAAGATATGTTCATAGTTCGTTTTTGATGGTTCCCTAAACAAGTCCAAAATGAGAAATCTGTGAAATGTCTAGGGGAACATTGTCCCTGGTTGAGAAGCACTGCTGTAGTTTGACCAGGCTCCTCCTCCCTACCAATCTACTATCGTCCCAGGAAATTACCTTAATTAATTCTCTGAGTGTCCTTCTAGAAGTTCTTCATGTAAACACCTTATTTTACATGAAAACACATAGTTCTCATGCTTGTTTTTGTACCTTAAATATTTGGGAAATTGTCATAAATTTAATTTTTTGACAAGCATTTGAATTGCTTATAGTTTTTATTGTAAGTCTTAAAATGAACAAATTTATACATTCATAATTTCATATGTGTACATATAATAGCAAGACAAATTCCCAGAAGTGGTGTTTTATTTGAAAGGATATATATATATTGGTGGAGGGATGGATATTGACAAATGCCCCTACAAATGTATTGGTTTACACTCTTATCAACAATGTAGTTTCATGGAAAATAGTGTTTTTAGGTTAGTAGAAGTCTTGGTGATGTTTTGTAATTCTTGTTCTCTGTTTTACTTTTTTGATTTCTAGAAAAAAAATGACATAAGATATTGAATTGTACTGCTTCTATCTTCATATTGTAGTTCCTTTTATAAATTTTTTGCTTGAAACCCAAGTGTAGTAAAAGTTCCTGAAACTTTAGTGAGGTAACTTGGAAACCAAAATTCTTTTCAGAGAGGCTGAGAAAAGTGATAAAGTCCAAAATGATAAGGTCACTGGTCTCTGGAGATGCTGATAAAATACTCTTACACTCTATCCAGTGACTAAAGGTGAAAATACAACTTTTCTTGAGTATTATTCACTATGAGGATGGTTCAAGCAGGGAATTTCAGAATCATAAACCTGCTTGATGGTTCAAGCAGGGAATTTCAGAGTAATAAAGCCTGATTTATTTTGGCTATTAAGCATTTCACTTAAGCTTTCTTAAGCAAGCTTAAGACTGCAGAACCTTTTGTGAAGAAGAAAAGAAACAAGCCTAATCATGATTTCAATATGAATATAACCACTGTTACCTTTCACCTTTGGAAAAAGTCTAATGAGTCATGGCAGTGTTAATCTACTTGAAGAGATGATACATATTACTTTTCATATTTTCCTTATGGTTTTTGTGTACTATTTTATAAATAAGCCCAACTGACCAGCATCTTCCTACATTCTATGAGAATTCATTAATTAAATTTGCCTATAGAGATGCTTTTCCCCTTATTCATTTTAAGTAGGAAGAAGACCATCACGTAGGGGCATCAGTTTAAATCACTACTTCTTCCCTCTCATCATGAATTTTGGCTCTTTCCTTATTTCTGTAACTTGGCCAAACTTTCAAGAGAGAAACGTTATTGAAAGAATTAACCAAACACTTAATTGTGTTCAGAAAATGTGAGTTCATTAAGTATACTTATATGATGCTCATTAACATCTAGTGCTTTTTCCTATTAGAATAAAAGCTATTCACCTTGTATTACAATTAAAATATGATTACTATGGAAGATCTGAAAGGTTTATAATACTGTACTTACTGGAACTCACAGAACCAATGTGTTCATTTTCATGTCTGTAAAATTGAATACAATTATTTATAAATGATTATGGTCTTTCAGATATCTCCTCCTAGCCAAGACAATATTAAAGTCATCATGTAGTCAACAATAAGCAGCACATGGCACATAAGCAGCTCTAAAACTATGAACACGACTGAATACCTTTTATGTCTATAAATCTGAAACTACTTAGAAGGTCTAAAATTTATGAGTACTTTAAGTATTATAAATTTTTATCAAGTGTGGCCTTTAAAACTAAAGTTTTTATTCATGTATGTGCATTTTTTGCACGGCTTACCTGAGTAAAACCAACTTTCCATCCAAAGCCTGATAGCCAGAGAACAAACAGCTCATTTGATAATCATTTGTCCTAAAAGCCATCACTTTGAACTTAGTTCAAGACCAAGTTGAAATGATTAATACTCATGAGCTCTGTGACTTGCATGGGAAGGGGGAAAAGATAGAGCAACCTAGGATAGTCTTTTCCCACATGTTCTGTGATGATTATCTCTTTTAGTAGGTCTCTCCAAATCAGTCCCCTTTGAGACATTATTGGAATGCATTCCTTTTTCCAGGAAAGTAAGAGCAAAATAGAGTTAACTTTGTGAATTTAGAAGTTAATTTCATTAAATAAAGAAAATGATTTTTGTTAAATTTTTTTTCAGAAATATTTATTTTGGCTAAGGTCTTATAGATTCTTCATGGTAGGGTTCATTTCATCTCTTAGAAGACAAGCACTTACCCGACTAGGTTATGTTTAAGTTTAATGTTAGCTTTTGGTATGGTGTGCAGAAGAGGAGAAAGATCCCAAGGGGGCTCATTTTGTCTAGCAAAGCGAGGTCCTCTACATTATCTCCAAGCAAGAGGGAGGCCTCTTAAGCTGTTAATCCGGAAGAGAGGAACACTTTCACAGGTCCAGGTGTTCAAAGGAATCTGGGATTTCAAAAATTTTTAGTGCATCAACCCAGATGCCCCCATTTCGTGTCTCTGGCTCCCATCCCTTCAAGATATAATCCTGGCATTGCAGACTTGGCAGGGTTGAGAATTTTATTTTCTCTGGAGCTCTGCTATTATTTATGTCTGTTCTAGGCCTGATGCTGAGCTTTTTTTTTCTCTTCTGGATGCCATACGTGATAATCTATTTGTATGCCACCACAATTATTCTTTCTCGGTTTTTATATTTATCCTTGAAATGATGATTGAAATGATGATTAATCAACCTCAGACTTCCTTTGTCTTTATCTAGTGCATCTATTGCTCAGATAAGGGACAACTAATTTCATAGTTCTTGTAATTATTACTTCCCTTAGATCTCTCAAACGCCTGAGATAGTGCACCTTCCAATACCTTTCCTTTCATGGCTATATTATACCAGTTAACCACAAGTGAAAGATGTGAGAGTTGTGCCTTGTGCAAGGGGCTTTCCATGATCTACCTACCACTAGTAATGGGTCCTGACTGTCAGCCAGACAGCAGGTGTGATTCAACTTCAAAATCCTTCTTAGATTCTTCATTCTAGGATTACTCCTAGCACCAACTATTATGTTAGGTTTCCCAGGAAACAGAGTCTGAAACAGAGATTTGCACACAAGTGGTTTACTGAAGAGTGCTTTTTAGGAATAACACTTGTAAGGAAGTGAGGGAAGCAGGATTAGGCAGAAGAATAAATTGAACTCTGTTAAACAGTGTCAACAGAGAACTCGACTGAACACACTGAAAGCTCTGAAGCTGAGATATTTCTCTCTCATTCTCTCTCTCTCTCTCACCTACCCCCCCCCCACACACACAAACTCAAATATATTTGTGTTCTTAAACTTACTCTCTTGTATAGAGAAAAACCATGGAATCCAGAGTCAGATTGATCTGCCATTAGATATCCGCCTTTGTCCAAGTCTATTTTTTCATTTGAAAACAAAGTGATTGTGTATCTCTTGTGGGGTAATTGTCACAAATTGGTGAGATAATGTCAAACATTTGCCTAGAATAGGACCTGATACATAATATTAATAGTTTATCTTATACTATTAGATTTTCCCTACTTTTTTCTCATTTTGCTTCTATTTTTCATGTCCAGGGTTATTTTATGTTTACAGTTATTCCTATGCTAGTTTTGATAAAGAATATATATTTGACAGCTATTAAATTACATAGCCTTTATTAGCAATTTGAATTAGGTCTTCTGAAGAACTCCAGTCAATAGCTAAACCTGGGAAGTGTGTAATTATAATAGCACTTACATATCATCTGATGAAAGACAATTAGATATGCACATTAAGTGAATAACAGAGAAGCAAATGATCATATCTCAACTGTATTGAAAATTACTATACAGAATGGCTATCGTTTTATGCCCAGCAATATTCCTTACTTATTCTAATTTCTGAATAAGTTTTCCTATGGCAAATCTATGTTGTACAATTTGAAGGGACTGTCTCACAGCCTCCTTCTTCCTCTCCACTCTCCCAGAAACAGTAGATATGTAATCCAGGCACAGCCATTTAGATACTTCTTTCCAAAGCGAATGGTTGAAGGATGGTTCACAGCAAGACCAATCAGAACTTTCCCTAAGATTTATGATGCTAAAAGAGAAAATATCTCTCATTCTTTGGCTCACAAAGAAATTGATATTTAGGCTTGAGCCTGGCTGTCAGTTACCATCTTTCCTGCTATGTAGAAAATACCTTCTCTGAAAGGAAACTTACATAGAGAAGAAAGCATCCATTATGGAAATGGAAAAAGACCCCCCAAAACAACATTTAAAAACCTACATCCAGCTAGGTCCTAATCCAAATCCATCTTTGGACTCTTCAAATGCATGAGCTAAATGCCTCTCCTTTTGAAACTTATTATAAGTTAGGTTTTATATTACTTTCAATGGAAAGAGCCATAATACATATAAAATCATTATTTGAATATTTTTGAACATTGACTATATTGGAAATTTCATTTCTGATCATACATATTCTGTGATATATCCTCATTGCCTAGAATTATGCCTAGCATAAGTGTTCACTAAACATTAGTGGAGTTAATTATATTATTCGTAGGCATAAAATTAGACTTCATAGTGTGTAATACAATAATTTTAATGAAGAAGAAAGATGTGTGTGTGCGTATGTGTGTGTGTGTGTACATATATTCATTGGGGAGCAAAAGTACAATGAGGCATTACCATTGTTCTCCTTCTTTAAACGTTCCTGACTACTTTCAACTTCCTGAGGCAACTTAAATTTTAAAGAAAGGAAAATGTTTAGAATGTGATTGCTTAGTTCTATTTCTAGCTCTACAAATGTTTTTGGCATATTATAATATCTTGAATCCTATTCCCACACTTTATCAAAAATAGTTGTTTCTGATATTCTTTCCTGAACTAAGTAATTAAGTTTAAATTAAAATAATTTCTGAACTTTATAAGTATAGAAGTACTTTTCTATACAACACATTTCTAATACACATTTCTACTACAACACATTTACAGGGCTAAGGTCAATTTCAAATTCAGAAATGTTGAAATAACTCTTAAAAAGTTAGAGTTTTAGAAGTCATAAAATACTTTGAGTAAGAGTGCAAATTCCCATGGAGAATAGATGGGAAGCATGTTAGCTAGCATTTCCAAAGACAATATCAAGCACTTAAGGAATTAAACTACAAGTTATTCTGTAGAATATATTAATAGCGAGAAAGATTAATTTTGTGTTACAGGTATTATGTTCTCTATCTGTAAAATGTAAGTTATTCACTTAAAGGTGTTTTGTTAGTCAATTAATATTATTATATATTATAAATATAAATTACTTCAGAAGCATCTCAATGCTTTTAAAGGCTAAATAAATGTTTTGAGACACATTCAAATATGAGTCCCACTTGAAAAACTGTATTTAGTGTACTCACTCCAAAACAACATATATTTTTAAATAACTTGTTTATTAGGGAAAGCAATTAATGACCCTCCAGCTCATTCTGAAAACTTTCAGAAAAACTGACAATAAACTTATGGAAAGAAATCTTGCTACACACTGAACTTAATCTCCAAGGATTGGAATGGAACCTACATACTTGGTAACTGTGAATCCTTGCACCATAGACAAGGTTTGCATACATTTTATTTCTTCAAATACTAAAGAATAGTTGATATAACAGCACCTCAAATTTTTGAATCCATCTTAGATTCTCTCATTAATTCTTGTATGGCCTAAAACAGAAACATAAATATTTTGAGCTTCAGATTATCTTCTACTTAAGTAGGAATCATGAGAGCTTTTGTATGTTTAGGGTAAGCTACCTTGAGGTGATATTTTCCATATGTAATTGTTGTTTAGTAAACACTTAAAATTCAGTTTTAAGTTACTATAAGAATTTGGGCTCATTTTAGTTTATTGAAAATGATATGTAATGATATGTTCATTTGATAATATTGAAATTTGAGCTTAATTTTATGCATATATCAATGTGCTAATATAGTTCATTGGTTTCATTGAACTCAACAAAAGTAAGACCAGGAATAGCGTTTCCATCAAAGAAATAAAGAATTGATATGATTAGGTAATTTTAGACCTGATACTGGTTAGTTTCAACATCAGTAAGTGAAGATAGCCAGGAGTTAAAAACTAGTTTTTGTTTTATTTTGTTTTTCTGGCTAATCCTATCCATGCAATTACTTCTACTAATTAACTCATACTGATAACCCATTTCCTAGAAAGAGAAAAAGAAGTGTTTTCCCGAGTGGGAAATTTATTTTCTTTTCACCTATGTTAAGAGTCCAAAGTATGATATTTGTGTTTTTCAGAAATCTAGAAAAACAACATAAGTTATGATATTTTACCCATTTTGTCTTCCTCTACCCAAAAGAAGTATTTCAATCAATATTCATCTCAATATGTGATTCCACATTTCACTCAGTAATTTTTATTGCCTTTCAACTTTTAAGTTGAGATCATTCACCAGAATGCAGTACTAATGGTATTCTGTGTTTTTTTTTTTATAGAAGCAATAGTTTCTAGTTTCTGATTATATCAAAATCTCATTTTTGAATACCTGTAGCACTAATTAATAACAATTAATAATTAATAAACTTAATGAAAATTCAGCTGTGTTACTCAGTTCCTAGATTATTTTAAGAACAGCTAAACCCATTATGCCTTCAGAAATAATGTTTTTAGGTAAACAAGCTTGTATTTGATTCTAGAATTGGACCAGTGAATTTTAACACAGAATGCTGCAACATACCTCATTTAGGACATTTATGATCATTGTCTTTATATGTGATTACTAGGAAATAAATAATAATTTTGCCACCTAAATAATGTAAACTAACTTTAAGTTTCTGTCTTTCATAGAAGCTGGGGGTTTGAAAGATGTTAACTATGAAAAATTATTATTATATTATGTTAATATTATTGTGAATCTAGTGATGCAACTTGAAAATTATACCTTGATTATCTGTGTGGGAAACTATTTTGTTTATTATATTTATAATAACCATATGTCTGGAAGTATGCAAAGATGACTTCAACTTCAAATAATCTCACTGTCCTCATATACCATTGATTATTCTGGAAACACTTATCCCTCTTAGTCTGGGTCTCTAAATACCTTTCTCCACATCTCTGAGTAGTATGTCTAACTCTATCTTCCATGCCCAACTGAAAGTCACAATGGATGCTAGATATTTGCTCTAAAAAAGTCTATTTCATCGATATGTACTTCACTCTTTAACTTTGTTTCCTTATGGTTGAACTTTCTCATTCTTTGGTTACTTTGATGTCTAATACCACTAACCTAATTTACCCATTGGCTACCTTTAAAGTCTACCTTCTAGATTTTAAAGTCAGCCTCTGTTTCTTGACTTCTGATCTTTTCCAAGTCCTATACCATGAATTCATTGGTAGCAATGCCCTTGTTTGGAATGACTCCAGGACTTCTGTACTAATCTTGTAAATAACTCTTACCCAGTTCTGTGTACAAACTTGTCTCGAGCATCTGTAATTGAAAAATCAGAATTTGAAAGAATTTTAATAAATATATATATCATAAAATCATGAAAAAAACCACAAAATGTAGCCTGAAATAATAATGTAATTATTATGAAAATTCATATGTGCTGCTTTGATATTAAGAAACAACAAGCCCTGGGTTGACTCATCGGGAATGCAGGTTAAAGTTTTAAAAACAATACATGCAATAAAAGAACAACACTCCATACCAAGACTAAAATAAAAACATTAAAATAGATACTCATTGCAATTTCCATTTCTACATCAAAATACTAAGAAGGTACTTAATTCCAAAAGTATACTCTAGTTATATGTATACATTTTAAAAATATACTGGTGCATTTATATTTTACAATATTTTAATAAATTATACATAATAATCATTACATATAAGTTTAATCTTTTCAACTAAATTTTAGTTTTGCTTAAAAGGTCACTGGTTAAAGGTCTTATTTTAATATTATAAAGAAGAGGTTTTTGGGAAATACAAGTTAAGTACCTCTCTTAAATAAAGATCATCTAATGTGATGGGATAAACTGAGAGCATGTGCAAACTTCAAAGGAGAGTTAAACCCCTAAAGTTCCCACTTCAGGAGAAGAGTAAATTGGTATAAACTTCCTTGGATAATTTGATATTCTATAATGAAAGTACAACACATTTCCTGGGCTAGTACTGAAAGAGTATACTTTCTATAGCTGCTTGGCTGGCAGCTGCTCTGATTGACAGTACCTCTGTCATGCAGGCTATTAATTTTTAGATATCACCCTTATGATTAAAAAAAACTTCTTCTTTGTGTATGCTCTAACTAACTTAAGAACATGTAAAAGGATGTTCATTGCAGTAATTTTTTATAATGTTCAAAATTGCAATTAAGGACACTTTACAATCCTCTGTAGGCATAAGAAGAAGGGAAGATTTTGACAGGAGCAATTATATTACGTACATTTTAATTGGAAGCTAGAACATTCAGTTACCAACAGCTGCTTCCAAGAGCTACTATAAATGGAGGCTGGCTGACTGGCCTATTGCTTCAGGTAAGACTTTACCTGTAATGTTTCCACAATCTAATACCCAGCCTTTAGGTATGCACCCTGAGAACTCTGTGATATGTCTTTCCAGAAGTGATTATGTTCTGAGAAATTGATTCACAGTGGCTAATTTCACAAAGAAGGGTACAGATAAACCAGAATGGCAATTTATACATTCACGATGACAGAGATATCTGGCGGGATAGCCAGCACCTGTCATTTCCCTGGCTTCTCCTTCCTGATGGGTAAATCAACCCAGGGTAGCCACATTATAGATCATCAGGCTGATCTGTGTGTCCTGGACTAAACAAAAAGTCATAAATTTTAGGGCTCTTTCAAGATATGACTCATATCTTGATGAATTTCTTTTTTTTTGCTTGAAAGATGTTTTCGCTCAAATAACTGATGATAGTCCTTAAGATTTGACACCCTTTTCCTTTTGTGAACTATAGAAATATGTGCATATTCTACTATTTGGTTCTCTTTAAAAATGAAAATAGTCACATAACCATATAGACAACTTCCCTTCTTGTGTTACTGCTTAAATTTACTTTGAATATGTTTTGATATATTTGAAAATATCCAGCTTTTTTTTTTTGTTGGTGTACACCTGATCTCAGGATTAACTTTTGTCAACTTGGCTCTGCTTGAGATCAGTTTATACACCCATTCAAGATTCCTTCAGCAAACTTATATTGCCTGCCATATTAGCCATTGGCAGAGACAAAAATAGCCAGTTCTGGCTTTCAAAAAGTGAGCAGTTCAAGGAAAAAAGAGTAATCACACAAATTTGGATTTCTAGTTTCCAGTGATACTTGCTATTGTTATTAAAACATCAGGTACAGTAGAATCACAAGAGAAAAAAGTAAAAACAAAAAACATCTCAGACTTAGAAAAGGATTTCTAGAGGGTAAAGTATCTGAGCTGACCTGAAGAGGGAGTAGGCATTTGCAGATCGACTATAAAAATAAATGTACTTTAGGTAGTAGATAAGATAATGTGCACAGGAACAGATTCCTGATTTCTGAGAAAACTTAGCTTTCTTGATTGGAATTTAGAAATACCTCAATATTAGTAGCACCCCAATTCTAAACCTTTTAAGTAAACCTGTTTGTTGAAATGAGGGATGCCATCTTTCATACTTACTAACTTTTATATCAGAGGATGATTTTTTTTCAGTTTTGTAACATAATTCTGAAGGTTTCCCTTATTCGGAGTTTTAGTCTATAGTGGAATCACTATAACCAGAGCAGCCTGTATCTAAATCTTACTGACTAATTGGGGAGTTTGATGTAATTTGAATTCCTACTCTATTGCTCTATCAAAACACATTCTGTATAGTTGGTAACATTGGCCTTCAGGCTATGAGAGCTATAGTAATCCATCACTGATTTATTTGGTGTTGAGCAGGCATATTTTAAATTTTAATAAAAATGCCACATTTCTACTGTTTCAGAAGTCTTCATAACTTGGGTCAGGGTATTACTAATGTTATACTTTCTAACACTTTAATGTTTAGCCAGACATAGTGTTCAAATATAAAAGATAAAAGTTGTATAGTGCCCATCCAAGTTTGTAGACCAAGATTTATTCCTTTTCTGCTGAAAGATCAATATGAGGTATGTTTAATGAATTAACAAACTTAAGTCACAGAAAGCTTAAATTGCTTACTTAAGTCCACTTAGTCCTGTCTGTGTCCTTCATTATATTTATGCAGCATGATGTGGAGGGATTTCCAAAATTGATGCTTGGAGAAACTGTTTTTGTTATACTTACAAACTTTAATTTAATATTTTTATCTGTTAATAAAATTTATCACACATATTTGTCATAGAATATTTGGAAGATGCAAAAAGATTTAAAAAACTGTTATCTATAATTTTCCCACTTAGACATAAGTATTTTGGAGATTAAGTTGAATTTTCTTCCAGTCTTTTCTTATGTTTTTGTGTATATGTCTGAAAGTGAGTGATTTTATAACTAGTGTATATAACTTTTGAAAAAAAAATTTTTATCACTAATACATTGGGTGTGTATGCCCATGACCTTAAATAATCTTTAGATATATACTTCATAGTGTTGCATTGTATGAAAAAATTATATTTCATAAATCTCCTAATCCCATATATTTAGATTACTTCTATCTAGACTATTATAATAATCAAAACCCTAAATTAATGAATTCTTAATTGTTTCTTTAGAAAAAAAAACTTAGAAGTTGAGTCTAAGTATATGTAATTTTTTTGTGTGTGTAATGTTCTTGATAGAAGCTGTCAAATTGCCCTTCACAAAGGCTGTACTAGTTTGAGTTCATTGAGTAGCTTTGTATGAATTTTAAAAAACATATAAAGGAACAATAGAAGTCCTATTCTGACCACTGAAAAACAGGTGTTAGGTTTGCTATTAAATTTTATTTTCTTTATTTTTTAATAAATCTTTATTGGAATATAATTGCTTCACAATACTGTGTTAGTTTCTGTTGTACACCAAAGTGAATGAGCCATATGCATACGTATGTCCCCATATCCCCTCCCTCTTGAGCCTCCCTCCCACCCTCCTTATCCCACCCCTCTAAGTCATCGCAAAGCACCGAGCTGATCTCCCTGTGCTATGCTGCTGCTTCCCACTAGCTAACTATTTTACATTCGGTAGTGTATATATGTCATAACACGGCTAGAAAGCTAATTTGAATAGGTACTAGCTACTTGGTTCAATCAGTAAGCAATAATCTTGCCTGATTCTCTAGATCTTAAAACTATTTGGGTTGTGTTATCCTCGGAGAGCAAAGGTGAGTTTTGTTTTGTTTTGTTTCTGGTTGCTACATTTAAACTCTATATTTTCACCTGGCTAGCTGAAATGGCCTGATTTAAAAAATAAATGAAAATAAATAAAGAAAGAAAGAAATAATGAGTAGCCCTTTAGGGTTTCTGTAAGAAAATGCAGTAAAACAATTTAAGTTCTCTGCATTTTACTGAACAAAATACATATGCTGATTTAGTTATGGTCTATTTTGCTTTTCAAAACATTTTGATACCTAGGATTCTAATTGAAAGAAATAGGGAATGATCATAGACCTACAAGTTTAATCTAACATTTATATTTGCATTAGGGATAAAAACTAATTTTCCAAACACCCAACTGTTATAATAAGCTAAAGGTGTTATGTAGTTCCAGGTCTGCTTCTCTATAATGATTTTAAGATATTCTTTCTGTGGAATTTGGGAAAAGACATGTAACAATCTACTAATTATTTCTGACCCTGACAATAGTGGGTCTGTTTTCTGGGGCACAATTAGAGATGATGTGTGTGACTAAAGGAAAGGTGTGATTTCTCTGTAACAAGTTGACCTTTAAAAAGGAAAGCACAAGAACTTGTTTAGGTCCTAAAATGAATGAAAACAACAGATATAAACTAGATATGCTTTCAAAATCAAAATCCACTTTCACCCTCAAAATTTAAGGGGAACTTGTTTTAAATTTCCTCACATAATTTACAAATGTTTTAGATCCAGTAGGTGGTATATTCATTTTGAGTTCAGGCTTCTGTGTTTATTGATTGATCATTGGTTTGTATTGCTTTGTTTTCTCTTCCTTCAATTCTTGTGTTAAAACTATTCAAAGTTAGTTTTCAACAATCAGAGTTTAAATACAGCCAAATAATTAACCCACAAACTATATTAACATTCTTCTTGATTTTTCACTATTTTTACTATGGCTTAATATAATATGAACACCATGAATACACTGACTCTAGGAGAAACATTTATCCTTCCTCAATCATAAGCAAAATAAGACTTATTGTTCAAAATTTCTTTCAAAATGTAATAAATGATAGAAATGAGATTAACCTCTATGTCTACATATTGCAAAAATTCTGAAATCTTTACTATAACAGATATTATGTAAAAGCATTATAAAAATTATTTCATGAGCTAACAACACATGAACAGCTCTGCACAGTCTCCAAATGACAATACCTGAAAAAACAAAAAGCAAGAAGGGGTCAAGCACATAAGCTTCACGGCTTTCCCAATGGCGCTATCCATTTGCAAAAGTTATTAGTGGACCTCTGGATTTGAAACAGAGCTCCTTTGAGTTGTGATCAAATGCTCTTCTCTTGAGCAATATCTGCAATCACTAAGCTTTAGTTTCTTCTTCTTTGTTTGTTTGTTTGTTTAATTGTTAACCTTATAGTTATAATAATACACTCAACATGCTAGAAATGAATTAACTAACTAAAAATAGGTGGAGATTTATATCTACGCAACAATGTCATTAACCATATTTTACCTTCATTTAATAAAAATATGTCGAATAACTTTAAGATATTTCATGGAATCATGATAAAATATATTTATTTTTGAAATTCAAATTTGCCTAAATGAAAGTAATCAAATGAAGGCAATTCATAAAGGTAAAATTATTTATTTATAAAATTTATCAAAGTAAACTAAAAATTTCCGTGCCTTCAGTAATGCCATAGTACTGAGTTTCAAATAACACTTAGAAAGTTCTGAAAAACTGTCAATGATTCTATGGAGGTATTTTATATGGAAATATACTAATTCTATATTTGCTAATTTTTTTTATATTTGCTAATATTTTATTATAAAGTTTGCAAAGGTATAGAAAAGTTGAAACAATTTCAATGAACACATACCTTTATACACATCACCCAGATTCTATAATCAATCTTTAACCTTACTTGCTCCATAATATAATATTTTATCTGTCCATTCCTCTGTCTCTTCCTCTATTTATCTATCAGATCTTATTTTTTTATACAATTCAGTGTAAGCTGTAGATGTCATTACACTTCCTCCCAAATACTTGGTCTCTGCATACACCATTAATTATCATTAACTAAAGTTCAATATTTGTTTATAATTCTTTTTCTCTTTTTTTTCTTTCGAGGCAAAATTTACACACAATGAAATATACAAATCTTAAGTGTATCATTCAGTACGTTCTGACAAATACATAAGCTTGTGCAACCCAAAACTCTAAAAAAATACTGAACATTACCATCATCCAAGAATTTATTTCACATTTCTTCTCAGTAAACATTCACCTCCCACTATTCAGAGACAACTCTTTTTCTGATATATATTTTTTTTTACCACAGGTTAGCTTTATCTCTTTTAGAATTTCATATAAATAGAATAATACTATATATATATTATACATATAGATATAATCACATAATATTTAATCAGTCATTTGTGTGAGTTCTCTTTGACAGCAAAGGAAACCATCAACAGAAGAAAAAGGCAACCTATGGAATGGAATTACAAGGATTTAGAAAAGTAAAATTCTAATTGCTCAGGAATAATATTATTGTCTACATGTTAAATCCAAAATAATCCACAGTTAAATTTTTGGAATTTACAAGGGTTTAGCAAAGACCTGGATGTAAGATCAATGTGTAAAACTCAATTGTATCTCTCTATAACAGCAAAAAATAGTGAGATAATAATTGTAAAATGCCATGTAACAAAAATATAAAGCACATAACAATAAATATAACAAAAGATGTGTAAAATATTTATGAAGAAAATTGTGCAACCCTGTTAAAAGATAAGTTAAAGAATATCTGCAGAAACAAAGATACTCATGGTTAAGTGAGATTATATATCATAAAGATGTCAATTCCCCCAGATTGATCTATAGATTCCATGCAATTCCAAGCAAAAGTCAACAGGGTTTTCCAGAACTGGACAAAAGTTTTTCTAAAATTATTTGAATGAGAAATGACAAGATAATCCTAAAAGGACCCAAGTGGTGTATTTGCTCTGGTAGAGCTTAAGACCTATCATAAATCTATACTAACATCATGGAGTGCTGGTATAGGGGCAAACAAATAGCACAATAGAACGTAATACCAAACCTAGAAACAGATTCAAGCATATGTAGACACTTGATTCACAAGGAAGTAGAATTTTAAAGTAGGGTGTAAGTGGCAGCATTCAATAAGTGATGCTGGGACAGTTGGTTAGCCATAGGAAAGAAAAAGTTGGATTCTACTTATATCATAAACAAAAATTAATTCAAGGTGGATTACATACAAATATGTAAACAAATATTTAAATATTTTAGGAGAAAATAAAAGAGTATATATTTATAGTTTAGGCTAGAAAAATATTTCTTAGGTGAGACAAAAATTTCTAAGCATAAAGGAATAAATCGATTTGGTTATATTAAAATAATAACATATTCATAAAAAGCATTAAAATGAAAGATAAATTAAAAACTTGGAAAAGAAATTTGTCATATGCATAATCAATAAAGAATGTTTATTCAGCATATGTATTTGACATTTCAATCAAAATCAAAGATCAAATATATAAACATTTATTTCACAGAAAAGGAAACCCAAGTGCCCATTGCATATAAGAAAATGCTCAAACTGATTAGTATTAAGGGAAATACCAATTAAAACCACAATAAGATTGCATTTTATATCTACAACTTTGGCACAAAAACTTGAAAGGTAGGTTAAATAATGCTCTCTGCCCCCAAAGATGAACACCACTTAATCCCCAGAACCTATGAATGTTACCTTATATAGCAAAAGAGGCTTTGCAGATGTGACTCAGTTAAAGATTTTGAAATAGATAGATTATCCTGGATTATCCAGGTGGGCCCTAAATGTAATCACAAATGTCCTTATAAGAGTGAGGCAGAGGGAGATTTGACTACAAAAGAAGAGAAGATGATGTGATGACAGAAGCAGAGGTTTAGAAATGCCCTGTGAAGATGAAGGAAGAGGCCACAATCCAGGGAATACAGGCAGCCTGTAGAATCTGAAAAGTCAAGGAATTGGATTTTCTCCTGAGAGCCTACAGAAAGAATCAGCCCTGCCGACACCTGAACTTTAGCCCAGAGAAACTTATTTTGTAATTACGGCCTCCAGAATCCTAAGAGAATAAATTTGTGTTGTTTAAACCATTAAACTGTGGTAATTTGTTATAGCAGTAATAGGAAACTAATATAGTCTGATGAAACCATGTGTAGATAAAAATCTACATTTTTATACTGAGGGAAGCAAAGTAAATCGATATTATCACTGTAAAAATATCTGGTTAAGTTCAATCTGCATTTACTACATAAAACCTAGAAATTCCAATCCTAAGTACTTACCCAGAGAAACCCTTTAAGATGTGAATAAACAGATATGTACAAAAAGTTTCAAAATTTATTGTTTTAATAGTTAATAACTATAAAATGAAATAATCATAAATAGAAGCATGGATAAATAATTGTTGGTGCATTCAAATAATCCAATAATGTAAGGCATTAAAAATCAATGAAAACAGCTACTAAGAAATGAATACATCTTAGAAACATGTTAAGTGAAAACAGCATACCTGGAAAAGACACAGTGTCACCATTTTTAATAAATTTCAAAGGCAATAAAAAAGCCATATATTATTTTTAAAAATCCAATATGGTGGTTCAATATGATAGTTCTCTAAGGGAAAGCAGGATGTGAGCAGGCAGGAGTAGAGAGAGCTTCAGATCTGACAGTGTGATAGCTCTTGAGGAGGGTAGGGAATTTACAGATGTGATGGCTTTATTGAGATGGCAACTTGGCTAGGTTATAGTCCCCAGTTACTCAATCAAACACTAATGTAGGTGCTGCTGAGGAGGCATTTTGCAGATGTATTTTAATCCCATGATAATTTAAGTTTAAGTAAGGGAAATGACTTTGGGTGATCTGGGTAGACCCAGCTGAATCTATTGGAAGGCCTTAAATCAGGGTTGAGGTTTCCTGGGAGATAGAGTTCCATTCTGTTCATTGTCTTCCCTTCTTGGCTGCCTGTCCTACATATCTGGACTTATTTAGCCAACCTCCATAATCATCTAAGCCAATTCTTTGTAATAAATCATATATATGTTCATTATGTGTATACACACACACACACACACACACACACACACACGTATATTCTACTGGTTCTATTTCTCTAGTGGAATCTTGACACAATGATTTTGATACAACAGATGTTGCTTTATTATTTTCTTATATATAAAGATCATAGTAATTATTTTTGGAGCAGTGTAAAAGGTCAATCTTTAAGTATGCTTCACTTTTATTTTATTTATTATTATTTTTAGATAACCAGTTCATGCAAAAATGAATCACTGTTCAAAATGAAGGGCTAATATTGTTCTGTAACAATTATTGATAAAGAATAAAAGGATTACATTCCCTAAACGAATTAGAATAATCTCATAATTCTGGAAGAATATTTAAACTCATTATGCTTTAGATCTATAAAGCATTACATAATATTCGCTACAAATAACCTCTCATCCAAAAAAGTGGGTTTTGGGATTTCCCTGGAGGTCTAGTGGTTAAGAATCCGCACTTCCAGTGCAGGGGGCACGGGTTCCATCCCTGGTCAGGGACCTAAGATCCCGCATGCCGCGCTGTTCAGCCAAAAAACAAAACAAAACAAAAAAGTGGGTTTGTTTTTAAAGCATTTATAATTCACAGGAATCTGGTAAGTCTAATTTCACAGTCCATTTAAATGAAATATAGGAAAAGGACACAAATAGCTCACCTGCAATCACACACACACATACCCACACGTGCACAGAGTAAAATTTTAAAAGTGGGTTTGTCTCAGATCACTACACTGCACCTTACTACGTTTGCTGGGAGCTGCTCCAGGGCCTCAGCAGTTACCTTTCACCTGTCTCTGGTCACTTGCTTCCAGGAACAGGACAAACAAATGCTTGAAAAATACCAGTTTGAAAGCATTCAAGGGGCTAGAATGGATCAGGCTACTTTGATAGCTTCTAAGGAGGAGGAGAAGCCTAGGTGGTAAATATTTCACCGACAGGAGCAGCTCTTTTGTAGGATGGGGAGAGCTGGAAGAACTAAAGATTTAATTACCTAAAACTAAAATTTGCCAGTAATTAACTTCTGCAGCAGGTAAGAAGGAAGAAGAGGAGCATCAATATGAAAGACTAGGTGGAGAAAATGACTGCAGGGCATCATCTCTGACATGCATTGAATGCATGCCTTTGGACAAGTTAATCTTCTCAGAATTGGCCTTCCACTCTGCAAAATGGGTATGATAATAGGATCTCCTATAGGCAGTGTTGGCTTGGGACGTTCTACATCAGAGGGGTTTGCATGGCATCCTAATAAGTGGAGAAGGGGATGGAGGATTTTCTTAAAGCTCTAAAGCAAGCACACTTTTTACATAGACTCTTTTTATTTACTGTTGTTTAAGGGAATAGATGTCACAACTGCTAATAGAATTGCAGTGATGAATAATGAGATAATGCACATAAAGCAGTTAGCACAGTGCTGCCAAATAATAAATACTCTGTAAATTATAGCAGTAATTATTAATATTAATTATTACATCTAGTGTACTTCTCTTTTTTATTTCCACATTGTTAATATTTATAATGTTTATGAGATGTTCATAACATAAAATAGATGACTTTATTTAATTTTAATTTGACTTAAATTTATATTATGTGATACACCTAAATATATGAGACAACAACTTTTAGTAACTTTCAGCGTGGAAAGCAAAAATCATATATAGTTTATTTTAAAACAACAGCAAAAATATATGCTGAGTCAACTTAAAAATAAAACTAATAGTGCTTTAAAAACAATTATAAATCACTTCCACAGTCTCCATTAGAATAATAAACACTAAATTAATAAACACTAAATTAGTCAATATTGCATGCAAAAAAAGTCCATACAATTATGCTAGCCACGTGACCATATTTTGTTGCTTTTCATCTTCAATATTCCCACATGACCATAAATGATCATTTTGTTAATTTAAAGTGCTGCTATTTCTAACATTTTTCATATATTCAATAAAACAATGAAACAATCTAGGTCAGAAACACATTACCTCTGGAAAATCATTTCAATGACACACAAGATCATCAGTGATATAGTAACTAAGGTGGTTATTGAAGTCGTCACTTACAACACAACAAACAGGCAAAAAGGTTCCAAAATGAAAATGGACTCTGAATGCACTGAGGTAATTATCATCATCATAATATTAATAAAATAATCATACTTCACATAGAAGAATATATGTTTTTCATGATTTATACAGGTTTGCTAAATTTAGGTAAAGCCACTAACTTGGAAGCCTAAAAACATCATGGGTAGTGAGCTATGAAATGCAGTCCTCATGAAGACAATAGCATTGGAAAACTTTATCAAAGTGAAGCTGACTCTCTTTGAAAATGCTCTATAAGATTTTTTAGTGAACAAACCATGTTAATTGTAAAGTACAAATATCAACTGTGTGTTTCTAGAGGTCTTATAGTTTAGCACAAATAAAAAACAAAGAGGATGAAATTATTTCTTTCTCTGTTCCCTCTACTCTTAAACACTGAGTTCAAACCCTGGAATCATAGGCATATTATATAGGAATTGGTCAAATGCATTTAATGTCCCTTAGGAACATCATTATATATTTTTAAAACCTATTTCCCATTTTATTAACTTTCATCTCTGTTGTAGATTTCTCATCTATTCAGTTTCCTCTCTAGCCTTTCTTTCTCGTGTTGTTTATCCTCTTGCTATACCAATTAATAATAATAAGAGCAAACACAAAGCATAATTCTGGGTCAGGCATGACACTAAACATAAACATAAACTAGTTTATTTTATCCTCACAACAATCCTACAAGGGTAATTTACTGTTGTCCCTACTTTACAAGTAAAGAAAATTTAGGTTAAAACAGAGATGTTATATAATTTGTTCAAGACCACACAGCTGGTCTATGGGTAAATGGCAGATCCAGAATTTTTACTTACTTTTCTTTTTTAAAGTTTCGTTATAAGTTTAGTCCTATTTAACTATCCAATATTCATTCATCAACAGCTCATGTCCACTCTTGGTTTTTATATAAGTCCATTTCACTTCCCTTCCCAAGTGGATTATTTTGAGGCAAATCTCAGACATATTATTTACTTGTAAATATTTCTTCATGCATCTCTAAAATATAAGGGACCTGTCCTAAACATAAAAATACCATATTCAAAGCTACAAATTAACAACTATTATCACAGTCTAGTCAGTATTTAGACTTCTGTGGTTGTCTCATAAATGTAGTTTTCTATTGGATTGTTTAAATCAGTATCCAAAGTCCAAATATTCCATATAATTATGTCTCTTAAGTTTCTTTTAATCTATAGATTCCCTTTGCCTCTGATTTTCATTGGCTCTTTATTTAATATAAAAAGCAGACTTTGCTCTGTGGAGTTTTCTAAATTCTAGATTTTGCTGGTTGCATCCTTCTGGTGTTATTTAATATGTTCCTTCCCCTGTATTACTTGTAAACTGGTAGTTACATCTAGAGGCTTAATATGATACTGTGTGTGTGTGTGTGTGTGTGTGTGTGTGTGTGTGTGTGTGTGTGTGTTGTTTGGTTTGGTATGGTTTGGTTTGAAAAACTATGCCATAGGTGCAAAGCCAAGGTTTAAGCCCACTCTGGATCCAGAGTCTGTGCTCCTAACTACTCTATGATACGTCCTCACAAAGGTATGTCAACCCATTCTTATTAAAGCTTAGTTGCCCACTGCCCACCTCCCCAAGGCTTTCATTATACCACTGAGTTGTCACAGAACCTTAGTCTTCCATTGCCCATGATAGAATATTACTTCGTATGTAATCTTTTTCATAACGTTTATCATATCTCAAGATACTGAAGCCAGTTATCAGTGTATTTCATCACTAGTATTTTGAACCAAAATGATGTGTTTTATGTTTGGATTTCCAGTGTCTTGCCAATATATGATACATAGTGTTGACCTTAAACGAATAGATTGCCGGTTGTTTCTCCAGCAAAAATGGGTTTATTTGGGATCAGCAAAATATTGCAGTATGGGGTCTGCAACCATGATGAGCCACGTGCAAGCCCCCCGCAACAAGGAGAGGAGGGCTCATATAGAAGGGAAAAGGAAGTTGGGAGGGCTGTAGTAAACAAAGAGTCCATTGGAGGAATTGAGAGTTCAAGGTATAGTGGTTTTTCATTGGCTGAGTTGTGAGTCTCTCAGGGTCTGAGATCTTGCAAGGTAAGAAAAGGAAGTCTTCCTTCATCCTGTTGAGCTCTGCTATCATTGGAGCTTCTCCTTCTAGCCTCCCAACTCTATTTTAATTGAGGTTTCTATTTATTAATTTTTACAGTAGTGAAACCGTACTAATAAGTATTTGTGGAGGAAATGTATAAATGAATGAATGAATACAGGATTGACTGAAATAAAGATGCTTAAAAAACACATGATATCTAGGCAAAGAGGGATTAAGACAATAAGTTGAGAGTCATCAGTTTTAAATACCAACTACAGAATATCACAGGATCCCAATCCAGAATCCTAAGCAAATCATGATATATTTTTGACATGTTAAAAATAACAAAAATAGGGGCTTCCCTGGTGGCGCAGTGGTTGAGAGTCCGCCTGCCGATGCAGGGGACACGGGTTCGTACCCCGGTCCGGGAAGATCTCACATGCCGCGGAGCGGCTGGGCCCGTGAGCCATGGCCACTGAGCCTGCGTGTCCGGAGCTTGTGCTCCGCAACGGGAGAGGCCACAACAGTGAGAGGCCCGTGTAACGCAAAAAAAAAAAAAAGAAAAAAAGTAAAATCTGCCAATTAGGGTTCTTCTATTGTAAATGATATAAAACAACTTTGGATAGATTTTTTAAAAAGGAAATTTATTACAAATACAGAGTCCTGAGAAGTAATATCAGGGTGGGGATAGCAGTCTTGGAAACGGGGGAGACACAGGAATGTCAAGAGCACTTACAGTACCTCCACAGGAAAGAAACTGACTCTCATGTTCTGCTTATTTTGCCCACTCTGCTCAAGATTCAACTTCCAGGGAGGGATCATCACATCATGAAAATTTGGTCTCATCCCTAACCTTAGCCTGGGGGAAGGCAAGGTCCCTGACTTATAGTCCCACTAGATTGCATCTCATTGAAAAGAATTCCTCCAAAGCAAAAACGGTGTTCTTAAAGAAGGCAAAATATAGTTTTTCATTTTCTCTCTAAGATTTCCAGAATACCAATATGTCCAAAATATTTCAGAGGTAACTATGCTGAAAATATAGCCACAAACTAGACAAATATGAAATCTGCCTTTTTGAAGTTAAGAAAAAGGACATGTGTGGCAATTGTTTTAAAAGGGCAGGCAGAGAGCACTGTAGAAACATACAGCAGGAGTAACTAATTCAACCTGGGTATTCAGAGAGAAATAAACGTATAATATGAATCCTGAAAGATGAGTAAGAGTTGCCTAAATAATGGAGGGGTGAAGGGTATACCAGGATAAAAAAATAAAATGAGCTTGAAAGTCCTCAGGCAAGACAATGAAGTCCCTTTACTGAAAAGAGACAAGCATGATAGAGATGAAGGAAAGAAATGGAGTGAACAATACAGTTGAAGACCTAGAGAGGAGCCACACCAGGGAGAATCCTGTGAGGATTTTGGATTTGATGTAAATGATAAGGAAAATTATCATAAGGTTTTTTTCTTTGTTTTTTTTCTTTTTTTTGCGGTACGCGGGCCTCTCACTGTTGTGGCCTCTCCCATTGCGGAGCACAGGCTCCAGATGCACAGGCTCAGCGGCCATGGCTCATGGGCCCAGCCGCTCCGTAGCATGTGGGATCTTCCCAGACCAGGGCACAAACCCGTGTCCCCTGCATCAGCAGGCAGACTCCCAACCACTGCGCCACCAGGGAAGCCCTATCATAAGGTTTTAAATAATGATGTAGACTAAGAGTTTTGCAACACTTTGGCAGCACTATGAAGAATGGTTCAGATGGACAAGAGTAGAAATAGGAAGACTAATTCAACTAGTAGTCATGAGAATTGAGAGAAATGGACTAATTTGAAAAACACTAATAGAGTACAAGGGGCACAACAGATAAAAAGGATGGTGACAGGTGAGGAGAAAAAACAAGTCAAGAGAGTTTCCCATTTCTGGCCTGAGCCACAGGAAGGAGAGCAGGGCCATTTGTTGAAATAGGATACACTGAAGAAACAGCAAGAGTTCTATAAGGAAGATGGAGCATTTAGTTTTGATTTAGTTAGTTTGGCATACTTGTGAACCAAGTAGGAATGACAAGTAGGTACTTGGAATATGCAACACAATTTTTCAGGCAGCTATTATAAAAAATAATGGATTTGGCAGTTGTGATGGTATCTGAGGCTAAATCTGGACTCAGCAAGAAAGAGCACATGATTGATTAGCCATGTCTGCCATTAGCTCAGAACTAGGGACCGATCCTGCCAAATACTTGCTGACACCAGGCTGGAAACTTCACTTGGCTATAGCATCTTCTTAAAGGACTAGTTAGTTGATAGTCAAGTCAAAATAATTTTGATATAAATAATTTTTATGCCTCAAATCTTATTTATGCCAATATGATATGTTATATATTTATAATATATGACCTATCTCTTTTTTAATCTAATGGTATTACCTGCTCATATTTTGACAGAGCTGTCTGGATTTATAATTATGTTTTTAAAAATTCTGTATATTTACATTTACACAGTGGTTGAGACATTTCACATGCAATAGTTCTAGTAACTTTTCAATATTGGCATACAAATGTTTATTACTCAAACAAATACACTTCTTCTCTGAAAAACAGCTGATTGCAACAAGATACATTTTGCTCCAAGGTTGTCCCTCTCTGTGGTTCAGTTGAGATTTGCATGTGAACAGACCTTGCTTGAACTACATCCACCTCAGAGTCAGCGCTGCACAGGGGTCTGAATGTGTGAGCTTTACTTCCCCATAGGTGAAGAATTACAGCAGCAAAAGAAAGGCAATGGAGAAATAAGGAAAGTATCAATTTTAAGACAAAGCATTCAACCTGGATGTTAAATCTGAAAGGATCAGGGGCAGAAAAGAAGGAAAAGATGTGGGCAGAGATCCCAGACTATCAATTATTGGGGTAGAAATTATCCTTTGCCTTATAATGGCAGACATACCCCAGGGGTCATGTTCAATCACCTCAAGAACACTACAGCTGGATTTCACTGGCAAGATGACTAATAGACAATTAGGGCACAACGGGTATCATTTATTTTCTGACCATATCTCTAATTTGTCATTCACTTGTATCCTTAGACGAATAACTCACTGTTTAGTCAGTCTTTTTGGTAATTATACGTTTTTGGTAACAGTTTCTTTAATTAATTAATTAATTAATTAATTTTTGGCTGTGTTAGGTCTCCGTTGCTGCATGTGGGTTTTCTCTAGTTGGGGCGAGCGGGGGCTACTCTTGCTCTAGGTGAGCAGGCTTCGGTAGTTGTGGCTCACGGGCTCTAGAACACAAGCTCAGTAGTTGTGACGCACGGGCTTAGTTGCTCTGCAGCATGTGGGATCTTCCCAGACTAGGGCTTGAACCCGTGTCCCCTGCATTGTCAGGCGGATTCTTAACTACTGTGCCACCAGGGAAGTTCTAAGGAAACAGTTTTTTGTTACCTAAATATACCCATGACAAACACCAAAATGTTAGATTATGAAGAGACTATATATTAAATTTATTAGAACAGAAACTACTTCTCTCAATTAATCAATTTAAATGCTATTAGGACATTATCGTTAACCAATATCACTCTTTAGATGGTTACAGTTGATGTTACAGTTTCTAAGAACATCTTTTATAGTTTTGTTTTGTTTTTAATGAAAAATGAATATTGAGTAAGAAAAGACTGTAATTTAAATAAGAGTGTGGTAAAACAAAGCTCTAGGAAAAATTACTTACCACCTGGATGAAAACGTCACAGAAGCAAGGCTTCACTGAAATTTGAAGGAACCAATTATTTTAATAGGATAGTGTTCTGATATAAATACAGGCCTAGGTAAAACTGATTTTTTTCATAATCTGCTATTGGTGTTTTTGTTATTGGCTTCAAAAGCATTGTTGTGATAATAAACCAGTACCTCCAGTCCTGCAAGCTGAGCCACTTAATAGAAACCTATAAATAAACAGGATTCATAAAGACTCCTGTCTGCACATATGGGATTATTGGATTTGAGATCAATGATCTTCCTTTCACCACATCCACAAGTCATTTGTAACCACAGGAAACTTATTTTACTTAGGATGATCAATATTTCCTAGAAGTGTAAGAGACACCCATGTTAATGCAAAAAAAGGAAGTAATATTGAGAAAATAGAGCTCTTAGGAGCAATCCAGTGGCCAACTATCTAGAACATCAAAAATGTGTTTTTAATAAAGTGTGTGAGGATGATTTGTTCTATAATTGTCCAGTACAGAATGCTATCAAAAACACGTTACCTGAGAGAAAAGTTGGAGTGTGCTCTCCTAAGTAACTGCTTACATATAACAAATTACTTTTCCTAATAAAAAAAGAAATGGCTAAAATTATCAGTGTAAAGATTCTATCATAGCAGATATAATTTTTTTCAAATAAAAGGAATTTTTCTTTAAAAATAATTTAAAATTGTATATGTGTTCATTTTAAATTGTCGAGACCCCTTGATTTATCAAACTTACCAGAAAAGTTATTAATTCTTTCATTCTTGATTCTGTTATCTAAGTTTCATGGTCTTTATGTGCTTTGTCTTTCAGCTGAAAATTATAAAATAAAAATGAATTTTTTCTTTCTTAAAAACCAATTGTAGAACCATTATTGTGTAGGTGACATGAAGTCACTACACCAACTGAAATATAAATCAATCCAGTGATTTTTATTATTAACAAGTTCTGCTTACATTCCATCCTCATAAAGTGTTTAGAAGCTGTCTGATTTTCCTAAGGACAAAAACATTGTTTTGAAAATAATGTCTGAATTTAAGATAATGTCTGAATTTAAATGTCTGAATTTAAGAAAAATGAATAAGAAACAATAAAATGACAGCGATTAAGTAACAAGTGTCTTGAATTTTGGAGCAACTCATATGAATTATATTCATCAAAAATTACCTATTCTTAAATGCTCTGGCACTGCTCACAATGGCCAATCAAAAGAAATAGGTAACAATATGACTTCCTTCCACTGTGAATTCCAAAAGAAACAAATATTGAAATCTCAAAATGATGCTATTCTTGAGTTTATCCCTGAGGATTACTTTATTTGAGAAAAATACTGATGGTGAAAGTCAAAAAATACCCTGCCAAAATGCATGCAGCAGAGACCAAAAAATTTTGAATTCAAGTCCTAAATCCAGTTACTCCAAATCCAAGATATTTTCTCTGTGTCATACTGGATACCTCCCTTGTTTTCTCACTTTCAACACAGCTGCCATACTCCTAGCTTCCTCACCCAAATATGTTGCCCTCTGTTTAGAATTCCAGCCCAAGCACTGGTGAGAGGGTTCAGGCTCATAATTTCTAAGGGAATGTTAATAACTTTTAAACAAAGAAAAAAATGAAGGAAATTTAATAAGCAAAACAAAGCTCAATTTTATAAAAATGGCAATACCCAATCTATCACTAAAGGTTTCTAGCAATTATAAATAACCACATTGCTTAAATGATACATTTTGAAATAGACACACATTAATTATGTAATGCTTATATTAGAAAACAAATAAATGAACTGAGTGAAAGGGAGAAAGGAGAGATTCTTCAGAAAATCAGAATTCTAGTCTTCAGCAGAACTGGGGAAAAGAGAGATCTTCATTAGAACATTTCTGTGATATTGTGATTTATAATAAGAAATATATATTTGTCCTTCATCCCAATTTCTGGCACAGAGCTCCTAAAACCCTTGGAATTTCTTAAGTGTGAGAGTGCTTAAAGTTGTCTTTTGTTATGTCAGTGAAGTGACTTTTGGGCTACACTTAGATCAAGTAAGGATGGGGGCTGGTAACCAGAGGAACCAACCATGTGATTAGAAGTTTGGAAATTTCAGTCTCAACCCCTGACCTCCAGGGAGAAGAGAGGGGCTGGAAGTTGAATCAGTCATTAATGACCAATGGCCAATGATTTAATGAATTATACTTATGTAACAAAGCCTCCATAAAAACGCAAAAGAATAGGGTTTGGAGAGCTGCCAGGGTGGTGAACATGTGGAGATGCAGGGAGAATGATGCCTCTGGAGAGGACTTGGAAGCTCCATGCTCCTTCCCATATACCTTGCCTTATGCATCTCATCCATATGACTGCTCTTTTTTTAAATTAATTTTTATTAGAATATAGTTGCTTTACAATGTTGTTTTAGTTTCTGCTGTAAAGTGAATCATCTATACGTATAATTATATTCCCTCTTATTTGAGTTTCCTACCCATTTAGGTCACCACAGAGCATTGAGTAGAGTTCACTGTGCTATACAGTTGGTTCTCATTAGTTATCTATTTTATACATAGTATCAATAGTGTATATATGTCAATCCCAATCTCCCAGTTCATCGCCCCTCCACTGCTTTTCCCCCTTGGTATCTGTAGGTTTGTTCTCTACTTCTGTGGCATATGACTGTTCTTGAGTTATATTCTTTTATTAAAAAAATGATATTCTAGTGAGTAAATGGGTTTCCTGAGTTCTGTGAGCCATTTTGGCAAATCAATCAAACACAAAGGGGGTTGTAGGAACCTCTAATTTAATCCAGTCAGTCAGAAACACAGGCGACAATCTGATCTTGTGATTAGCATCCTGAGTTGGAGAGTCATTAGAACCTACAGTTTGTCAGACGCACAGGTAATAACCTGGGTTTGTGATTGACGTCTAAAGTGAAGGGTGGTCTTGTAGGAATGAGCCCTTTACCTGTGGAATCTGATACCATCCCCAGGTAGATAGTATCAGAATTGAATTGAATTCTCAGACAGCCTGCTGGCTGCAAGCATTGCTTGTTGGTGTGGAGAAGCTTCCATACACACACACACACACACACACACACACACACACACACATGCACACGCACACGCACATGCACACACACATGTATTAGAATTGGGTCCAGAAACCTGAAAGCAATTTTAAGACATACAGTGAGACAGTGAGTGTTGCAGGTATTGTTGGGTGCTCTCTGTTACCCCTTCCTTTTTTTTTAACATCTCGAGACAATGAATTCTAGAAAATCTACAAAGTATATTTGTTAATTCTTTCTGGAAAATGTATGTATATGAATAGAAAGTAATATTTATGTAAAGCAAATTGCTTGTCATTTTGAGGCTAAAGAATAAAGCTCATTTTTGCTCACTAGTCAAAGGAGACCAGGGAAATATGTATCCTATCAGTTTTATCGAATTCAATAAAATGTTATTTTCTGTTTTGTATAGGGATATTTATGAAATTGATTGCCTCATTTGTGAAGAAGAGCATGTTAAGCAAATTAAGAAAAAAGATGGTATTGTAAAGGCATAAGGTTAATTTCAGCACTAACCCTTTTAGAAAAATCATAAAAGTGAAACAGTGGAACTGAAAGTAATGATGTTTTATGGCAATAAAGACTTAACAATATTTAGGGGAACCAAAGAGCTTTAAAACAATAAGGTCAACATAGCGAATATCACATGAACAAATAGTTAATTTATTAATAATATATTATTTTATGGAATATACTTCTTAGGCTTATATGTCATATAAACAGAAAGAAATTCTTTAAGTGATTTATCTTTAAAGGGAAAGAAGAAAATCCAACCAAGTGGAATATAATCTTGCATAAAGGAGAAAACTAGCAAAGGATTCTGGGTTCCTTCCATTCTGTGATTCTCATATGACAGGAGGAAAAATACACAACGTCACTTAAATGAACTGAACTTTTCAATCACTAGACATTTTTTCAAAGTGAAAATCACTATGCTAAAGAGAAATGAGAGTCTTGGAATAATGAAACATCCCATGAAAAATAAATGAAAGAAAAAGACATGTCTAATTACAAGACTCAGATATCTTCATTTGGCTTTTGAGATAAGAATTTTAGACTATGAACAACTTATTAAAATCCTTCATTTGAAATCATCCCCTAAAATTATAAGAATTTTGTTTCAAGCAAGTTTGGTAAATTCAGACCTTAATGTAAAAGTTCATTTGGATAATCCAGGGGCACTTTTTAAAAGTTAAATTATTCTTTTGTGAATGTTTCTAAATTATTAATTCCACTATACTTTAGCTTAAGGCTTAAATTTTTGGGGTCACTGACACGTTTGCAAACCCTCTGTCCTTAGAAAAATGCAGATGTACACGTGCAAAAGACATTGTATTTCCAGGGGGCACTTGGAGTCTTAGGTTTAGAATCTCTGGCTTACACCCTCATTTAACTACGTCACCCCTTTGGAGTAGGACAATTTAACAAGTAGTGTTTTTTATTTAATTTTTTTGTTTTACTAAGACAATTTAAAGAAGGTAGAAATGGCAATGGTGTATTTTGCTCTGGAGGATGGTAAACCAGTAGGATTACGCAGGTTATGCCCGATACAGAGGTATATGTCAGTGGGGGTGGAGATGGGGTGAGGGTTGAAATGATCAATTCACGAGCCTGGTAGCTGGGCTGTAGTCAGATTGGAGAAGCAGCACATTTTCGCTAATTTGCCCAGAAGGGTGCCTTTTCTATTGTTTGTGTTAGCTGCTGCCCTGCTTTCCAGGAACTCTAATTTGACTATTCTGTACAATGAGCATAAGGAAAACTTGTGTGTCTACAAAGGAGTGCACATACAAACACGTGCACACCTCCACACCAAATCGAGAGATTTTAAAAACTAAAAGTTAAAATCTTATTATTCTCAGTCTAGTTTTCATTCATTCCTTTTAATCTCATTTCTGCTTTTAGGAAGATGATTCTTTCTTTGTTCATGTTTTCAACTTGCCATTGATGATCTAGATACGATGAAAAAATATTCACCAACGTAGATTCTCTTTCTTCCTAGCAAGTATGGTCTAACAGTGAGAGGTCGTTTTTAAGTTAGTAGGAAAAAGTATTATGTATTCTACGCAGCTCTGGACACAGACTATAAGAGAAAAGAGACTTGAGATCCCTTCGGAGAGAAGTGGAATTTTTTTTTTTTTTTTTTTTTTTTTTTTTTTTTTTTTGCGGTACGCAGGCCTCTTATCGCTGCGACCTCTCCCGTTGCGGAGCACAGGCTCCGGACGCGCAGGCTCAGCAGCCATGGCTCACGGGCCCAGCCGCTCAGCGGCACGCGGGATCCTCCCGGACCGGGGCACGAACCCGCGTCCCCTGCATCGGCAGGTGGACTCCCAACCACTGCGCCACCAGGGAAGCCCGAGAAGTGAATTTTATTTAACTCTTACCTATATGTGTATGACAGCTTTGTTTCCATCGCCCACAGGGAGTTTGTATACTTAGCGTGAATCTCACTTTTCAACTTACTAGCTCTCCTGGATCAGCGCTTGTTGAAACACTTTCGACATCCCCTGATGTCAAACCTTGCCCATGCAGGAAAGCACATCTATTCTCTCTGACTCTCTGCCTTACCCAGCAACCATCCTCTGGTGGCTTCTAGAAAAACTGAAACTTTATGAGTCCAAACAATACCACTTTTGACACCTTAGTTAGGCTGTCTACTCAAGCAGAGAGCCCCGGCTGGCTGTGAGAATTCTACTGGACTTACACAGAGCCAAAATCCTCCTGTCAAGAGGAAGTCTTTCTTTCTGTGCCTTCAGTAGGTTTCCTTCAAACACAGAAGACCCCTGTGGCTCTGAGGCTTTTTATTATATAAGCAGCTATTTGTTATTTCATTCAGAAAGAATTTTCTCATGTGCCTTTATGTGTATTGTCTAAATCAAATGACATTTTATACTCAAATTTAGTGCAAAATTCAGTCTTGCTACCAATGTGCTCATGAAGCACGCAATAAATATTTATTGCTGCTGATGAGTTCAGGAACCGGAATTTGCCAGTGCCTGCTATGATCGACAGCTGCACAAGAATCAGATGTGGTCATTGTCTAGCATCGGCCCCCACGTGTTACAAAAATCTGGAGAGCCTTTCAGAATGGCTAGGGTATGGCTCTCTGCCCTCTATCCCAGGTGTTACGGGTTCAACTTCCCTGTGTTGGTCCAGCCCTGATGGCATGAAGCAGAGTTAAAGTTGTTGCAGATGCTTTTGATTCAAATTCATGCTGAGCTCTCCCTGATCAGCATGTTCCTTTGGGCGATATCACAATTTCATCTTGTTCAAGCTGTCTACGTTCCTGTTTACTTAGGTTTGAAAATGGAAATTTAGCACTCAAATTAGTACTGACAGTACAACCTGCAAGGGTTCTAAATCCTCATTTGCCTTCATTCTGAGGGACGGCACTCTTATTTTCAAAGCAATATTGCTTTATATCAAAATTGCTCTCATGGTATGAAAACATAATGCCATGGGAAAGCGTGGCATGAAAACCCTGCATTCTCAATTTTAAATGCAGTGATCTGGGAGTAAAAATCAACACCAAAGGGCATCAAATTCCTTGATCACCAGCACTGTTTCTTTCTTTTGCACTATCTGTTTTTCTCATGGGGCACAGAGGCATGTGTAAACAAGAGAAAAGATACAGTCAAGATTGTAATTCAATGGTGCATGAAGATGATGCTTTTTTTCTTAATCTATAAACGATTTCTGACCTACAAAGTTTTCTCCTGCTGGGGTTCTGGTTGCACTTTTTTATTTTTTTGATTGATTTATTTTATTTTTGGCTGCATTGGGTCTTTGTTGCTGTGCATAGGCTTTCTCTAGTCACGACGAACAGGGGCTACTCTTCATCGTGGTGTGTGGGCTTCTCATTGCTGTGGCTTCTCTTGTTGCAGAGCACAGTCTCTAGGTGCCTGGACTTTAGTAGTTGTGGCTCACAGGCTCAGTAGTTGTGGCGCACGGGCTTAGTTGCTCCACCACATGTGGAATCTTCCCGGACCAGGGCTCGAACCCATGTTCCCTGCATTGGCAGGAGGATTCTTAACCACTGTGCCACCAGGGAAGCCCCCTGGTTGCACTATTTAGAGACACAGTGTCACAACGAGCTGAGGGTGAGTCACACTGCCTCCAACAGGCAGAATTCAAGGCTGGATGGCTAATGGAAAGAAAACCTGGAAAGAGTGAACTGCTTCTCATTCTAACTCATTCCTATTGGATGGGAAACCTTGGGTAAAGTCGCTAAAAAAGTAGCCTGTTTCCTTTTGGAACAATGGTCAATTTGTATGTGAGCCATGGTGCTCACTCCTGGCTGCAAGTCAGAGTCATCTTAGGAGATTTTCAAAAATCTACATACCTGGGTGCCATCCAGACTAACGTAACTCAGAGATTCTGGGCCTGAGGCCCGGGTACTGGTGTGATGCAGTGCTCCCCAGGCTCCTGCAGTTGCCCGGATCAGCAGGACCTCACGCTCTCTTTATCCAGACAGACCAGCAACTCCCTGTTTTCCACTCCACGCCTCACATGAGATGTCAGTGTTAAATGGCACCTCCAATTCGTGACACATTTTGGGATTCTGCATCCAAAATAGACTTGTCTCTTACTGGAGTCCTTCTTGCAGCCAGCTTCCACCTCTGCAAACTTCCATCCACTTTCTTGCATTCAAAAATTAATTCCCATCTCTTATCTTATTGACTCATTTTGAAGGATTTCTACCTTTTTCCCGATTTACTAGCATTTTCATGGTGTCTTGAGAAAGAGAAGAGACCTAAGTATTGAATCCACCGTGTTTAACCGGACACATTTCCCCTTCTAGGTGTCTCTTTGAATTTCTCATTATCTTTGGAGGGACATTGCTACATGTCCTGCTTTCCCTGATTTGCCAGCTCCCCAGCCTCCACTAGAGAGCGCTATTGCTACCCATCTAAGAAAATTGTATGCTGCGCCTTCAATCCTCATATTTCTCAGAGAGGCCAACTCACCTGTTCACATCTTTAGTCATTTCTAGTGTTGTGGGGAGGAAGAACATTCCATGTTATTCTAGAAGCATCCTTTTCTCCTTGTACCTCCATTCCACCTCCCTAGATCTGTCAATGCCCTCTCTTTTCAGAGCTCTCCTTCACAAATCATTCTCATATTCCACCTTGCGAGAGGTCTTTCAAACTTTCCACATACAGCTCCCTGTTACAACCAGTTTAAGGGAGAAATAGTAAAAATTTCCAAAGATTTAGGAAGGGAATTAGAATTTTTAAAAAAGAGGAATCTTTTTAAACAGTGCTAGAAACCATTCTTTTCTATCTTAAAAGAAATCCTGTAAAGATGAAAACTTAAAAGGGCCTAGAGTTCTTGTTGACTTTTTTAAATAAAAACAATGAAATATGTGGTCAAAAAATTCATAGAACTGAAAGTTAGAACATGAAATTGGGAAGTTTTCCATCACTCCCATAAACCTCTGCCCCAAGATTAACTACTATTAATTAAATGTTAATATTTTGTTCCTCATATATTCATGAATACAGAACTGTTTTGCTAAATAAAAGGAATTGTACTACTAACTCTGCTTTGCAACTTCTTTTTTCATTTAATATAATGTGAAAGTGTAGCAATAACTCAAACTTGCATGTTCAACTTGGTAACTATGGAAATGTCTACAGGGAGTAAATAGGGAATACTTGACCATCATGAAGAAATGCACAATATCCAACCAATATTATTTTATCTTTGAAAAATCTGAAAGCGGCTCTAAAAAGAAAACTTTTGCAAAAACTTATAAACTTCTTCTGTCTCAAGTTATTTCTCAGTGTTGGTTTAATTATAATTTTAATTACATTTTTCTTACTTTGTTTCAGTGTTAACAGTAATGGAAAATTCATATGGATTACTGATGCTACCTCTAGAGAGATACCTGAATTCAGCTCAAAACAAAGGCACCCTGATCTGTAAACACTTTAATAAACTCACTGAAGCTTAATGACTTCAATTGTTTTCATCACCACATATGTCCCTAAAACCACTCTAATTACATATGTTTCACCATAGAAACAAAAATAATTATTTTTACTTCAAGATTTTGAAGCTTTACCAGTGTCGAAAATAAGAGCGAGCTAAACACAATCTACATGCTTAACTATATTTTCAAAGATTTGAAATTCTGGTTTGTATTTAGAAGTTCATTATAACTTTATGTCATGTGTATATAGTCATATATATGTATGAGTATATTATACATATATTTATATTCCATATAACATTTACACACACACACACACACTTTCTGGTTCTTGGAAAAATGGAAATGAAGGTCACTGGAGAGCTGAGTTGACTTTTTTTTTAGAGCCTCAAATTATCTTTTTAAGTATCGTCTTTTTAGATATAATCATACAATCCTTTGATTTATAAAAAATCAACACATTCTGGAAATTTTAAAAATTAAATGTAGTTTGTTAAATTAGTGATTTTCAGAGCAGGTCTGTGTAAAGCCTGAGGAGTAGATGCCAACCAGAGGTCTGATGGTGGTGGGTGTGGGGACCAACTTTTGTCCTGTTATTGAATCTTTAAACATATAGCCACTTCATACAGAAGAATCTGTTAGGCCTGGTTAGCTGGGATGTCACCAGGTATATAACGAGGGAGTTTGGATTTTAACAGATGATCCCAAACCACCTACCCATCCCCCTTTCACTTAGAGTTGTAAAGAAATGTGTCACAGGTATTAGACCTGGGAGATGCAGAAGAAAGACTTTCTCCTCAAGAGTCCACACTGGATTTTGCTCATCTGGAAACAAAAGGGGATATGATCACATTATAGAAACTAAACATCTCAGAGGTTAAATAACTAAAACTATGTGACAGTTCAATCCCATCAAATAGTTCTTGAAAACGTATACTGTGTCCAGAACAGGGCTAAACTACAGGGTTGACTAAAGGAAGCAGTGCTCTTCTGTACTTTAAAATCTGAGCTAGTTGCAGAAATTTGTTAAAACATGAATCAACTAGAGAACAAAAATCATTTAATTTTGAGTATTAGAATTGCAAATTGTTGATTTCTGCCTATAGGCCATTGCTGTGCTGGTTATAAAACAAAGAGCAAAAATGGACATGGTGTCTCTACCCTCATGGAATTGTTAGTCTTATTCTCCCTCATTGCCTCTGTTTCTCCACTCCAGAGCTTAGCCATCCTAACTCCTGTGGTTTCCCTCCTGGACTCTCCCCACAACCCCCAATCTGTCCCCCTTCTTATGCAGAGCAATCACTCTAAAGTCCTGGGTGGCAGTCATCATGGAAGTCCTCACTCAGCTTTGCAGGCACAGAAGTGACCTACAATAAATAGGGATTTTCCTCATTCTCTCTTTTCTCTAAACTCCTCATCTGTGTCGTGTATATACGACAGACAAATCCCAACATACTTCTGAAAGTGGATCCCTGCTGCTGGACCATTGGTTGACAGTTATGTGCATACAGGTAGGAATTATGAGATGTGAACCTGCTTTTTTCAGGAATAAGTCTATAGGGATAATAGAAAAATTTGATAACTTTAAAATTCCCAAAGAATGATAACATGGAAATTGAGCAGTTGTGGTTATAAGAAGGCTGTAGCCATAACTGAGTTTCGAACTATGTTGGAATACTACATATTAATAAGGTACAGATAAAAGTTTAGGAAAGAAATACCTTCCTCATTGCTAAATACGTAGGAGTGATATGCCTTGATTTTCACTTGTGCTGTGACTGCTTGTTTCTGGTTGGTGCTGTGTTTGCAATCAGATCAGCTGTGATTAATTAACTCCATTAGGAAATTCAAGTATGAAATATTTCAAATGAACTCAAAGTGCATATTTGAAAATTATAAATGGTCTTAAACTTTTAAGCCAATCCATCATCTTCTCCAGAACTATGTTTTCCCCAGTATTAACGTTGTCTCCAATTATGCACATTTTTGCACATGACTGTTAACTACAGGTTTCACAGGGAAAAGTCTCAGGCTCAAATGTGCAGTTTTAAGATAATTTATCCATCATTTCTTTTTATAGCAGAGTTATGAGAATAAATGCACACAACTTCCTCTCTGTGGCTTTGGTACTGCCATTCTTTCTAGTTTCTCTCATTTCTAAGATCTGCCTTTCAGATTTTCTCTAAGAAACCATGCTTCAGGAAGCATAGGTGAAGCCCTAGCTGCCTCACCTTGCGATTCATCACTGCATTTGCACGCAGTTCACACTCCCTCTTTGCTGTTCCCAGTTAATGATGAGCATGGCATGGGTGTTAGTCCCCACCCTTTCCTGCCTGCTCAGGACTCATCCAAAAGATACCTTTGTTCAGGGACTTCCCATTGGTTTGGTCAAAATTTTTTGAGAAGTGAATTGCATGTGATGTTTTTCCTACCCAATCCTTCCATCTCTTTCACAGGTATCAGATCCACATCTAATTGTATAATTCCTCCCCTCCTTCTCCTTTACCCTCTTCCATTTATCCTTTGCAGGTGATTTCCCCACTAAATCTCTTGCACATCTAATTCAGTCTGCTTCTTGGAAAACCTAAACTAACATTTTCTTTTTTTATAGTTTTTTTTCAATTGCCCCTTAAATGTTAAAGTTTCCCATGGTTCCATCCTCCACTCTTTTTACTTCATACCATAACTCACTTTAATTACTTCCTTATATACAACATAGTATCCATTTATTAATAGGTGCCAAATATTTATCTTAGGCACAAATCACTTTCTGGGCAACTGGAAACTATTACACATTAGGTATCTTCATTTGAAAGACCTACAGGCAACACAGAATCAGGCGAAATCTGAATGCAGCAGAATGGAGGAGGGGTGCTGTTCTGTGAAGCAAAATTCTGTACCTTGAAAGGCAAGATCCCTTTTCCTGACTACTGCTTGGCTTCAATAACTCTGGTTGGGAGTCAGGAATAAAATTAACACTTTTTCCTCTTCCTTAAGATAAGAAATTGAAAAAAATCTAACGAGGTGAAACTGAGCAACCCATAAGAAAAAATATGTAGACAGTGATTTTGGAGGGCACCCTAATAACACAACTGAGTTCCTGCTGGATCAGATCTTCCAGCAAAGCCTATCAATGGACAACTCCCGCCATGACCTCAAGGCTTCCATGTCATTTTTTTATGGTTTGTTTTAAAAAGGAATGAACAGCCAAAAAATTGTCAACTCCTAAGTGTAAGAATAGAATAAAAACATTTTTCCATAAGCTAGGTTCAAGATGTTTAACTTGCATTCATCTTTTATCAGGGAGGACAGAGAAGGGGGAAAGGAGTAAATAAAGAGAAAAAAACAGTGGATACAGGAGAAATGAGACCCACAGGAGAGACAAGGGAACACCCAGATGGAGAGCTCTGCCTAAGACTCAGAGAACAATAATCCCACTAGGGGCACAAAGAGCTCCTGGAAGGAACCCTCACTGGGTAAAGATAAGAACAGAGGTTGATGTACATGACCAAACAAAAAATAGAGTTTAGAGTATTTATACAGTTCTCTTAGATGGTTTGGGAAGAATAAGAATACCTGATGGAATTCAGGAAATGACAATAATTAGCTCTAGGATTATTTTTTTTAAAAGGAAATATTATCATAAAACATAGCCTAGAAGAGAACTATGTGAATATAATCACAATAAGATAAAAGTGGAATATTGATTTAACAAAAAATTGTGATATTAAAAATTAAAAGATTCATGAAAGTATATTAACCTCATTAAAAATATTTATACAGGTATCTTCAAAGGATTATTACTCAGCCATAAAAAGGAATGAAATTGTGTCATTTGCAGAGACGTGGATGGACCTAGAGACTGTAATACAGAGTGAATTAAGTCAGAGAGAGAAAAACAAATATTATATATTAACAGATATATGTGGAAGCTAGAAAAATGGTACAGATGAACCAGTTTGCAGGGCAGAAATAGAGACACAGATGTAGAGAACAAACATATGGACACCAAAGGGGAAAAGGGGTGGGGTGGGTAGGATGAATTGAGAGATTGGGATTGACATATTACACTACTATGTGTAAAATAGATAACTAATGAGAACCTACTGTATAACTCAAGGAACTCTACTTGGTACTCTGTGCTGACCTAAATGGGAAGGAAATCCAAACAAGGGGATATATGTATACTTATAGCTGATTCACTTTGCTGTACAGCAGAAACTGACACAGCAGTGTAAAGCTATTATACTTCAATAATATATATATATTTAAAACATATATATACATAATTCAAGTATCTTAAAGCAAGATGGCTGTTCACTAGGACAGATGTTCTCAAACATTAGTGGGGATCAGACTCATCCAGAGGGTCTGTTAAAATGGGAATTACTGGATATCAGCCTCAGTAGTCCTGGGGTGTGACCGAAGAATGTGCATTTCTTATAGGTTCCCGGGTGATGCTGCTGCCATTGTCTGGGACCCACGCTTTGACAAACACCGCTAAAGGATACTTCACTTGCTGTGCTAGATTGACTGAAGCATCCCTTGTAGCAGGGCTTACTTTTAATAGATGTTTAACAAAGATGCTTGGGATATGACAAACATTCTTAAAATGCAATAATCAAAGCCTTACTTCCTCCTCCCTTGCCCCATATTTGCTCACTCCTTTTAATCCCTTGCTATCTCCTAAGGGAAAATAATTCTTGCCTGATAAATAAAAAGAGATCCAGTTAATCTACATTGTAAAACGTGACTCTGGGGAAAGACCATAGAAAAGTAATAGTTGGTTTTATATATATATATATATATAAATCATTAGAGAAATGCAAATCAAAACTACAATGAGATATCATCTCACAACGGTCAGAATGGTGATCATCAAAAAAATCTAGAAACAATAAATGCTGGAGAGTGTGTGGAGAAAAGGGAACACTCTTGTACTGCTGGTGGAAATGTAAATTGATACAGCCACTATGGAGAATAGTATGGAGGTTCCTTAAAAAACTACAAATAGAACTACCATACAACCCAGCAATCCCACTACTGGGCATATACCCTGAGAAAACCATAACTCAAAAAGAGTCATGTACCACAATGTTCATTGCAGCTCTATTTACAATAGCCAGGACATGGAAGCAACCTAAGTGTCCATCGACAGATAAATGCATAAAGAAGATGTGACACATATGTACAATGGAATATTACTCAGCCATAAAAGACACAAAACTGAGTTATTTGTAGTGAGGTGGACGGACCTAGAGTCTTTCATACAGAGTGAAGTAAGTCAGAAAGAGAAAAACAAATACTGTCTGCTAACACATATATATGGAATCTAAGAAAACAAACAAACAAACAAAAATGGTCATGAAGAACCTAGGGTTAAGACGGGAATAAAGACACAGACCTACTAGAGAATGGACTTGAGGACACGGAGAGGGGTAAGGGTAAGCTGGGACGAAGTAAGAGAGTGGTATGGGCATATATACACTACAGATGTAAAATAGATAGCTAGTGGGAAGCAGCCGCATAGCACAGGGAGATCAGCTTGGTGCTTTGTGACCACCTAGAGGGGTGGGATAGGGAGGGTGGGAGGGAGGGAGATGCAAGAGGGAAGAGATATGGGAACATATGTATATGTATAACTGATTCACTTTGTTATAAAGCAGAAACTAACACACCATTGTAAAGCAATTATACTCCAATAAAGATGTTACAAATATATATATATATATATATATATATATATATATATATATATATATGTAATTTAAAACATGCCAGATAAGTGAATGTGTTTGTTAATTTTGACTCCTCATGTAGATTCCTCACTTGGGAAAAGACAAGTACATGGAGAAGTGCTGTCTTCCTGAATCATCCAACGGATGATGAAAGTAAAGAACATAGAATTTTGAAGCTGAAACAGTAGCCTTTTTTTCCCCCAAGAATTAAGTTTTAACTATTATCTAAGGGTAAGAAGTCAGAAATGAGTATAGAATCAGCAAAGAAGGGCTTTGTGTGAATTGATCTCTGCTTGATTCCCAAACCCACAGGAACAGTCTTGGAACATTCAGCCAGATGCAAGTAGAATTAACCTATATTCATCTCTGTGCTCCAAGGGGGAATATATCATCCTTAAGTACCCAAAATAAAAATCACTGAAATAATAAATGTAAGCAATCCTACCAAAGTATGCTAATTCTTAATAGTAACACTTATCACTCTTAAATCATTTCCTACTTCGGTGCTCTTTTTCAATAATGTATTTTGTGGCTACCAGTTTTCTGCACATAAAACTACAATGTAGCATTTGGGGGAGGAGGCAGGGGGATTGCTTCCATCATAAGCCATCATGTTTTTCTAGTGTTTTCACTACTTTTCCAAAGCACTTTCACATCTGTTATACCTATAGTTTTACTTTCAGAGCCGAGAAGAAATACTTTGTTTTGGTTTCTTGGGGAATCCTTGACTTACTGTATTTCCTAAAAGTAGTGCAAGTTTATTGAGGGTTAAGTCTCCAGTCCGTCTTCGATCTAATTATTTAAGTACACACTTCAAGGTTAATCTCCTCTAGCACTTAGCTCTCCCTAGAGGCACCTACAGAAGCTAGGAAACAAGATGGTCCAAATTCCTTCACTACGCAGTTATGAACAAATCAGCAACCTTCTTCTCCTACTTGAGCAAATACTAAAAAGAGTAGAGGCTAAGCATGAATCCCATTTCATGTGGAGATGATTCAAAGAATTGTAGAAGTGAGTGGATGCTTGTCATTACCTCTCAAACAAAGCAGCCCTTCTCTTATAGATAGGCTCCTGTGGGATGCTTCCCAGAAAGTGTGTCGCTAATTTCAAAGTAGCTGTAAATGGTGGAATGTGTTACTCCATTCCCAGCTTAATTTTAATTTCTCATGTCTTTTCAAACACGAAAGAGAAAGATGTGAGCTGCATAGTGGTAGAGGACTCATATTTGCTTACTTCCTTTCAATAGATGCCATATGCATGCATAGTTCTTAACTTTATGATTATTACTTTATTTTTTTTGGTCATAAGCCTTTTAAGAATCTAATAAGCACAGAGAACTATATTCAATAGGATATTCAATATCCTATGATAAACCATAATGGAAAATAATATTTAAAGAAAAATGTGTATATATGTATAACTGAATCAGTTTGCTGTACAGCAGAAATTAACACAACATTGTAAATCAACTATTCTTCAATAAAAATGATATTGAAAAAAAAAAAGAATCTAATTAAACACTCAGACCACTTGCTCCCATCCAAACCTAAAAACAACATTTTGCCTACTATTCCAAGAGATTCATAAATGCCTTGAAGCTCCTTTCTGAGCCTCAGTTTAATAATTTCTGATAGTGATAAATGCACCAATCCTGAAGATAAAATAAGTTCCAGCCTTAGCCATGTCACTTACTACCTCTTTAGCTTTGTGCAATTTGAGCTTTGAAGTTTTCAGGTTCTTCACTTGCAAAACCGACACCATAATGTGTGTCTTACCTTCTTCACAGGAGTATAAAGGTAGGAATATGCCTAGAATTTTAATTGTCATGGCAGCCACCACACCTGAAAGTTCCTGATCTTCCTGTGGGAAAACATCCTTCCCACCTGTGAAATGATCTTGGTGGTATGGTCAGCCAAGATGCTCCAATATTCCCTGGCCAAGTGGTGGGCACATGACAAAATGTCACACTGATAGGACACTCCCTTGAATCTTGAACGTAGTGACTTAAGGTCTAAAAATGTTTGCTTGGCTCTTTCTAACAGCAGTCCTGTGATTATTATTCAAAAGGCTACAGGTAAAAACTGGCAATTAGTTGGGAATAAAGTAAGTGGGTTTTTTTTCCCCTTCCATAACATTTTACAGGAATAAATGCATGGAAAAGAAAGCATTCATTGACTTGCAAATCTAACTCTCCCTACTAGAAGGTTCACTCTATGAAAGCAAGTACACCATAGTGCCTGTCTTTTCACTCTTAGATGCCCAGCACCTAGAAGAGTAACTAGTATACAAGCGGTATCAATAAATATTTATAGAATAAAAGGTAGGACAGAGTGAGGTGAGATCTGTGAGGTAGGCAGTGACCAGATTACATAGGATGTTCCAGACCATGGTAGAGAGTGAATTTAATTGTCTCTAACCACTAGGCAGTTTTAATCAGAGGTGACTGGATCAGTGCTTAAAGTTATACTCAATGTGTGTTCTCATACTTTTCAGATCCACACTTAATATTTATAGAAGGCACAAACACTATTCTAAAAATTAAAGCATGGAAAATTATGGAACTAGAGAAAAGACATAACCATGAGCTAAGAATTTTAAGATTACAAATCCCATCTATTTCTTCATATAAAATATTTTATGATTTGCAAAAACATTGTTATTAATAAAGATAATTTTATTAAATCCCTAGTGGAGAAGCAGGATATCTCATCTTGACAAATATCAATTCCATAAAGAAGCTTTACCTTTCTTGACACATTAATTACAGTTTGTTATTAACACCTTCTGGACTTATCTGATTCCACGGACTCCTTTTCTAATGAAAGGAAACATCATTTTCCATAGTGGTTAGAGTTGCACACATTTCCTCTGCTAGACTTCTGTGCCTATGACATTGAAGCTACAATGGCCAAGTAGTCAGGCGTACTGTCCATTCCAGCTGGTAAGTACAAGGATAGGAGAACAATATTATAAGGTTTCCAGTTCTTCCCCTCAAATAACCTGTCAATGTAATATGATGCTAATTAATTTTTTTTCATTTTTAGGACTTCATAAAATAATTCTAATATTCATTTCAAAGAATACATACATTACCTAAGAGAGTTTTTTTTTTAATAGCAATAATGATTGGGTACTTGCCCTAAATAAATTAAAATAGGCTATAGTATTTTTTAACTTTTTTATTTTGAAATAATTATAGATTCACAGTAATTTGAAAAAAAGAATAGAGAGTTTCCATGTACTTTTCTCCCTGTTTACCCCAATTGTCACATCTTAATCATAATCACTATCAAAACAAAGAAACTGGCACTGGTACAGTGTGTGCATTCGATTTTGTCATTTTATCACGTTTAAATTTGTGTTAACACCACAGCGATTAAGAAACAGAACTGTTGTATAACCACAGAACATTGTCTCATGCTACCCTTTCAGATTTATGGTTTTTATCAGGTCAGTCAGCCTTCTGAGTCTGGTAAGCCTTGAGACCCTGACCAGAAGAATCCAAAGCCTTGGTCAACGATGAGGGCTCCAACTGGTCAAACCTAGCCTTCTTGGAGTATACCTTCCGTATGCAACTGTGAAACCGGTAATCAAAATTGTGGGTACAAGTATGCATGCCTAAAAAAATAATTTGTAAATGAAAATGTTGAATCGTAAATGAAATCAACTCAGAAGGAGCTATTTTAGAGAATCCCATGAATTTGTTTTAAGTAAATAATCAGTCCTACCTATATTTTCTTTAGAAGGTTTTTTTTTTGAACTAAAGGTACAATTTATTGTTTTTATAAGTTCTCTTTTTGTAGCTTAGCACAGTAGGTGAACCTAATACTTTATAACATGTGACACAATTTGGTTATTTTTTTAACAACTTTATTGGAGTATAATTGCTTTACAATTGTGTGTTAGTTTCTGCCTTATAACAAAGTGAATCAGCTATACATATACATATATCCCCATATCTCTTCCCTCTTGCATCTCCCTCCCATCCTCCCTATCCCACCCCTCTAGGTGGTCACAAAGCACTGAGCTGATCTCCCTGTGCTATGTGGCTGCTTCCCACTAGCTATCTATTTTACATTTGGTAGTGTATATATGTCCATGCCACTCTCTCACTTTGTCCCAGCTTACCCTTCTCCCTCCCCATATCCTCAAGTCCATTCTCTACGTCTGCGTCTTTATTTCTCTCCTGTCCCTAGCTTCTTCAGAAACTTTTTTTTTTTTAGATTCCATATATGTTAGCATATTGTATTTGCTTTTCTCTTTCTGACTTACTTCTCTCTGTATGACAGTCTCTAGGTCCATCTACTTCACTACAAATAACTCAATATCATTTCTTTTTATGGCTGAGAAATATTCCATTGTATATATGTGCCACATCTTCTTTATTCATTCATCGGTCGATGGACACTTAGGTTGCTTCAATGTCTTGGCTATTGTAAATAGAGCTGCAATGAACACTGTGGTACATGACTCTTTTAGAATTATGGTTTTCTCAACGTATATGTCCAGTAGTGGGATTGCTAGGTCATATGGTAGTTCTATTTTTAGTTTTTAATGAACCTGCATACTGTTATCCATAGTAGCTGTATCAGTTTACATTCTCACCAACAGTGCAAGAGGGTTCCGTTTCCTCCACACCGACTCCAGCATTATTGTTTGCAGATCCTTTGATGATGGCCAATCTGAGTGGTGTGAGTTGATACTTCATTGTAGTTTTGATTTGCATTTATGATTAGTGATGTTGAGCATCCTTTCATGTGTTTGTTGGCAATCTGTATATCTTCTTTATAGAAATGTCTATTAGGTCATTTGCCCATTTTTGGATTGGGTTGTTTGTTTTTTTCTTATTGAGCTTCATGAGCTGCTTGTAAAATTTGGAGACTAATCCTTTGTCAGTTGTTTCATCTGCAAATATTTTCTCCCATTCTGAGGGTTGTCTTTTCGTCTTGCTTATGGTTTCCGTTGCTGTGCAAAACCTTTTAAGTTGCTTTAGGTCCCATTTGTTTATTTCTGTTTTTATTTCCATTTCTCTAAGAGGTGGGTCAAAAAGGATTTTGCTGTGCTTTATGTCATAGGGAGTTCTGCCTATGTTTTGCTTTAAGAGTTTTATAGTGTCTGGCCTTACATTTAGGTCTTTAATCCATTTTGAGTTTATTTTTGTTTATGGCATTAGGGAGTGTTCTAATTTCATTCTTTTACATGTAGCTCTCTAGTTTTCCAAGCACCACATATTGAAGAGGCTGTCTTTTCTCCATTGTATATTCTTACATCCTTTATCAAAAATAAGGTGACCATATGTGCATGGGGTTATCTCTGGGCTTTCTATCCTGTTCCATTGATCTATATTTCTGTTTTTGTACAAGGACTATAGTGTCTTGATTACTGTAGCTTTGTAGTATAGTCTGAAGTCCGGGAGCCTGATTCCTCCAGCTCCGTTTTTCTTTCTCAAGATTGCTTGGCTATATGGGGTCTTTTGTGTTTCCATACAAATTGTGAAACTTTTTGTTCTAGTTCTGTGAAAAATGCCATTAGTAGTTTGATAGGGATTGCATTGAATCTGTAGATTGCTTTGGGTAGTATAGTCATTTCCACAATGTTGATTCCTCCAATCCAAGAACATGCTATATCTCTCCATCTGTTTGTACCATCTTTAATTCCTTTCATCAGTGTCTTATAGATTTCTGTATACAGGTCTTTTGTCTCCTTAGGTAGGTTTATCCTAGGTATTTTATTCTTTTTGTTGCAATGGTAAATCGGAGTGTTTCCTTAAATTCTCTTTCAGATTTTTCCTCATTAGTGTATAGGAATGCAAGAAATTTCTGTGCATTAAATATGTATCTTGCTACCTTACCAAATTCATTGATTAGCTCTAGTAGTTTTCTGGTAGCATCTTTAGGATTCCCTAATTATAGTATCAGGTCATCTGCAAAGAGTGACAGCTTTACTTCTTCTTTTCTGATTTGGATTCCTTTTATTTCTTTTTCTTTTCTGATTGCTGTGGCTAAAACCTCCAAAACTATGTTGAATAATAGTGGTGAGAGTGGGCAACCTTGTCATGTTCCTGGTCTTAGTGGAAATGGTTTCAGTTTTTCACCATTGAGAACAATGTTGGCTGTGGGTTTGTCATATATGGCCTTTATTATGTTGAGGTAGGTTCCCTCTATGCCTACTTTCTGGGTTTTGTTTTTTTTTAATCATAAATGGGTGTTGAATTTTGTCAAAAGCTTTTTCTACATCTATTGAGATGATCATATGGTTTGTCTCCTTCTGTTTGTTAATATGGTGTATCACATTGATTGATCCGCATATTGAAGAATCCTTGCATTTTTGGGATAAACCCCACTTGATAATGGTGTATGATTCTTTTAATGTGCTGTTTGCTAGTATTTTGTTGAGGATATTTGCATCTATGTTCATCAGTGCTATTGGTCTGAAGGTTTTTCTATTGTGTGTGTAATATTTGTCTGGTTTTGGTATCATGGTGATTGTGGCCTTATAGAATGAGTTTCAGAGAATTCCTCCCTCTGTTATATTTTGGAAGAGTTTGAGAAGGATTGGTGTTAGCTCTTCTCTAAATGTTTGGTAGAATCCGCCTGTGAATCCATCTGGTCCTGGGCTTTGGTCTGTTGGAAGATTTTTAATCACAGTCTCAATTTCAGTGCTTACGATTGGTCTGTTCATATTTTCTATTTCTTCCTGTTTCAGTTTCGGAATGTTGTTCTTTTCTAAGAATTTGTCCATTTCTTCCAGGTTGTCCATTTTATTGCCATATAGTTGCTTGTAGTCATCTCTCATGATCCTTTGTATTGCTGTAGTGTCAGATGTTACTTCTTTTTCATTTGTAATTCTATTGATTTGAGTCTTCACCCTTTTTTTTCTTGTTGAGTATGGCTAATGGTTTATCAATTTTGTTTATAAAAAGAACAGCTCAGGGCTTCCCTGGTGGCGCAGTGGTTGGGAGTCCACCTGCCAATGCAGGGGACACGGTTTCGTGCCTCAGCCCGGGAAGATCCCATGTGCTGTGGAGTGGCTGGGCCCGTGAGCCATGGACGCTGCACGTCCAGAGCCTGTGCTCCACAACGGGAGAGGCCACAACAGTGAGAGGCCCACGTACCACAAAAAACAAACAAACAGCTCAAAGAACCAGCTTTTAGTTTTATTTTTCTTTGCTATTTTTTCCTCATTTCCTTTTCATTTATTTCTGATCTGGTCTTTATGATTTCTTTCCTTCTGCTAACTGAGGTTTTTTGGTTCTTTTTTCTATTATTGTTTAGGTGTAAAGTTAAATTGTTTATTTGAGATGTTTCTTATTTCTTTAGGTAGGATTATATTGCTATAAGCTTCCTTCTTAGAACTGCTTTTGCTGCATCCCATAGGCTTTGAGTCATCATGTTTTCATTTGTCATTTGCTTCTAGGTATGTTTTGATTTCCTCTTTGGTTTCTTCAGTGGTCTCTTGGTTATTTAGCAGTGTATTGTTTAGCCTACATGTATTTGTATTTTTACAGATTTTTTCCTCTAATTGATATCTAGTCTCATAGCATTGTGGTTGGAAAAGATACTTGATACAATTTCAATTTTCTTAAATTTTCCAAGGCTTGATTTATGACCCAAGATATGATCTATCCTGGAGAATGTTCCATGAGCACTTGAAAAGAAATTGTATTCTGTTGTTTTTTGGTGGAATGTCCTATAAATATCAATTAAGTCCATCTTGTTTAATATATCATTTAAAGCTTGTGTTTCCTTATTTATTTTCATTTTGGATGATCTACCCACTGGTGAAAGTGGGGTGTTAAAGTCCCCTAATATGATTGTGTTACTGCCGATTTCCCTTTTATGGCTGTTAGAATTTACCTTATGTATTGATGTGCTCCTATGTTAGGTGCATAAATATTTACAATTGTTATATCTTCTTCTTGGATTGATCCATTAACCATTATGTAGTGTCCTTCTTTGTCTCTTAAAATAGTTATTATTTTAAAGTCATTTTGTCTGATAGGAGAATTCCTACTCCAGCTTTCTTTTGAATTCCATTTGCATAGAGTATCTTTTAGATCCCCTCATTTTAAGTCTGTATGTGTCCCTAGGTCTGAGGTGGGTCTCTAGTAGATAGCATATACACAGGTCTTGTTTATATATCCATTCAGCCAGTCTATGTCTTTTGGTTGGAGCATTTAATCCATTTACATTTAAGGTAGTTATCGATATGTATGTTCATTTTACCATTTTCTTAATTGTTTTGGGTTTGTTATTGTAGGTCTTTTCCTTCTCTTGTGTTTCCTGCCTTGAGAAGTTCCTTTAGCATTTGTTGTATAGCTGGTTTGGTGGTGCTGAATTCTCTTAGCTTTTGCTTGTCTGTAAAGGTTTTAATTTTTCAACTGAATCTGAATGAGATCCTTGCTGGATAGAGTAATCTTGATTGTAGGTTTTTCCCTTTCATCACTTTAAATATGTCCTGCCACTCCCTTCTGGCTTGCAGAGTTTCTGCTGAAAGATCAGCTGTTAACCTTTTGAGGATTCCCTTGAATGTTATTTGTTGTTTTTCCCTTGCTGTTTTAATTTTTTTTCCTTTTATTTAATTTTTGATAGTTTGATTAGTATGTGTCTTGTAATGTTTCTCCTTGGATTTATACTGTATGGGACTCTCTGAACTTCCTGGACTAGATTGACTATTTCCTTTCTCATATTAGCGAAGTTTTCAACTATAACCTCTTCAAATATTTTTTCAGTCCCTTTCTTTTTCTCTTCTTCTTCTGCGACCCCTATAATTTGAATGTTGGTGCGTTTAATGTTGTCCCAGAGGTCTCTGAGACTTTCCTCAATTCTTTTCATTCTTTATTCTTTATTTTGTTCTGTGGTAGTTATTTCCACTATTTTATCTTCCAGGTCACTTATCCATTCTTCTGCCTTATTTATTCTGCTACTGTTCCTTCTAGAGTATTTTTAATTTCATTTATTGTGTTGTTCATCATTGTTTGTTTGCTCTTTAGTTCTTCTAGCTCCTTCTTAAATGTTTCCTGTATTTTCTCCATTGTATTTCCATGATTTTGAATCATCTTTACTATCATTACTCTGAATTCTTTTTCAGGTAGACTGCCTATTTCCTCTTCATTTATTAGGTCTGGTGGGTTTTCCCCTTGTTCCTTCATCTGCTGTGTTATTCTCTGTCTTCTTATTTTGCTTAACTTATTGTGTTTGGGTTCTCCTTTTCACAGGCTGCAGGTTTGTAGTTCCCATTGTTTTTGGTGTCTGCCCCCAGTGGGTAAGGTTCAGTATGTTGTATAGTTCAGTATGTTGTATAGGCTTTGTGATGTAGGGTACTGGTGCCTCTGTTCTGGTGGATGAGGCTGGATCTTGTCTTTCTGGTGGGCAAGACCGTGTCCAGTGGTATGTTTTGGGGTGTCTGTGACCTTATTATGATTTTAGGCAGCCTCTCTTCTAATGGGTGGGGCTATGTTCCTTTCTTGCTAATTGTTTGGCATAGAGTTGAGCACTGCATCTTGCTGGTCGTTGAATGGAGCTGGGTTGTACTGTTGAGATGGAGGTCTCTGGGAGAGCTTTCACCATTTGATATTATGTGGAGCCAGGAGGTCTCTGGTGGACCAATGTCCTGAACTCAGCTCTCCCCTCTCAGAGGCACAGGCCTGACACCTGGCTGGAGCATGAAGACCCTGTCAGCCACACAGCTTGGAAGAAAATGGAGAAAAAAAGAATAAAAAAATAAAATAATGTTATTAAAATAAAAATTTAAAAAATTATTATAAATAAATGATTTTCAAAAGTAATAAGAAAAACCAAAAAACCCAAAAAAATAACCAGACAAACAGAACCCTAGGACAAATGGTAAAGCAAAGCTATACAGACAAAATCACACACAGAAGCATACACATACACACTCACTAAAAGAGATAAAGGAAATATATATATATATAAGGAAGAGAGCAACCAAATCAGTAAACAAAGCCACCAATGATAATAAACTCTAGATACTAAACTAAATAAACGTAAGATCAGAAACAAATTAGATGCAGAAAGCAAACCCAAGTCTATAGTTGCTGCCAAAGTCCACCACCTCAATTTTGGGATGATTCATTGTCTATTCAGGTATTCCACAGATGCAAGGTACATAAAGTTGATTGTCGTGATTTAATCCACTGCTCCTGAGGCTGTTGGGAGAGATTTCCCTTTCTCTTCTTTGTTCGCACAGCTCCTGGGGTTCAGCTTTGGATTTGGCTCCGCCTCTGCATGTAAGTCACCTGGTGGCATCTGTTCCCTGCTCAGAGAGGATGGGGTTAAAGTACCAGCTGATTAGGGGGCTCTGGCTCACTCAGGCCGGGGGGAGGGTGGGGTATGGAATGTGGGACGAGCCTGTAGCAGCGGAGGCCAGCGTGACGTTGCAACAGCCTGAGGCGCGCCATGTGTTCTCCCGGGGAAGTTGTCCCTGAATCACGGCACCCTGGCAGTGGCGGCTGCACAGGCTCCCGGAAGGGGAGTTGTGGATAGTGACCTGTGCTTGCACACAGGCTTCTTGGTTGCTGCAGCAGCAGCCTCAGCATTTCATGCCCGTCTCTGCTGTCTGCGCTGATAGCCATGGCTCATGCCCTTCTCTGGAGCTCATTTAGGTGATGCTCTGAATCCCCTCTCCTCATGCACCCTGAAACAATGGTCTCTTGTCTCTTATACAGTTCCAGACTTTTTCCTGGACTACCTCCCAGCTAGCTGTTGAGCACTCGCCTCCTTCAGGTGTGTTCATGCAGCCAACACCAGTCCTCTCCCAGGGATCTGACCTCTGAATCTGGAGCCTCAGGTCCTGGCCCCCACCTGCCCCAGCAGGTGAGCAGACAAGCTTCTCAGGCTGGTGAGTGCTGGTCAGCACCGATCCTCTATGTGGGAATCTCTCCGATTTGCCCTCTGCACCCCTGTTGCTGCGCTCTCCTCTGTGGCTCCGAAGCTTCTCTCCTGCCACCCACCATCTCTGCCAGTGAAGGGGTTTCCTAGTGTGTGGAAACTTTTCTTCCTTCACAGCTCCCTCCCAGAGGTACAGGTCCCATCCCTATTGTTTTGTCTCTGTTTTTACTTTTTTTTTTTTTTCCCTGCCCAGGTATGTGGGTAGCTTCTTGCCTTTTGGGAAGTCTGAGGTCTTCTGCCAGCATTCAGTAGGTGTTCTGTAGGCGTTGTTCCATCTGTAGATGTATTTCTGATGTATTTGTGGGAAGGAAGGTGAACTTCACATGTTACTCCTCCATCATCTTGAAGGTTTCCTCCCAATTTGGTTAATTTTGAGTACCATTATGATAAAAATATATTAGCAAAATAAATATATATAATATTTATTTTTTAATTTCCTCATGCCACAGTATTTTTTCCATGTTTTGATATTTTGTCTATATTCTCACTTATAGATTATATTCAGCTAAAATTATTGTGAAAATAGATGATTCTTCTTATACTCTAAAAGGTATTTAAAATGTTATGGTATAGACTTCTGGTCTGAGCAAGATTGTGTAGATTATTTTTCTCTGTTTTTCCTTACCAAGTACAATTATAAACCCTGGAATAAAACATGAAGTACTAAAAGAAGGCTTCTGAAAGTGTAAAGAGGAAGGCAGACTGGTTTGGGATGCCAAGACCTGAGACACATAGCAGCAGAACATTTTACATTCCCCCCACCCATCAGAGGACAGTGGCCCACCCCCAGCATTTCTCAACCCCCAACCTAGAAAGTATAGGCAGCCCAGATAGAATCATTTCACCCTCATATCAAACAGGAGTCTCTCCAACAGCACCAAGTTAGCCTGGCATCACCAAAAAGGGGAATCAATCAGGAGTCACACTAATAGTTAATGATCAGGGAGGTGCTCTCGTGCTTTCTTAATAGGGCTTGAGACTCCCTTCCTCACCTAGAGACACTGGGCAACTAGGCAGCACCAGCAAGGAGATTCAGCCATAAAAACCAGTCCAGCATGTAAACGCACTTTGTCCCTCTTGGCCAGACACTCCTTTCTCTGAACAAGAAACACCAGGTGCACTGGTTTAGGGAAGCTACTGCTGACACCTCAGGCAACAATAGCAGGGATGAATGGGAACTTAAAGAAGACCCAATAAACCAAGTAGACCAAAAGTGCAAAGTCTTGGAAAATTAAATTTTCATTAGAACCACAGACTATAAAATTAGACCAGGACCTAAATGCTAAACCTAATCAGGGTGATTTCCTTCTAAAAGAAAAAAAAAAAAAAAAAAAAAGGAAAGATTTAAATAATCCTCAGACTCCTAGCATGATAGGCAAAATGTCCACTATACGATAGAAAATAACCTATCATAGCAAGAACTAAGAAAATCACAAATGAAGAGGAAAGACAATCAACTGATTCTAACACAAATGTGAATCAGATGTTGGGATTATCTGACAAGGATTTTAAAACAGTTGTCATAAAAATTCCTCAACAAGAAATTATGAATTCTCTTTGTAAAAAAGAAAAATATCAACAAAGAAAAAAAGTTATATGAAAAAACTAAATGGAAATTATTGAAATGAAAAATGTAATGACATAAACAAAAATCTTTCTGGATGGACTCAACAGTAAAGTGAAAATCACCAATACAGAATCAGTGAACTTGAGGGCAAATCAATAGGAGTTACCCAATCTAAACAACAGAGAGAAAAAAATTTTAAAAAACGGGGGAAGACAGCCACAGGCACCTCTGAGGTAATAAAAAAAAGGAAGATATAATGATCCTAAATATGTATGCACCAACAAGGAGAGTCTCAAAATATGTGAAGTAAATATTGATAGAGAGGAAAGGAGAAATGAACAAATTCACAACTTTAATTGTGAACTTTAACACCTCCCCTTTTAGCAACTCAGAACTTCTATATAAAAATATCAAGAAAAAGATCTGAATGACACAATAGGATCTGATTGACATATATAGACTATTTTAGCCGATAACAGCAGAATACACATTTTTTTCAAGTGTCCGTGGAATATTTACCAAAATATATCATATCCTGGCCATACACACACCCCTCAAAATTTAAAAGAATCAAAATCATACAAACTATGTTCTCTGACCATAATGAAATCAGAGCAGAAAACGTTAACAGGAAGACAAGACAAAAACTTCTAAACACTATGAAATTTTAAAATATACTTCTAAATAGTCCAGGGGTCAAAGAAGATGTCTCAAATGCAATAAAATATCTATATATGTAAATGAAAATGAAAATAAAGGCATACCAATATATGCGGGGTGCAGCTAAAGCAATGCTAGGATGCATACATTAGAAAAGAGAAAAATCCTCAGATCGATAAAGTAAATTCCACCTTAAAAACCTAGAAAAAGAAAAGTAAGCCCAAGGCATGAAGAAGGAAGGATATAATAAAAATAGGAGCAGAAATCAATAACATTCAAAATATGAAGACAATACAGAAAAATCAATGAAACCAAAAAGCTGGCTCTTCAGAAAAAAATCAGTAAAGATGGTAAACCTCTAGCAAGAGTGACAAAAATAAAAGGACGTAAATAACCAATAGTAGGAATGAAACAGGAGATATCACTATAGGATCTTGCAGCCAGTAAAATGATAATAAGAAAATAGAGTAAACAAATTTATATTCTTATATTTAAAAATGTAGAAGAAATGGACAAATTTCTTGAAAACAACTGACTCCTAAATCTCAACCAAAATGAAATAGATAGCCTAAATAGCCCAATAATAGTTAAAGAAATTTAAAACTCCCAAGAAAGAAGTCCTCAGGCCCAGATTTTTTTTTTTTTTTTTTTTTTTTTTTTTTTTTTTTTTTGGTGGTATGCGGGCCTCTCACTGCCGTGGCCTCTCCCGCCGTGGAGCACAGGCTCCGGACGCACAGACCCAGCAGCCACGGCCCACGGGTCCAGTCACTTCGCAGCACGTGGGATCCTCCCGGACCGGGGCATGAACCCGCAACCCCTGCATCAGCAGGCAGACTCCCAACCACTGTGCCACCAGGGAAGCCCGGGCCCAGATATTTTTACTGGGGAAATTTACAAATACTTAAAGAAGAATTAACACCAATTTTTCACAAAAATCTTAAAAAAGATAGAAGAGGAGGAAATATTTCCGACCTCATTTTATGAAATCAGAATTATGCTGATACCAAAACCAGATAAAGACAATACAGAAAAAGAGAGAGAGAGAGAGAGAGAGAGAAAGAGAGAGAGAGAGAGAGAGAGAAAGAAAGAGAAAGAGAAAGAAAACTAGAGGAATATTTCTCATGATCTGAGACATAAAAATTCACAACAAAATATTAGCAAGTTGAATCCAGCAATATACAAAAATAATTATATACCATAACCATGTCTGAGATTTAATCCAGTTATGCAAGGCTGGTTCAACATTCAAAAATCAAATGTTGTAACTGACCATATCAATAGGCTATAAAGAAAAAAATTGTATAATTATATCAGTTGGTCCAGAAAAAGCATTTGACAAAATCCAATGGCCATTTATGACAAAGGCTCTCAATATGTTAAGGATAGAGAAGAATTATCTCAACTTGATAAAGAGCATCTACCAAAATTCTACTGCTATCATTATATGTTTTTGTGAAAACTGTTTTCTCCCTAAGATTGTTAGTAAGGCAAGGTGGTCACTCTCATCACTGTTATTCAACATAGTACTGAAAGTTCTAGCCACTGAAATAAGGCAAGAAAAAGAATTAAAGGCATAAAGATTGGAAAGGAACCATAAACTTTTCTGATTTGGAAATGACATAATTGTCTACACTAAAAAAAAAAAAAAAGTCCCATGAAATCTATACGCATGCAAAAAAGTTGCTGGAACAAATAGATGAGTTCAGCCAAGTTGCAGGATACAAGTTCAACACATGGAAATCAATAACATTTCTATATGCTAGCAATGAGCATGTAAAAAAATAAGTGAAAAAACCAATACTATTACAATTGAAAAGGTTTACTCTTTGACCAAACTTTAGTTAGGCTCCTCTGAGGCCTCTTCTCTATTATATCTCAACCTTAGTCTGTTTTCAGCAAAGAATCCTGCTTAGTCAGTTTAACAAGAATCCTCCTACCCTTGATATCTGAGGACGCTTAATATCTTATCAGGTTCATCATCCCTCACTCTTGATGTGTATGCCCTTTTTTCTGACTTTAGTAAAAATCTTGTTAAGCCAGTTTAGCAAGAATCCCCCTACCCTTGATGCCTCCTCTTAATAATTTTCCATCCACTGTCTCCCTCACTCTGCTCATTGGCTATAAATCCCCACTTATTCCTGTATTTGGAGTTGAGCCCAGTCTTTCTCCCCAGCTGCAATAGAATTGACCCTTATTACAAGTCTTAAATCGAGTCTTCCCTATCATTTTAACAAGTGTCAGAATAATTTGTCTTCTATACAATCACTCCAAAGAAAATAAAATACTTTGATATATATTCTTAAAAAAATGTACAGACTCTATATGCTAAAAAGTTGTATCTTTAATATGATTCCAAAAAGTGACTTATTACCCTACTATGGTATTTTGCTAGATCCTCATGTATTTGTTGAAGGAGAAAAAAATGACAGTTTTGCAGATGGGAGACTGCTGAGTTAATTGGAACACAATTCTGCACATGAATTATCCTTTGCAGAAGTGATGACTGATCCACAAGAATTCTTCTCTCTTAGCTCCCCATCCACCCTACCTTCAGTTTAATAATTGGACTTTTAAGAAGTTGAGTGAAAGTTGGCTGCAGCTTTGGTATTCCTCAAAATATTCCTCAGAACACATTTGAGAAATAATTGTCACTCTCATTGGACCCTGAAACATATTTACACAGTGAACAGAAATCATTGCTATCATATAATGCAACATAAGCTGAAAGATTCTGATCAGTGTTATTCCACAAACTAAGTCATAACAAACCTGCAGTTATACTAAAGCTAAAAGATTAGAGACCTCTGAATAATGGAGTTTTATCCATATGCCAGACACAGTGTATGTTTTCTGATTTCTGGTGAATGGTTTCTTTTCTTGGACTTTTACAAAGACATTTTTGTCTTTTGGGATTCTGAAAAGCATAGAGAGAAAATATAGAAGCATAAATTCTCAGCTATTTCCTAGCTCTGCCAAAATCTCTCTATGGCCCTAAAATAAATCTGAGTTCTTTAAGGTTTTCTGTATAACATGGGATTAATAATATGCATTATCTATAGTCTGAGTTCACTAGAAGAAACATGCATTGTAGAAATAAATTATTGCTTTTCTGTGTGCCGTTATTTGACAGTACTATGTATCTTCTTCCAATAGAATTTTCTGGGTAATAGAGGCTTGTACAACACTGTATATTAAGCTTCACAAGTAAGAGTAAGAGTGTCTGATAAGTTTGGTATTATAGGAAGCAGAGTGGATTATTCTGAAAAAAGTCATTCAAGACTGACTTCTCTAAGCTGTGCAAATCAAATCATTTCAGGATTATCACTTAAGGAATGTTTTATCTGAAAAAATAATTCATAAACGATGATATTTAAGGTTATTCTGGTTAATTTGTAAAGTTAGGTAGTGTGACCATAGCAAATATTTTCAGCGTTGTCCCTCATTTTCTTACTAACTTGTCCTTCTTCCCAACCCTCTTCCCCTAACCTCTCTCTCTGTCTCTCTATCTCTCTGTCTCTCTGTCTCTGTCTCTACCTCTGTCTCTCTCTCTCTCACACACACACATACACAGAAAAGTGAAAGTTTGCTAGTTACAGTTTCCTGGCTCAATTCCTTAAACTCTATAGAGCTGAATATAAAGGAAAACTTTTGTGCATTACCTCATCATCCTGTAAATCTTTTGTTCTTAGGATTCAGTCGGTATACAGAAAATAAGAGTTTATATAGAGTTTGTTTTCATTTTTCTGGACCCTGACAGTAAAATAAAATAAAAAAAAATTATCTGCCTGCATAAGGATGTTCAAAGACTCCAAACAATTAGGGAGATAAGAAGTAATAATAATAATAAAAGACCAGGCAACATAGACTGTCTGAGATACATTTTTCTAGGCAATAGAATAAGGATTCTACCAGGGTGATCAGCTCTGGTTTATTTTATCCTAAATTCTTCTGAGAAGTTATTTTTTCCTATCTACTGTTTAACTCTTCCCTTTTTTATAGTTAAACTCATTTTGATGAGCAATATAGCAGTATTTCCAATTTTACATGTTTGTTTGTTTGTTTTCCTTTTTCATCCCTCTATTTGTTCTGTGTGGGAACAAGTGAATGTGTTTGTGTTTTCTTTAAACCTGTCAATATTGCTTATTGTGACTCTAGTCATAAACAAGAAACACATAGTCTAAAATATTGATTTTCAACAGGCTGTGGAGAAAAAGATGTGTTGAATCACATGACAGTATTTCCTAATTACATGGAAAATCTCCCTTAAAGGTTCTGATGCCCATTTTGCTATAAGCAACAAGTAAACAGGGACCTTGCCTACCTTGATTATTTTTTGAACCAAATATTGCAATTTTTATTAAGTCAAAAATGATAGAAAATTAACTACTTCATATAATGAATATATCCCAGAATATTATAGTTCTTTAAAAATAGAAGTTAATTTTCAAAACTTATTAGTAGAATTTAGAACATTTCATGAGATTTGGAAAAATCCATAATTTCACCACACAAATACAAATTCTGTAATTATTTCTGTACATTCCCTCTCATTATTATTTTCTATTGTGCATATTTTTACATGCTTCTACCTTGAGTTTTTTGCCCAGAAATGTAATAGGCAAATGGAGAGTGGGGGAGAAAAAGGAAATCCCTCCTCTCCAAGAAATACCACTGTCATGATCCAGTGTTACCAAGCTGAATACATCTTATTCACAGGTGTATTAGGGCACAAGGAAGATTGAGAACTGTCAATGTACATACAACATGAATCCATTACCGTTTGCTTCTTTTAAGTTAGAGAGAAGTAAGTCATCACAAATAATCTTGCTACTAAACATAATATGAACTCACTGTCATAAAAGTTGCCTTAGAAATTAGGCCATGTCATTCTAATCTCCGTGTTACCTAGGCTTCCCAACTATGTGGTTCCCAATAGAAAACAATAAAGATTCACTGAAGTAAACCAAATATAGCTTAGAATACTTATTATCTCTGAAGAAAAATGGCTATTGTAAATGTGTCTGTGTTTTTATTTCTCAATCAAATTAGAATTCTTCAAATTTTGTAGCATAATATTAAAGAACACAAAGGCGGGAATTTCAGGCATGAGTTCAAATTTTTGATCCTCAACCAAATAGTGTGAGACTCTGGAAAATTTAGTTAAGCTCTCTAATAGAAAATCCATTTCCTCATCAGTAAAATTAGAACAATTATTTTAAATCAGAACAATTATTTTAAAGTGCTTATCGCAGAAACTGTACAAATTAAACACTAAGTAAATGGTAGCTATCATTTTTATGTGAAATTAACTATGCAGGATATTGACTAGTAAGTCAACATATATTTCAATATGTATTTGATTCAAGAGGAAAGTTGTTGATTTAATTACAAAGTTAATTCAAGCTAAAATAAACACAAAAATGCTTACAATTGAGATCTTTGGTAATTATGTATAGATTATTTTAGGTTTCTTGCTAAAGAAGGCTGAAACTAAGTGATAAAGAGATTAATTCTGATTAATTATGAATTTTCTTTATATTTTAGCACATGATAATGCAATAAAACAAGAGTAAAACCTTCACTTCTGCCCTTTAAAACTTATAATTTAATTCAATAATTATATTTAAAATTTTGGATTCATATTTCATTTTCTTGGGGGAAAATTTGTCAGGATATTACATGAGTCAAATGATACTAATAACTGTCACCTGCCCCAATTTGTCGAAGTTTATGAAATGTTAACATATTTCAGAGAATAGAGAAAAGGCAAGTGTTAAAAGTTAAAAGGAGACAAATATGAAAGAAACAACTTTTTAGGGAAACAAAAAATCATTTTTTTGAAAGGATAAGGAAAACATAGAATTCGTCAGATCTTGGAGTAGTGCTGTTACCGTCGTCTGTTCACCCTTGTTTTTTTCAAAATGTATGGTTACAAAGAAAAAGAAAAGTGTAACTGCTCATTGGTTACCAAGGATTCTTAAACAGAGACTCAAGGTTGAGTTTTAGGTACAATGAAACATTTCTATTCTTATCCTTAAATTATTCAAAGAACTCAATTTGCTTCCCCTGGTTTAGCTGAATCCAGATTGAAAAAGGAAAAAAAAATATAAGACAATTTAATTTTTCTGTTTGAAAAAATCCTCAGAATAGTCATTTAGAACTGAAAACCTACAGGGAGTATTTCATTTTGAGTGTCTTTACTTTTGAATCAATTTTAGAAATAGTAATAGGCAAAAAACAAAACAAAACAAAACATGTTTTACTGTGCTCCTGCTTATAAGTGACTGATTATGGAATAAACACATGGTACTGCATACGTATGTGTATTTACTGATAAAAGTATCAAAACAGAACCAGAGTTTAAAGTCTCCAATTCAGCTTTAGAGTAGAAGAAAAAATTAAGAAAGAAGAAAAAGTCCTGTATGGATGAAAGGGGGAAGGTAAATTATTTAACTGTTTTTAGATCTAATACCTCAAAAATATTTTTATAAAGGACCAGGGAAATGATGTTGTCAAGAATTAGGCAAGCTTCAGGATCTTGGGTTGATTTATTTATTTATTTATTTTGGCTGCGCTGGGTCTTTGTTGCTGCACGCGGGCTTTCTCTAGTTGCGGCGAGCGGGGGCTACTCTTTGTTGTGGTGCTCGGACTTCTCATTGCGGTGGCTTTTCTTGTTGTGGAGCACAGGTTCTAGGCACGCGGGCTTTGGTAGTTGTGGCTCACGGGCTCTAGAACGCAGACTCAGTAGTTGTGGCGCACAGGCTTAGTTGCTCCGGTATATGTGGGATCTTCTCAGACCAGGGCTCGAACCCCTGTCCCCTGCATTGGCAGGCGGATTCTTAACCACTGCGCCACCTGGGAAGTCCTTCGGGTTGATTCATTTTGAAGGTAACCCTTAGAATCTGTGAATTAAATACCTGAATATCTGTTTTTATTATCATTAATATTATTTATTCTCTTGTTCTAATTAATAAATAAAAATTATTTCTCCCAATAATATTCTTTCCAGCTTAGCTACAAGGTAGACAATTCTGGTACTGTCTTTTAACACAAGGGAAGCTGATCAATTTTTGTTAAAAAATGTGAACTTAACTAAATAATAGAATAATGAGCGATGAAAATAATCTCTCCAAACAAAAACATTTCCAAACATTTGTCTCCCTCAATTTGTGAATGAAATTTTACATGTCCATGTTTTCTTGGTAATTCACTGTCAACAATTCAGAGTAGAAATGAGCCTTGATTAGAAGTCAGGAGACCTAGGAGTCCTTTCTTTGCTATTAATATGGCATAAGAGGAGGCACTACTTTATAAAACATCATAAAATTGTAATGTCAAAATGTCTGTTCTGTGGTCAGAATTACAAAGGAGACATAAGAAAAGCATTGGAGGTCTTAGGTGGGTTCCAAAACCAAAAACTAAAAACCTGTTTTGCTTTGGGCACCATATTTTGAGTTTCCATTTCCTTTTTATATATGCATATAAACAAGCTCTTCAGAGAGCACATCCAATACAGTTCTAGTGTAAAAATAATCAGAGCATATGATTTCATATCTACTTTTAGCCATTTAAGCCCCACAGCTGCATTTTCCTATGCCTTTTTTTTGGGGGTGGGGGAAGAAAACTGATCTTAAATAGCAGTTATGTCATATCTATGTTCTTTAGACATGTAACTGCATCAGCAACTCTTGGTGTCTGAATGTTTGGGGGGGATAAAGTATCTATAGTCCTGGGTAACAATGCACCTTCTCTTTATGACTTGAGAAGTTTTTACCTCTGTTTTTATCAGATCTCCACAATTGTGATATTCTTTTCTATGTATTCCTCTCATTACCAGTCGATGAAATACTCACCATTATATATTTCTTGTCAGCTCTTTATTACTGAGTATCGGGTAATCGTTAAACCCTTCCTTACATGTCTGTCTCAGAGCTTGTTGCTAAAATAGTTTTCTTTGAACTTCATCTGCACTTATAACAATAATCTACCCTGTTGCATTTCTTCCAGGCTCAGGTCCTCCTTCATAATTTCCTTAGAAGTAGATCTACTCTAGTCAGCTCTGTTCATATCAGAAACTAATTTTCATCTTTTATCTGCTTTTTCCTAGACAGCAAGACAGTATAGGTGTGGCTTCACAATGATTAGAGGGATCAATTATCTACCAAATTCCGGATCCCTCTTGAGAGCACAAATATCTGTTATGATGGGGACTCCACAGCTTCACCAGAATTCTCATTCCAATTTTGGGCAGCCTTTGTTGGTGGGAAGACTTTCCCTTCATTGTGCCAAAATTTGCTTTTGTGAAACTCTTATTCACTGGTTCCCGTTTTGCTTCCTGTGTCCAACCAGAAATACATCTAATCTTGTTTCCACGTGATAGTCCAAGAGAGCCAGCAAATCCTGGAGTCCCATTGGACCCTAAGTGGGATAGAGTAGCTTGTAAGGGCTGAAATCACGTTACATACACAGCCTATGTTGCTTTGCCTTGTTATTTAACAAAGATATGTTAAGGAAGTGCCTGATTCATTGTTTATACTATTGTTTATAGTTGGGACTGACTGAAATATAACCCGAGTGGGATACCTTTATTAGTCTGCCATAACTGCTGTGAGCAGAAACCTGTTCCAAGTTTCTCTCCTAGGTTCTGGTGGTTTGCTGGCAATCTTTGATGTTCCTTGAATTGTAAACACATCACCTGAATCTCTATCTTCTTGTTTACATGATATTCTTTCTGTGTGTCTGTTATATGTTCAAATTTCCCCTTTTTATAAGGACATCAGTCATATTTGATTAAGGCCCAGCATAATAACCTCATCTTAACTTGATCATCTACAGAAATCTTGTTTCTAAATAGAGTTACATTCTGAGGTACTGGAGGGTTAGGATTTCAACATATGAATTTAACCTGTAACGATAACCAAATTTACAGGCTTATGAACTCTGACTCTGAGGAAGTTACTTAAATACTTTATGACTTACTTTCCTCTTGGACAAAAGGACTATAACAATAGTACTTAACTTCACAGAGTTGTGATGAGGTGTAATGAGTTAGTGTAGGCAAAATGTTAGGTCAATGTCTAACAGATAGTAAATGTTTGTTAAATATGCTCTACTATTGTTATCATTGCTGCTTAGAATTAGCAAAGTTAATATTATAAAGCTATTTGTGCAAGACAAGGACCTCTGACTATCTGCAGTAGTGTGGATTGCCATGCCTCTGGCTGCAGAAGTCCAGACACATTCTCCTGTTGGTACCTGCAAGTCCCATGCCTCAGGTAAGAGCTCGATATTCAAGCAGAGGACTGTAAGATGGGAGCCTTTCTTTTGAGAGGGAGTGGAAAGCTGGAATATGCATTGTACAAACACTAGTCTTGAATCATGTATATTTTTATCATACTAGTTGCCTGGTCACCATGGATGACAATCCAAGTGGTTCCAGTAGTTCCTTTAAATGGTTTAGTTTATTTTTATCAGCCAGCTTGCTCTTCTCCAAACAAGATCCACTTTGACCATAATTCTTTTAAAAATGGTCCCCGAAGGCTTCCCTGGTGGCGCAGTGGTTGAGAGGCCCGCGTACCGCAAAAAAAAAAAAGGTCCCCGAATTTGAAAATATGACAATAGAGACAAAATATGATTTTTCCTGGAAATTATATTTCTTAATGTTTATTAGTTACTTTTCTTTTATTTTTTTTTAAAGCAGATACTTCACAGTGAACTCATGGTTCTCTCTGATGCTTGCCCAAAAATGTCCTGTGTTCATGATAATGAAAATGTATGTGAGAGAGAAATGCAATATTTAGGAGAGAGATGATTGAGATAGATACATAGATTGATAGATAGATGATAGGTGCATAGATAGATGTATGGATAGATAGATAGATAGACAGACTGGGAGATTTGTTGCAAGGAATTGGGTTAAGTAATTGTGGGGTGTAGCCAGGCAAGTTTGAAATCCATAGGACAGTCCATCAAGAAAGGCAGACTGGAAACTTCAGCAGGAGCAGATGTTATAGTGGATAAGCAGAATTTCTTCTTCCTCGGGGAAATCTCAATTCTGTTCAAAATGTCTTTCAAAAGATTCAATCACACCCATCCAGATTATGCAAAATAATCTCCTTACATAAAATCAACTGATTATCAATGTGAATCACACCTATAAAATACCTTCACGGCACCACCAAAATCAGTGGTAGATTGAGTAACTGGGTACTGTAACCTCACCAAGTTGACACATAAAATTGACCATCACAGAGACTCATTCCCACTCTAAAAATTATTAATAGTTGCCTGGAGTGCCATCTTCAGAGGGATTCTAAGATTGTGTCTAGCCTCAGCAGTAAGATTACTTGGTAATATCTGCCAAAGGCAAGGGGTGAGGGAACAGCCACTTTTAGTATTTACTATTCCTAACCTAATAATAGATAAACAAAAATGTTAGTAATATATGGCCAACTGTGATTTATATAACAATAGAGATTCAAACAAAGTACTATACTATCAAGAAAAATGCAGCTGTATATCATGATGTAAGCACAGTCTCTCTAGAGCAATACAATACACGCGTAACATTTTTCCAGTAGCCAGGTTTTTAATTGAAGTATACAATTTAGTAAATTTGTTGAACAATACAAATAATATCTAAAGATGTCTAAGGTGGATTACATTTTCCTCCTTGGGAATTAAGTTGTTCAAAGTGTTTAAAACATATATCACATGTATATCATATTGTGTAGTTAGAATAAGTCAGTAGAAAATGTTTGTCAGAAGAGAGATTTCACCACCTCATCACTTCATTGGAATATTTAGAAAAATACTTGAAAATGTAATAAATATTTTAATCCTTATTTTTAGAAAGGGTTTTCTTAGAGATAACAGACAAAATACTTAAACTGCAATTAGCCTTCCATGCACAGTTGTTTCCAGATGTTAAATCCTGTGCTTTCAATACTTTTGAAGCCCATATTTTCCCATTCAATTGGGTGTTGTGTCTCATATTTCCTTTAAAAAAAAATATTGAGACCTGTAATTGTGGTTGAAATAATAGTTATTTATTTTCATAAAGATTTTTTTCCATGCAGAGAGATAGTAAAACTAATTAAAATAACTATGGTTGCAAACCTTTAAAAAAGAAAGAAAAAAGCAGAGAGAAATATTTCTGCTGTAGTAAGAAAAAATATAATAAATTATCTAGTTACTGAAAAGACTGAGAAAGTTTTTGTGCTTGGCAATGTGCTACAAGATGAATAGAACAACACAGAACTCATCACATGTAGCTACTCAAAACAATTGTGCATGAAGCTCTTTCTAGAACACTGTCCTGTGAAGAGTAAGCCCAGGAGTGTGTCCTGGATCCATGACCATGACCCTGTGCTCAGTGAGATCCTTAACACTAGAGAAGGTTCTTCAGGCTTGCCCAGCCACTTTTCCCAATCTGTGTGTACACTCTCAATGTTCAGTCTCTTCCGACCCCAACTTGTCTCTCCAGTTCTCTTCTTTATGATTATGTACCTTGCTTTGTATCTTACATATAATTCCTTGTCAAACGCCAGTAGTGCTCAAGGCCTCTGTCATACTCAGGACTCTAGAGTCCCAAGAAGCCCCACTTGGATCACTTGTACAGCTCTTTTTTCTCTGCTGATGGGTCAAACTGCCATTAAGAGCACCGATTCTGAAATATTTGAATACTAGCAAAATTTTGCTGGGCCCCCAAATTTTGACCCTGCAATGTCTGTTAACAGAGTTTTATGCTGGCTTATATTCTCTTTAACTACACTTCCACATTTCTTCCAGTGCTTTTATCTCCACATCCCAGAAACTCCCAAGCCTTGTTCCTCTTTAATGGTTAGTTTCCTTGACAAATATATATTAAATGTCTACTCAGTGCATGACTGGAGGCTACTGATGATAAAATACTTTATTGTCCTATATTCCTCAAACCACTGGCATCTTTCCAATTCCACATCTCTGTTACCCCATAAATTCTCCAAATTTAATGTCCCATGTTAATCTTAGATTCAATTAGTATAATGAGGTACCCATCTAATAGATGTATTGAGTTAGAGACAAGCTTGGAAAAGATAAACCAGTTGTTCTCAACTACAGGGATTTTCCCACCAGGGCACACTTGCTAATGTCTGGAGGCATATTTGGTTGTCTCAGCTGGAGGAGTGGATGCTACTGACATCTAGTGGGTGGAAGGCAGGGATGCTGTTGAACGTATTACAATGCACAGGACAGCCTTCCCCCTAGCCCAAAATGTCAGTAGTGGCGAGGTTGAGAAATCTCGAGATAAAATAAGGAGACTTAAAACTACTTTTTGGTATGGATGATTGCTAAAGACACAGGTGAATTAACAATCTGTATTTTTATTAAAAAGAAAATAACCTTACATTTCTGAAACAGATCCTTTAGTTAAAAAAAAAAAAAAAAAAACTTTCTGATTCTTAATTGTTTTAGCAAAAGTCCAGAGCATGTGAGCATTTTTCTTGAATTGTTTCAAGTATATTCCTGCCTAAAGGCAGTGGAGAAAATATGAGCACATTTCAGGATTTTTACAACATTATTAGCATTCTGGGAACAACAAATACCAGTTCACCAAATAAACAAACAAAACCCAAAAGGCATGTCATTCACTGCTCTGGGATTTTTCCTGATTTTCTTCTACTATTGTTGATTATGAAATTATCTTCTTTATATATCAATATTATATTGTCAGTCTCATCAATGATGGTTATAATAGTTGCTATTACCAGCAAAATAGCCTAATGATTGACATCAAAAATCTTGGTTCATTTTCTCAAGATCCATATTTGTGTCACCTCTATGGTAAATAGCTGCAATTGCTGTACTATCTGGAGTTCATTTGTACTCAACTGTTTGGAGTTGATTTGTGCTCTTCAACATTTGAGCAATAAATTGTCCTTTTAGTTGATAGCTATCTTAACGCAAAATACACAGGAATGCAATTTTGTAATGGTTCATCCTAGTGACTATATAGTTGTTCTATCCATCGTGTTGTCTTAGCTTGTTTTTACTAAAGATGAAATTTGGAAACCATTGTAGGACTTCCCTGGTGGCGCAGTGGTTAAGAATCTGCCTGCCAGGCTTCCCTGGTGGCACAGTGCTTGAGAGTCCGCCTGCTGATGTAGGGGACACGGGTTCATGCCCCGGTCTGGGAGGATCCCACATGCCTCGGAGCAGCTGGGCCCATCGATCATGGCCACTGGGCCTGTGCGTCCGGAGCCTGTGCTCCACAACGGGAGAGGCCACAACAGTGAGAGGCCCGCATACTACAAAAAAAATAAAAAAAAATAGGAATCCGCCTGCCAATGCAGGGGACACGGGTTCGAGCCCTAATCTGGGAAGATCCCACATGCCGCGGAGCAACTAAGTCTGTGAGCTGCAAGTATTGAGGCTGAGCTCTAGAGCCCATGAGCCACAACTACTGAGCCCGTGTGCTCCAGCTGCTGAAGCCAGTGTGCCTAGAGCCCATGCTTTGCAACAAGAGAAACCACCGCAATGAGAAACCCGTGCACCGCAACGAAGAGTAGCCTCCACTCTCCGCAACTAGAGAAAGCCCGCATGCAGTAGCAAAGACCCAACAGACCCAATAAATAAATAAATTTATTTTAAAAAAATCATTAAAAAAATCATTTTAAATTTAAAAATTCAGGTCACTTACACCTGAAGTAAAAGGATTGATTTTTTTCACAATTATAATTTCTAATACTTTTAATTAAATTACAGAAAGTTCCTGCATTAAGTGATATTTGGCATTCCTTGACTGTCTGGAGTGGCCGTTTTGAGGGGGTTTGATGGATTTAATTTTTTCCCAAGTATTAGTAATCTCTACTTCCACTTACCTTGCTTCGGGAGAAAATGTCACTTTCTATCTTAGGTTATAGCTGTGTACGTACATGTCTTATCCTTCCTTTTAGATTACAAACTGCAGAAAAGGAATGTGCCCTTCTCAACCTTATATCTCCTGATACACTCAGCCAAATTTCTGGAAATTAGAGTTGCATATATAACCGTATATATCTTCTGTATTTGTAATTAAAGTGAAACTGAATTGATCCTCTAATGTATTTGAAAAAAACCACAGGAGTAAGTCAAGAGTTTGATATGGCTCTGGCATTAATGAGCATGAGCTATGTGACCTGAAGCAAGTTATCTGATCTCTTTGGGCATCACGTCTTCTAGTCTAAGTATAATTTTTTTTTAGCCATCCACCTAGATACAAAATGAGCAATGAGCTCTGTTCCCATTTTCCCTCAGAGATGAGTAGAAACAAACTTCCCTTATTCATGCAAAAATACCTGCTCCTGCCAGCTTTAATAAGAGTCTAAAAGTCATGGTCTTCTGGCAGCTGCTCTTATAAGTGGAGAAAATAGTTGAAGACAGCTTCTGGCTTTGGAAGCCTCTGGCAGTTCTACGTCTTTTCAGAAGGGTCCCAGTGTCAATTCCTTTTCTACTGGCTGTCCAATCTGGGGTATTACTGGTGCTCACCATACCTCATACTAGGCAAGTCAGCAGGTAACTGGAAGAGATTCATATAGGTAAATGTAAATGTTGCACGCCATGTAGGCAGAAAATCTGGGAGTAGTTAGTAATAAAACTATCGTTGTTCTGCTCCAAACCCACCTTCCTATACTCTGCTTTGTGATACCAGGATTGGGACTGTGCAAACCACACTTCTCCTTTCCAGCTGACTCCTGGTTAAGCTCTCCTAATAGGGGGCTTACAGGAAGCCTGGAAGGGTGGATGAAAGAAAAAGAAGTTGTTCTTTCCTGTTTGCTTTCCCTTTCTATTAGTATCACCCAGGCTGCAGTACCTGGCCCTGTTTCCAATTTTTTCTGTATTCGCAGTACCAGCCTCATCGTACCCCTCAGAGCTATCAGCCAGGTGGCGGATGCACCTTTTCAGAAGTTTTAGTATGAGCTCGAGCATCCCTACTCCAAGATTCTGTGTTCTGACAACCCCTACCTTGTTCTTTTGTTCCCCCAGCTCCAGCAGTGGTAACTGCTTCCTGCAGTTGCTAGCTCAGTGTTACTTTGTTCATCCTTCTTGCCTTAACTGTCCTCCAGTAACTATAAACTCAATTCTTTATATTAAATGACATTTTCCTGGACTGGATTGAAACTAATACAACAGTTATATTCAAATATCCAAACAAGCAGATGCACTAGGCCAGTAGTCAATAATGGAAACCTAAACACAGGTCTGGGGTTTAAACGTGGAACTCTAGTACCACACTGTGTATATATGAGAGTGTATCTGTATATGCAGGACCTGGAGAGTAAGAAAAAGGCTAGACCCAGTTTATCTAAAGAGCTAAAGAGCTTGGGAAACCAAGGCAGTTACTATCATTTTAAAAACTTAAGGATTCTTAAAATCACAAAATAACCCAACGGCTGACTTCATCCAGAAACATCTACCCTAAACTACAGCAATAAAAAGAAACTTGGATTCCACTAGCAAAACAAAATAAAATAAAAATTATAAGAGAACCATGTAAAGAACAAAGGCTGTCTCCATCTGCCATGTTTGCAAGAGGCAAAGGCTAAGGCCCAAGATGAAAGAAAGCCACAGGCAGATGTGAAAGAAAAGAGTTCTAATTTGTGTCCAGTATCCGTCCCTTACCTCCACCATTGCCTTTTAACAAACAGTGCCTTCTCCTGTACCTCAGAAATGGGATGTGATGGTCCAGACTACTAGGGCCTCTGCATAATATCAGGAAAGTAGAAGAATATCAGGGAAATAGGAAGAGGTAAAGAAAATACATGCAGACTGAGATGCCAGCTTCCAGCATTCATTTCCACTCCCTCCCCTTACCTCTAGGCTTAATGAATTACAAATCTAAGGGGAAGGCCTTATCCCAATGCTGGTGTTTTGAAAGGAGAAAAAATTAAAGATGAAAACTTGAGGAAAGTAATTACCTTGGGAAGTGGGAGTAAATAAGCATAATAAACAGTGGTTCTGTCATTCCTGGGACTCTCCATCCTAGAAAATAAATAAATACGAAGATAAATAGGAAGATTTACAATAACTGTAGAATAAATAGATATCGGATATAAGAATTCTCCCAGAAAGCAGTAGAAAATAAGAAAAGATAGAAAATGTAATTAAAAAGATAAAAAATCAGAATACAATATAAGTAGAAGTAACAGCTTCAGAAGTTTCAGTGTACGAAGATCCACATGAACACACTTTGGAGAAATAACTTTAACAATTTAAGAGTTGCTACAGGAGATTATAAGAAATAAAATGATCAAAGACTCAGTCAGCTTAATGTTATTTTAGGGGAAGAAAACTAAGACAAAAAAAAAAAGGAGGATAAAGTATATCCTTAGTAAACTGCTACTAAGATTTAAGACAGTATCAACATATTGAGATGTAAAGGATATAAGAGCCTATTATAATACTCAGAGTATGTTAGGGGAAAGATATATATTCTCCTAGGAAGCAGCAGAAGAGAGTAAAAAGAGAAAATATAAAAGAAAAGGTAAAATCATTACAGGATAAATGTAAAAGTAGTCTATATATTCAAGAAATCCATAAGGATTAAAATCATGAGTAGGGGTCTTAACTAATACTTACTCATAATAAGAACAAAAATAATGTATAACTTAAACCAAAGAAGAAAACTCTGTCTCCAGAAGTCAGGGGAAGGAAACAAAATGTACAGTATATGGAAATATGAAATAAGATGACAAAAATAAATCATGGCAACTACAATATATAAACGGGTTATTTCACCAATTAACAGTCATTAAAAGCACAATAAAATCTAAAATACCAAAATCACGTATATAGTTGACCCTTGAAAAACATGGGTTTGAACTGTGCTGGTTCCCTTATAGGTCGATTATTTTTTCAATATATATATATACTAAGGTACTACATGATCCCAGGTTGGTTGAATCAGCAGATGAGAAATAGGAGACACAGAGGTCTGACTACAAAGTCATGAATGAATATTCGTCTCCTGTCCAATCCACTCTCTGTTCAAGGGTCAACTGTACCATGTTCTTGCTCATGATGAAATAAAATTAGACATTGGGCTTCCCTGGTGGCGCAGTGGTTGAGAGTCCACCTGCCGATGCAGGGGACACGGGTTAGTTCCCTGGTCCGGGAAGATCCCGCGTGCCGTGGAGCAGCTGGGCCCGTGAGCCATGGCCGCTGAGCCTGCGCGTCCGGAGCCTGTGCTCCGCAACAGGAGAGGCCACAGCAGTGAGAGGCCCGCGTACTGCAAAAAAAAAAAAAAAAAAAAAGTTAGACATTAAAACAGATTAATAACAAAAATCCAATATATTGAAACTAAACAATATCGCAGTGAAGAATCCTTGTATTTAAAGGTAAATTAAGAAATATTTAAAGCTGAATAATGAGAACACTATATGTTAAACTTGTGAGACACAGCTAATGCTGTAGTTAGAAGAAAATTTAGAGATTTAAATACTTTTATCATAAAACAAGGAAGGTTAAAATAAATCAGCAAAAGTTTCAACTTCTTTCAGAAACTGGAACAAAAGCAATCAAATCACTTAGAGACTTAGGCAGTTATGAATGGGTATCTCTAGTTAGGAGAACTGGTAACTCTAGTTAGGGTTTCAAAGTTGGAGATTTGGTCTCAGGAGGCTTAGTGATTAGAAATGAGATGAAAAATCAGTGATGGAGTCAGAGTCACAATGGCCAGGAGAGAAATTTCTATGGTATAAAAAAAAGACATCTTTAAGTTCTTCCTATGCACACGATTTTGGTCTGATTAAGGTAAGGGCTGAGCACACAATGCAGCAAGAACAGTGCTAGGAGCATTTTATTGTTTTAAAAATTAAAAATTTCTGGAGTCACATATATTTGGTCTATATCTCACCACCGTTTCTACCACTAGCCATGTGTGATCTTGGGCAAAATATTTCACCCCTCAGACTCAGTTTCCTTCTTTATAAAATAAGACTGATAGAAGTACCTAACAGTGTTTTTGCAAGGAACAATGAAATATATATATATATACACACACACACACACATATATATATTGTTATAAGTGTTAGCTGCTGTTACTTTTAGCAAGAAAACTAGGACAAATGCTCCTCACTCTGCAACACCCCTAGTAGCAAACTCGTAACACTCTACTGGTGAGCTCACCTTTTTAGTAGCAACTACTTTGTGCTATCACTTTTTATAAAAATACATTCTTCGTATATATTTCCTTAAGGTATGGAAGCCAGACACATCTCAACTCCACATTATTGAATCCCAGATTGTGTTACCTCATAGTCCAGCTATTCTTCTCTGAGGCCTGGAAGAAGGCTACCAACATTACTTTGTCTCAATTTTACTTTTTTCCCTCAAGATCTGACACTTCCCCTTTCCCCCATGACAAGCACCCTGTCTTAGAGTGTAAATCCTGTCACTCATCCTGAGATATGACTGAATATGGTTATTATCATGGAAAGTGAACTATCACCCCAAGGTCTACCTTGTGCCTGCCCCAAGAGCAGAAAGAAATATATGCACCAAAAAACATGGAAATGACTATTTCCCCCTATTTAACATGCAAACGTAACTCAAATAACTAGTTATGCTATGATAATTTCTCATTTGGGAACAATAAAAACTAAAACTTGAATGGATCAAGTATTGAGTACTGAAATTTGCAGTGTAAACAGATCCCTTTGGAAAGTTCAGTCTACAAAGTTCTTGAGAAATTTCCTTCTATATTAGGTCATTACTTAGTTCTGAAGATTAGCTTTTACCTGTCATATTTTGGATATATGACTCCTCCAGTAATTTGAATAGTATGAACAATTGCTTTGAAACAATGAGGACAGTTTTGGCATATACTCAAAGCTCATTTTCTCTGTAAACTTCAGATTAATATTTACCTCTTAAAATTATTATATGATTGTTTTGTTGTTATATTTTAATAAATTAGGTTAGCTTTCCCTAAACTTTCCAGATCATAAGAATTATCTGGACTGATTGTTAAAAATACAGAATGCAGGGAATTCCCTGGAAGTCCAGTGGTTAGGACTCTGCACTTTCACTGCTGAGGGTCTGGGTTCAATCCCTGGTTGGGGAACTAAGATCACACACACACACACACGCACACAAAATAATAATAAATAAATAAATAAAATTAAAATTAAAATATAGATTGTAGTGCTCTCCTGAATCAGAATCTTTAAGGAAGGGACCTGAGAATCTTATTTTAAATAAGAATGATTCATGATTCTTTATACTCAGAAAGATTTCAAAATATCAGTAACTGGTAGAAAGAGTCCTAGATGGTTTGAGAAAGAGTCCTAGATGGTTTGAGAAAGAGTCCTAGATGGTTTGAGAATATCTGATTGTCATTCTGAAGCCCCTGTGAATAAATTCTCTGTCTTATAATATTCTGCTTATTTTTAAGCTGTGTACAAATTAGCAAATCCAATACATTCTTGGAATAAAAAATGAATGGGCCTCCATATTCAGCAGAATAAGTGTGACACACTTAAAGATAAATCTCACACTCACTTTCTAGGTTAACACTAAAATGATCAGCAACCAAAACAATTTTTGAGGTCATTGCAAGACATGTGATGACAATGATTCAGTGCAATCAAAGTAGCTGAGCAAAGGGGCTAAGAGAACAGTTTACCTAGTTTACCTAGGTAGAATCAAAGCTTCACAATTTTCTTGGTTGACCTTTGGTGAGTTACTTCTCTGTGCATCTGTTTCTTCAACTGTAAACAGGAGATAATGACAGGTTCTCCCTCACAGGATTGTTGTGAGGATTGAATACACTAATTCATGTAACTCATTTAAAATGATAGCATGTTAGCAGTTCCTATTATTACTATTACAATATATTTATTTTTAGAGTATTTTTAGAGTATGTATATACATGCAAAGGAGTCATACATTCAATGTATGATCCAGGTATTGTACTAAGTAGTACTTATATTGATTATCTCACCTAATCCTCACACCAGTCATTTATGACTATTTTTAGCCCCATTTTATAGGTTGCAAAGGTTATGTAGTTAACCCAAAGTGATATAATTACAAAGAGGTGGTTCAAGGTGAGTGTTGTGATTGTTTATAGCTTAGAGAGACCACATCCAGCTTGGGACAATTAGCATTATTGATCCCGATTACTACACATACTTGTAACCTCTTACCACTAAGATAATTTTCCTAAGGTCTTAGCCTGAGGTAGTATGTGCAAAGCAGGCTGTTCTTTATTAGTAGCTTTGTTTAGCTTAGAATATTTTCATTAGTTTACATTTCTCAGGCATCATTCCCATGAGAAAGCATTTTTCTGGAAGATGGTAAAGGATGTGGCTCCATTTAATTAAGGCCAAAAGAGCTCAAAGGGATCATCTCTGTAAGACCTAATATTTAAATGAAGTAGTCCTTGGGAGCTCACTAAGGAAAAGGGCTTTAAACTAAGTTTGAAGGAACTTTCATTGAGAACTATAAGGGCAAAGAGGAAAAGACTTTTTGAATCTCCCTGAATAAAATAAGGCCTTGGTCAGAAAGGGTAAGAATACAAATTTAATGTTGTTTTTCATCACAGGAGACCTACGAAAATGAAAGGACATCTTTTTATATTTTTAATTTGAAAATTGCATAAAAGTTGCAATACAGAAGTGATGGGACCTCAAAAATGTAGAGGAACATGTGCCAGGACCAGAAAACTTCCTTCCACAGAATTCTGTCCATGGAGGAAAAAGGCTTTCATGCCTCTTGGGTCTCATCTAAAAGAAGTTTATCTCTGTTGACCACTTGTGCCCTGTACAGTATAAATCTGGACTGTGATAAAGTCAAACCAGAGCATTTTGCAATGATTTTCCAAAAAGAGAGTACATGCTACATTTCAGGGTCTATTTCCTTAAGTTGTGATTTGAGTGATAAGAGACCCTCAAGGTCCTGAGAATAAGGATCACTGAAATTTTCAAATAGAGAAAAATATCATAGTCCACACAATCTTTTCCATTCATTCAGAAAGCTTGTACTCTTTGGCAGTATAAAAACTATGAATAAGCTTTAAGAATATGCTTTTCTTAATATTTCACAGTTCTTAATTTAATACATACTGAAAATAGTTGCTTTTTTTCTCTATCATCATGAAAAAAAGGCAGAAAATCTTGTTTTATGATGAGGTATGAATTTGTTTAAGTAGTTAATCTAGTTCAAGATTGGGTGGAACATGCTATTCATTCAAGCAGCTATATGTTCTTTATTTAAAAAGGCACAAACAGTTAAACTTACATATTTTTGATCTAAAAAGTGTGGTTTGGCACCAAAAAATCACCTGTTAATTAATGTTTTATTTTTATGTGGGCTAATATCCAGATTTTATTCTTTCTTTAGTCTTGCTTTACAGAGTGTATCAAAAGTTAATTAAAATATCTCATTACTAAAGAACAAATTCATATTATATCTGAATGATCTACCCTATATTGGTTTTTTATTTGAACTTTTAAGACCAAATCTATCCAGAAGTCCAGGGCTTCCCTGGTGGCACAGTGGTTGAGAGTCCACCTGCCAATGCAGGGGACACGGGTTCATGCCCCGGTCTGGGAAGATCCCACTGGGCTGGGCCCGTGAGCCATGGCCGCTAAGCCTGCGTGTCCGGAGCCTGTGCTCCACAACGGGAGAGGCCACAACTGTGAGAAGCCCGCGTATTGCAAAAAAAAAAAAAAAAGAAGTCCAAATCAGGATTCTTTGAAGGACAACATAAAAATAAAAAGAGTTATTGTTAGAGGGAGAGTGAGGTAAATAAGAGGAGCAGGACTACATGTAAAAATTGCAACCACTTCAAATTTCAATATGCTTCCAAAACCAAAAAAATTTCCATGCAGATGAAAATAAATGTTAATTCAAAAATGGGGGGGCCTTCAAGATGGCAGAGGAGTAAGGTGGAGATCAACTTCTGCCCCACAAATCCATCAAAAATACATCTACATGTGGAACAACTCCTACGGAGCACGTACTGAACGCTGGCAGAAGACCTCAGACTTCCCAAAAGGCAAGAAACTCCCCACGTACCTGGGTAGGGCAAAAGAAAAAAGAAAAAACAGACACAAAAGAATAGGGATGGGACCTACACCTCAGGGAGGGAGCTGTGAAGGAGGAAAAGGTTCCACGCACTAGGAAGCCCCTTCACTGGTGGAGACGCGGGAGGGTGGGGTGGGTGGGGGGAAGATTTGGAGCCACAGAGGAGAGCTCCGTTACAGGGGTGCAGAGGGCAAAGCAGAGATTCCCGCACAGAGGATCTGTGCTGACCAGCACTCACCAGCCCGAGAGGCTTGTCTGCTCACCTGCCAGGATGGATCGGGGCTGGGAGCTGAGGCCAAGCTTTGGAGGTCAGATTCCAGGGAGAGGGCTGGGATTGGCTGCGTGAACACAGCCTGAAGGGGGCTAGTGTACCACAGCTAGCCAGGAGGGAGTCCGGGAAAAAGTCTGGAACCACCTAAGAGGTAAGAGACCATTGTTTCAGGGTGCGCGAGGAGAGGGGATTCAGAGCACTACCTAAAGGAGCTCCAGAGACGGGAGCGAGCTGCAGTGATCAGCATGGATACCAGAGACGGGCATTAAATGCTAAGGCTGCTGCTGCCACCACCAAGCAGCCTGTGGGCAAGCACAGCTCACTATTTACACCTCCTCTTCCGGGAGCCTGTGCAGCGCACAACTGCCAGTGTCCTGTGATCCAGGAACAACTTCTCCAGGAGAACACATGGCATGCCTCAGGTGGTTGCAACATCATGCCAGCCTCTGCCACTGCAGGGTTGCCCCACATTCCATACCCCACCCTCCCTCCCACCTGAGTGAGCCAGAGCCCCTTAATCAGCTGCTACTTTAACCCCGTCCTGTCTGGGTGGAGAACAGACACCCTCAGGTGACCTACACGCAGAGGCAGGGCCAAATCCAAAGCTGAACCCCAGAAGCTGTGCAAACAAAGAAGAGAAAGGGAAATTTCTCCCAGCAGCTTCAGGAGCAGCAGATTAAATCGCCACAATCAAAGTGATGTACCCTGCACTATGAAATACCTGAATAGACAACAAATCATCCCAAAAATGAAGCAATGGATTTTGGGAGCAACTGTAGACTTGGGTTTTACTTTGTGCATCTAATTTGTTTCTGGTTTTATGTTTATCTTAGTTTAGTATTTAGAGCTTATTATGATTGATAGATTTGTTTATTGATTTGGTTGCTCTTTTCCCTTTTTTTAAAAAATATATTTTTTTTCTTTTTCTCTTTTTGTGAGTGTGTATGTGTATGCTTCTCTGTGTGATTTTGTCTGTATAGTTTTGCTTTTACCATTTTTCTGTCTGTCTGATTTTTTTTTTTTAAGTATAGTTTTTAGCATTTGTTACCATTGGTGGATTTGTTTTTTGGTTTGCTTGCTCTCTTCCTTCTTTCCTTCTTTTTTTAATTTTACTATTTTTACCAATTTTTTATTTTAATAACTTTTTAATTTAACTTTGTTTTATTTTTTTCCTTCTTTCTTTCTTTCTTTTTCTCCCTTTTCTTCTGAGCCATGTGGCTGACAGGGTCTTAGTGCTCCTGCTGGGTGTAACGTCTGAGCCTCTTAAGTGGGAGAGCTGAGTGAAAGACATTGGTCCACCAGAGATGTCCTGGCCCCATGTAATATCAAATGACGAAAGCACACCCAGAGATCTCCCTCTCAACACAAAGACCCAGCTCCACTCAATGACCAGCAAGCTAGTGCTGGATTCCCCATACCAAACAACTAGCAAGACAGGAACACATCCTAAAATATTAGCAGAGAGGCTGCCTAAAATCATAATAAGTGCATAGACACATGAAAACACACCACTGGACACAGTTCTGCTCACCAGAAAGAAAATATCTGGCCTCATCCACCAGACCACAGGCACCAGTCCCCTCCACCAGGAAGCCTACACACACACTAAACCAACTTTGCCCACTGGGCACAGACACTGAAAACAATGGGAAATATGAACCTGCAGACTGCGAAAAGGAGACCCCAAACACAGTAAGCTAAGCGAAATGAGAAGACAAAGAAAAACACAGCAGATGAAGGAGCAAGGTAAAAACCCACCAGACCAAATAAATGAAGAGGAAAAAGGCAGTCTACATGAAAAAAATTAAGAAAAATGATCATAAAGATGATCCAACATCTTGGAAGTAGAATGGAGAAAATACAAGAAACATTTAACAAGGACCTAGAAGAACAAAAGAGCAAACAATGATGAACAACACAATAAATGAAATTAAAAATTCTCTAGAAGGAATCAATAGCAGAATAACTGAGGCAGAAGAATGGATAAGTAACCTGGAAGTTAAAATAGTGGAAATAACTTCCACAGAGCAGAATAAAAAAAGAGAATGTAAAGAATTGAGGACAGCCTCAGAGACCTCAGGGACAACATTAAATGCACCAACATTCAAATTATAGGGGTCCCAGAAGGAGAAAAAAAAAAGGGACTGAGAAAATATTTGAAGAGATTATACTTGAAAACTTCCCTAGTATGCGAAAGGAAATAGTCAGTCAAGCCCAGGAAGCACAGAGAGTCCCATACAGGATAAATCCAAGGAGAAACATGCCAAGACACATATTAATCAAACTATCAAAAATTAAATACAAATAAAAAATATTAAAAACAACAAGGGAAAAGCGACAAATAACATACAAGGGAATCCCCATAAGGTTAACAGCTTAACTTTCAGCAGAAACTCTGTGAGCCAGAAGGGAGTGGCAGGACATATTTAAAGTGATGAAATAGAAAAACTTACAACCAAGATTAATCTATCCAGGATCTCATTCAGACTAAGTGGAGAAATTAAAACCATTACAGACAAGCAAAAGCTAAGAGAATTCAGCACCACCAAACCAGCTATACAACAAATGCTAGAGGAACTTCTCTAGGCAGAAAACACAAGAGAAGGAAAAGACCTACAATAACAAACCCATAACAATTAAGAAAATAGTAATAGGAACATACATATCCATAACTACCTTAAGTGTAAATGCATTAAATGCTCCAACTAAAAGACATAGACTGGCTGAATGGATACAAAAAGAAGACCTGTATATATGCTGTCTACAAGAGACCCACTTCAGACCTAGAGACACATACAGACTGAAAGTGAGGGGATCTAAAAGAAATTCCATGCAAACGGAAATCAAAAGAAAGCTGGAGTAGCAATTCTCATATCAGACTTTAAAATAAAGACTATTACAAGAGACAAAGAAGGACACTACATAATGATCAAGGGACAAATCCAATAAGAATATTTAACAATTATAATTATTTATGCACCCAACATAGGAGCACCACAATACAAAAGGCAAATGCTAACAGCCATAAAAGGGGAAATCGACAGTAACACAATCATAGTAGGGGACTTTAAAACCACAATTTCCCCAACGGACAGATGATCCAAAATGAAAATAAATAAGGAAACACAAGCTTTAAATGATACATTAAACAAGAAGGACTTAATTGATGTTTATAGGACATTCCATCCAAAAACAACACAATACATTTTCTTCTCAAGTGCTCATGGAACATTCTCCAGGATAGATTATATCTTGGAGCACAAATCAAACCTTGGTAAATTTAAGAAAATTGAAATTGTATCAAGTATCTTTTCCAACCACAACACTATGAGACTAGATATCAATTACAGGGAAAAAAACTGTAAAAAATACAAAAGCATGGAGGCTTAACAATACTAAATAACCAAGAGGTAACTGAAGAAATCAGAGAGGAAATCAAAAAATACCTAAAATCAAATGACAATGAAAATACAATGACCCAAAACCTATGAGATGCAGCAAAAGCAGTTCTAAGAGGGAAGTTTATAGCAATGAAATCCTACCTCAAGAAACAAGAAACATCTAAAATAAACAACATAAACTTACACCTAAAGCAAATAGAGAAAGAAGAACAAAAAAACCCCAAAGTTAGCAGAAGGAAAGAAATCATAAAGATCAGAGCAGAAATAAATGAAAAAAAAATGAAGGAAATGATAGCAAAGGTCAATAAAACTAAAAGCTGGTTATTTGAGAAGATAAGCAAAATTGATAAACCATTAGCCAGACTCATCAAGCAAAAAGGAAGCAGACTCAAATCAACAGAATTAGCAATGAAAAAGGAGAAGTAACAACTGACACTGCAGAAATAAAAAGGATCATGAGAGGTTACTACAAGCAACTCTATGCCAATAAAATGGACAACCTGGAAGAAATGGACACATTCTTAGAAAAGCACAACCTTCTAAGACTGAACCAGGAAGAAATAGAAAATATAAACAGAGCCATCACAAGCACTCAAGTTGAAACTGTGATCAGAAATCTTCCAACAAACAAAAGCCCAAGACCAGATGGCTTCACAGATGAATTCTATAAAACATTTAGAGAAGAGCTAACACCCATCCTTCTCAAACTCTTCCAAAATATAGCAGAGGGAGGAATGCTCCTCAATTCATTCTACGAGGCCACCATCACCCTGATACCAAAACCAGACAAAGATGTCATAAACAAAGAAAACTACAAGCCAATATCACTGATGAACATCAATGCAAAAATCCTCAACCAAATACTAGCCAACAGAATCCAACAGTACATTACAAGGATCGTACACCATGATCAAGTGGGGTTTATCCCAGGAATGTAATGATTATTCAATATACGCCAATCAATCAATATGATACACCATATTAATAAATTGAAGGAGAAAAACCATATGATCATCTCAATTGATGCAGATAAACTTTTTGACAAAATTCAACCCCCATTTATGATGAAAACCCTCCAGAAAGGCATAGAGGGAACTTACCTCAACATAATAAAAGCCATATATGACCAGGCCACAGCCAACATTGTCCTCAATGGTGAAAAACTGAAAGCATTTCCATTAAGATCAGGAACAAGACAAGGCTGCCCACTCTCACCACTATTATTCAACAAAGTTTTGGAAGTTTTAGCCACAGCAATCAGAGAAGAAAATGAAATAAAAGGAATCCAAATCAGAAAAGAAGAAATAAAATTGTCACTGTTTGCAGATGACATGATAGTATACATAGAGAATCCTAAAGATGCTACCAGAAAACTACTAGAGCTAATCAATGAATTTGGTAAAGTAGCAGGATACAAAATCCATATGCAGAAAACTATAAGACACTGATGAAAGAAATTAAAGATGATACAAAGAGATGGAGAGATATACCATGTTCTTGGATTAGAAAAATCAACATTGTGAAAATGACTATATTACCCAAAGCAATCTACAGATTCAATGAAATCCCTATCAAAATACCAATGGCATTCTTCACAGAACTAGAAGAAGAAATTTCGCAATTTGTATGGATACAAACAAGACCCCAAATGGCCAAAGCAATCTTGAGAAAGAGAAACGGAGCTGGAGGAATCAGGCTCCCTGGCTTCAGACTATACTATAAAGCTACAGTAATCAAGACAGTATGGTACTGGCACAAAAACAGAAATATAGATCAAAGGAACAGGATTAAAAACCCAGAGATCAACCCACACACATATGGTCACCTTATCTTTGATAAAGGAGGCAAGAATATACAATGGAAAAAAGACAGCTTCTTCAATAAGTGGTGCTGGGAAAACTGTACAGCTACGTGTAAAAGAATGAAATTAGAACACTCTGTAACACCATACACAAAAGTAAACTCAAAATGGATTAAAGACATAAATGTAAGGCCAGACACTATAAAACTCTTAGAGGAAAACATAGGCAGAACACCCTATGACATAAATCACAGCAAGATACTTTTTGACCCACCTCCTAGAGAAATGGAAAGAAATAAATAAGTAAACAAATGGGACCTAAGGAAACTTAAAATCTTTTGCACAGCAAAGGAAACCAAAAACAAGATGAAAATACAACACTGTAGTTTGTACAAGATGGGAGAAAATATTTGCAAACGAAGTAACTGAAAAAGCATTACTCTCCAAAATATACAGGCAGCTCATGCAGCTCAATATCAAAAACAAAACAACCCAATCCAAAAATGGGCAGAAGTCCTAAATAGACTTTTCTCCAAAGAAGATATACAGATTGCCAACTAACACATGAAAGGATGCTCAACATCACTAATCATTAGAGAAAAGCAAGTCAAAACTACAATGAGATGTCACCTCATACCAGTCAGAATGACCATCATCAAAAAATCTACAAACAATAAATGTTGGAGTGGGTATGGAGAAAAGGGAACTCTCCTGCCCTGTTGGTGGGAATGTAAATTGATACAGCCACTATGGAGAACAGTATGGAGTTTCCTTACAAACTAAATTATAGAACTACCATACGACCCAGCAATCCCACTACTGGGCATATGCCCTGAGAAAACCATAATTCAAAAAGTGCTATATACCATAATGTTCATTGTAACTCTATTTACAGTAGCCAGGACATGGAAGCAACCTAGCTGTCCATCGACAGGTGAATGGGTAAAATAGATGTGACACATATATACAATGGAATATTACTCAGCCATGAAAAGAAACAAAATTGAGTTATTTGTTGTGAGGTGGATGGACCTAGAGTCTGTCATACAGAGTGAAGTAAGTCAGAAAGAGAAAAACAAATACCATATTCTAACACATATATATGGAATCAACCAAAAAAAAAATATTTTGAAGAACCTAAGGGCAGGACAGGAATAAAGACACAGATGCTGAGAATGGACCTGAGGACATGGGGAGGAGGAAGGGTAATCTGGGATGAAGTGAGAGAGTAGCATGGACATATATACACTACCAAATGTAAAATAGTTAGCTAGTGGGAAGCAGCCACATAGCACAGGGAGATCAGCTCGGTGCTTTGTGTCCACCTAGAGGGATGGGATAGGGAGGGTGGGAGGGAGGCGCAAGAGGGAGGAGATTTGGGGATATATGTATATGTATAGCTGATTCACTTTGTTATAAAGCAGAAACTAACATACCATTGTAAAGCAATTTTACTCCAATAAAGATTTTTTTAAAAAAGAGAAAATTTGTCAGCGAGAGTTGAGAGGCATTCAAAGGAAATAGGTTACTGCTTTATAATAAGTCACAGCAGACATAGTTGATTGCTCACCTTGGAGGGATAAAAGATAAGAGAATTTGTCTCCTGGTTCTTTCTTCTCTTCCATCTTCTGTCTCTCATTGGTCAACGTTTGTCTTATTGGGAGTTAATGTGTCCAAACTTCTGGGTTGCTTTTTTAAATCTCTGTTGGCAGGCATTATAGAAGCCAGTTGGTGTGACACTTTGGGTCCAAACTGTTATGATAGGCAGAAATGACTTTTATGATTAGCAATTTTGCATTCCACTTGCAATATTTTTACTTACTCCAAGGTCATGAAGATATTTTCTTATTTGTTTTCTAGGAGCATACTGTTTTGTTATTCACTTTTAGAGCTACAATTCATATAAAATTTATTTTTGTGTATGGCGTGAAGTATGAGGCCAATTTTTCAATTTGCATTTTCAATTGGCCCAGCATCAATTATTATAAAGGCTATCTTTTTCTCATTTTATTGCAATTTCACTTCTGGACTTAAAAAAAAAATCTTTCTTTGGTCTTTTAGTCTTTCCTTGTGCCAATATCCAACAGTCTAAATTGTTGTAATTTCATTTTTAAGTTTTGATGTCTAGTAGTGTAAGTGCACAGCTTTGATATTCAAAACAAAGTTTGGACTATTCTTTGTATCGCTATAAAATGTTAGTATTGACATCAATTTGCACGCACAAACACCCTTGAAATTTTTATTGGAATTGCATAAGATCTACAGATCAATTTAGGGAAAATTGATAACTTTAAATCATTGAATTTTGCATTTTTAAACATGACTTTTCTTTCCATCTGTTTTTCATTTTTTTCTTTTGTTCCATCTTTTTGTTCTTGAAAATATTTTTTCTCATTAATAGTTTTTAACTACAAAAGTCTTGTACATTGTTCTTAGATATATTTCTTGGTAATAGACTTTTTTGGATGATATTCTGATAAATAGTTTTTTGGAAAATGATTTTGGTTTTGTTTCTGGTGTTTATTAATACAATTGGTTTTTGTATATCGACCTTGTCATTAGGAATTCTTGCTAAATTCACTTATTATATCTAATATATCATCCACAGAGTATTGAATTTTTTAAGTACACAAACATGTATTCAATAGTTTGTAAATAATCACTCTTTTAGTTTTTCTTTTCAAAATTTATTATTTTTTGTTCATCCTAAAGCCTTGACTAGGCACTTTTTCACTATTAAATGTTGAATCAAATTGGTAAGCACTGAAAAAAGAATTTGCAGGTTGACAATAAATCACTTGCTATTTATAGTAAAGGAAGAAGTTTTTAAAGCTAAAGAGAAAATTGCACTTCCAGCACTAAAAGATGCTTATCAGAATGTGATAGGACAAGGGTTACACATTCAAATGTAACAAGATTAGCCTTTTGAGTCTCAAAGTAGAATAAAACGTGTTCAGCAGGAATCGTTTTTACGTTGCCTATTGGGCTGCTATTGAATCAATTCTATTTATCTTTGGCATCAGCTGTGGCTCTGTGATTGGAAATTTTTAGTTCAAAAAAAAAAAGAAGTACTAGATTCTAAAATTTTCTAGTTGGTAAAATGCAATGTAATATGGTTTTTATTATACACAGATGACCTAATTTTAAATAATTTTAATATAATTATGATTTAATTTTAAGCTTGACTTTTAATGTTTGTGTTAAATGTAAAAATCCTATTAAGAATAATTTTTTTAAAAGCTATTTAATATTTTAAAAAATCTATTTTATTTTCCATTATTTCTTAATAACTAATACTTAATTTTTGTTTAGTAAAAGGAACTTAAGGAAAAATTTTAAATCTAAATGGTTTTTTTTTTCTGGGCAATATTTTAATATCACATTTTATCAAGCAAAACATATGAAAATAAACAACTAAAATGTATATTTACACTAGGGTCATATTTCTCTCTTTCTTTAATAATTTGACTAGTTCCACTTGAAGTACAGTTGACACTTGAGCAACTCCAGTTTGAACTGCATGGGTTTACTTATGCATGGATATTTTTTATTAGTAAATACTACAGTACTACACAGTTCCTGGTTGGTTGAATCCTCGGATGCAGAGGAACTGCAGACTTGGAGGATCGACTATAAGTTATATACAGATTAATCCCCATATTGTAAAATAACATCATCAAGAGTGGGCCCTGCCTTCTCCTTGGAATTAAATATCTTCAAAGAAACTCTATTTCATTAAAGTTTTATATATGGAGTACTTCAGTATATATGTCGCAATAGACTGTTTGTGTTCCCACAAAATTCATATGTCAAAATCCTACCCCTCAATGTGATAGTGTTAGGAGGACGGGCCTTTGGGAGGTGATTAGGTCATAAGACTGGAGCCCTCATAAATGAAATTAGTGCCCTTATAAAAGAGACATCAGAGAGCTCTCTCACTCCTCTGCCATGTAAGGACACAGGAAGAAGACAGCCCTCTATGAATCAGTAAGTGGACCGTTACCTAACAGAGAATCTGCCTGCACCTTAATTGTGGACTTTCTGTCTCCAGAACTATGAGAAATAAATATTTGTTATTTAAGCTGCCAGGTTATGGTATTTTCATAATAGCAGCCCTGATAGACTAAGACAAGTGTATGTTTTTGTGTTTTGTTTTAACTCTTGTGGGTTTTAATACACATTATCACTCAACATCTACTATTCTCTGTAAGGAACAGTTTTTTATAATGATGTTACAGTGGAAATAGTATAAAGCTGATCCTTGCAAAATCCCAACAGATTTACAAGATAAAAACTAAGAATGCCAGGATCTCAGAGACAACTGTGTTTAAAGACTGACTTGCTGAAACAATTTCAATGGTGCTGAAGATGAAGAAAAATAATGCAAGAATTATAGAATATTTGTCCTTTTGTGTCTAGCTTAGTTCACTTAGCATAATATTTCCAACGTTCATCCATGTGGTAGCATCTATCAGAGATTTATTCCTTTTTATGAATGAATATTTCATTGTACATTACACTGCATTTTGATTATCCATTCATCTGTTGTTGGGTACTTGAGTTGTTTCCACCTTTTGGCTATTGTGAATAATATTCTAATGAACATTGGTATACAAGCATGGGTTTGAGTCCCTGTTTTCAATTCTTTGGGGTATATACGTGGGTGGGATTTCTGGGTCATGTGGTACTTTTGTTTAACTTTTTGAGGAAACACCAAACTGTTTACCACAGTGGATATACCATTTTTCCTTTCCACCAGAAATGTACTAGGGTCCCAATTTCTCCACATCCTCACCAACACTTGTTATTTTAAATTTTTCTTGATTATAGCTACCCTAGTAAGTGTGAAGTGGTATCTCATTGTAGTTTCAATTTACATTTCCCTAATGACTAAAGCTATTGAGTATCTTTTCATTTGTTTTTGACCACTTTTATATCTTCTTTGGAGAAAAGTCTATTCAAGTTCTTTATTTTTTTAACTGAGTTTTTTGTTTTTTTGTTGTTGAGCTGTAGGAATTGTTTATATATTTTGGATATTAAACTCATCAGAAATATGATTTCCAAATATTTTCTCTTATACTATAAGTTGTCTTTTTACTCTATTGACAGTGTCCTTTGATGTACAAAAGTTTTTAATTTTGATGAAGTTCAGTTTATCTGTTTTTTTTCTTTTCTTGCTTTTACTTTATCAAATATCTAGTATAGGCAAATTTATAGAGAAAGAAAGTAATTAGAGGTTAACAGGAACTGAGGAGAGGGTATATGAGATGTTATTGATGAATGGTTAAAGAGCTACTGTTTGGAGTGATGAAAGTTTTGGAAATAGATGATGATGATGACTTTACAATGTTGTGATTGTAATTAATGCCTCTGAATTATACATTTAAAATAGTTAAAATGGTAAGTCTTTAGGGTTTTCTACATATAAAATCATGTGATGTGCAAATAGAGACAACTTTACTTCTTCCTTTCCAATTCAGATGCCTGTTATTTCTTTTTTGAGCTTATTTGCTTTGGCTAGGACTTTCCAGTACTATGTCAAATAAGAGCAGTGAGGAAGCAGTTTTGTCTTTTTCCATATCTTAGAGAAAAAGCTTTCAAACTTTCGCCATTGAGTATAATGTTGCCTGTGGTTTAGACATATACAGCGATAATTATGTGGCAGTATATTCCTTCTATACCCAGTCTATTGAGAGTTTATATCTTGAAAGAGTGTTGAATTATGTCAAAACACTTTTCCTTTATTTATTGAGATGATCAGAGGAGTTTACCCTTAATTCTATCATTGTGGTGTATCACATTTATTAATTTGCTTATGTCAAATCACCCTTGCATCACAGGTATAAACCTCACTTGATCATAGTATATGATATTTTTATTGTGCTGTTGATTTTAGTTTGTTAGAATTTTTGCATATACATTTTTCAGATATATTTGCCTGTAGTTTTCTTTTCTTATAGTGTGCTCATCTAGTTTTGGTATAGGATAATGCTGGCCTGGTAAAATAAGTTTGGGAGTGTTCTTTCCTCTTCAGCTTTTTGGAAGAGTTTGAGACGAATTGGCATTCGTTATTCTTTGAATGTTTGGTAGCCCACTGATCCTGAGCTTTTCTTTGTTGGGAAATTTTTGATTACTGCTTCAATCTCCTTCATGATTTGTGGTCTGTTCAGATTTTCTTTTTCTTCAGACCCAGTCTTGATAGGTTGTGTGTTTCTAGGAATTTATCTATTTTCTTTGTTGTCCAACTTGTTGGTGTATGATTGTTCATACTAGCCTCTTTGACCTAACAGACATATAGAGGGCATTCCATCCAACAGTACCAGAATACACATTCTTCTTAAGCATACATGGAACATTCTCCAGGATAAATCATATGTTGAGCCACAAACCAAGTCTTAACACACTTAAGAAGATTGAAATCCTATCAAGTATCTCTTCCAATCACAATGGTACAAAACTAGAAATCAAATTACAGGAGGAAAATTTAAAAATTCACTAATACTTAGAAATTATACAACACACTCCTGAACAATCAAAAGGTTGAAGAAGAAACCAAAAGGTGAATCAGAAAGTATCTTGAGACAAATGAAAATGAATACACATATACAAAACTTATGGGATGCAACAAACATTTTCTAAGAGGGAAATTTATGGAGATAAATACCCACATAAGAAAAAAATATCTCAAATATACAACCTAACTTTACACTCAAGGAATTAGAAAAATAAATTAAGCCTAAGGTTAGCAGAAAGAAGAAAATAATAAAGATTAGAGCAAAAATTTTTAAAATTGAGACTAGAAAGACAATAGAAAAGAATCAATAAAACTAAGAGTTTTTTGAAAACATGAACAGAATTAACAAACCTTCAGCTACACTAACCAAGAAATAAAAGTGAGGACTCAAAAAAATGAAACTATAAATAAAAAAGAAAAGATTACAAAAGAAATACATGGGGTCATAAGAGGCTACATTGAACAATTATATGCATGACCTCTCTGTGACAGTGTTCTGTCTTTATTTATTCTTTTAAGAAAACTAAAAGCCTCAGTGTTGTGCTGAAAACAGTTGCTTGGATGACCATGGCATACTCCCTTGCATTCTAAGTTTCTGCCAGATTCAGCTATTTCATTGCCTTATATGACATTTTTCTTCCCTCTACTCTGAGCCATAACACTTCTGCTGTCTTTGCTTAGATGGGATACACTTTCTCCTTTTAATATCCTCATCCCTTTGTCCCCTTCACTTGGTCAATTTCTTCTTTAAGTACTTTAAGTACTCATGTTAGAACTTATAGCCCAGGATGCCTTTTTCCTCCAGTTTGTTTAGAGGACCATCTTGAACACTCCTGTTAAACTACTTACCTCATTGTATTATAATTTCACTTTTAAAATAACTTTGTCTCTCCATTGCACAAAATTTAGAAGAACTTGAAAGATAGACTACTGGACATTTCTCAAGCATATCTCTTGTCATTGCTGCATTGATCAAACAAATAATTTCACTTTCTCTAAGTGGCAAGCTATAATTTCAGCATGAGCCCATCTAATCCAAAGGCCCATTGTCTTTTCACCACTTTATGATACTTCGTGAATGAATGAATGAACAAATGAATGAAAATTAAACTATACTGAAATAGGTAAGATGGACTGACTTGCTCTCATAGAGTACAATACAAATAACGTATTTATAGACTAGCTTCCAAAATTTTAAAAATTATTCTAAATTGTCCATTCACACTTGTATAAGACACATTGCTCTCCAAAGGAGTCCTAGTGTTTTGCCAGGTGGAGATAGGAACAGAAAGAATTTCTTCTTTCTAGTAGAAATTTAGATGGTTTTAGAGTTTATCAAAAGTAAACTTACATAGGAAAAAAAGCTAAAAACCTAATGAATTTCAGTTACTAACTGTAATGAGAAAAGCTGCTAAGAATGTGTTCATTCTAACCTGCCCCCTTTACTGTTCTCCAGATTGAGAGTCTATAATTTATAGTTCTGAACCTATAAATTAACTGTAAAAATATCATATCTATGGAAGTATCTCCATAGTTCAAAAACGACTTTAAGTTTGAGAAAGAGTATGTTGCTAGGGTTTCATTTTTTTATTATAATTTTGGGGGCATATCAACTCTGCTAGGTATTGCTTAGTATCCTGCATTCTTTGAAAATATAGAGCCCCCAAATCAACTATGGATTCTGTCTAATAAGAAGCTCAAATCCCTCCATCTCCAATAAAAAGCTTTCTATATGAATAACAACACTAGCTCTCCCATACCACCAGTGTCATGATGTAGAGATGACACCAGGAAGCTGGAGCAGTTGCAAAAAAGCAGTAGGGGACAATGCCACAGAAAGTATTGATATTAGGATGCTCTGACTTGATTTTTCTATCGATGTTGTATCAAATTATCTAAGGTAAATCAACTGAGTGGCTGTCTATAATCATGCTGAATATGTGAGAGAAAGAGGACAGCAAATTTCATTTTTGAAAGTAGAAATTGACAAGTAGAAGAATTATCTAACTTCTTTCAAAAATAGCACTAGAGGACTGATGCTCGATTATGCTAATCATCGCTGATTTTTCTTGTTTTGAATTGGATTTAGAAATAACACTAAGAGTAATTTGCACATTCGTCATCTTTGGGAAATCAGTCAGACTCCTTAGGCTGACATTCAAGGCTCGTCTATAATCTGATGAAAATCGATGTTTGATTTTGACCTATTCCTCCTAGCATACAGCATTTTGTTGGCGATTGTGGCTTAACTTTTTGCTACTTAAAGCTGCCTTCACATTATAGCACCACTTGAGTTGCTCTCCCATTCCCAGTTCATACAAACCTGTCCATCCTGCAGAGTGAGGACTTGCTGAATTGGTTATGCATACAGAGTCTATACACAGCAAGGGCCCAATCAATATTTGTTGAAGGGCTGAATAGAAGTATTGTTGAATAAGCACTTGTTGGTTATCCTTTTCATGGAATTCAGTTTTGTTAGAGACACCTTATGTCTAGAATATTATGGGGTGCAGCCAAAGAAATCACAATCCTAGGAGATTGCTTTGCTTGAGGGAATTAAGAGATAAAATTGTATTAAAGGAAATTTCACTGGAGCATTCTTTGCACTAATATTCTACTTATGTGTGAATATTTTTTTCTGAGATAGGGCTTCAGAAAGATATCCTAGCCTATTCCAAAAGTGGATAAAATCACTGAATGGAGATGGGGACTTTTCTAATTGATAAGAATGCCAGTTTACCCTCTTTTACTTGACTTAGATTCGGTGTATCAAGGAACTGAATGCTACAGCATTGGCTTTGGAGTCAGACCGACTGATGTATGCTGCCTTTAGGCTTGTGACCCTGATGAAGGATTTGATGTATTTGAGCCTTAGTTTTTCATTTATAAGATACAAGTGATACACATATACCTCACTGAGTTAGTAAAATTGTTTCGAATAGTGTCTAACACATAGCAGGCATCCAGTAAATGTCTAAAAGACTCATACTTTTTAGGGCTATATAGTAAAATATTTGGTTTAAACACTGTAGTATTGTGATATGACATGTTTAAAGTCTAAAATTTAAACTTTCAAAGAACAGAAATTGTACAGTTCAACAAACTTTATTTTACACAGAACGCTCAGAGAGTTGAAGTAACACAGATTAACCGAAGGCAGTTTAGTGTGATAGACCACATCTCCATTTTTATTTTATTTTTTATTATTTACTTGAAAAACACACCTACACACACATCAGTTTTTGACTTTGGGTAACCCTCACTAAAATTTCACAGAGAAAATTATTTAAGCACATCTGGTTAAGAGTACCTATGGTGTTTGACTTAGAACTTAGCTGGCTATTTAAGACATTACAGAACCAAACATAAAATATAGTTACAACTTAAAACAGAAACAGCCCAGCATAGAATCCTTACGTGTCAATAAATATTGGAGAGTTCATAGGGAAAAATAAACGAAACTCTAGTGGATATTGGCCAATTTTTATTGATTCTGGTGTGTAGGATTGTTAAAAATTTGCAGAGCAACCAAAGTGCAAGTAGAATGAAATTTAAAGCTATCTCTAATTAAAACTTCTGATAACAACTTTCCTACCATCCCTTAAAGGCTAAAGCCCTAGGCATTATGGCTAACCCAGAGAAGACAGATCAGTGTGATTTGTTGTGGAATCTTAAGAGATTTTACTGACCTCATGTAACCCTCAGCCTCATTGCAACAGGTCGTGGAAATCTCAAACCTAGTTCAGATGGATACATTTAAAGCAAAGCTTACATAAGTTAAAAAACCTTAACCAGTTGGAATAACTATATAGTTAATGCTTATTGTCTTTTCTATGACAAAATATTTTATATAAACTAACAACTTTCCCCATAAGGTAGGCACTATTGTTCTCAGTTATAGATGAAGAAATTTAGGCTTGAGAACTTAAGTAAGTTGCTCAAGGTCATATAGTTAATGAGAAGTGGAACCAGGACTTGAACCAAGGCACTCTGCCTCCAGAGTCTGAACTCTCAGCTATTTTACAAGACTGAACCAAGTCACAGCCCTGTTCCAATTCTCACATCAGTATAACACATCAGTTTAACAACCAGTATCGTATGTGTCTTCTCACATCAGTATAACAACCAGCATCCCCTGACAAACAGCAGCGGGCATGAGCAGGAGAAACCAGTCCAGAGCACTGTCCATGTGCTATTTGATCCTTCACAATTTAGAGAATTGTCCTGGAAAGCCATTTTATTTTTTGTGTGTCATCAACACCTGCCCATGAGCACCATAGAGAATATGATCCACATACCAAACGTGACAATAACATTCGTTATTTCTCCCATGTTCACTGCAATAGATCAGACAAATGCCAAAATCACATAACACCATATCTCATTTGTGGCATTGGAGGTGAGGAGGTGTTCAAGAGAGTAGACAGAATATATTACGACAAAGTGAGCTGTAAAAAAAAAAAAAAAAAAAAATTACCACAAGTTGACCCTAGTTAACTATTAGGAAAATGCCAGAGGTAGATAAGCCTAAAGAAGAACTAATCGGGCCCTCTTCTCTATAGTTAGGAAACCCAAAAAAGCAACGCTAATTCAAACTGAAACCCCAGTTAGTGTGAGAAGGTCAATAAGTATTTATTAACATTTGGAGAAAATAGGCAGGACAAGCCAACCCAGAAAGATAAATTCCCAAGAGTGAACAGGAAGACACCTTATAACAGTTGCAGGTGAGGGGAGCAAAAGGGATTGTCAACCTGCTAGGAAAATGGATATAGGGGAAAACTGGAGACCTTGATGACACCCAACTAACTTTCTGTTAATATAGCTCCTAGAGTAAGATTCTTAATATCTCTCAATTAAAGAAACCTGTTTTCAATTTCCTTAGAAATGATCCAGGCCCAGGTTTGCTGGGGACATATAGGATTATAAAATTGTGAATAGTGGATTTCGGGGAAAAAGGAAAGCTTATGCATGGAATTAATGGATTAAACTGGCTCCTGATGAATGGCAGGTGTTAAAGGTAGCTGGATAGTCCATAGTGGAATATTGCAAGGGTAAATCAGGCTTTACTGTGGTTCACCAAGGCATCATAGACATAGAGAAATCTTAGTCCAATGGCATTTCTTGGTTTTACTTCAAGTTATTCCCCTGGGTCTCAGGAGACAGGCTGAGATCACGAAGTTAGGGGTGAGCTGTGATTTTACATTTTTCATTCTTAATAAGGCTTTTGAAATGATTGGGACATACGAGGATCAGAGACAAAAGCTAGCAGCGTATTGAGTTGCAGATGAGATGGTTGGAGTTCAGGGTATGATGCCTGCTTAGTGGTTAAAAGGAGGAACCAGATATATTATAGGATAGTGGTTAAATGTCCAGTCTTTGGGGGTCAGATTTCATAGGTTCAAATTCTTACGGAGTCACTTACTAGCTGATTAACTTCAGTAAAGTTAATTTTCTCACTTGTAAGACATGAATAATAATAGTACTTATCTCACAGGGATAGTGTGCTGATTAAGTAAGAGATTATGTGTAAAGTTCTTAAAACTCTTATTTGTACATCAAATATCAGCTATTGTTATTATATAGGCTAACCAAGTCAACCATGGTTGGGAAGAAGGCTGTGTCCCTCTGGGAAAAGCCTACATAAGAGGAAGGTGGAATTATTTCATAGGACATGGCCTGAATCTAGCTTCCTTTGCCAGACCACAGAGAGAGATGAGCAGCCCCATCCCATCTCTCTGGAGCACATACCATTTTTCCATCTAACCCAATTTCTCTTCACTTGGTTAACTCCTTACCCTTCAAGTTTCCCTGACCCTCAAAGACTAGATCAGGTCCCAAGGAGGTTGGGCGCTCCAGAGACTGAGGTGAAGTCTTCTGTTGTAATTTTTACTTCCCAATCTGTTCTCCCCATTGCAGTTAGAGGAATCTTTACAAAACCCCAATCTGATCATATTACTCTTTTTGTTAAATGCTTTAATGGCAGTGATTTTATTCTCATAATAATAACCCAAATCATAACATGGTCTCTAAGTAGGTGATCATATAATTTATCATTCAAACCAGGATGCTTTATGAGTGAAAGGGGTCACTGTTAATACTTATACCAGGACAAATGTAACCCAGGACTGCCCTGGCAAACAGAATCATCTATAATGTACTGTGTGATCTGGTCCCTGCCTTTTCCATGTCAGCCTTATTTCATGTTGCTTTCCTTCTTGAGCCTTGTGTTCCAACCACATTGTTTTTTTCAGTTTTACTAGCATGTTCTCCCTGCCTTAGGGCCTTTGCACTTGCCATTCCATCTAACCCAATCCCCCTTCACTTGGTTAACTCTTTACCCTTCAAATGTCTGCTCAAATTTTCCTGACACTAACAGGCTAGCTCATGACCCAAGGATGATCTCTTTTCTGCATTTACTTTTCCTATCTCATTTAACAGTGTTTAAGAATATGCTTGTATCTTTATTTAATCATTATTTATTTTCCAACTAAGCTATAAGCTCCATGGGGGTGGGGCTCATGTCTGCTTTGCTCACTCTGCTTCGTACCTCAGCCTGGTATCTAGCACAATGTAGGTATGCAATGTTGAACGGAGGAATAATGTGTTTGCTTTGGCAACTAAGGTGGAACAAAACTGGGATGTGATTCTCAACCTTAGATCCAACACTGTAGAGACGGAAAACAGAGACAAGGGATTACCCATAATTAAAGTTAAAGTAGTGACTGAATATCTACTGCTACTATGATGGGTAACGGCAACTGCTTTTATTAAAACATGGTGGCAGCTGATGGGCTTATGTTAGACCACAATGGGCTTAAAGACCATTTTAATTTGACTGAGGCCTTACTGCAGACCAGAGTAAGGTTGAGCATGTTATTTAGGTATTATCAGACTCAGCTTCCTCACCTATAAAGTTAGGATGCTAGTACATCATTATTATTGTTTTAATTAGTAATAATAATAGTAGTGATATTTACCTAAATTGGCATTTAAGAATATTTCTCACCTGTTCCATCCAGACTAAAATAATATATTCATTAATCTCCTTATATACTGTTTCGTTCAACAAATGGAGTAAAACCTGCTTCCTGTCCTCCGACTGCTTGCTGGATAAACAGACATTTTGAACTCATTAGGAACACTCTTTCAGACTCAATTTTACAAAACTAAGAAATACTGGACTTTTTGTTCTCCCTCAAGCCCCTATACTCTCTTTATTTAGCTTCCTATTCCCTCTTTCTTTTTAAAAGTTTGAAATGTCCTTGTTCAATCCTGAATTTTTTTTCTCTCTTTCCCAAAAAGATTGCTGTCTTCACATCCTCTTTCTTTATTCTCATGTATATACTAGGTAAGTTGAAAGCTCTCCCCATAGGTAAGGAATATAAGCTGAATGTGTCTTCTGAGTAGGTGCAGGCACATTTCCAGACAAGGTGTAGGACAAAGGTATATTGTAAACTTCCATTAGAACAATTTGGAATGTCCTATAGTTCAGAACTTTAAGATAGTTTGCTTAGGATCTGTCGGGGGATGAGAAAAAGGAGAGACAGAGCAAACAGGAAAAAAGGGTGTTGTACATAAGTAATTCTTCTCAATCTCACTTCCAAACACATGGAGAACAACCAAAAGCCATGTAACCTGGAGCTGCATGCTAATGGTACGCTTTCCTAAAATTGGAGAGGTAATATTTCATTTGGAGCCCACTAAAAAGATTTTGCATATTGAAAGTCAAAAGCCTAAGAAATTTTTCTTAAAATGCTGATCCCTTTAGTTCAATCCTTAGTTGCAACACATAAAGCAATCTTAAGACTTAAACGCCATTATAAATATTGTAAATAATATTGGCAATTATCTCTGTAAGAAAAGTATAAAAAATAAGTGTATTTATAAATAGGAGTTATATGTACTCAGGAAGAAGCAGCTATCTTAAAATATCCATATTGATTTTTATATAAAAGATTAAAATTTAAATATTTGAATTTATATGGCATAGTATATTAAAATGGTATATGCCATTGTATTATAAGGGCCAGTATTCACATGCACTCTGTCTTCTGAGAAACTCAAACTAAAAAGATTATAATAGTAAATAGGTTGTGTCTAGGATATGAATTACCTTCCTCTATTGTTAAAGCCATCTCCTGCTTTGCCATCTTATGTCACTTTGCTGTTTTTCTAGTGCATTGTTCTGTTGAGAAACCAGTTGGAGCTGGTGAATGCTTCCCCATAGAGAAATTGCAAGTGAAATCATTACAGGAGAACTTTTGTACATTAACCTAAAATTATTTCATCTTTTAAGGAAATTGAGCCCTAAAATTATTAGTCTTTGCTTTGTGTTGACTACAGTGAATGCTTTTTATTTATTTCTCTCTTAAGTGGAAGTTTGTTCTTGAATTTCAATAACATTCCTGAAGAGGGGAAGAAAGAAGCAATTCTAGTACTCTGACTTCCCTGAAAGCCTCTATATTTTACGAAGAAATCAAGCCAAGATAATTACTTCAAATTTTTGTCACTAAAAATTGAAAGTTGAATGCTATCACACAATGCTGCCAATGTAGTATTTCTGGTAAGTCTGTGGAGAGTTATTTATAAAAAAGATCTACCTTGACTTCTGGGAGGTGTACAAAAGTATTCCTTTCCTTAATTATTCTTGACTTCTCACCTATTATACTGTAAGCTTCCACTTCCACAGAGGGTAGTAGTTCAATTATAAGTTCCCTTTGAAAAGCAGCAGGTGAGTAGAATAAGTGGAGGAAATAAAAACACAAAAAAGCAAAGAACAAAAACACCACCACTTTGCTAAGGCAGCAAAGTTTTCAGATGCTGGAGGAAGGGTGGTGGAGCTAGAAGCCTACTCACTGCCGTTGGTCCAGTTGTCCCAGAACAAAGTTATGCTTGGGGACTGCTTTCTGTACTTTTTTTCTTATAGATTCCATTACATTGTTTCTAAACAGTCACACTGTTCTCAAGAGTCTCCTCTCAGGATGCACAAATCTTGTTTCAAGCAGTGGCTGCCTTTTTCTGCCAGAATATTTTTTACATACATTTGTAAATAGTCTGATGAAAACTCCTTGTTATATATCTTGATCTGCCTGAATCTTAGAGGTCACATCTCTGCTTTAGTTTTTTTTGGTTTTTTTTTTTCATTTTATCTCAAATTCTTTCTCATAATAGGTTAAAGTAGGAACGTGATAGTACCTGCATAGCCCAGAAGTATAGGGCTATATATAATATAATGTTTTGATTTTGAAATAAACTCCAAGTTCTTGATAAATTTAGCTAATTCTAATGTTTCCATGTTAGTTTTTTATAAAGACTAAATATGATTTTCTACTAATAAACACATTTATTTGGAAATATTAATGTACATTGTACAGAAAAATGATTCATCTTATGTTTTCTCCATTGGTCTCCTCAACCAGAATCATGACCAGTTCTATATTTTCTCTATTTTCATCAATAAAAGTCACCAGCAGCATCTACATTGACAACAACATCGCCCAATTAATATTGAATGACAAATTGACTTTCAGTTCCCATGAGAACGTTTTCTCTTTCCTGAAATTAGAATGATTCACTCTATTTTTTGATATCATGTAAAATGAATAAAAGATATATAATGATTATTAGTTGAAAGGAGTTTCAGATTTCTTTAAAGTTCGACTTAAATAAATCAAGAGGAATCTATTTACCTATAAGAGGTACCTATTCTGAGTTAAGTAATAATTTAAAAAATCCTAAAATTGGTGCAGTTCTTTTTAGATTACAAAGATCTTTTTACAGGCAATAGCACATATTATCATCATCTTCATTAATCTTCATAGTCATAGCGAACATTAATTGAACTTTCTTTGTGACAAGCATTGCTTTAAGCAGTTTACATGAGTTAATATATTTAATCTCTCAGCAATGTTATAAGTTGAGTTCTATTACTGTCCCTCTTCTAAAGATAAGAAACCCGAGGCATAGAACAAGTAAACTAATTTTCTAAGGTGATTTGGTTACTAAGAGGTGTAGCTGAGATTGCAACTGAGGCAGTCTCACTCTAGAGCCTGCATGTTTGTCCATCATTTCAACTGAGAAGCTGGTAATGATGGAACCAAAAAGACCTTCTAACACTGAGGGAATCTTATAAAAGTGGAATAGGAATTATAACCATAACATGAAGCTAACTAATATAGTTTGTTGGAATTGTATTTGCAAAGACAATGCTTAAAGAAATGAAAGAAATCAAGACAAAAACTGAAGCTTTCGAGGAGGTACATAAACACATATTTCTTTGCAAAAAAAAATAGTGATATAGCTGTGTATATATATTTCACATATATAGAACTTAGCAAAAATGAAAATATATTTAAGTATACATTTGTTTAAAATTTATTGAGTGCTCTTATTATACATAATCTGTGGAAAGTACAGAAGTGCACAAACATGATCTCTACCCTCAAGGGCTTTACCTTTCAGAGAAGAGGCTAAAAATTATGAGCAGCTTACACTTGCATGACAATTCATATTTTTTGGAGATTTTTCATAAATTATTTCACATTAAGCCTGCTAAATAGGTATGTGATGGTCTCTCTGACAGATGACTAAACTGAATTAGTCATTTAGTGACATGGCTCATCTGAATTAGTCATTTAGTGACATGGCTCATCTAAATTAACAGTTGTCAATGAATGCATTAAAGAGCACACAAAAAAGATCATGAGAGGGGCTTTCCTGCTGGCGCAGTGGTTGAGAGTCCGCCTGCCGATGCAGGGGACACGGGTTCGTGCCCTGGTCCGGGAAGATCCCACATGCCGCGGAGCGGCTGGGCCCGTGAGCCATGGCCGCTGAGCCTGCGCGTCTGGAGCCTGTGCTCCGCAGCGGGAGAGACCACAACAGTGAGAGGCCCGTGAACCGCAAAAAAAAAAAAAAAAAAATCATGAGAGAGGTATAAACAAGATGATATGGAATTACCAAAAGATGCAGCTGGAGATATTACAGAAGACTTCATGCAAGACAGAATAGAAAGTTGGGCATTGCAAGTTACATTAGTATGGGTAGAGTAGGAATACAAGCAGCAGGAGTAGGACAAAGGAGGTCAGAAAGTGCCAGTATATTCATAGAGCAACAATCTGCGTAATTTCACTGAAGCTTTGGTAAAGGGAAGATGGGTGGGAGAATATAGAGACAGTAGGAGAGAATCAGATTTTGGAGTACTTAGAATGCCTTAAAGCTTGTTTTAATTTAATAAAAGACTTTTGAAGTTTTTTTTTGTTTAATTAAAGATATGAAATGTAAAGTGTCTTAAGTTAAGAAAATTAATCTGGGACTCTTGAATAGTATAAACTGAAAATGAAAAGACTGGAGTCAAGGTCCATTTTCATCTACTCTAATTAATAGCTTCTCAAATTTTAAGTACCTATGAATCACCTGGGAATATTGTTAAAAATACAGATATTTGAGTCAGTAAGGTTGGGGGTGAGAGTTGAGATTTTGCATTTTTAATAAGCTCACAGTAAATGCTGAAGATCCCACTGCTGGTGTGCAGACATTGAGTAGCAAAGATTTAGGTCATCCTCTATCCATGTCTCTGAAAACAAGAAAGGCTGTAGAGGTTTCCTTCTTCTCAACTGCAAAGCGCTTCAATCAGCAATGTCCTCCACGGCCAACAGGGGCCCAACACTATCACACCCAACTCTCTGCCTCCCAATTAGACTCCACTTGTCTCAGTGTCAACCAATATAACCTTTTTCTCAGGTCCTGTACTAGCTCCTTCTTCCTATCTCCTTGATTTCTTCAGTTCAGGGTCAAGATAGACAATATCAAAATCAACATCATTATCAAAACATCATTAATACCAGCTCTGCCTGCATGTGACTTCTTCTATTCCATTTACTGAAACTCCATACTTCTGATAAAGAAGGCAGCTCATTTCTCCTCTGAAATGTGTGCTTCTGATGCCCTACCAAAGAGGTGTTATCATTATCATGTTTTATATTTTCTAGATTTGCCATTTTCTTTTTTAAAACTTCTATTAAAGTTGATTTACAATTTTGTGTTAGTTTCTGCTGTACAGCAACATGAATCACTTATACATATACATATATCCACTCTTTTTTAGATTCTTTTCCCATATAGGTCCTTACAGAGTATTGAGAAGAGTTCCCTGTGCTATACAGTAGGTCCTCATTAGTTATCTATTTTATATATAGTAGTGTGTATTTGTCAATCCTAATCTCCCAATTTATTCCTCCCCCCACCCCGCTTTTCCCCCTGGTAACCATAAATTTGTTTTCTATATCCGTGACTCTACTTCTGTTTTGTAAATAAGTTCATTTGTACCATTTTTTTAGATTCCACATATAAGCGATATCATATGATATTTGTCTTTCTCTGACTGACTTACTTCACTCAGTATTATTCAAATATCTGTTCCTTGGATTTACCTGTCCTATTTTTAATAACATTAGATCTGTTCATACCAAGCCAGACTAAGGACAGAAACTAGAACCAGGACATTCTAAGACCCCAAAGAAAAATTTAATGATATCCCATGGAATCTCAGAGGGTTGCTATGGTACACGACAGTTGTTTAAAGATTTTAACATTCCTAAGAATCACCTGGGATCTTGGTAATAGAACAAACTGATAGGCTGTACCCCAGAGATTCCAATTCACTAGTTATAAAAAGGTCTTTGTATTGGAAGCATCACCCCAGCTTACTCTAATTCACACAGCCTTGGATCTCTCTAAGAAGCACAGATGCAGTCTAAGGAATTCAGAGATATGTGTTTTTCATCTGGCTTCCATAAAAATCAGCCACGTGACATTGGCTGTGTGAAAAATCAGCCACGTCATTGGTCTTGTTTGGGTCTCAGTTTCACATCTGATTGATTTTTCAGTGTCCATTCCTTTTCTGTTTATTCTATGAATGTGCATCTAATCATCCAACATATATTGAATGCAAAAGAAAAGCATTGCAGATTAACATAGAATAAAACTAATGCAGGACCCAGGAGAGAATTGGTAAGTAAATAAGAAAGAAGAAATAAAAGCGGGATATAAACTTTTCCTTATTCAACAGCTAAGGTTAAATACAGCATCCTGAACAATTAATGTAACTGCATTTTGCAGCTTCTTATAAACCTGAGCTATCACGCATTTTTTTTGAATTTTTTTAACATCTTTATTGGTGTATAATTAACTATCACGTGTTTTTGCTTCTCTGATACTCTTTTCCTCAAGTTGTTTCTAGATGTAAGAACCAGCATGCCATATGTGAAGAATGTCCTTGACTCAGGATGCATAATCCAAAATTAGATAATGTGAATTGGTTAATTCTAGAACAGGAAAAGTTAGGGGCATTGCTTCAGAGTTACAGATTCCTTTGGCAAAATAGTTTCTCAAGTTTCTCTGGCCTAAATGCTCATCTTGTTCAGTATCCCTGGACATGCATTTAAAAGGATTGCTCTCATCAGTAAGCCTTCTTCTCTGATAACTTTCATAGTATGTAGAAGCCACCTCTGAATTATGATAATGAGGCATTAGCGTGCACCCTGAATTGCATGCACACATCTCCCATTGTCTTGTCTTTAGTGCAGCTGCTTGCATGTGGTAGAAATGAGAAATTTTTATGAAATAATTATCTTCAGAATAACTTTGAACATTTATGAAATTAAATGCTATTTATTCATTAACATTTGAAAAAACAGAAATATCCTTCCATCTGCCTTTGATGAAATCAGCTCTTTATTCAGTTTGATATTACCACAAATTAGTCAGCTTGCTTTCATAGCTTTTTCACTCTCTTCATTTCCTTTAACTCTTAAAAGTGATGTGCACTATAGCTTAAAGACAATGCTCTCTGCTGATGAAACAGCCACAAATTACAGAGACACAATATGGGAACCTTTAATAAGCTGAATAGAAGTATTTACAATATGCATCTATGCATGCTGTCTGAACAGTTTTGCTTAGATTTCATATTTCACTTTCTATGGCTGGTCTGATGGAAGTCTTAAGAGAATAATACCATTTTGTAGCTTTTCATGATTGCTATTGTACTCTGTTATAAACTGTATATTCTTTATTTAGACATGCTAAACAGTTTTTTTCTTTTTTAATAATGGGAAAAATCTCTTTTTATACAGTGTTCAGAATGAAAAGTAATATTAATATTGTTTTCCTCTGGGGTAGTAAAATGAATTGCAATAACTTCAACCAAATGTGGAAGAAAAAAGATGTTGAAATAAATGGACAAGATTTGGGTGTAAGTTCTAAAAGTGTTTAGTTGATAGTGATCTACAATGAAAGTTGTTTTTATTAATTTACAAATAAAAAATACTTTCATCATGAGAAAACCAAATCTGTAAAATCAAGTAAGGAGAGTTATTCCTATTAGTCTTACATGTTGAAAGATTTGAATCAGAATGGACCTCTTTGGAGGCAGTTCTCCATTTCCGATAAGTGACAGGGTTGATTTCATTTCCTATGTTGTTTCTTTTGTTCTTTATTTTTTTTCCCAGCAGGTTCATATCAAAACTACTAGAGCTAGTGAAGCACCGTCCATGGTTTGCTTCCTTTTCTTTCTCTGTATGCAATTTGTAAGATGTAATATTTTAGCAACACTTCCCAGCTAAATGTAAGCCCCTTAAGCAATCCTAACAGTTAGTAGTTCTCTATCTTAACAAAAGGTCAAGTCCGAGAAAAGCATTAGATATCTTGAAATTATGTATTTATTCTGTCCAAGACGTTGAACTTAGGTTTTTATAAATGTCATTCTCATTTTGCTAGGCATGTCTATCAGATTCCTTTATTCTCACCTATTTTCACAAGCTTTGTCCTATAATACATTTGTGGAATATATATGTGTGATCAGCAATAAAAAAGAATGCCTTAGAACCTCCAAGAATGTGAAGCAGCAATTATATCTATAGCTGCCAGACATTATGAGTAACAAAGTCTAGTGGAAAAATCATATACCTGGTTTCAAGGCAATTTGATGTTTTTATTTCCCTATCTTAACAATAAGGATAATTACTGTTAATCTGTTACTGTTTTATGTTTAAATACATATATTATAGTGTAAATGTTGAGATTTTCAACATACTATTACCCATCCATCTGTTGATCATCCATCTGTTTGTTGACATAATCTTAGCTTTGGATTGAGTTTGAAATGACTGTATGGTATGTATTGATGTTAGAATATTTTGAATGGAAGTTACAGAAATTAACACAGACCAGCTTAAGCAGAAAGAGGAAATTTATGATAAGGAGGCTGGTGGTTTCTGAAATGAAAAAGAAAAAAAAAAACCACAGACCTTATTTTTTAATTTCAAATTTCTAGAAGAGAGTATTTCCTAGTCCCAGAGTGGCCAGGTGGCCTCTATCCGATCGCTTGTGGCTAAGCGCAGTGATCACAGTGTAAAATGTTGCCAGGAGAGGCCCATCTGTGTGAATGAGGTGAGGAAGATAAGGTGGATATTTTCTGTTGAGCAGACACCCTAAGAGTTTTCCAGTATGGTGTAATTGGTTGGGTTGTTACCATAGGACCTCAAGCGTATGTCTGGTGAATTATTTCTAATTATCCACTTAACAATTTGAAATTCCACCATTAATTCTTTTCAATGAAACAAGATTTTCCTGCTATTTATGGAATCTAGAGTTAATTCCATACCAATCTGAGAAATGTCTATTGCTTAGCTAATAACTAAGAGAGAAGATCCCAGGTCAGGGTGAATGGAGAGATTTTGGGAATCGCATCTTTGTATTGTCAAGGTAGAAAGGTAATAATTGTAGCTAATATTTGCTGAGTACTTATGAAGTGGCAGGCACCATGCAAAGAACTTTACATTAATTATTTCATTTGCCCCTGTGCAGTAGGATTTTATTATTACAGTTATCTTTGAGAAAGGGAAACAGTGGCACAGAGAGTTGACATAACTTGCCCAAATTCGTATAACTAGGAAGTGGTGAAGGAAAACCATATATCAGTCATCTCTAAAACTAGATGACACCTGAAAGCTAAATGTTACCTGATGAGAGAAAAATATGTATTTATGTAAGAACAAAAAAATGAAGATCAGTAAAATTCTTTGCTTCTTTTACTGTGATTCTCAGGATCAGATTCCAGTGTTTTGGAGATTGTAGTATGGTTCTTTGCATTTAGCTTATTTATTCCTCCATTTTATTACCCTCGGAGTAGATTTTTTTGACTTAGCTTTTCCCTTCTCTAACCTACCCCAAGGACAGTACTATTACTTATTCCTCTTCCCAAGGCGTCCACTGATCAGGTTGACAATGGCCACGTCTGTCTTGCAAACAGCAGCTGGCGCAAGGTGAGCCTGCATGGGTACTCAGAGAGTGTTTGTTGAATGAATGGATGGATAAAAATTGTTCTTTACTGCTTTAGGGAGCTCTGCTCAATGTTATGTGGTAGCCTGGCTGGGAGCAGTGTTCAGGGGAGTATGAATATGTATGGCTCAGTTGATTTGCTGTGCACCTGAAACTACCACAACATTGTTAATCAGCTATACTCCAATATAAAATAAAAAGTTTTAAAAAATCAGTGGCTTTACATATTTTATAGAATAAAATTCAAGTTTGTTACCGTGACCTTCAAGGTCTTTTTCAACTGGTTGTGAAACTATCTCATCTCTCACTGTTCACTTTTCCTCCTTTTTTATAATATACGTCAGAGAATCTCAACTTACCTTTCTCCAACAGTTGACATTCATGGGCATGGCATATTTCCACGAGCACAATCACTGGCATAGATACAGGGAACGTGATTTATCAGACACCAGTCACAACTCCACCTCTTTGCCTCCCACACAGGAAATCTTATTAGAATGCTAATGGGTAGAACTGACATTCTTTCAGTGAACACCCTCAATCCACTCTATTTTACAAAAAAAAAAAAAAAAAAATTAGGAAACTTCAGTTTACTTTAATTTTTACTTTTAAGATATAGTTTGCAAAATATCATCCCGTCAAGATCCAATGGTTTAGCACCATTTTTAATAATAGTAGTTAACATTTAATTGCTTGTCTTTCCAAGTAATGGACACCATGTTATGTACAATAGGTATTAAACTTCCCAACAACCTTGTGAAATAAATACCATTACTCTTCTTATTTTATAGAAGAGAAAACTGAAGTGCAGAGACCCTAAGTCATCTAACCAACATCACACAACTAGTCAAATTTATGTGCTTTTCAATTTAAAAAATTGTTTTACGTTCCCACCAACAGTGCAAGAGGTTTCCTTTTTCTCCACACCCTCTCCAGCATTTCTTGTTTGTAGATTTTCTGATGATGCCCATTCTAACTGGTGTGAGGTGATACCCCATTGTACTTTTGATTTGCATTTCTCTAATAATTAGTGATGTTGAGAAGGTTTTCATGTGCTTCTTGGCCATCTGTATGTCTTCTTTGGAGAAATGTCTATTTAGGTCTTCTGCGCCCCACCCCCCCCCCCTTTTTTTTTTTTTACGGTACGTGGGCCTCTCACTGTTGTGGTCTGTCCCGTTGTGGAGCACAGGCTCCGGACGCGCAGGCTCAGCGGCCATGGCTCACGGGCCCAGCCGCTCCGTGGCACGTGGGATCCTCCCGGACCAGGGCATGAACCCACAACCCCTGCATCAGCAGGCGGACTCCCAACCACTGCGCCACCAGGGAGGCCCCTGCCCACTTTTTGAATGGCTTGTTTTTTTTTTAATATCTAAAAACTGTTTTAAGGTACTGACAATTGTTGTCAAGCTATTGGCTTTCTGTGTCTGCCACACCCATTTCTTGCCTTGAGGACTAACACCCAATGCGCGCGTGCACACACGCGCACACACACGCACGCGCACACACACAACACACACGCACACACACACACTAAATTTTAGAGTTTTCAGTACAAATTATATGTTTTCAAATTCTGTGGTATTGTTAAAAGTGAAAAAAAGTTAGATACCTCTTTGGTAGAGCAGATATCATTGTACAGGTAAATGTGTACCAGGTACATTTGATACTAGTACATGAAAGTTCAGACTTGATATCATTTTTGGCATTGTTGCTTCAAGCATTGCCTTATGCCAAGGTTCAAAGGGATAATCTCCATTTTTTATTAGTTCCTATCGAGTTGAATTTCCTATTCCCCAAATTGATTAGACCAAAGCTTGTTGTGTTTGTTTCACATGGGGATGTGCTTCCTTCAACCTTTGCTCTGTGAGCAAACTTTGCTCTAACCCAATATATATTATGTGGTTAAATACCTTTTTGCATCAAAGATTGTATATAAAATTTGGTGAGGGAATTCCCTGGCAGTCCAGTGTCTAGGACCCTGGGCTTTCACTATGGAGGGCGCAGGTTCAATCCCTGGTTGGGGAACTAAGATTTCATAAGCCATGCAGCGCAGCCAAAAAAAAAAAATTTGGTTATACCTCCCTGAATACAGTTATAATTCCTCTAAAATGTTTTTTTTTAAATGATTCCACTCTTAATCTTTCATATAACAGAAAATGGACTTGCATGTACACAACTGTACACACTACACACCACACACACATACATATACACACAAATTATTTCTTTACAAGTATAGCTCCGTGATCCTTTCCTTAGTGAGGATATTTTGTGTAGCCTCCAACTTTTTCCTGAGATGCTATGGAAAGTAAATATCTACTGGGTAAGCCTCTTGCTGAGTCAGATGCTCTACTTCAAAAACTTAGTAGCTGTCCTCTGCATCTCAATGAAAGTAGCTAAAGCACCACAGTTGATAGCAAACACTTCTGTGGAAACATTTACTTCTTTATTTCTTCCTTATTACAACAAAACACAATATTTGTTAGTTGGTACAAATGACCAATATATTAAGGAGAGGCTAAAAACAAAGTTTCAGTTTATAGCATTTAGAATGCCTTTTCTTCTTAACCTTTGGTAATGTTGAAAAATAAAAGAAAGAAAATGGACACTTAATATTATGACTTTGTTACTTTGCTAAAAAAAATTCAAAAAGGAGAAGTTAACGAGGGAATGTTATTATTTGATAGGATGGTGAAAGTGGACAAGTAGATAACAGTGGAGAGAAGATAAATGGCCTTAAAGTCAAGATCACGCTGGTGTCCAGAAGGACACGACAAACAAACTACTGAGGCAACTTTGAAAATGCAGCCAGCATTGGGAGATAAAAAAAAAAGGAGGTGAGATAAAAAGAATTTCCTTTCAAAAGGCAAGCCAGCTTCTTGTTAGAATACCATGATCATTTTTTTGAGATATGGAGAGCTTGAACACGATTAAGAAGAAAAGAATCAAATGCCTAAATATTTGCAAGAGAAAAGTGTTTAGGACAGGGATTCTCAACCTCAGCACTACTGACATTTTAGACCAGATAACTCTTTGTCATGGGAGCTGTGACTTGTAGGATGTTTCCCAGCATTCCTGGCTTCTACACTCTAGCTGCTCATAGCACCACATGTCACCAGTTATGATGATGAAAGATGTCTTAAGACATTGATGAACATGTCTGAGGGGACAAAAATCACTCCCAACTGAGGACCACTGGATTAAAGTAACTACAGTCATTAGTTTAGGCTGGAGGTGAAGGAGAGACTGTAGATTATAATTAATTCTTATATAGAAGATACTCTTAACTTGTTTTCCATTCCGCCAAAACACAAATGAGAAGCAAAATATTTTACAAATTGGAAAAGGAGATCTTTGGGAGATGTACAAAGAAACTCAATTGTTAGATTTCTAATAGGTATCTATAGTAAGTATAATTCTGAGGTTGAAATATTGCCCAATAGCGAAGGAGAATTTTTTCAATTGTGGCATTATACCAATAATATTTTATTAATTATTTTATTTAGCTTAATATTTTATAAAGTTATTAAATATTAAATTATTCAAAAGTATACTCAATAAGAAAACATGTAATATATATGTATCACCCATTCAGAGCCAATAACATTTGGTCATATTTGCTTCAAATATATTTCTTGGGGTTTTCTTTTGTTGTTGTTTTTTACTTTATGGTGTTGTAATTACATCTACAGGGTCCTCTTGCTCCATTATCATATGGTCCCTTCTTGTTCAGGGGTAGGTAACCAATAACCTGAAGATGATAGATATTCTTTCTGGGTGTGTTTTAATTTTATACTTTAACTATGTATATTTTTACCCATGGCAGCATATGGTGTTGAGTTCTTGGTATTTTTGTATGTTTTTACATAAATAACATCTCTGTGTAAATCTTTTTATTTTATTTTTCATTCATTTTAATGTTTGCAAGATTTATTCATGTTGGCATGTATAGTTATTTGTAGGTACAATGTAGGTACAAGGAAATACTGAGAAAGCAATTAAAATGAATGAGCTAGTTTATATAAATAGCACAGCTTCAGACAAAATAAGGAAAATGTGCAGGGATGTTTAGTTCACTTATTTATTAAATTTGGCAGCTAGACAAGATTAAATTTGGCAGCTAGACAACAATTCTAGAGTTGAAAATATTTGATCTGCCCATGACCATGACATATACAGGAAGAAGGACTGAAACATAGGGAAATATTCTGCTTCTTTTTTTTGTCCAGGAGAAAAGACAATATTAGCTTCCTAGAATATAAAAAGAAATAGCAGTCAGAAGGCCATAGTACCAGGGTGGGCAAAAAAGCCAGACTCTCTTATGGGAGAAGAGGCCTGGAGAGCCTTTCCAGTGGTCTAGCCAGCTGTGCAAAAGAAACACATGGAAAAGCTGCTGGGGAGGAGCCCCACACATAACAGCAGCTTGCGTGTGGCTCTGAGCAGCTGCTTAGCCCTGAGCTGGTCTGTCTTTGCTGGGTGGAGCCTCAATGTGAAGCCTGGGGACAGCAGGCATTACAGGGTATCTGAGAGCTAGAGACCTTTGTGAGTGGAAGGGGCAGCACTCAGAGTTTAGCCTTGGCCTTAGAGGGACTTAGCATAACGACCATAGTGATACTGGCCACTACAAGAGGTAGAAATAACAGAGAGGAAGTAAATAAGCCCCATGGTCGTGATAGAAGTCCCTACCAGTTCAGGTCAGGGGTCCAGGTTAACAGACATGGACAACTGCCCAGCCTCTTCTTCTTCTTTTTTTTTTTTTTTTCCTTTGGCTGTTCTGCGTGGCATGTAGGATCTTAGTTCTCCCACCAGGGATTGAACCCGAGCCCCCTGCAGTGGAAGCACGGAGTCTTAACCACTGAACCACCAGGGAAGTCCAAGCCCAGCCTCTTCCTGAGCCACTTCAAGACCATGATCAGAGTGGATGATGCCTAGAGAAGCACGAGGGTCCAGTGTGTCCACTGATTTGTGCCTAAGTGGCTGTTGTTTTAATGCCATTACTTTGGTCCATGCTCCTTGATTTAAAGGCTTCAGGCTGGAGGGACCCAAGAAATCACCTCCAACTCTCAAAAGCAAGGTGTATTCCTCTAACTTTTGATGGGCACTTCTTTAAACTTAGCAACTTTCTTGTCTCATATTAAAGTTCTTTGAAAAATAAAGCTTTGCTTTGAAGCTCAGTATAACTGATAGGTCCAAGAAGATACCCGTAGCAATTTCCCTTATGCTGAATAGATAACCCTTTGTTAACATTTTAGTGGCAATAAGGAGCACGATCTCATAATTCCCAATTTAAGACTTGTATCTTCTAAAATGCAATGAGGATGTTCTGTTAGTTTGGATCCTCTATAAAAGCAGAATCTGAGGAATGGCTTTCATGCTAGTGGTTTATTTAGGAGGTGGTTTCAAGGAACAGGAAGGAAGGAATGGAGAGAATGGTAAAGAGAAGGAGGAAAGGTCAAAACAAATGTGCACTATCAAGCTGGACACCAACTCAGTTCTGCCAAGACATCCCAGGTCCATTATTTGATGGTCCACAGAAGAGATCAACTGATGGGCTCATCCTCCATGAGTGAAGGGTTGTTAGCTTCATCCCACTGCCAGGTAGTGCATGCATGAGGTCTGGGAAGATTCTTGCAAGAGTGTCATGTACAAGAGAAGACCCGGATGAAAAGCTTGAGATGCCTTGTATGACTGAAATAAAGAGTTCTCTAGTTACACCTACACCAAGCAGCTTTGCCACAGCAGCGGCAGGAGTAAGAGGTGGACTGAGGGGAAATGAGGAATTTTAAAAATCAAATTTATAGGTCAATTGTAAGTTATAAAAGTGTGATTATTGATTTTGGTCAAAAGCCAAATGTCAATAAGTATCTTCAAATTTTTAATATGAAAAAGACATTTACCTTCAGGTGGAACATTTTAAATCTTGTTTAGTCTAAAATAGTCTCTGCAAAAGAGATTCGCAGCAAATCACGTTTGGTTGGAGACATATTCTTAAATGGCAGTGATTTTTACTTTGGAAAGAGCAGAGAGTAACAGTAGTATTACATTAATTAAGATAAATATTATAGAAGATAGCATTTACAGGAAATATCTGAATAGGTTTATTATTAATAATTTCTTGCATAGCTGGCAATTAGACTCCAGACAAATAGAGTAGATTTTATCTTGAACCAATAGCATTTAGAAGCTGAATCTATCAAATTATTATCAGTAGTGTTAGGAGTGAAAGAGAATTCTGTAACTATGAAGATAAACTCTTACAGTTTTATTTTGCAAATTCAACTTTTAACAGGTACAGTAAAAGAACTACACTGTTCATTTTTTTTCCATAAGGCACATGTGATCCAAGAGATGTAGTTTCAACATGCAGATGGATGTACCCCAATGTCCCACCTGCTATCCTGTCTAATTTAAAAATGACCCAGTGCAATTCATCAGGGGAGAAAAGAAAAACCAGGAAAAGAAATAAAATGAATTCCTTTGACTACATTTAAATTGTGCCAATCAATGATGCTAAGCTTTGTCACTAACCCAGCAAATATGTTGATCAATATGGTACAGAAGCAAATGTAGTAGACTCTAAGTCAAATGCCATTTCAGAATACTTCATCATTTTTGCCAGCCTTGTACAGTGCTCAAAATGGGAAATATCTCATATGATCTCAGATATAACAAAGTTCTTCTTCAGTTTTGAGTATAACTGAGAATTCTGGGAAATGTGAAAGTCTGGGAAAGTCATCCCAAATATGGGATCATTAAAGACAAGAGTAGTTATCTACTTTTTCTTCTATATCTATTTCCGTGATTCTCAATAAAGTAGAAATTAACCAGTGTTTAAATAATTTTATGCTTTTACTGGTTTTAAAGGAATGATTGCACACAATCATGTATTAAAAGAGCCCCGAATAAAACTCTTGTTTTAGTAATCTTTGTAGTAGATTAATCACAGGCATTTCTAACATAGTACTTTAACTACACTTGTTAAGCCATCGGTAGTCAAAATGCGTCATGCCAGTGACCAAATAAATCTATTCTTAAGATGAAGAGCACAGACCTTTCTCATTCTGTGTATTTTATCACAACAATAAATGCCAGTACCATGTTGTCATGATTACTGTAGCTTTGTAGTATAGTCTGAAGTCAGGGAGTCTGATTCCTCCAGCTCCATTTTTTTCCCTCAAGACTGCTTTGACTATTTGGGGTATTTTGTGTCTCCACACAAATTTTAATATTTTTTGTTCTAGTTCTGTGAAAAAATGTCACTGATAATTTGATAAGGATTGCATTGACTCTGTACATTGCTTTGGGTAGTATAGTCTTTTTCACAATATTGATTCTTTCAATCCAAGAAAATGATATATCTCCCCATCTGTTTGTGTCATCTTTGATTTCTTTCATCAGGGTCTTATAGTTTTCTGAGTACAGGTCTTAGGTAGGTTTATTCTGAGGTATTTTATTCTTTTTGTTGCAATGGTGAATGGGATTGTTTCCTTAATTTCTCTTTCTGATCTTTCGTTGTTAGTGTATAGGAATGCAAGAGATTCCTGTGCATTAATTTTGTATCCTGCAACTTTACCAAATTCATTGATTAACTCTAGTAGTTTTCTGGTAGCATCTTTAGGATTCTCTATGTATAGTATCATGTCATCTGCAAACAGTGACAGTTTTTACTTCTTCTTTTCCAATTTGTATTCCTTTCATTTCTTTTTCTTCTGTTATTGGCATGGCAAGGACTTCCAAACTTCAGACGTTACTACAAAGCTACAGTAATCAAGACAATACAGTACTGGCACAAAAACAGAAATATGGGTTAATGGAACAGGAAAGAAAGCCCAGAGATAAACCTATGCACCTATGGTCAACTAATCTATGACAAAGGAGGCAAAGATATGCAATGGAAAAAAAGACAGTCTCCTCAATAAGAGGTGCTGGGAAAACTGGAAAACTACATGTAAAAGAATGAAATTAGAACACTCCCTAACACCATACACAAACATAAACTCAAAATGGATTAGAGACCTAAATGTAAGACTGGACACTAAACTCTTAGAGGAAAACATAGGAGGAACACTCTTCGACATAAATCACAGCAAGATATTTTTTGATCCATCTCCTAGAGTAATGAAAATAAAAACAAAAATAAACAAATGGGACCTAATGAAACTTAAAAGCTTTTGTAAAGCAAAGGAAACTACAAACAAGACGAAAAGATAACCCTCAGAATAGGAGAAAATGTTTGCAAACAAATCAATGGACAAAGGCTTAATCTCCAAAATATATAAACAGCTCATGCAGCTCAATATTAAAAATACATACAACCCAATCCAAAAATGGGCAGAAGACCTAAATAGACATTTCTCCAAAGAAGATATACAGATGGCCAAGAAGCACATGAAAACCTTCTCAACATCACTAATTATTAGAGAAATGCAAATCAAAACTACAATGAGGTATCACCTCACACCAGTTAGAATGGGCATCATCAGAAAATCTACAAACAACAAATGCTGGAGAAGGTGTGGAGAAAAGGGAACCCTCTTGCACTGTTGTTGGGAATGTAAATTGATACAGCCACTATGGAGAACAGTATGGAGGTTCCTTAAAAAACTAAAAATAGAATTACCATTTAACCCAGCCATCACACTACTGGGCATATACTCAAAGAAAACCATAATTCAAAAAGACACATGCACCCCAATGTTCATTGCAGCACTATTTATAATAGCCAGGTCATGAAAGCAACCTAAATGCCCATCGACAGAGGAATGGGTAAAAAAGATGTGGTGCATATATACAATGGAATATTACTCAGCCATAAAAAGGAACGAAATTGGGTCATTTGTAGAGACGTGGATGGATCTAGAGACTGTCATACAGAGTGAAGTAAGTCAGAAAGAGTAAAATAAATATCATATATTAACGCGTATATGTGGAACCTAGTAAAATGGTATAGATGGACCTGTTTGCAGGGCAGAAATAGAGACACAGATGTAGATAACAAACGTATGGACACCAATGGGGGGAAATGGTGGGAGGCATGGTAGTGGTGGGATGAATTGGGAGATTGGGATTGGCATATATACACTAATATGTATAAACTAGATAACTAATAAGAACCTGCTGTATAAAAAATGAATAAAATAAAGTTCAAAAAAAAGACAAAAACCAAAAACCAATAAATGCCAGCATATATTGTCTAGGGTACAATTCACCTCTTTTGCATTATAATATAATTCTAATTATACTTGTCTCACCATTAACTTCTTTTTCTCTGTGATGACATTCTATCTTACTTTGGACAGAATTTTTTTAAGTTGATATTTAGTTGAAAAAAAAAAAAAAGACCTTCAAAACATTGAATGAATGCCAGTAATTTTGAGAGACTGAAAATCTATGGCAGAGATATTTTTCACTTGAATGGCTAATGTCAGGTAGAAATATTCAGTCAGAATTTCTTATAACTTTTTGATATAGCTCTTTTCTCCTTGGATGATCCTACCCATTTAGGAGTTTCTTTAATTTGGGAGATTCAATATGTTTTCTCCCTCAAGGGAAATAGGCATGATTTAATTCTGGAGGACTGAAATAATATTATTTTATACAAATAGGTAGATTTATTTATTTTTTTGCTTTGCTTTTAGGTAGGTGCCTTATCTCAGTGGCATCACCATTAACTTAATATTCTGTTGGAAATTATATGAAAATTTTCTAGATTGCTAAAAAAATCAAGAATGTTAGGATAGGATATTTAAGAAAACTGAAAATATTTTTTAAAAACATAAGAATAGACAAAATGCCATTCTATGTAAGTGTCATTTTCCATCCAGCTTAACATTCATACTGAGGAAGGCATCAAAGAATCTGGAGTTTGTTTTTCCAAATGTCAAACTAAAAATTCACAGGTGTACTTTAAAATATCCACAGCATTCTAAGTGAATCACGACTGTTCTTCAAAAATGTTTTCTAAAGTCATTAACATCCTAGTAGCTATTATTACTATCATTATTATTCCACATATTCTGGCTGGCAGCAATTTCCATGTATTCCCTTCTTTCACTGCTAAAAATCAAGTATCTTTGTTAACAAGTCCTCTGGTATATACTCCAGTGCCGAATATAGTGAAGAGTTGATCTTAGTTTCCTTCTGTGGTGTGTGCATAAGACACAGATTTTTTTGTGTGTTTTGTTATTTTTTATTGGGGATTGGGGGAAGGAGAAAAGGTTGTGCTTAAAGAGTTTACATAAAGAGTCCCCTGAATACAAATCAGGTCCTATTGAACTGGGATCTGAAAGGGCTTCTCCTAAAATTTATACCTAAACCTTTCGCTAATCTCCCAAGCCTCTGCTCTAGGTATATAAGGCTCCACAGATCAGTGAGTCTCAACAAGTATACGTATGTTGGAGAAGTTTCCAGAAGAAAGACAAATTTAGTTTTCCTTGGCTACTCCCTGTCAAGGTAAAAAGAATTGACAGCAAGCAGTTTTAACACATTTGCTGGAAAGATGCGCTATATACAGAGAAAATATATCCAAAACCTTATGGAGAATTTTCAAAAACTTATGGAAACCTACTGATTACTGATTTATTACTGGAAGGAGCAAATTTAAGAATAAATCTAAAATCTATTTCTGCTGTTACATGAAAGTTCGTTATTGTAGGTTTAATAAATTGCAATAATTAATGTCCAAAGTGTCAGTTTTATCACCATCATCATCATCATCATGTCTCACATTTATTGAGGATTTGCTACGTACAAAGCACAGTCCTAAGCATTCTATTCATTACCTTTTTTAATACTTATAAAACCTTTATGAGGTTCTCAACTTCATAAAGAATGTGCCATTCTGGTGAGTGATATTGATAATAGAGGAGGCTATGCATATGTAGTTGCAGGGGGTATATGGGAAAATATCTGGACCTTCCTCTCAGTTATATTGCAAACTGCTTTTCAAAAAATGAAAAAAAAAGTCTTGAAAAAAAACCCACTGTGAGTTAAGTTCTTTTACATCTCCAATGTGCAGATGGTATTCTTGAAAATATTTGCAATTAAAAACATAAATGGTAGAGTGATAGATCAATAAATATATAGGTAGATGTTAGATAAAGAATTATTGAAAGTAAACAACTTTGTAAGTTATGTTACATGATAGATCTTTTTTTAAGGCTATTAACCATAATAACAAAGAGCCTCTGATTATAGACAATGTTTCTACAAGAAACAGTGTTTTCACGATATGTAGAGTGATGCAGTGGACACAAGGAGGGGATTTGCAAAACTAATATCAGTGACTTTTATGTGAAACAATTCCTCTCTCTCCTTCCATTACAACCTTCATCCACTAAACTCCTTTGGAGTCTCAAGACCCAAGACCAAGAGGTAAATAAACTTATGAGGCTTAGAGGACATTTGAATTTCAAAATTAACTCCTGTAATGATTCTCAGAAAGATTTATCACTAAGACCTGATGAAATAACATGTGTATTTGCTTAGAATATGATAACATCTGAGTTTATTTTAATAGTACAAGATCAAACAAGTCAAAAGTAGTGCCGTGTGTCAGGAAGGCCTGTGCCTCCATTAAAATGAAAGGAGGGCTTCCCTGGTGGCGCAGTGGTTGAGAGTCTGCCTGCCGATGCAGGGGACACGGGTTCGTATCCCGGTCTGGGAGGATCCCACATGCCACGGAGCGACTGGGCCCATAAGCCATGGCCGCTGAGCCTGCACGTCCGGAGCCTGTGCTCCGCAACGGGAGAGGCCACGACAGTAAGAGGCCCGTGTACTGCAAATAAATAAATAAATAAATAAAATAAAGTGAAAGGAAAGCTTTATGAAGAAAATTTGAGTGAGAATAAATGGATTAAAAATATTGACATTTATTTTACAGACCACCCATTCAGGTGTGACTTTGAAAAATGCTTTCAAAATATACATTGAAAGGTGCACTCAGGGCAAAATGCAGTAGAGATAGACAATTGGATATCCATGGCAAAACATCACTGGAGAGTCTTCCCTGGTGGTGCAGCGGTTAAGAATCCGCCTGCCAATGCAGGGGACACAGGTTCAATCCCTGGTCCGGGAAGATCCCACATGCTGCAGAGCAACTAATCCCGTGTGACACAACCACTGAGCCTGCACTCTAGAGCCAGTGAGCCACAACTACTGAACCCACGTGCCACAGCTACTGAAGCCCGTGTGCCTAGAGCTTGTGTTCTGCAACAGGAGAGGCCACTGCAATGAGAAGCCTGTGCACTGCAGCGAGGAGTAGTCCCCGTTTGACACAACTAGAGAAAGCCTGAGCGCAGCAACGAAGACCCAAAGAGCCAAAAATAAATAAATATTTTTTTTTAAAAAAAATCACTGGACAAATGGCCTACTGCAAAAAGACTTGACTGTCTTTGCTAACAGTTTCATCTTTTATGAAATTAACAAAGCAATGAGTGTATTTACTATTCCAAACTTAACTGTGATCAATAATTACATGGTTGGTGAACTAGCAGTGTTCTTAGAAAAAAGTGATTGTTGTCATGGTGAGATTATTTGAGATGCAAAAGGGAATCTAGCAGCATTCTTAGTTTATAAAACTCTTTTTAAGGACATGATTTAATGAGAGCTTCTGACCTGTGCTATCTAACTTCAGCAAATTGTAGTTCTTGCTTACCTAATGTCATTTTTATTATAATTTGATTGGTTATGTAAACAAACAAAGAAAACAGGAAGCATGTTGAATAATTGCCTTCTCTTTGAGCCCAAATTATACATACACTGTCTCACATCAGTGATTAAACAAATTTTCAAAACCTTCTCAATTTTAAAATCCTGTAAAAATAGGAGGACAAGTTGGAAAGTTGATTTCTTTCATATCAAGCAAGTAACAAATTACCAAGCATTTCTTAAGTTTCTACTTTTTGCTAAGAAATTAATGTAGCCAAAAACATTTATTTGATTATTTCCCATCCTTCTTTTTCCAACTGAATAATAGTACTTTAACTTTTTTCATTTAAATAACAAACATATACAATGAAATATTGTTCTCTACATGTATATTTGCTTCCAATCCTGAGTTTTACATTTAACCATAGTTAATCATTTTGCCTTTAAATGCTTTTTAGATGGTGCAATTTGTTCTTAATGCCTTAGCTTTCCTCTTTGGTCACACAGCTGGAGTGGAACGTGAAGGCTCCGTGTAGCACGTCTCTCTGGGTGAACATTTAAAAAAAAATCACAACTAGTAGGCAAAAACCCATTTCCTCTAGTCAGGCTGTAGTTATCTTGATCTAGCATGACAAATTAGTGTTCCCAGAGTGGCTGCAAAGTAATCAGACTGTGACAAATGGTTTACTTATAGCAATTTGTTTCCATTTTACTGAAAATTTCCACAGTCTTAAAAAAAATAAAAAGATTTTTAATGGTACTTGAACATTGTTGAAAGTGAACTGCATGAAATGTCAAAGCTGGAATCTAGAATCATTGTGATCTCTCATGAGATGTGACCACAAACAGGGCTTCCTGGGTCATGGATTCCCTAAGGAAGTCATACCTCTGTCCGCTGGTGACAGCACTGAGTGACCCTTTACCCCAGGTAGAGTCCTTTAATATTCCATACTCATCCTAGATTAGAGGGTCCATGGTATTTTCTTTGGCACAATTTATATCCTTTAAGGGTCTTCTTTAAGCCTGGTGAGATCCACCTTTGTTGCAGTAAAGGAACATTCATTTAGGTTTGGATTCTCTAAAGTGACCCCCTCTTTCAGGAATGCTAGATAGTCCCATATAGTTGCCTACTTATGCTGATCTTTCAGCAAGTTCTCTGTTTGTCCTTGGTTGGAGACTCCAAGGTGACTCTTAAACTGATTTGTCTTACCCCCTGACTGATCTGCTTCCTGGCTAATGTCTTCTGTCTCTTTCTCACTTCAGTGAATTTATGGATGGTCTTCAAGTGGTGCTTTCTTGGAAAGAAGACCTCTCTCTTCTACCTTACTTTCCTAAGGTAAGGGAGGGATTAGGTCATAGCAAGGGCAAGGTTTAGTATTAAGAGTTAGCTCTGTGCCTGACTCAAATACACATGGAGGCCTCGAGTAAGGTGATTGGCCTATGTTATCCCATTTCACCCTGTAAAGTCTGCATTATTCTCCCCACTTCATAAGTACATGCGACTTGGAAAGATGAAAAAAACTGTTAGAGATGAATTGTTTCTGAAGTCTTCTTCCTGTAATCTTCCTCAATACCACGTCTTATTTTTATTTCTCAAATTGTAGGTAGTATGAGGCATTCTTCTTTTTCCCATTGGTCTGTATAGTAAGTTAATGCAAAAAAAAAAAAAGTTAAGAAAAACTACCTATGCTTTAGCAGAGAAATAGTTAATAATCTAGAAACTCAATTAAATAGAAAGGAAATGATTTCTTAAAGCCATGCATTGTTAAGCTTCAATTCATACATATCCCATTTAAAGCCATTTGCTTTACTCAGTACCTACTTGCAAATTTTACATTATATTACTCCTTCAATTTTGTTTTTCCTACTCTTATCTAAATGTGTACCAAAAAAGAAAAATCTCTAAACAAGAAGTGCTGTTTTTTATTCTTTATGATATGTCTTCATAGTTGTAGTTATAATACATAGATAGTAATTTCCATATGCTAACAGTATTTCCTAATAATTATTGGAAATTCTGTGGACTACCATAGCACTACATGTAACTAAAAACTAAATTAGTTACAACTCAAGATCTACTTCTGATGTTCATTTTTATTTTGGAGTCTCTTCTTCTTAACCTGTTTTGATTCCTCCCTTAGTGATTAGATTATTGGTTGAGCACAATGCATGTGACTCCTCTTGTGTTCTTTACGTCTTGTGTTCTTTAAAGTCTAAGAAAGGCTTTGAGATATATACAATTCTTTGTTTTGTCAACAGAAGAGAAAAGGAGGGTTTATTTGGTTTTATTTAAATAAAAACTGTACTTTATATTTTTCTCCCTCTTAAATGAAGTAAAAATCAGTATAAGTGTTTCACACAAGATATGGTTTAAACAACCCATGGTCTATTTAATAACAGCCCCGCCCCCTTGCTCAAATACTATTGCTAAACAGATTGTATTTGCATTTTTCTAAGACTATTTAAAATTTTTAAAATAATTTTTTAGTCTAAAATAATAAATATAGTTATTGTTTTAAGAAAGTAGAGCAATATGCCTTAAACATATACAGTGATGTGTGTCAATTATTTCTCAATAAAGTGGGTAAAAAAAGAAAGTAGGGCAAATAATTAAAGATGCAGATTGGTGAAAATGTATAAGCAGTGTGTAAAGGAAAATAACGATCTTCTTAATCTGCCAGGACTTAAATAATAATCCAAAACTAGTCTTCAAGGATTTGTTCTTTCTTGACTTTTAATGTAGTATCAGATATGGGCTTCATATTTATCAGTATAGTGCAAATCTGAAAACTACTTTTATTTTCATTTATACCTAAGAAAATGCTTCTGTACTATATTACATGCCTAAATTTTGGAGAAATTCTCTGATTATTAAAAAATTAGGAAGGATTCATTTATGTCTAAAGTCCATTGTGTTCTTTATTGATTTAACTTGATTCTGGGTTTAAAGGCAAAGTTATAGTGGGGAAAATTTATTCTATGTGCTGTCCTTTTATTGCTTTGGGGAATTTGATTGGACAGGCATGCTAATAGAAAAGGTTTGGAGGGGAAGAATTTTGGCTTTGCTTCCAAATTTTAACATGATATCAGGCCACATTATAAACATTAGTAAAATGATATAAAACGTCATTCCTTTTTCCCCAGAAAATGACATCCTGGTCATGACAATGCAGGGTGATGGACACTTTGAGCAGGGTAAAGAGAATTTCCTAGGTTTCTCCCCTTCCAGTAAGGGTTAGGTGGGTATTTATAAGGTCCTCGACCCTTTGCGATGACCCCATAGGCCTTCTATTCACCTTGAGCCCTATAATTTCATTAAGAGATGAGTATTGATGTAAAGATTTTATCACATATAATCCTCCATATTGCTAATTAATTACTACACTCAAAGGGTACCTCCCATCCTCTACCATCATGTTCCAAGTGAATCCAGTAAAAGTGAACTAATTAGAAATAAAAGGTCCAAACTCAATTAGAGTATGAGCTTCTGAGGATCTAATCTATATTCTTCCCAAAGATCTTAAAGTTTGTTAAAGAGCCATTCCATTAGCCTGACGATGTCTCTTAAGGAATACTTCTGGATTAAATTGTTGCTATAGTTCTTCCTTCCTGAGTATCCAGAGAGAATTCTCTTGAAACATAAATGCCCAGTGTCAATCCACTTGAATACTCACCAAAGACTGCTGCCTACTATTTTATAAGAGCAGTAACATGAGGATAATTACTTCAATTATACCTCTCTTCCCTCTCATGGTTAGCCACCAACCCATATTCAAGGCCCTTTTTTTAAAGATCCCCTCACTTAGTATCATGTTGCATAATTATCTTTTCCAGTTCAATTCCTTCTTTCACAGTTGGCTTCTCCTTTTCAACAGTAGCTGCTTGAACCCTCATGATCTTACATTCTGTTCTGCATCCTTAATCTTTTCACAGAAAATTCTGCTACGTGGTTATTGATTTGAAACCTGTATCTCCCTTGAAAATGTCTCTTCCCTTCTTCCCAGTAGAGTGAAAGCTTTTTGTACTTTCACACCCAAAGATCATAATACCCACTGTTAATAATTTCCTACATTTCAAATTTTTTTTATCCTACACAAAAATCACTTTTTCTTTAAGGTTCATGATAACTGATTATGCCATCATTTACCATTTTGATTCATGTCATCCTCTGTAGTCTTGACTACTCCTATTCATTCACTGTGGACTTTGAAACCTAGTTCCCAGACTTCTTTACTCCCATACTAAAATCAACCATCATCAATTGGGTAATTTCTACCTGTAGATAATCTTTCCAACAAATATCATCAAAGATGCCTGACTTCAATATCAACATCCTTACCCCAACTCCACTCCCTCTAAACCACTGCCACACCAATACTATGTACATTGCCTCTCAAATGCTTGTATGAAATCATAAAATCCAAAGCATCATCATCCTACCAAATCTCCTGCCCATTTTGGTCTCTCAGTTCTGTTCTTTTTATTCATGAAGAACAATGCATTCTTTTCCCCTTCACTTACTCACAGGCTGTCACCCACCCTTCACAGTTTTATGTCATTTTCTCTCTTTGCTTGACACCTTGATAGTTTTTTTTTCAATAACCTTTTTGCTAGTATCCTAACATTTTCATTCCTTCATGATCATGAAAATTTTCAGATTATCTGTCTTTTGCTGTTCACAGACTTCTGAATAGTTAGACAAAATAATCCAATTATATGAATTGCTGCTAATTATTTGGTTTCCAGATGGGTTTTCAGCAGGCTCAGCAACACTTTTTCTAGTCCCTGGTTCTGTCCTCTCCCCAATTTCCCGAAAATGCCATTCCTAAACAAAACTAATAAATTTATACTTCTTATTCCACAGCTATTTTCTTCAATCTCAATCAGATAACTTGCCTCTTAATTCACAGAGAAATTTTCAAGCTACTTTTTATGATACTTCAAACATCCATATTCACAAACTTATGATATTTTCATCTTTTGAGATAATAAATTTGTTCTTTTTCCTTTATTTCCTGGTCCTGCTCCATCAGAAATAACCAGGTCTTTTCTAGTATCTTACTTCAGGAGTGATTTCAGTTAGAAGGCTAGAAGGAGGAGTTGCCTTTATTTTTGTTTGTATGATTTTAAAGTTGAGATGAATAAAGAAATTGTGATGTTATGTTAAAGACACAATGAGACTGAGAAAGATTCTTAGGAAAAGAAGAGGAATACTATATCCAAATTAATAATAAAAGAATACTTTTGGGGCTTCCTGGGTGTTACAGTGGTTAAAAGTCTGCCTGCCAAGGCAGGGGACATAGGTTTGAGCCCTGGTCTGGGAGGATCCCACATGCCACGGAGAAATGAAGCCCGTGCATCACAGCTGCTGAGCCTGTGCTCTGGAGCTTGCGAGCCACAACTGCTGAGTCCTGTGCACCTGGAGACCATGCTCCGCAACAGGAGAGGCCACCGCAATGAGAAGTCCCACACCGCAATGAAGAGTGGCCCCCGCTCGCCGCAACTGGAGAAAGCCCACACACAGCAACGAAGACCCAAAACAGCCATAAATAAATAAATAAATAAAATTAATTAATTTTAAAAAAGGAATACTTTTGGTCAAGTCAAAAGAAAGCAGAAAAGTGGAAGAATAAAATGAATATGGAACAAATAGAAAATAAATACAGTAACAAGATTTTATAGTTAAATAAATCAATAATTACATTAAGTGGACCTAAATTAAAAGATTGGATAATAAAGCAATATCCATCTATAAGCTTTTTACAAAACAGAATTTGAAACAAATAAACATAAAGTCTGAAAGGAAGAGAATCAAAAAAGGTATACCAGAAAAAACTATTCTACTTACAGATAAATACAATTGAAAGCAAGAAGCATATTAAAGATATAAGGGAATTTTTCAAAACTTTAAAGGCAATTTAATAATAATGTAACAATTTTAAATTTATATATACCTAACAACATAGTTTTAAAATATATAAAGCAAAACAGAATTAAGAGAAGAAATAGATAAATCCACTATTATTTTAGATTTTTAAATATGTGAAAGAATGATTAGACAAAAATAATCTGTAAGCACACAGAAGATCTGAAAAATATGACAAATTAACCTAATAGATGATTATAGAACATTACAACCCAACAGAGCAAAATATACAATATTTTTTATGGGAAATTTACCAAAATTTACCACATCTTGGGTCTTCCAGCAAGTCTTAACAAAGATCAAAGAATTAAAATCATAAAATCTTGTTCTTTGACCAGAGAGAAATTAAACTACAAGTGAAGAACAAAAGGATGACTAGAAAACTGTCTCAAAGTTTGGAAATGTATTAATATACATTTCCAAATAGCCCATTAACCAAATGAGAATTCACCATGAATAATGGAAAGAGTATTACATTGTGGGATGTGAATAAAGCCAAAATTTCAAGAAATGTATAGCCTTAAATGCATATATAAGAAAAAAAGTCTAAAAATTATGATTAAAAATATCTATCTTAAAAAGTTAGAAGAAGAAGAGCATATTAAATCCTCCCAAAGAAAGGATGGAAAAAATAAAATAAAAATAATGGGTATTAATGAATTAGGAAAAAACTTTCATTTTAATAAATTTCTTATAGGATTGTAAATTGATGGAACCCAGGGCCAGGACTAGGGTGAGGTAAGTGTGGTACCTAGGGTACAAAATGTAAGCACTCATTTTCTCTCAGGGCTCATCCTCACTTGCATGATCTTGAGAGTGAGTGTCTCCTCAAGGTCATGCAAGTGGAAGGTCAACCCTGAGTATGAGAACCTCCTTAAATTTTGTGTCCTCAGTGTTTCGCTCTACTGACATTAGTCCTGGCCCAAGTACAACCATCTTGGGAAACTGTGGTTGTATCTGGGTACATTTGAGCATATACATATTCTATGAACCATCAACTCCACTCTTGGGTATATACCCAATAGAACATGCATACATGTGTTCACCAAATAACAAATAAAGAAATGTTCATAGTGCCATTATTTGAAATACACTAAAAATTATAAACAACCTAAACTTCCATTCAGAGTAGAATGAATACATAAATTGTGGTGTTTTTATACAACAGATGACACTGTACAATAAATGTGAATGGCTTACTGTTACATGAAAAACATGGATAAGGCTCACTGACGTAATGTGCCAAGCTCCAGCACTCATAGGTATGCGTTCTTTCACACAAAGCTCAAAAACAAGCAACTTATTTGTGGTGATAGATGTCTGACTAGTGGTTACCTTTGAGAAAGAGGAGTAATGCCTGAGGGGGGCCACTAGTAAGTTTTCTGAGGTGCTGTTAATGTCTTATCTAGATCTGGGTGGTTTTGGCATATGAATATTCACATTGTAAAAGATGGTTTTCTTCAATATAAAGTGGGGATCAGATTTAGCAAGAAGATAATTGGTGTCCATGGTAAATGTCAATATACAGTACTTGTTGAAATAGAATACAGATCATAATGTCTGTATGTCAATATTTCTCTTAGTTGTCATTGATTTAGTACAGATATCTATGACTTTCTACTATAGGAAACTAGAGATACCAGCGACTTAAAAAAACAAAACAGAAATAAGTTCACAGTGACATTTTCTGGTCTCTACTGCAACCTCAGAAGAAAGGTAGGTGTGCAAGAAATTTTGTGAGACTGGCTTAGGAAGGGAAAAATCTCTTCTCTGTTTTATTTCTCCAACATAACTTTCATTCTCTCTTTTACTTAGCATAATATCTTAGTTTTCAGTTTCACTCTCAATCAACCAAATATAGGCCAAAAATAGTAGCAGAATCCCCATTAGTCTCACTGCCAACACCAGATACAAAGTCCATGGGACAAAACACCATAAGAGCTAGCTGGCAATAAAAATAACCTTGATATTTCCAGTTTACCTGAAATAATGCTCAGAAGTCTTTTGTCTTGACTAACATCCAAAGAAAAATGAAGGGTGATATAAAATTTTATTCTCAGAAAGGGCAAGGGTAATGAGCAGGTCAATTTCTTCAAATATTTATTACATCTTTAAATTGTGTACCTTGGTTTCCTACTCTGCCCTTTACTCTTGCCCAGTGCCCACATCTAGGCCATACTCAGAGCTTTTAGGTATTCTAAAAATAGATCCGACTCCATAAAGTGTTAAGAGAAAAATATTTAACTGAAAACTGCATGGGGAGACAGAGAAGGAACTGACATAGCATAACAACTGCAAGAAATTTAATCAGATTTCTATTAGACATCTCAATTTTCACCTAAATGTTCTCTTCCTTCTGGTCTTCTCATCTTTCTTTTTTCTTCCTTTCATTTTTTCCCACAAACTATAAAAATCCCTCAACAATTCAATTATATGCCCAACCTTGCACACCAACATCCTCATTAGCTGAATAGTGACTACCTGTGATAGGTTAAGCATACTTATAACAGGTCTCAGTTCATCCAAACACACTTGCTTCCTTTAAGTGTAACACCTTGTCCTGAGTCATGAGGTTTTCAAATAGAAAATTAGGCACAAAGACATGAAATGACTTTCCCAAAATTTACATCAAATAACTAGTGAAGCTGGAACTGAGTCCCTTGACTCAGGTCTTCTGTTCCTTTCCATCACTCACTAGGTTCTTTATAGAAGGCATTGTGCTAGATTCTGTGACAAATACAAAAGATAAACTGGATATATTTCCTGCCTTCAAGTGATTAAAAATATAATGAAAAGGAAAGACATATGTAGAAATAGCTGTAATCTAGTGAAGAGTATGAAACATAATATAGTAGAGTTGACATGTCATTGAATGAGAAGAAAAAGAATAGTTCTGGAAGGAGAGAGAGAAAGGATGAGTATGAAAGATTTAAAAAAAGAGGTGACCTTTGATCCAGTGAGTAGACTGGTGTTGAATAGCTGCCAGACATGCTTATTTAATTCTAAAATAATATTAATTATTTTTTTTTTGAATTACATGTTCTGTATTTATTTTCTTTCCAACTTAAAAATTCAATCTCGCCAAGTTTCCCAAATAGTCTTCTTTTCTTTTCTTATCTAAACAATGTCTGTCACTTCTGAGAGCCACAGGGCTTTTCTTACTTTCTACTTGATGGTAGCTGTTATTTATATGTCCTAACTCTAACATTTAATTTCATTTATTTATATGTGCACTTGGCTGAATATCAACATCTGAACTATGTGAATCTGTCGTCAATCTAATGGAGAAGCATTGATGTTAAAATAACCAGAGAAATAAGTCATTAGTCATTTGTATAAAATGTATCCATCTTTGTCTTTAATGTCTTTAATATTATTCACTGTTATTTTGAGTCGAATACACTAGTCAAATTTATTGTTATAGGTCATATTAGTATGAGTACTTCTCCAATTGTAATTGATAAAGCACTGGAAAACCTTTTTTTGGCAAAAATTACTTTTGTTAGCCCACTTTCTTCTTTCATGTAAAATTGAACACTACATCTCATTCCTACCACTGAAATAACTCTCAATCTTCTCAACTTCTTTCCATCTCTACCTGGAGGTTTCCTATTGCTGCTGTAACAAACTACCATACACTTAGTGCCTTAGAACAATATACAATTATCATTTTATAGTTCTGGAGGTCAGAAATCTAAAATAGGTTTCTCTGGATCAAAATCAAGGTGTCAACATGGCTGAATTCCTTCTGGGACCTCTAGGGAAGAATTTATTTCCTTGCACTATTCAGCTTCTTGAGGCTTCCTATATTCCTCAGTTCATGGCTGCTTTCCTCCATTTTCAAAACCAGCAATGTAGCATTTTCAAATCTCTTACTCCAACTTCCTGTTCCACCTCCCTTCTACTTTAAAAGACCCTTGCCATTACATTGGGCCCACACAAATAATCCAGGATAATCTCCTTATTTTAAAGTCAGCTGATTAGCAACTTTAATTCCATCTGCAACTGTAATTCACTTTGCCATGTAACATAGCATGTCTCAGGTTCTGGGGAATAGGATATGGTCATCTCTGGGGAACCATTATTCTGCCTACCATACTACCTACAGTGACGATTCTGGTTGCTATCATCCCTGACTTGAATTTCTGCAAGTCTCTTAACTGGTCTCCATGCTCTCATTCTACTCCTCTTTAGGACACTGGAGCTAGAATAACCATGTTATTCCCCTTACTCCCTAAACCTTTAAAATAAAATTCAAATTCTTTAACATGGATTCCAAGGTTGTGCATATCTGTGCTTATTCAAGTTCCATTTCCTCTCTGATTCCTCCTCCTGCCCTTGGGTCTTCCACTCTATCCTTACAGAATGACTTTCAGCTACCCATATGAGCCACACTCTTTCTTGTCTTCACATATTGTTTCCTTTGCCTGAAACACACTGTCTTTTTTTTTTATATCTTCTCATCTTTCAGATCGCACCTTAAATGGTACTTCCTCCAAATATTTTTCCCTGACAATTTCCCAAACACACAAATACCCATGGAAGTTTAGGCATTCCTCATACATGATCCTTTAGAACCCTGTACTTTTCACATCAAAACACTTAACACACTCTAGTATATTGTAAAAGTAACATCTTTTTATATGGCTACATTCCTGACTTTATGATAAACTTTACCAAGACAGGGACTTTGTTCATCTTATTCAAGGTTGATTGCATCTCCACTCCCTGGACCACTTCCTCTCCTGTAATAGGCACTGAGTAGCCATGTTTTGATTGATGATAATCTAGGATAAATAGAGTCATTCCTGCTCCTTTCACCATGACCATGGCTCAGCCTTTCAAACTGAAACCCTCTACATCTCCTCCAAACATAAGAAATGTATGTTAACTGTTTGTAGATGTTAAAATTTTACCTTGGTTGTTGAGTGGTGTCCAGTACTTTTCCTTGAGATCCACAATGATTATTCTATAATGGAAGCAGTAAGAATGCAGATAGTTTATAGACAATTGACATCCCTCAGTAGCCCCTGGTCAAAAAGGTGAAGTCACTGTCAAGGGTTAAGAAAGACACCATGGTTGGGTAAAACTTCAACCCACTTATATGCAAATATGGTCCCAATATTTGGTCTGAATGTAACTCAGAGCGGTAACTAAGCTCTGAAAATGGGTACATGTGTATGTCTGGACAGGGAAATTGAGGAGACATTTGAATAATGGGATAAAGAAGAAGAGATAATTCTAAGAGAAAACTGAATAAACTCACTCATAAATAAAATCTCTGGATAAGCTTCAATGTGGCAGCAGTGGCCATGTCATGAGAGGAATAACTGACTTCTATTTTCTAATGTTTTATTTTATTGGACCCTGAATATACAGAATTAAATTTGTAGAAGTCTCCAGTCATTTCACATCATTTCTAAATACCTATCATCATTTCTCAAGTAGGAATTATAAACCATATTGCAGAACATTCTGCTCATAATATGCAAATCAACATTTATTGAGTACCTCCTGCATACCAGGCACCGCATTAGGACTGCAATGCCCTTATGTAAGTATTAGCATCTCTTCTGGTAAACCATCAAAAATAGTTGGGTTCTTCAGGGAAGTCTGGCAACATTACCCCTGAAGATATTTTGATAATAATAGTGTCAGGAACCCTGTGGGAAAGTGAGAACTTTTACAACAATTGAGATTGACTTGTCAACAATTGAGCAGGACTAGTAGGACATAAAATAGGCCCTTTAGAGAAGTTCACTGTACATTTAGAAGACCAGTAGAGTGAGCAGACTGAGCAAGAGCAGCCCATATATCAAAGTGAACAATTATTCCAGGTATCTATGAAGCTGTTTCTACTTTACCATCCACCAACCTGGTCCTCCATTCTACTTTCAGATGAAGAGAACATTTATTGGGGCCTAAAGTTTCTGGTACTGGAACCCCCTATGAAAGAGCTGGTCACAAAAGGCACTTCCCTGCTGGTCAAGCAAGAAAAGCCCCGGAGACTGAAGTTGGGCAGGGTCAGCACCAGTGCTGACAGCCACAGCCACCCCCAGTTTCCAAGGATATCTGTGGTCTGGAAGTTGACAATGGAGTGGAAAGCAACCAAGTAGGATGCCAAAACTCGAGGAATCTAAAAAAAAGTGACAGGAAAGGACAACAGGGGAGAGTGGTCAGAGCCATGGGCAGCAACTGTGAGTGTGGGAATCTGATTAACCTCTTTCCCTTTCTTTTCCAAACTTGACTGCCACACACACAAACACACATTGCGCCAGAGACTTCTAAAGGGAATAATTAGGGAGGGGACAACAATAATAAAAATAACCAATTACATCCATTGAATACTTGATATTATCTCATTAACTCCTCACAAAAATCATATATGGTTGATTCTACAATGAGGCTCATTTTTTAAACAAATAATGCGTAGAGAGGTTAAGGAGCTGACTGAAGATAAAACCTACCACAGAGTAAGCAGAGGCTCAGAGCATTGAGAAGGAGGTGATTACTAATATTTTTTCTCTTTCTTTCATAGATAGACAGTAGCAATGGAATAATCAGGGCTTTTCTACTGTATGTTCCATGAGGGATTCCAATTAAAAATTGTGTGTGTTTGTTGTGTTTGTGTGCAGATACATGAAACAATAAAGGAAAGGAAGAGAGAACAGAGAACAGATTTTCATTATGACACCATCATTGGGGAAAAATGAGAATATTCTTTTTCTTTGATATTCTAGCTATCCTAACTTCAGGATTACAAAAATATGCTGTAGACATTAATAGATATATGTGTTTGAGGAAATACACACATACACACACACACACACACACACAAACACACACACGATTGTGAGTATTCCCCATGGAACCTTGATCCACAATTACTGAATGCACGTGACTTGTCAATTTCAGACATGAATCACTCTAGTCCTGGCACAAAACCCCCCGTTGGGCTGCAACAGCTAATGAGCATCCCTGCATCCCTGGGAGGAGCCACCTTCTTACTGCACCTGGCAACTCTCTGAGGAGCCTTTGGCTATGATGTCAGTGCATGCTCCCAATGACAGCCCTCCCGCTGAGAGTCTCACTGTCCTTGCCCATAGAAGTAAGTTGGCACTTTCCCTGGACCGTGCAATTACTATCCAAATGTGAAACATTGACCTGGAGATCTTGAGGCAGCATGATTTCTCAGTGAGCCTTTCACATTTCCAAAAGCCGCCACAGCCAGCTCACTCACCCCTTGAAGCTGACTGAAGTTTCTTTCTCTGAGGCTGCCTGGGTTTTGCCTTTGAAGTTTAAACCTGGGAGCAGTTATCTGCCAGCTGAGATAAGCACTCTCAGGGCTTCCACGGGCAGCCAGTCCTAGCAAAGAAGGGATAAGACCTCTGAGTGCGCTCTGCCATCTACCAAGTCACAGCGGAGTAGAGAGTAATCAGGGTTCTTTCCACAGAGTGCTCCAAGAGTGAATCCAATCAAATTAAAAGAGAGTCAAAGAGAAAAGATAAAATAGCTTCAAAAGAGAACCCACAGCTGTAGAGTTACCTGTCAATCAGTAGGAGCCACAAGCCAATCAGAGGTGAAATAAAAAATTTGTTTGAAAGGAAATGTGTTAGAATCAGTTGCGTTTCACCAAGCAGGGAAAAGAAGAAAAAGTCAACCCATACTAGGTGCAGTAAAGCTGATAATCAATCTATACATCTAAGCATGTCAATAAAGATTATACACACCCGTCTGAATTGGCAGGATTTTTCTGTGCCCAGCCATGATTTCGGCATCCTCAAAGGCTGCTGTCCATGATCTCAAAAAGCTAGTACAACCGAGACAATGAACAAAACTCCTAAGCGATACGTATATTAGCTAATTTGGTAAGCAAATTTAAGTTAGTAATTTGTGTGATTCTTTTTTCCTCGCTGATGTAGGAGTGTGCTTGCTCATGTTAAGAAGGTAACTAAATCCTTATGTACCTAAATATAAGGAGTTTCCATGCTTCTTTTAAAAAATAGTGCCCAGAGTAGAATTTTCCAGGCAATACCAGAAGGTCTTTGGTTCAGGAAAGATCAGACTCATTTAAGAAATGGAGCTGGGTAACCTGTGAGCAGGAAGGAAATGAAGGCTTGGAAAACCCAAGATTGCCTAGATTGGACGAACTTTGTTAGCCTGCTGAAATGGGGAGATGATGAAGTTTGAGGAATTTAAGTGTCAGGAACTTGTGACTTACTTGTATGCAGCATCATTGGTTTGGGAATGATAACAGGAAGGGTGCTTGCTGAACACAAGTTGAGTCCTTGACAGTACTACTTCAGAGTAGTTTGCAGTAGGTGGGATGGGCAGCCTTGTGAGGAATCTGTGCCATCTGGGTGTACCATAACCTGCCTTAAGGAATAACAGTAGGTCAAGGACCCCAACTAGGCCCATTCTCATTTTTTCTGGCCTTGTGGTAGGTAGAATCATGGTTCTCCAAAGATGCCCACGTCCTAACCCCCAGATTCTGTGAATGTTACTTTATGTGGCAAAAGGGACTTTGAAGATGTGATTATGGTAAGGATTTTGAGATGAGATTATCTTGTATTATTTAGGTGGGCCCAACATAATCACAAGGGTCATTCAAAGAGGGAGACAGGAGTGTAACAGTTAGAGAAGGTGATATGAGAACAGAAGCAGAGGTCAGAGAGAGATCTAAAAATGAAATACTGCTGGCTTTGAAGATAGAAAGAACCACAAGTCAAGGAAATCTGTGGACCTCTAAAAGCTAGCAAAACAGAGAAACATTTTCTTACAGACTCCAAAAGGAATGGATCCCTGCCAAATCATTTTGGACTTCTGAACTCCAGAACTGTAAGATAATCTACCTGTGCTGTTTTAAGCCACTAAGTTTATAGCTGTGTCTTACAGCAGAAATAGATACTAATACCAGCATCTTTTAAAATCAGTGTTATTTTTTTATAATCTATGATACTATGGAATACTTTGCAGCTTTTAGAAGCAAGAGACTATATGTAAGCAGAGAGCCATGGGTATATCTTATATAAACACAGTGTCAAGTGAGTCTTAGAATATGAAAGAAACAAGCCGATAGCTTAATGTATATTACAAAACAGTACTGTTTTTTGCATACCTAAAACATCAATGGGATTGCTTTTGTGGAGAGGACAGAAATGGAAGTAAGGAGAAAATGGGGTAAAAGGGGATCAAAAACAACTAAACAAGAGAATGTGATTATCTCTACTTTCTGCACCTCAATTTCAAATTTTTTAAAAAGGAAAAATAACAAATACACAGTTTGTTCACTATATTTTTAAATAGGAATTTAAACTCTATCTTTGCAACAATAGATATATAAAGGGACCTGACATTAAATTCAAAACCTAGGAGAAATTATGATTTATCCCAGCAAGGAGACTATCCATGGAAAGTTACCATATTTTGTGGATAAGCAGAGTTAATGAAAATTTAGATTGTATGATGAAAAATGTCAATTATTCTTCACTAGGCATTTTTTGATCATCATGGTTGAGAGGATCACTTTACCCTCTACCCTCTTACATCCTCTGTTTTTCCTTATCGAAGTGAAAAGCATCACTGACCATTTTGTAGAAGTAACAATGACTCAGTGAGAAAAATCCCTCTTTCATCTCAGTGGGGTTTAGACTTTTAAAAAGGAGGTCAGATTGATATTTGGGGGGTCTAACAATTTTTGAGTCATGAATTAACCTAATGACAAATAGGGAGAATCCTCTGAATCCCCTTGCAGTTAAGACCTGTAAAAAGAAAGAGTGAAAGAGAGAGGGAAGGAGGGAGGGAGGGAAAAATAAACACAGATCTCATGTCAAAAGTATTTTATAAAAGCACAACAATAATCAGAAAAACAGAATATTTTACAGATCATATCTGAGTTGTAATTTTTAAATATAAGCGTAAGGGAAATCTTGACCTACTGAAACAACAAAAACGTGTCTTCTAGATTTTGAAAATCTTTTTTTAAGGTACTAATTCTATTTTGTAGGGAGAGGTGAGTCTGGTGAGGCTGTGGGCATCATCTGATTTTAAGAATTAAGTTGCTATTTATCTTTGCGTAATTCAAATGAAAGCAATTTTCATGTTTGTAAATGTGTGTATGTGTGTATGTGTGGTTGCGTCCTCTAATGTTTGTTTTAATGATAACTACAAAAGAGTCTCTGTAAAGGAACTAGCATTTGACTTGTTAAAGAAAAGTCAGTTTTATCCAAACAATGCACAAAAGTTGTGGATGGTACCAATAAAATTTTGGAAATATTTTCCCCTAATTTTAGGAGAAAATAGAATAGGCAATTTCCCTGAAAATATGTGTAATTTGCATATTCCTCAGCAGTAATTTGTAAACTTTAAATATGAAATGGATCCATGTAATGAATCAGCTGCTCAAGGATTGAAAAGGGTGATATGGACAACAATTGTCTCTTTTTTCTTTCATCTCTTAGAGCTGAAATGATGCTCCTCCACCTCCCCAAAAAAGTTTGCACATATTCTATTCAAGAAAGACTTTGAGAGTATAGGGAGAATAAAGTTCCTTCTATGCTAGAAAGTAGCTAACTTGAAGCTGAAGCTGCACGAATAAATGCCTCCAGGTAGAGGAAAAGAAAAACATCTTGTTTTCATTTCATGAATTTTCTAAGTAATGAAGACATGAAGTTTTATAACCTTGATTGGCATTGAAAATAGCTAAATCTTGGGAGAGGCATGGGTATATTATGCTCAAGATTGAGGGCTTTTTATTTCTCAGAGGAGTCACAGTAATTTCTTCCTACTTTTTACAGAATAGGATTGCATTTTTAGAAAAGTAAATTAATTTCCCAGCATAAGCTGTTTTTGTTCTCTAGTGAAGATGACTCTCTTCAAATAAAATAAATCAAATTGCTCATCAACTATGAAAAATACTCACAAAAACATTCTGACCTAAAGACACATAAGTTTCAAATATTATCAGTCACTCCCCTGCCCAGAAAAATGACCTCAAGTATACTTAAGGCATAACTAAGAAAGAAAATCCTTTGGAAATGTTTTTATCATTTTTAAAACAAGATAATGGGCTTCTTTCTTCCTTTGTTTGGACCAGCATTTCTGCTGAGCGTGCTTTCCTCTGATACAGATTCTATTTCTACACAGTTAAAATTCAACTTCAACAGTTCCTAACCTCTTTCAGTAGGGATCAGCACATGATGGGGGTATATATATATGCTTGAATTATTTTCTAGAATGCAACTAAATGACCTTAAGAGCTCACTTGAATCTGTGTTTCTTTTGCATTTGTAGCTCTTTCTTTCTTAGTGATAATAAACTATTATATTTCAATTCAAATAGATGTATTCCATTTAAGTAATGCCTAATGAGTTTAAGAAAAAGCTCAGAAAACTTTGGTGTACAGTAAAAATGATTTATAGTCAAAATGATGTAAAAATGAGCTTTAATTTTATTTTCAGGTGAATACAGTATCTTAGTAAGACAATTAATTTTAACAATGTGTATGATTTGAATGATACAAATATTTTACTAGTTGAGAACTTGTGCTGTCAACATCTTGACAGATCAGAATTGAGGAATGTTTAGAAACTGCTACATGAAAGATATCATCTCTTGCTTTGCCATTTACTTTGATAAACTGAATTCAAAATGTAATAAGCATAAGAACAAAGCATTATTTTAGGAAACATAAAATGGTATATGGGGGACCTTTAAGATGGCAGAGGAGTAAGACGTGGACATCAACTTCTTCCCCACAGATACATAAAAAATACATCTACATGTGGGACAACTCTTACAGAACAGCTAGTGAATGCTGACAGAAGACCTCAGACTTCCCAAAGGCAAGAAACTCCCCACGTACCTGGGTAGGGCAAAAGAAGAAACAGAGAAAAAAATAGGGACGGGACCTGCACCTCTGGGAGAGAGCTGTGAAGGAGGAGAGGTTTCCACACACTAGGAAGCCCCTTCATTCGCAGAGATGGGGGTGTGTGGGAAGCTTCGGAGCCACGGAGGAGAGCGCAGCAACAGGGGTGCAGAGGACAAAGTGGAGGGATTCCTGCACAGAGGATCAGTGCCAACCAGCACTCACCAGCCTGAGAGGCTTGTCTGCACACTGCCAGGGTGGGTGGGGGCTGGGAGCTGAGGCTCGGGCTTCGGAGGTCAGATCCCAGGGAGAGGACTGGGTTTGGCTGTGTGAACACAGCCTGAAGGGGGCTAGTGCACCACAGCTAGCCAGGAGGGAGTCTGAGAAAAAGTCTGGAACTGGCTAAGAGGCAAGAGACCATTGTTTCAGGGTGTGCCAGGAGACGGGACTCAGAACACCGCCAAAACAAGCTTCAGAGACAGGCGCAAGCCATGGCTATCAGCGCAGACACCAGAGACCATCATGAAACTCTTAAGGCTGCTGCTGCAGCCAACAAGAAGCCTGTGTGCAAGCACAGGTCACTATCCACACCTCCCCTCCCGGGAGCCTGTGCAACCCGCCACTGCCAGGGTCCTGTTATCCAAGGACAATTTTCCCGGGAGAACACACAGCGTGACTCAAGCTGTTGCAACTTCACGCTGGCCTCTGCCACCGCAGGCTTGCCCTGCATTCCTCACCCCTCCCTCTCCGCAGCCTGAGTGAGCCAGAGCCCCCTAATCAGCCTCTCTTTTAACCCTCTCCTGTCTGGGTGGGGAACAGATGCTCTCAGGCATCCTACATGCAGAGGCGGGGCCAAATCCAAAGCTGAACCCCAGGAGCTGTGCGAACAAAGAAGAGAAAGGGAAATCTATCCCAGCAGCCTAAGGAGCAGCAGATTAAATTGCCACAAACAGCTTGATGTGCCCTGCATCTGTGGAATACCTGAATAGACAACAAATGATCCCAAAATTAAGGTGGTGGACTTTGGGAACAACTGTAGACTTGGGGTTTGCTTTCTGCATCTAATTTGTTTCTGGTTTTATGTTTATCTAGTTTAGTATTTAGAGCTTATTATCCTTGGTAGATTTGTTTATTGATGTGGTTGTTCTCTTCCGTTTTTTTAATAAATATATATTTATTCCTTTCTCTCTCTCTCTCTCTCTCTATATATATATATATATATTTTTTTTTTTTCTTTTTCTCTTTTTATGGGTGTGTATGCATATGCTTCTTTCTGCGATTTTGTCTGTATAGCTTTGCTTTTACCATATGTCCTAGGGTTATGTCTGTCCATTTGTTGGTTTGGTTTTTTTTAGTATAGTTTTAGAACTTGTAATCATTGGTGGATTTGTTTATTGGTTTTGCAGCTCTCTTCTTTCTTTCTTTCTTTTTTATTATTAATGATTTTTTGAATAACTTTATTTTATTTTATTTTTCTTTCTTTTTTTATTCTCTCCTTTCTTCTGAGCCATGTGGATGACAGGATCTTGGTGCTCTAGCCTGGTGTCAGGCCTAAGCTCTAAGGTGGGAGAGACAAGTTCAGGACATTGGTCCACCAGATTCCTCCGAGCCCCACATAATATCAAATGGCAAAAGATTTCCCAGAGATCTCCATCTCAATGCTAAGACCCAGATTCACTCAAAGACCAGAAAGCTACAGTGCTGGACACCCCAAGCCAAACAACTATCAAGACAGGAACACAACCCCACCCATTAGCAGAGAGGCTGCCTAAAATCATAATAAGTTCACAAACACCCCCAAACACACCGCCAGATGAGTTCCTGCCTGGCAGAAAGACAAGATGCAGCCTCATGCAACAGAACACGGGCGTGAGTCCCCTACACCAGGAAGCCAACACAACCCACTGAACCAACCTTACCCTGGGGACAGACACCAAAAAAAAAGGGAACTGTGAACCAGCAGCCTGTGAAAATGAGACCCCAAGCACAGTAAGTTAAGCAAAATGAGAAGACAGAGAAATAAACAGCAGATGAAGGAGTAAATAAAAGCCTACCAGACCAAACAAATGAAGAGGAAATTGGCAGTCTACCTGAAAAACAATTCAGAGTAATGATCCTAAAGATGGTCCAAAATCTTGGATATAGAATGGAGAAAATACAAGAAACATTTAACAAGGACCTAGAAGAACTACAGAGCAAACAAACCATGATGAACAACACAATAAATGAATTTTAAAATTCTCTAGAAGGAATCAATAGCAGAATAACTGAGGCAGAGGAATGGATAAGTGACCTGGAATAAAAAAGAGTGGAAAGAACTACCACAGAGCAGAATAAAGGAAACAGAATGTAAAGAATTGAGGACAGTCTCAGAGACGTCAGGGACATTAAAGGCAACAACATTCAAATTATAGGGGTCCCAGAAGAAGAAAAGAAAAACAAAGGAACTGAGATAATATCTGAAGAGATTATAGTTGAAAACTTCACTAATATGGGAAAAGAAATAGTCAACCAAGTGCAGAAAGCGCAGAGTCCATTACAGGAAAAATCCAAGGAAGAACTCACCAAGACACATATTAATCAAACAATCAAAAATTAAATACAAAGAAAAAATATTAAAAGCAGCAAGGGAAAAGCAACAAATAACACAAGGGAATATCCATAATGTTAACAGCTTATTTCTCACAGAAATTCTGCAAGCCAGAAGGGAATGGCAGGACACATTGAAAGTGAGGAAAGGGAAAAACCTAAAACCAAGATTAGTCCCCTGCAAGGATTTCATTCAGATTCAAGGGAGAAATTAAAACCTTTACAGAGAAGCAAAAGCTAAGAGAATTCAGCACCCCCAAACCAGCTTTACAACAAATGCTAAAGGAACTTCTCTAGGCAAGAAACACAAAAGAAGAAAAGGACCTACAAAAACAAACCCAAAACAATTAAGAAAATTGTAAAAGGAACATACATATTGATAATTACCTTAAATGTAAGTGGATTAAATGCTGTAACCAAAAGACATAGACTGGCTGACTAGATACAAAAACAAGACCCGTATATATTCTGTCTACAAGAGACCCACTTCAGACCTAGGGACACATACAGACTGAAAGTGAGGGGATGGAAAAAGATAATCCATGCAAATGGAAATCAAAAAGAAGCTGGATTAGCAATTTTCCTATCAGACAAAATAGACTTTAAAGCACAGACTATTACAAGAGACAAAGAAGGACACTACATAATGATTAAGGGATCAATCCAAGAAGAAGATATAACAATTGTAAATATTTATGCACCCAACATAGTAGAACCTCAATGCACAAGGCAAATATTAACAGCCATAAAAGGGGAAATCGATAGTAATACAATCATAGTAGGGGACTTTAACACCAAACTTTCACCAATGGACATATCATCCAAAAGGAAAATGAATAAGGAAACACAAGCTTTAAATGATACACTAAACATGATGGACTTAATTGATATTTATAGGACATTCCATCCAAAAACAACAAAATACACATTCTTCTCAAGTGCTCATGGAACATTCTCCAGGATAGATCATATCCTGGGTCACAAATCAAGCCTTGGTAAATTTAAGAAAATTGAAATCGTATCAACTATCTCTTCCAACCATAACACTATGAGACTAGATATCAATTACAAGAAAAAATCTGTAAAAAAATGCAAACACATGGAGGCTAAACAATACACTACCTAATAAAAAGAGATCACTGAAAAAATGAAAGAGGAAATGAAGAAACTCCTAGAAACAAATGATAATGAAAACACAGCCACCCAAAACCTTTGGAATGCAGCAAAAGCAGTTTTAAGAGGGAAGTTTATAGCAATACAATTCTACCTTAAGAAACAAGAAACATCTCAAATAAACACATAACCTTACACCTAAAGCAGATAGAGAAACAAGCAACTAATACAAGCAACTGTATGCCAATAAAATGGACAACCTGGAAGAAATGCACAAACTCTTAGAAATGCACAACCTTCCGAGGCTGACCCAGGAAGAAGTAGAAAATATGAACACACCAATCACAAGCACTGAAATTGAAACTGTGATTAAAAATCTTCCAACAAACAAAAGCCCAGGACCAGATGGCTTCACAGGTGAATTCTATCAAACATTTAGAGAAGAGCTAACATCTATCCTTCTGAAAAGCTTCCAAAATATAGCAGAGGGAGGTACACTCCCAAACTCATTCTTCAAGGCCACCGTCACCCTGATACCAAAACTAGACAATGATGTTACAAAACACGAAAACTACAGGCCAATATCACTGATGAACATAGATGCAAAATTTCTCAACAAAATACTAGCAACAGAATCCAACAACACATTAAAAGGATCATACACCATGATCAAGTGGAGTTTATCCAAGGAATTCAAGGATTCTTGAATATATGCAAATCAATCAATGTGATACACCATATTAACAAATTGAAGGAGAAAAACCATATGATCATCTCAATAGATGCAGAAAAAGCTTTCAACAAAATTCAACACCCATTTATGATAAAAACCCTGGAGAAAGTAGGCATAAAGGGAACTTTCCTCAACATAATAAAGGCCATATATGACAAACCCACAGCAAACATTGTCCTCAAGGATGGAAAACTGAAACCATTTCCACTAAGATCAGGAAGAAGACAAGGTTGCCCACTCTCACCAATATTATTCAACATAGTTTTGGAAGTTTTAGCTACAGCAATCTGAGGAGAAAAAGCAATAAAAGGAATCCAAATCAGAAAAGAGGAAGTAAAGCTCTCACTCTTTGCAGATGACATGATAGAATACATAGAGAATCCTAAAGATGTTACCAGAAAACTACTAGACCTAATAAATGAATTTGATAAAGTAGCAGGATACAAAATTAATACACAGAAATCTCCTGCATTCCTATACATTAATGATGAAAAATGTGAAAGTGAAATTCAAAAAACACCCTCATTTACCATTTCAACAAAAAGAATAAAATATCTAGGAATAAACCTACCTAAGGAGACAAAAGACCTCTATTGAGAAAACTATAAGATACTGATGAAAGAAATTAAAGATGATACAAACAGATGGAGAGATATACCATGTTCTTGGATTGGTAGAATCAACATTGTGAAAATGACTCTACTACGCAAAGCAATCTACAGATTCAATGTAATCCCTATCAAACTACCAATGGCATTTTTCACAGAAATAGAATAAAAAATTTCACAATTTCTATGGAAACAGAAAAGACCCTGAATAGCCACAGCAGTCTTGAGAAAGAAAAACAGAGCTGGAGGAATTAGGGTCTCTGACTTCAGACTATAATACAAAGCTACAGTAATCAAGACAATATGGTACTGTTACAAAAACAGAAATATAGATCAATGGAACAGGATAGAATGCCCAGAGATAAACCCATGTACCTATGGTCACCTTATTTTTGATAAAGGAGGCAAGAATATACAGTGGAGAAAAGTCAGTCTCTTCAAAAGTGGTGCTGGTAAAATTGGACAGCCACATGTAAAAGAATGAAATTAGAACACTCCCTAACACCATACACAACAATAAACTCAAAATGGATTATAGACCTAAATGTAAAACCAGACACTATAAAACTCTTACAGGAACATATAGGAACAACCTTATCTGACATAAATCACAGCAAGAACTTTTTTGATCCACCTCCTAGCGTAATGGAAATAAAAACAAAAATAAACAGATGGGACCTAATGAAACTTAAAATCTCTTGTAAAGCAAAGGAAACTACAAACAAGATGAAAAGACAACCCTCAGAATAGGAGAAAATGTTTGCAAACAAATCAATGGACAAAGACTCAATCTCCAAAATATATAAACAGCTCATGCAGCTCAATATTAAAAATACATACAACCCAATCCAAAAATGGGCAGAAAATCTAAATAGACATTTCTCCAAAGAAGACATACAGATGGTCAAGAAGCACATGAAAACCTTCTCAACATCACTAATTATTAGAGAAATGCAAATCAAAACTACAATGAGGTATTACCTCACACTAGTTAGAATGGGCATCATCAGAAAATCTACAAACAACAAATGCTGGAGAAGGTGTGGAGAAAAGGGAACCCTCTTGCACTGTTGTTGGGAATGTAAATTGATACAGCCGCTATGGAGAACAGTATGGAGGTTCCTTAAAAAACTAAAAATAGAATTACCATATAACCCAGCCATCCCACTACTGGGCATATACCCAGAGAAAACCATAACTCAAAAAGACACATGCACCCCAATGTTCATTGCAGCACTATTTATAATAGCCAGGTCATGGAAGCAACCTAAATGCCCATCGACAGAGGAATGGATAAAGAAGATGTGGTGCATATATACAATGGAATATTACTCAGCCATAAAAAGGAACGAAATTGGGTCATTTGTAGAGATGTGGATGGATATGGAGACTGTCATACAGAGTGAAGTAAGTCAGAAGGAGAAAAACAAATATCGTATATTAATGCATATATGTGGAACCTAGAAAAATGGTACAGATGAACCGGTTTGCAGGGCAGAAATAGAGACATAAATGTAGAGAACAAACGTATGGCCACCAAGGGGGTAATGTGGTGGGTGGTGGTGGTGGTGGGATGATTTGTGAGATTGGGATTGACATATATACACTAATATGTATAAAATGGATAATTAATAAGAACCTGCTGTATAAAAAAAATAGGTAACTAAAATTCAAAAAAAAAAAAAAGAAATTGAAGTTAAGATAGATTAAGTGGTCTTCCAATGCAAAGAGTGGAAATGGAAATATTGTAATTTGAACCTGTCCCTGTTGTCTTCCAAAGGCTTATCTGTCAACTTGTTTTTCTGTTTATTTAATAAGCATTTACTTTTTTATTTACACTTTTAAAATTTTTTAATTTATTTAAACTAAAAATACCCCCCACAGTTTAGCCATTTCTCCCTACTCTTCCAACCCCCACCTCTGGCAACCGCCAATATGTTCTTTGTATAATATCTATGAGCTTAGTTGCTTTTTGTTTTTTTTTTTAAATTTTCAGATTCTACATGTAAGAGAAATAATACAGTGTTTATCTTCCCCTGTTTGACTTATTTCACTTAGTATAGTCCCTCAAGGTCAATCTCTGTTGTCACAAATGGAAGATTTCATTCATTTGTATGGCTGAATAATATTCCAATTTGTATATATACCAAAATTTCTTTATTCATATATCCATCGATGGACCCTTGGTTTGTTTTCATATCTTGGCTATTCTAATGAATATAATGAAGACACAAATATCTTTTCAAATTAAGGTTTTTATATTCTTCAGATAAGTACACAGGAGTGGAATTGCTGTATCATATGGTAGTTCGATTTTTTTTTTTTCAGGAACCTCCATAGTGTTTTCCATGGTTGTTGCACCTATTTATTTCTACCAACAATGCACATCTCCACATCTTTTACCCACATCTTTAAATTAATTAATTTAATTTTCAATCTGGTACTCAATTCAGTACGTTTAGGAATATTTGAGAAAAATTGGATATGTGAATCAACCTTTTCAATTGTTTATTTTATAAAATGTAAACACAAATTAAATCTTTCCAGATAAAAGTTAGTATTGTATACAAATTGAGATGTATTACAAATGTAAAATACATTCCAAATTTTGAGGATGTAGTATAACAAAAATAATGTAAAATATTCCATCAATAATTTTTGTATTTATGATATGGTGAAAGTATAATATTTTAGGTACATTGGTTTAAGTAAAATACATTATTTATATTAATTTCACCTGTTTATTTTTCCTTCTATTAATGTGGCTACTAGAAAATTTATAATTACATATGTGGCTCACATTATACTTCCAATGAACAGTGTTGCACTAGAGGGTAAAAGGATGACTTAGTTCAGAAACCAAAAACTGGTAGAGAACACTTAGTACACAAACTTCTGTCACTTGTCCATTCAATGCTTAAAAAAATTTTAATTAGTGGCAAGAATTTTTTATATATAATAAATATATATATTTATATTTTATATTATAATTTTTGAAAAATATTGATATCTGGCTTCTTTTGAAAAATTAGAAAAGTGCATTCATGGATTCATTTTTGCATGGAAAATATCTGCTGAAACTGACAGTGGCTGCGTCACTAGTCCCATTTAGCTGGTCAGAGATCTTCATTTTGCACAACCTAACTGACAATAAAAAATAAAATCACTCTACCAGACCTCTGAAGACATTCCTGTTTGAAATCCTTGAGGCATATGACAGGATGATATAAAAGACGTAAGTATTTTATCCACTAAATTTGTTCTATCAAATGTTCTCTATATTGGGTACTTTCCCTTTTTCTAGCTACATAAATTGATCAACATTTTATAAGGTAAAATTCCACTGAACATTTTAACAGCTGCTCATAAATTGGGTAACAAAACCAGAACGAAGCAACATCTTCATCGTGGTATAGAAAATCCTAAGTTATATTTAATGCAGAGTCTGCTCCTTTAAATCCTAAGAAACTCCCAGGTCCTCTCTGCACTATTGGCCTATGTGACAGGCTTTAATTAGCACATATTTTTCACGTTCATGGATAGATTTGAAATTTGGAAGTACTTAATGAAAGGGACTGTTACCTTGACCAGTCTGAAATTGCAGTTAGAGGACATTTGCTTCCTCCAAAGGTTGCCTGCATACAAATATATGAATATTAACACATGCATACAAAAATGAAGTTTTAGGATTTTTACCAAAGGAATATTTATTTTGATTCACTGTTAATACCCCTAAAAATGTGAGTGGCATCTTTGTGTAATACCTATGAATTAAATATAACTAGATTAGGGGCTTCCCTGGTGGCGCAGTGGTTGAGAGTCCACCTGCCGATGCAGGGGACACGGGCTCGTGCCCCGGTCCGGGAAGATCCCACATGCCGTGGAGTGGCTGGGCCCGTGAGCCATGGCCGCTGAGCCTTGCGCATCCGGAGCCTGTGCTCCGCAACGGGAGAGGCCACAGCAGTGAAAGGCCTGCGTACCGCAAAAAAAAAAAAAAATATATATATATATATATATATATGTAACTAGATTGTTTGGCACACATTCAGGCATCATGGCTTTACCTTTGCCTGTTGAATTAAAGAAAAGAGGTGAAAAAATGATCTTACTCATCTTCTACTATAGCTTGCTCCCCAGTGTAGCTTCAGTTGTAAAAAATGAACAGAAACCACAATGAAATAGAATTAGGAGACCAGGAGGGGGAGCTCCCATGCTCTGAGATGATAACAGAGCCCAACAGGAAAAAGAAAGACTCCTTTTCTTTCCTGGCAAGGACTTAGCCAATGAAAAGCCATAGACTCTTTGTTTACTATAACCCTCCCAACTTCCTTTTCTATCTATAAAAGGGTTCTCCTTCGCTTGCTGGGAGGGGATTTGCATGTGGCTTACCATGGTTGCAGACCCAGACCTGCAATTTTCTGCTGAATCCAAGTAAACCCAACTTTGCTGGAGAAATATCTGCATTCTATTTGTTTCAGGCCAACATTTTGGTGGCCTGTAAGGGGACCAGAGAAGACTCCCAAAGGCTCTAGGGCTGGTGAGCAAATAGATATAGTACCCACAATTGAGCCCATTGTTACTCACTGCTTTTCTCATTGACCTTGGACGTTCTAGATCTGACATCATGCCCTCTTTGGGTTTGAAGCTCTCCAGGCTTCATTCAGGATCTATTTAAGTGTTTTATCTTTCTACTTAAGGCTTTGTTCTGCATTCAAGTACTTGTTTGGCACTTTGGTCTTATTTGAGATCAGACTCTTTGACTGAAACTGGCTGGCCTTCAGCCTATTCCCTTCAGAAAAGGGGCTGCTTCTCCTGAAATTGGCTTAGCTTATGACACATTCCTTCAGGAACAGGGGTTGTTTCTCTGAAAAGGTACTGACTTTTTCAGCCTTTGGGCTATTCTCTGGAAAATGGCTGAAAAAGCCATAACCTTCTCTGGTGTGGCTCCTCTGGGACCAAGCTGTTTCCTTTGAATTGACTTGGATTGGCTTGCAAATTGTTTGAATTGAGCCATTTGTGCTGTAAGCTGGTTACACTGTTTGAAAATTGTTCTTTACCCTAGAGGAAAAACCTGTAGGAAATAGGATCTTAGTTATCTAAGTATTCTGAGGGTGCCCTCCACCACAGGGACTCTGACTTTATGTTTAAAAAACCTTGATACTTCCTCATGCACATTTATAACTAAATGAATCAACCTCACTAAAGGCAATTTAGAATATTGGTGGCCATTATGGGGAATTTGTGAAATTCCCAAACTTAATTTTCTTAAAACTAAATTGGACTACAGTAGCTCAAAAATTTCCAGAATTAGTATTTTGAGGATTTCCAAAGTTATCAGGAGTCTAAAATTGCCTCTCTGCAAAATAAGAATTTAAGATTAACTGAGGCATACACATAATTAAAGAAAGATAAAATGACTTCCAAAGCCTCGGGCTCTTTTTCCTTGGCTTCTTTGTCTCAGGCTCGGCTTTGGGCACCAACTTGTCTCTCTCCTTTGGCTTCTTGTGGCTAGAATCTGCCATCTTCCTTCTTTCCTTTTATACTGCTTATGCCTCCACTATAGCCTCAATTTCCTCATACTAATTCTCCAACCAAACTAGTCCTTTTCCTCTGAATTTGTCAGAACCTGTTCCTTTAAAATTAAGCCTTCTGAGGGTCTAGCAGCTAAACCGTTAATTTCTTATACTCCCTGGACTAAAGCTGAACTGTGAACCATCATCAAAGATTTTCCCCAAGTAACCAAAGAGCCTCCCAGATTTACTGAGAAATTTAATATGGTCATTCAAATTATCAACCTGGTTTCTCTGACTTATATCAGCTAGTTCATATGCTTGTCAGTGAAGGCCAGGCCCAGCATTAGATGAAAATCCTAATTGTGAAAATCCTGAAGGGTCTCTAGATTTACAGTTTGGAGACCAGCCCGCTAACATTATATGAATAGCCTTCAGCAATTGCTAGGCAACTTTATTGAGCAATTTCTAGAGCTGTTTCTAAGCCTGTTGATTGGAACAAAATTCAGGCTTGCACACAAAAATCTGACAAACTTGTTCATACATATTGCAGTTGATTTAAGATTGTTTTTAAAGAAAATTTTGACCTTTCTTTAGATGTTGATTCCACTCAGGATAACTTTTAACTCTATACTTATTAATGAACTAAACTGGGACCTTTTCCTTCTAGTAAAAAAGACCAGGATGGAATGGGAAATTATGTCCACTCCAGATTTAGTTAATCTGGCAAACTACCTCTCTCATACTCTAGATGAGTTACTTTCAAGAAAGGTCACCAGGGAATTCCTGGTGGTCCAGTGGTTAGGATGCCGCGCTCTCAATGCCAAAGGCCCGGGTTCAGTCTCTGGTTGGGGAACTAAAATCTCACAAGCCATGCAGTGCAACCTTTAAAAAAGAAAGAAAGAAAGAAAGATCACCAAAATTCTTAATTTTGAATTCCAGTAAATGAAGGTTCCTAAATGAAATCAGAACTCTCCTAGTTTCTGCTCTTATTGCAAAGAGCCAGGACACTGGAAAAGAGACTGTTACAAATGTAAACACTTTAGGCAGCTTCAGCCTTTCCAAAGTCCTCCCAGTTCACTATGATGGGGCTCCAATCAACTACAGGGGCTCTTCCCAATCTTCCTTCTTAATCAGCCTGAAGAAACATTTCTCCAGATTGGGGATGAATCTTTGCCAGTCTTAACTGACACCAGAGCCACATTCTCAGTGCTCAACCCCACTACCATAGAACAGACCCTGCCTCTGCATACTAAAACAGTTCAAATAGTGGCGATCTCTAACCTGTTCCATTTTGTTTAGGTCCTTTGAGAGATACACACCCTTTTCTCCTTAATTCCTCTGTCCCTAACCATTTATTAGACTGACACTTCTTAGTATCATGCCAGAATTTCTTTCTCCCAAAAGAGGGAAATAATTCTAGATTATTTGTGTTTGACAGTAATATCAAACACACCAGGTTAATTAAATAACTCTTTGACAACTTTTATTTGTTCCATCTCTGATGATACTACAGCTGATCCTGGAAATGCTGATCATTTGTCCCTATTGAATCAGCTACCACTTTCCTACGGACAAAATCTCCAACTAATGTTGGCAAAATTCACAGCACATCTCCCATCAAGATTAAATAGATCCCTGAAAACCTCTTCCAAGAATTAATCAATACCATGTAAATAAAGAAGCCCTTCAAGGTATAAAGCCCATAATAGAAGAACACAAGTCTCGAGGCCTCATTACCCCTTGTACTAGTCCCTGTAACATTCCCATTGTACCAGTGAGAATATCTAAGGGCCAAGGATAGAGGCTTGTCCAGGACCTCCGAGTAATAAACAACATTGACAATGTTGTTTCTAAACTTCGTTACTAAAATCCATTCCCACTGGGAGTAAATTCTTTACAGTAATTGATTTATGCAGTACATTCTTAGTATTCCAGTTGATGAAGACAGCCAATACCTTTTTGTCTTCACTTGCGTGGAAAAACAATTCACCTGGACAGTAATACTGAGAGAACTTCTTATTTCTCAAAAATCCTGAAGGCTGATCTGGATGACATAAAGTTCCCTAGAGGTTCTGCTCTGTTGCAATATTGCAATTTGTGGATAATTGCTTCTTTGCTCTCCTTCTCAAGCCCCCTCACAGAAAGACAGCATCCTCTTGCTAAAGCTTTTAGCATTAAAGGAACATAAGATGGTCAAAGAAAAATTGCAGTTTGCCGATACCCATGTTTGATATTTAGGGCATCTGATATCAGAACAAGGGCTACATCTAGATGCAGATAGACTTCTTGATGTCCTAAAATTTGAGGTGAGGTGTGAAGATAGAGAAATAGAGAGCTATGTGAAGAGCAGAAGAATGTTCCAAGCAGGAGGCAGAGCACGTACAAAAGCCTTGAAGCATGAATGCTTATTTCTAGATCTAAAAGGCCAGTATGGCCATGACAAGCCTTGACCTCATCACCCAGCCTGTAGGTCATGGAGCAGACATGACTGGGCACCATCATTCTGATTTTGGCATGGCACCTTTGCAACAAAGGCAACTGGACCCCACCATCCCAGGTGGGCTTTCCGCATGCTTAGCAGCAACCACTCAACCTCCAGCATTTACCTAAACCAACAAGCCTAGAGGTACTAACCAACTTATGGTTAGTACCGTAAGTACTAACTAAAGATTTTGCTTTCATTAGAAGGCTCAAAATATTCCCTTTTTCTTTTTTGGCTTTAAAAAACCTACCGCTTCTCCCCTTATCCAGCTTGCTCATCCAGAGCAGAGACTCTATGCTAAGTTGGGCTTCTTGCTGGGCAGTAAAACTTCTCCATTCTTTGCTCGTTCTTTGATCTCTTAGTCTTTTTTTTTTTCTTTAATATTTGAATAAGAAGGAGTTAGGTAGAAAGCAATATAGATAAATTGGGCAGGTATGAGTCAAAGAACATAGGCATGGAAAGAAGTTTGGATTTCATTTTAAGTGTAAAGTCAGATTATTGAAAGGTGTTAAGTAGGAAATGTGACAAATCCTATTTATATTTTAAGATAACTATTTTCACTCTTATGCAAAACAAAATATTTGAAGATGGGTAGCAATGGGAGCAAAGGAACGTTAGGGAGGGAGGTGTGTGGGGGGTGCAGGAGTGAGTGTGTGAATTGAATGGATGTGAGGTCAACACGTTAAATTAGTGGAATCAAGCTAAAAATAAGTGCTGTCAATTTCAACAATTGATAAGAAGAAAAATCAATATTTATTGAGTGTGAGCTACTTTGTATGTTTCCAACATCGAATCCTTACACAAGTCTATGAGTATGTTATTAAGCTCATTTTATGGTAAAGAAAATGCAGACTCACACAGGTTGCCTGAAGTCACATAGCAAGTAGATGAGACCCAAACTAAACGGTAGGATTACTGTGCTTGCACTATCACATATATACATTCAATTAATTACCAAGCACTGCTGAGAGCCTGTTGTTTGCAAAGTTATGCACTCTTACTCAGTAAAAGGAAAGCAAATGAAGACTGAAAAGAATCTCAAGTCTTTGTTTACTGTAATAAAACATTTTTTCTGTAAAGAAAACAATAATATTAAATTATAACTCAAATATTTCAGGTGTTTGTTATTAGCAATTGGATTTCTAATAGGTATACTTCTATATATCAACGATAGCTTTAAAATTCTACGTAAAGTTCCACATAAAGTTAATGAAGGAAGCCATGCTAAATCAAGCATGTATCTCCTTTAAAAAATCCCTAGCTAAGTGACTCCATCTTCTTCAAAGGTGGAAAAGAGTAGAAGATAGGGGAGGAAATCAAGCCACAATCTAAATAAAGTGCTATTGATTTGTTAGTAGCTTTGCTAAAGCTCTTTTTGTTGGATGACTAAACAACACGGGCACTAGTCAGGAGGATGGATTACTATCCTCATGGTTATGCAAGCAAGTCACCTTTCGATCTGAACCAGGAGCATTCTTTTCCTGTGTACCCAGCCTTTTTGTTCTTCACCAAGGCTCCCGATCTATTTTTTTTTTTTTTTGCGGTATGCAGGCCTCTCACTGCTGTGGCCTCTCCTGCTGCGGAGCACAGGCTCTGGACGCGCAGGCTCAGCGGCCATGGTTCACGGGCCTAGCCGCTCCGTGGCATGTGGGATCTTCCCGGACCGGGGCACGAACCCACGTCCCTTGCATCGGCAGGTGGACTCTCAACCACTGCGCCACCAGGGACACCCAAGTCTCCCAATCTTGTTGGATGTGAGTGAGAAAGGAGAACTCATTTTGCGTCCTAATCACACCCTGCTATCACATCTTTCATTCCACATGTCCTTGCTTTTTGTTTACTTATTTGATTTTCTGTTTCAGAGTCAAGATTTTGATATTTGAATCCTTTTAGTTCAACTTAGTCATTTAACAAGGCAAATTATTCTCAGCATTAGCATGGAAAAACAAGCACATTTTGCCTTCTAAGACCTTCCACTGGGGCACACGATTGCCCATGCTCTGGGAAATTGGCTACAAATGTATGTCTGTCTCAAATGGTACCTTGGAGTATGCAAATCCACGTGCTCAAAAACAAAGAAGCTTTCAGTAGCACTGGGTTTCATCTTCACTTTCTTACTTTCTGCCCCCGCTTCACACCTCATTCTAGGAAGATAGCCCCAGTGGAAATGTTTTCTTTCTGCCTCAGCCCCCCACTTCTGTGAAATTAATTAAATGATGTCATGCTCCATTTTATTTGATTTGGAAGCAATCCATCACCCTTTTCCTGGTTGTATTAGTCCAAGTGATCAGCATATTAATTCATTTGTGAGAATAAGCTCAAGGGTAATTACAGTGAGGAGGTTTAATGCCTAAACGTGTTAATGTCTGTAATCAGAAGTATTTTCTCAGTACGGAACAATTGTTAGACAATTACTGTTGGATGTGATTGCCCTGGTAGACAACAGACGCCATGTCAGGAGGGAAATAGCAAAAGCTTGTTTAGCAAGTACTGTATTATCAGCAAGTTCTCTCTTTTCTCCCTTAGCGATATTTTCTACCATGTTCAGCTCATGTATAGCCATCCTAGTACTTACTGTTTACTTTGGTGATTAAGTAAAAAAGTTGTATTTGGTATGTAATACAGGTTGGCACTTCCTGAAGGTCTTACCCTTTTTTTATTCTTTCTCTTCTGGTGATTTGATTTCTTTTCTGCATAAAATTATGAACTTAAGAGCTTCCTTTTGCTTCCCAATCTGCCCCAGAGTTTCCATTACCTAATTTTTTTTCCTGTAGTGAGAAGATTCTTAGGTCTAACTGAATATCAAGACGCAAACATTCTTAACAGAGATCATTCCCTCCCAATTAGCAAGTTGCTATAAGTTGGATAAACACAGTGGGAGAACTTGATTATTGATTATCACTCATTACTCTGCTGGAGTGATTTTGAATATGAATTTAATCTCTATTACTTTTTGCCTTTTTTTGTTCAAAGCTTTATGATATAATGAAAAACAGAAATGCGCTCATAGTTTCCTCTTTACGTGGTATTGCTTTCCTAGACTTCTTTTAGGCATGTATGGGATTGTATCTAGTTGCAAGGAATAGTAAAAGTAGTTCAATAGTCCTTAGCAATAACACATGAAGAGGACTGTGATTGTGTAACTGAAAAGTCCTAAAGTAGATGAGGTTCAAACATGTTTATATCAGGACTCTGGTTTTATTTACTGTAATTCTCTGATCTCCACACCCCTCTCTATGTGGCTTTGAGCTCAGAATGGCTTCCCATATGGACGCAAATGGCCATAATTCCCAGTCCTTGACCCCTACATCTGCATCCAGCCTTTATCTGTGCTCCCCCAACCATCAAACAGAACTTCTGGGCTCCTCTCTGATGAACCAACAGGGATGAAATGTGGTTCCCTGAACCAACGACTGTGGCCAAAAGAATGCCAGGCACTCACTGGTTTTGGTTCAGGATGAGCATGTGACCTAAGTCTATCACCAAGGCAAGGAAAATGGGACTAACAGGAAGGCTCTATGGAGTCAGAACCTCCGATCCCAACAAAAATTCTTGACTTATATGCCATGGAGAAAGCAGGAAAACACAGAGGTCACTGTGTACAAATTGTTTCATCATTTTGACCAAAGTAATAGAGAAATGCTTGCAAATTTGATAAAACCAGAGATTCCCATCTTTGAATATTTGTTTGCCTGGACTCAAAAGTAGTTCAGCCATGGTTCAGTCAGGAGAACAGAATCCATTCTATGTATTCCAAGAATGAGGAGTTTTAATATAGGAGTAGAGGCTTTTACTACTGTGGGAAGGCCATGGGTGAAAATCAGGGAAGCTGCCATATACCCTCTCAACCCATAGCACTAAAACTTGTCATTATCAAGGGCTCTATGCTTCCCACATTTGCCTGCTCTCTAGTGGAAACTACCTCTGGAAAATAATGACCCCTTCTTCTCTTCCACCTTCCAAACCTCACCTTGGAGCTTCTTGTTACCCAATTCTAACCAGGAATCAAAGTGGGAAAGATTCTGGGAAATGTAGTTCTTAGTTTCTCCTTTGCAATACCCTATAATGGAGCAGTGGTGATACTGTGTTGATACAGATAATCCAACACACTCAATATGTTTAATGGTTTGTTTAAAAAAAAAAGTTCAGGGCTTCCCTGGTGGCACAGTGGTTGAGAGTCCGCCTGCCGATGCAGGGGACACGGGTTCGTGTCCCAGTCTGGGAGGATCCCACATGCCGCGGAGCGGCTGGGCCCGAGAGCCATAGCCGCTGAGCCTGCGCGTCCGGAGCCTGTGTTCCGCAACGGGAGAGGCCACAACAGTGAGAGGCCCGCGTACTGCAAAAAAAAAAAAAAAGATTCATTGAGATGTTATTCATACAGCATAAAATTTACCCATTTAAAGACTACAATTCAGTGATATATATATATATATATATATATATATATATATATATATACACATACACACGCACATTATCCAATCATTACCCAATCTAATTTCAAACATTTTCATCATCCCAAAAAAGAAATCTATATCTATTAGCAGTCATTCCCCATTTCCACTCTTTCCCACCACCAAGAACTGGATAACCACTAATCTACTTCCTGTCTCTATATATTCACTTACTCTGGACAGTTCATATAAATAAAATCATTACAATATCTGATCTTTTCCTTAGCATAATGTTCTCAAGTTTCATCCATGTGTGACTTGTATCATCCACATGTAGCATGTATCTGTACTTTATTATTTTTACTGCTAAATAATATTCCATTTTACAGATATACCACATTTTGTGTATTCATCCGTCACTTGGTAGATATTTGAGTTGTTTCCACTTTTTGACTATTACGAAAAATGCTGCTATGAACATACACTTACACATTTTTGTGTGGATGTATATTTTTATTTCTTTTGGGTAATGAGGCTTCATATTATTCAAAGTATTGAATACTTTCTGTTGTGAGGCAGTCCTCCATGAGACTTCTGTGTTCCTAAAATTTGTACTGATTGTATCAAAGCTATAAGGTCTCAACTTCTCTTTTGGTTCAGCCATTTCTCAGGATTGGTTATGTTGCTGGCTTGCTTACTACTTGCTATAAAAGCAGGAGGTTCCTTAAGCTCCAGATTTCTCAACTGCAGCATAAATCCATTGCATGTGCAGCATACGTCTAGGGCCAGTGTGTTGTCCCATGGACTTGGGGTTAGGGAAACTGCTACAGTTCTGCTGATGATCATGCGATTTGCATTGCTGAAGTAATCTTGTTCTGAACTGGTAAGTCTCTTGTCCACATTCAGTGCTTATAGCAAATTGTGGCAATTGTGGCAAGTTTACTCCTTGCCATACTCTCTGGGGTTGGAAGTATTAACTATTTCATATCAATTTTCACTGGAACATCACAACCCTTTAAGACAGAAAACTGAGGACTAGAGAAGTCAGGCCACTTGCCTTAGATCACAAAACTAACTGGATCACACCTATAACTACTATTTCTTCATGTATTTCTTAATTAGAAATTGTCAAGAGTCTCAAAAAGAATAGGACCCAGTAACCTGTCCCTAGAGACTACCTTTCACTAAATAGAGGTTATAAAATAATTCAGAGGACAAAATCACCACCCTAGGACTAAGCATACTCAGATTATCTTCATTTGATATTGATTATATCTCTGGACTCCTGGTTTTCCCATTTAATCTCTGTGTTTATTAGTTTTCACCTCATGGAATCTCGAGATTTTAGTTGATTAAATTTTTCTTAATTTTCAACATCGTTATTGGAGTATAATTGCTTTACAATGGTGTACTAGTTTCTGCTTTATAACAAAGTGAATCAGCTATAAATATACATATATCCCCATATATCCTCCTTCTTGCATCTCCCTCCCACCCTCCCTATCCCACCCCTCTAGGTGGACACAAAGCACCGAGCTGATCTCCCTGTGTTATGCGGCTGCTTCCCACTAGCTATCGATTTTATATTTGGTAGTGTATATATGTCCATACCACTCTCTCACTTCTTCCCACCTTAATTGTGGTACACGACTCTTTTTGCATTATGGCTTTCTCAGGGTATATGCCCAGTAGTGGGATTGCTGGGTCATATGGTAGTTCTATTTTAGTTTGTAAGGAACCTCCATACTGTAACCCATAGTGGCTGTATCAATTTACATTCTCACCAACAGGGCAAGAGTGTTCCCTTTTCTTCACACCCTCTCCAGCATTTATTGTTTTTAGATGCTTTGATGATGGCCTTTCTGACGGGTATGAGGTGATACCTCATTGTACTTTTCATTTATATTTCTCTAATGATTAGTGATGTTGAGCATCCTTTCACGTGTTTGTTGGCAATGTGTATATCTTCTTTGGAGAAATGTCTATTTAGGTCTTCTGCCCATTTTCGGATTGGTTTGTTTGTTTTTTGATATTGAACAGCATGAGCTGCTTGTAAATTTTGGAGATTAATCCTTTGTCACTGTCTTCATTTGCAAATATATTCTCCCATTCTGAGAGTTGTCTTTTCGTCTTGTTTATGGTTTCCTTTGCTGTGCAAAAGCTTTTAAGTTTCATTAGGTCCCATTTGTTTATTTTTGTTTTATTTCCATTTTTCTAGGAGGCAGGTCATAAAGGTTCTGCTGTGATTTATGTCATAGTTTTCTGCCTATGTTTTCCTCTAAGAGTTTTATACTATCTGGCCTTATATTTAGGTCTTGAGTTTATTTTTGTGTATGGTGTTAGGAAGTGTTCAAATTTCATTCTTTTACATGTAGTTGTCCAGTTCTCCCAGCACAGCTTATGGAAGAGGCTGTCTTCTCCATTGTGTATTCTTGCCTCCTTTATCAAAGATAAGGTGACCATATGTGTGTGGGTTGATCTCTGGGCTTTCTATCCTGTTCCGTTGATCTATATTTCTGTTTTTGTGCCAGTACCATACTGTCTTGATTACTCTAGCTTTGTAGTATAGTTTGAAGTCTGAGAGCCTGATTCCTCCAGCTTCATTTTTCTTTCTCAAGATTGCTTTGGCTCTTTGGGGTCTTTTGTGTTTCCATACAAATTGTGAAATTTTTTGTTCTACTTCTAGGAAAAATGCCATTGGTAGTTTGATAGGGATTGCATTGAATCTGTAGATTGCTTTGGATAGTATATTCATTTTCACAATGTTGATTGCAGTCCAGTAACATAGTATATCTCCCCAACTGTTTGTATCATCTTTAATTTCTTTCATCAGTGTTTTATAGTTTTCTGCATACAGGTCTTTTGTCCCCTTAGATAGTTTATTCCTAGGTATTTTATTCTTTTTGTTGTGATGATAAATGGGAGTGTTTCCTTAATTTCTCTTTCAGAATTTTCATCATACCTGTATAGGAATGCAAGACATTTCTGTGCATTAAATTTGTATCTTGCTACTTTATCAAATTCATTGATTAGCTTTAGTAGTTCTCTGGTAGCATCTTTAGGATTCTCTATGTATAGTATTTGTCATCTGCAAAAAATGACAGTTTTACTTCTTCTTTTCTGATTTGGATTCTTTTATTTCTTTTTCTTCTCTGATTGCTGTGGCTAAAACTTCCAAAACTATGTTGAATAATAATGGTGAGAGTGGACAACCTTGTCTTGTTCCTGATCTTAGTGGAAATGGTTACAGTTTTTCACCATTGAGAACGATGTTGGCTGTGGGTTGCTCATATATGACCTTTATTATGTTGAGGAAAGTTCCCTCTATGCCTACTTTCTGGAGGGTTTTTATTATAAATGGATGTTGAATTTTGTCAAAAGCTTTTTCTGCACCTATTGAGATGACCATATGGTTTTTTCTCCTTCAGTTTGTTAATATGGTGTATCACATTGGTTGATTTCTGTATATTGAAGAATCCTTGCGTTCCTGGGATAAACCCCACTTAATCATGGTGTATGATCCTTTTAATGTGCTGTTGGATTCTGTTTTCTAGTTTTTGCATCTATGTTCATCAGGGATATTGGCCTGTAGTTTTCCTCTTTTGTGACATCTTTGTCTGGTTTTGGTGTCAGGGCGATGCTGGCCTCATAGAATGAGTTTGGGAGTGTTCCTCCCTCTGCTACATTTTGGAAGAGTTTGAGAAGGATAGGTGTGGCTCTTCTCTAAAAACTTTGATAGAATTCACCAGTGAAGCCATCTGGTCCTGGGATTTTTTTTTGTTGGAAGATTTCTAATCACAGTTTCAATTTCAGTGCTTGTGATTGCTCTGTTTACATTTTCTATTTATTCCTGGTTCAGACTCAGAAGGTTATGCTTTTCTAAAAATGTGTCCATTTCTTCCAGGTTTTCCATTTTATTGGCATAGAGTTGCTTGTAATGATCTCTCATGATCCTTTTTATGTCTGTGGTGTCACTTGTTACTTCTTCTTTTTCATTTCTAATTTTATTGATTTGAGTCTTCTCCCTCTTTTTCTTGATGAGTCTGGCTAATGTTTTATCAATTTTGTTTATCTTCTCACAGAACCAGCTTTTGGTTTTATCGATGTTGCTATCTTTTCCTTCATTTCTTTTTCATTTATTTCTGCTCTGATCTTTATGATTTCTTACCTTCTGCTAACTTTGGGGTTTTTTGTTCTTCTTTCTCTAATTACTTTAGGTGTAAGGATAGGTTGTTTATTGGAGATGTTTCTTGTTTCTTGAGGTAGGATTTCATTGCTATAAACTTCCCTTTTAGAACTGCTTTTACTGCATCCCATAGGTTTTGGGTTATCGCGTTTTCATTGTCATTTGTTTGTAGGTATTTTTTGATTTCCTCTTTAATTTCTTCAGTGATGTCTTGGTTATTTAGTAGTGTATTGTTTAGCATCCATGTGTTTGTATTTTTTACAGATTTTTTTCCTGTAATTTATATTTAATCTCATAGCCTTGTGGTCAGAAAAGTTACTTGATATGATTTCAATTTTCTTAAATTTGCTAAGGCTTGACTTGTGACCCAAGATATGATCTATCCTGGAGAATGTTCTGTGACCATTTAAGAAAGTGTATTCTGTTGTTTTTGGATGGAATGTCCTACAAATATCAATTAAGTCCATGTTGTTTATGTATCATTTAAAGCTTGTGTTTCCTTATTTATTTTCATTTTGGATGATCTGTCCATTGGTGAAAGTGGGGTGTTAAAGTCCACTTCTATTGTGTTACTGTCACTTTCCCCTTTTATGAATGGTTAGCATTTGGCTTATGTATTGAGGTGTTCTTATGTTGGGTGCATAGATGTTTACAACTGTTATATATTCTTCTTGGATTGATCCCTTGATGATTATGTGGTGTCCTCTTTGTCTCTTATAATAGTCTTTATTTTAAAGTCTAATTTGTCTGATAGAAGAATTGCTACTCCTGCTTTCTTTTGATTTCAATTTTCATAGAGTATATTTTTCCATCCCCTCACTTTCAGTCTGTATGTGTCCCTTAGTTTGAAGTGGGTCTGTTGTAGACAGCATATATACGGGTCTTGTCTTTGTATACATTCAGCCATCTATGTATTTTGGTTTGAGCATTTAATCCATTTACATTTAAGGTAGTTATCAATATGTATGTTCCTATTACCATGTTCTTAATTGTTTGGGGTTTGTTATTGTAGGTCTTTTCCTTCTCTTGTGTTTCCTGCCTAGAAAAGTTCCTTTAGCATTTGTTGTAAAGCTGGTTTGGTGGTGCTAAATTTTCTTAGCTTTTGCTTGTTTGTAAAGATTTTAATTTCTCCATCGAATCTGAAAGAGATCCTTGTTGGATAGAGTAATCTTTGTTGTAGGTTTTTCCCTTTCATCACTTTAAATATATCCTGCCACTCCCTTCTGGCTTGCAGAGTTTCTGCTGAAAGATCAGCTGTTAACCTTATGGGGATTCCCTTGTATATTCTTTGTTGTTTTTCTCTTGCTGCTTTTAATATTTTTTCTTTGTATTTAATCTTTGACAGTTTGAATAATATGTGTCTTGGTGTATTTCTCCCTGAATTTATCCTGTATGGGACTCTTCACTTTCCCATATTAGGGAAGTTTTTAAATATAATCTTTTCAAATATTTTCTCAGTCCCTTTGTTTTTCTCTTCTTCTGGGACTCCTATAATTCGAATGTTGGTATGCTTAATGTAGTCCCAGATGTCTCTGAGACTGTCCTCAATTCTTTTCATTCTTTATTCTTTTTTCTGCTCTGTGGTAGTTATTTCCACTATTTTATCTTCCAGGTCATTCATCCATTCTTCTGCCTCAGTTATTCTGCTATTGATTCCTTGTAGATAATTTTTTAATTTCATTTATTGTGCTGTTCATCATTGTTAGTTTGCTCTTTAGTTCTTCTAGTTCCTTGTTAAATGTTTCTTGCATATTCTCCCTTCTATTTCCAAGGTTTGGGACATCCTTACTATCATTACTCTGAATTCTTTTTCAGGGAGACTGCCTATTTCCTGTTCATTTGTTTGGTCTCGTGGGTTTTTACCTTGCTCCTTCATCTGCTGTGTATTTCTCTGTCATCTCATTTTCCTTAACTTACTGCCTTGTGGTCTCCTTTTCGCGAGCTGCATGTTCATAATTCCCATTGTTTTTGTGTCTGTCCCAGTGGATAAGGTTGGTTCAGTGTGTTGTGTAGGCTTTCTGGTGCAGGGGACTGGTGCCTGTGTTCCTGTGAATGAGGCTGGATCTTGTCTTTCTGGTGGACAGTACAGTGTCTGGTGGTGTGTTTGGGGGTGTTTGTGAACTTATTATGATTTTAGGCAGCCTCTCTGCTAATGGGTGTGGTTGTGTTTCTGTGTTGCTAGTTGTTTGGCATGGGGTGTCCAGTAATGTAGCTTGCTGATCATTGAGTGGAGCTGGGTCTTAGTGTTGAGATGGAGATCTCTGGGAGACTTTTCACCATTTGATATTTTGTGGAGCCAGGAGTTCTCTGGTAGACCAATATCCTGAACTTGGCTCTCCCACCTAAGAGGCTCAGGCCTGACACCTGACACCTGGCAGGAGCACCAAGACCCTGTCAGCCACATGGCTCAGAGGAAAAGGGAGGGGAAAAAAAGGAAAGAAAAAAATAAAATAAAATAATTAAAATAAAATAAAAAAATTTATTAAATATAATATAGTAATTTAAAAAAGAAAGAAAGAGGAGAGCAACTGAACCAAAAAACAAATTTACCAATGATAACAGCACTAAAAACTATACTAAAAAAAAAAAAAAAAAAAGGACAGAGAGAACCCTAGTACCAACGATAAAAGCAAAAATATACAGAGAAAATCACACAAAGAAGCATACACATACACAGTCACAAAAAGAGTTAAAGGAAAATATATATATACAAAACAAATGAAAAGTGCAACCAAATCAATAAACAAATCTATGAATGACAATATGTTCTAAATACTAAACTAAGATAAACTTAAAACCAGAAACAAATTAGATGCAGAAAGCAAACTCCAAGTCTATATTTGCTCCAAAAATCCACCGCCTCAATTTTAGGGTGATCGTTGTCTATTCAGCTATTCCACAGATGCAGGGTACATCAACTTGATTGTGGAGATTTAATCCACAGCTCCTGAGGCTGCTGGGAGAAATTTCCCTTTCTCTTCTTTGTTCACACAGCTCCCAGGGTTCAGCTTTGGATTTGGCCCTGCCTCTGCATGTAGGTCGCCTGAGGGTGTCTGTTCTTCACTCAGACAGGACAGGGTTAAAGGAGCAGCTGATTCGGGGGCTCTGGCTCAGTGAGGCTGGGGGGAGGGAGGGGTATGGGATGTGGAGTTAGCCTGCAGTGGCAGAGCGTGACGGCGTGACGTTGCACCAGCCTGAGGCGTGTGGTGCATTCTCCTGGGGAAGTTGTCCCTGGATCACAGGACCCTGGCAGTGGCAGGCTGCACAGGCTCCCGGGAGGGGCGGTGATAGATAGTGACCTATGTTTGCTCACATGATTCTTGGTGGTTGCAGTAGCAGCCTTAGCGTTTCATGCCCATCTCTGTTGTACACGCTGATAGCTGCATCTTGCGCCCCTCTCTGAAGCTCGTTTGGGTGGTGCTCTGAATCCCCTCTCCTAGCGCATCAGGAAACTATGATCTCTTTCCTCTTAGGCAGTTCCAGGCTTTTTCCCAGACTCCCTCCCGGCTAGCTGTGGCGGACTAGCCCGCTTCAGGTTGTGTTCAGGCAGTGAACCCCAGTCCTGTCCCTGGGATCTGACCTCTGAAGCTGAAGCCTCAGCTCCTAGCCTCCACCAACTCTGGCAGTTGAGCAGATAAGCTTATCAGGCTGGTGAGTGCTGATCGGCAATGATAGTCTGTGTGGGAATCTCTCTGCTTTGCTCTCTGCACCCCTGTTGCTGCGTTTTCCTCCGTGGCTCTGAAGCTTCCCCCCGTCCAGCCCCCATCTCTGCCCGTGAAGGGGCTTCCTAGTGTGTGGAAACTTTTCCTCCTTCACAGCTCCCTCCCACTGGTGCAGGTCCTGTCCCTATTCTTTGTCTCTGTTTATTCTTTTTTCTTTTGCCGTTCCCAGGTACGTGGGAAGTTTCTTGCCTTTTGGGAAGTCTGAGGGCTTCTACCAGCATTCAGTAGGTGTTCTGTAGGAGTTGTTCCACATGTAGATGTATTTCTGATGTATTTGTGAAGAGGAAGGTGATGTCCATGTGTTACTCCTCCACCATCTTGAAGGTCCCAGTCCTGATTTGCTTTTATGGAGAGTAAATACCTAAATTCCTGAAATTTGCCTACACTTTTTCACTATATGATCCGTGAATTTTACCTGTCCCTAACATTCGCCAAAGCTCTCTTAGACTAATTCCCCAAAAAAGGAATAGTATTCTCTCCTGAGTTAAAATTATCTTATTAGCAAAAAAATGTAATGTAATGAACCAATAACTAAAAACAGTTCCAAGATGCCTCTATTACTGTGTAAATTCTTTTCAAATCAGTATTCATGGCCGAAAATTTTCTTGTGAAAAATAATTTTTTAAATATTAGCCAGAGAATCTCCTTATTTTATTTTGAATTCTGCAGACCTCAAGGATTTTTGTGGTACAAGGAGTCATCCCATTTAGCTGCATGGCACTGCTCCATACTGCTGTTTATATAACCATGCTGCTTTGCTTTAGAGCTGCTAGTGTGAAAAACATTTGCACAGGATATAAAATGTGCAAAACAAAATAGAGGGCTTAATGGACTCTTTCTTTAAGTTGGGAACTTTAAGTGCTTCATGTTCATATTCTTTGAAAAATATTAAATCACATGGCAGTTCTAGGAATGTAAATCCATGACTAAATTATAGTACCTATGACAATGAGTTTTATCTAGGTGTTAGAAGGCCTGTGCTCCTTTCCTTATCATCTCCGTGGCCTTGAGTAAATCAGTTAACTACTCCAAGGCTCAGTTTTCTTATCTGTGAAATGGATTCAGTTATTCATTCATTTTATTTACTCATTCAACACATATTTATTCAAATTTAATAGGACCAGATTCTGTGTTGAAGTTGATAAAGACAAATATACAAATAAAGTCTAATTTAAAAACTCACTATATAATAAGAAACAAATTCTATAAGTACATAATTCAGTAAAATGAGGGCAATCAATATATGAGGAAAAAATGGTGTATGAATATGGAGCCAATCTATGAAAAGTGAGATGGAAAAATTTCACAGAAGTCATAGAAAAGTTCAGTCTTAAATTCAGATTGTGAATTTGCAAAACAGAGAAGAGGGAATTCTAAACGTTATTGTTAAATAACCTAAAATGAGCCAACATTTATGCCAATGCTTTAAAATTTTTAAAACTTAAATTAGGACAAAGTAAACACAATTATATGTGAAATGAGCACTGATCAGTCTTAAAATATACCTTATCACTTTGTATGTCCCTAACCACCCCCCAAAAATTTTTCTCTATAAAGTTCTTTGTACTCAGGGTCTTTGCAATAATTATTTAAATAATTAATGGACTTATGTATTGATTGAGCTCCTATTATGTTCTAGGAACAGTTAATGCTGTGGTTTAACAATTTTTTAAAAAGTCCCTATTCTCATATAGTATAATTTTAAAAGAGACTGATAGATATAAGGAAGAAAGGAAGGAAGGGAGGGAGGGAGGGAGGAAGGAAGGAAGGAAGGACTAAATCATGTAATGGCAAGAACTAAGAGGAAAATAAATTGTTTTAAGGAGATAAAAAATCAAAAGAGAAATATTTTGAATAAAATCATCAGGGAAGAGCTCTGATAAAATGATATTTGAGAAAAGATTTCAATGAAGTAAGAAAGTAAGCAAATATAACCATTTTGAAAAGATATTGCTTTAGTGAACGACAGTTCTTCTGTTTGCCAGCAACTGAAATTCCCTGTCCTTCCATCATACCGATGTATCGAAACTCCAACCTTGGGCTAAAGCAATAGTTTGTCTCCATTCTTACACTTGAGCTGCTGAGAGCTACTGGAGAATGTCACACCACCAAGTAGAGAGGTCTTCCACTACCAGTTCACAGTCTCCTCTTCAACTGAGTCCTGGATGCTATCCAGCATTCATTCTAATTTCTGCAGCCAGAGTTCTATCCCAATATCCACCATGGCTACATCAAGCCTTCTTCAGACTCTGCCAGACTTGAGCTTTCATCTCTTCCTCTCTTCCTCCTCCTTTGTGAAAAAGAACAAAAAACCCCAAAAAACTACATAGAATTCACTAGTTATGTACTCTTGCAAATTCTTGCCACAACACTACAAAATTCTTGCATATGCAATCTAACTTTCCTTTTTCTCTCCTGTTTTATTGTTTGTTTGTTTGTTTTTGAGGTACACGGGCCTCTCACTGTTGTGGCCTCTCCCACTTCAGAGCACAGGCTCCGGACATGCAGGCTCAGAGACCATGGCTCACGGGCCTAGCCGCTCCGTGGCACGTGGGATCTTCCCAGACCGAGGCACGAACCTGTGTCCCCTGCATTGGCAGGCGGACTCTCAACCACTGCGCCACCAGGGAAGCCCCTCTCTCCTGTTTTTAATAGAAAATGTGTTGCCGTTCCAATGTCAACCCAATCCTTCAATCTATGCTCTTATCAGGAGCTTTGCTTTTTCTTATATCTAACCTTTTCCTCTCTATTGCTTTTTATCAACACAAGCACAATTGATTTTTTTGTACTTCATTAACCGCACTTTGCATGCTTCCATTTAGCCACTTCTTCATCATTTATTTTATTTAACTTAGTTAAGTAAGTTAGTTTATTTAATATATGATGGCACTGTGCTAGGCTCTGGAGATATATTAATGAGTAAAATTTAAAATAAAATAAAGACATGGTATATGCTAATCAAATAATAACACTAATAGAGATCCAATTTTAAACAGTGCTTAATGTTTTAAAGGAAAAAGCATGTTGTAAAAAGAAGTCCTCTCCTTTAAGACCTGACATAGTCTGGAATTCAGGGAAGGCATCCCTAAAGGAACAATAGGCACTGAAGCAATGAGTGTGGAGGGAGTTTTTCAGGTGCAGGGAACAGCATGTGCAAAGTCCATAGACTCCTACAGTAATGCCACTGGGGTGAAGAAGACAAAGGGGTGCTGGAGCCAGAAGCCTGGAGAAGCAGACAGTTCTTTATCCAGAACAAACAGCAACCATAGGGTATTTTAAGGAAGGAAATGGCACAATTAGCTTTAAGTTTGGAAACATTTACTCTAGCACTGTACAGGGAAGGAATTGGAGGATAAGAGTAGATGAAGAAAGATAATTTATTCCCGAGTTCAGAAATTCAGGAAGAACATGATGGTCTATTAATCTAAAATGGTGGTAGTGATAGGAATTGATTATGAAGTAAGGATAAATTTATGAAGGCAAGCTGAGAATGTTTGGATGTGATTGGATGAAGGAAGGAAATATCAAGATTGCTACCCAGTTTTCTGGCTTTTACAACTGAAATGATAGAGTTGACTGACTGAGGTGGGATATCCTGTAGAGGACCAGAATGAGAAGAATGGATGGTCACTACATGGAGCTTGAGATCCATGAATTTGGTTTCCAGCACCCTTGCTATCCTCCCCTTCCTTGCCAGAAATCCTCCATGGAATCCTGGGCACTGAGTAGCAACCAGGGGAGCAAGGTGTGACACATATATACTTAATTGTCTAAAACTGAATTTTGTATATATTCCCAACTGACAATATCTACACATTTTAAGCATTTTATAAATTTTTATTTTTTAGAAAGTTTTTTTTAAGCAATTTCATGGAATGTTGATGAAATTAAAATTTCCCTTGACTCAGATTTGTTTCCATATTGGGTTTTGTTTAATGACCTTTACATCACCCATTGCCTGAATTTAAGAGAGGAATAATAATACTAAGCCAATTCTTGACATGAAAACAGTTCAATTTTTTTATAAGATGTTGTGCCCAGCAGAGAAAGAAAAAGAAAATAATCCAAGATAAGAACTTTATCAAAAAGAGAATTAGGAGATTATGGGGGAGCTCTTGTTTCCACTGTGACAACTACATTTCTATTATTCCTTTCAAGAAGAGGAGTGCATTTTGATTTATGAGATAGAAAATACTACTAGCATGACATATCAATTTATCTAAATATATATCATTTCTGTCCTCCAAGCTGGAATGTAAACATTTACAGTTTCTTTTGTTAGTTTTTGACTCAATATATTTTTGCCCAATGCAAATGTAGCATTCACTATTAAAAGGAAATGTACTGGAAAATTTTAAGAAATGTTAAGATTTTCTACAGTATAAAGGTTCTTCTCTCTTTTTCTCTCTCTCTTTGTAACTAACTCTCTTTGTAGCTACCGCTCTCTCTCTCCTCTGTTGACCTTTGCTCAGTCAAAAATCCACGCATAACTTTATACTCTGCCCTCCATATCAGCAGTTTCGCATCTGCAGATTCAACCAATGGTGGATTGTGTAGTGCTGTAGCACATATTTAGTGAAAAAAATCTGAGTATAAGTGGACCCATGCAGTTCAAACCCATGTTGATCAAGGGTCAACTGTATATATATATATATACACACACACACACACACACACACACTTTATTGCACTTTGCTTTATTGTACTTTGCAGATATTGCCTTTTTAGCAAATTGAAGGTTTCTGGAAATCCTGAGTCAACCAAGTATATCGGCACCATTTTTCCAACAGCATTTGCTCACTTCCTGCCTTTGTGTCACATTTTAGTAATTCTGGCAAGATTCAAAACTTCCACCAGCAAAAAGATTATGGCTTACCAAAAACTCAAATGATGTTTAGCATTTTTAGCAACAAAGTGTTTTTTAATTAAGGTATGTATATTTTTTAGACACAGTACTATTGCATATTTAACCGACCACAGTATAGTGTAAACCTAACTTTTATATGCACTGGGAAACCAAAAAAACTGTGTGACTTGCTTCTTTGCAACATTCACTTTATTGCAGTGGTCTGGAACTGAACCCAAAATATCTCTGAAGTATGCCTGTATAGATGATTGATAGATAGATGATAGATAGATAGATGATAGATAAAACACATATCACAGAGATTTGTTGACAATAGAAGTGAAGGGAACATCCTTGGTGTGCTATTGGTTTGGTGCCTGTCCTTGGATTTGTCCAGGAGACCTGCCCATGTTTCTAAACTTAGATTCTTTGAAACTCTCCAGCATCAATGTAAACACATACTACTTGTATGTAAATTAAATCAAATTAGATTTCTGGGTCTTGCAGTCAAGGAGATACTAATTTGTACACGACCTGTCTCTCTTATTGACTATCAACTCTTGACCAGGACATGTAGTCCCAGGCCCTAGCACTGCGTCTGGTATATAAAAAGTGCTCAATAACCACTTGTTAAATGAGTAAACACATGGGACTATGATGAAAACTGCAAACACATCATCCAGCCAAGGGGGCTGCAGTACCATGCTTATTGGGAGAAATTCCAGCTGCTTAAAACCTGTGAGCATATTTTCCAGAGGAGCTTTGGGTACTGGGGGTACTAGGCTAGAATCCCACAACAGAGATTCATTTTAGAGACATATCACTCAAATATGGTTGACTAATTACCTCTCATTCAAGTCTGAGTTTAATTCTCATAGCTATTGGATAAAAAGGATACAAAAAAACAAAAGACTCTGAACAGATGTTATAACAGTTTTAATATTCTCACTACCAAAGCTAAAAAAAAACATTTCAGGAATGATGATACGGAAATTGAGACAAACCTCATGAATATCTCTCCACGAAGTGGGAATGAAAACAAAATGCATTACTCTCAGTAACTAGTATGGGAAATATATGATTATAGTAAAACAAAATGACTTTAGATACTGAAAAGAGCTTAGTATGTAAAGATAGAGAATTCTAGAACTCAGCTCCCACAGGAAAAAAAGTGGAATAATAATAGTTCTGATTTAGATAATAACTATAATCCTTGATAAACAAAAGAAAGAAATAATTATACAGGGGTATGGATGGAGGAGAAAAAGAGTGGGATAGAAAGGAAGGAGAAAAAAGGAAAAATATGGGTTAATAAAAAGGTGGTAGAACCCAGTAAATGGTATGCATCGGGGAGAATGAAAAACTCAAAATCTAGTATGAACTGGTAATTTTAAGTGATTTCAATATCCATTTACAATAAGCCAACATACTTTAATAGTGTCTTAGGATTTACTTTTATTTGAATTATTTATCTTTATTATTATTATAGTTGTATAAACAGTAATTTATGCTCAAAGACATGTGATGAAACCACTTGAATCAGTTTATTTCTTACTATCAGTTTGTAGTGCCTTTGTCAACTGTTTTCATCCTTTCTTCTTATTGTTCACTTTTAGGCTCTTTAACACTATTGGGCTTTTTCCTGTTGGATTCCGTGCCTATAAAACACTACTATGTGAAAATAACTTACAATTTTAGTCCAATAAGGGTTGATTATCTCTGAATAATTGTTGCAAACAGCGTATCCTAGTACAAGGAAACAAGTTTTTGATCTACCATGTGAATCAGTGAGAAGTTACACTTTTTTAAAATAAATAAACCAGAGGGATAATCATGGCTTTCATATATCTTAGCGCTAATGTTGCTTTAAACAAACAAACAAACAAAAACAAGTGCAGAGGCATAATATGAATCCATACCCCAAAATAAACAACAAACAAGCAAAACACTAAGTAATTTCAGAGGGAAAGTAATTGTCCATTGGTCAAGTAGAGCCACGAAAGGGAAAAGTATAATCTGGTATTGAATCTGTCCTAATAGCTCATTAGTACATAGAATAAAATTTCCAAAGACAGAATAAAATTACCCAGTAGGATGCACTGACATTATTTGAGAGTTTGAACTTGGTAAGACTGGTTGGCTTGTTTAATTCCATATGAAAGCTCTTTGATTCTTTTCATACTCCTTGACTGTATTATGCTAATTCCATATGAAAGCTCTTTGATTCTTTTTATACTCCTTGACTGTATTATACTAACATATCCTGCAATTTACAGTTTCATATTTCTTTGGTTAATATTGTTAAAATGGGTTAAATTTTTAATAAAAATCTTACAGCTTAAGTTTAAAAAGGAAAATAAATTTTTAAAAACCCTTCTTGATCTCTTATATTATATATACATACCCACCAGATGCAAAAGATGTCTTTAAACCAAAATCTGACATGTTACTATTTCTGAGTAATGTTTTTTAAATCTAAAAAATAAATTCATGACTGCACTTTAAAACCATTTTTGCAGTGTTCACAGGGACCATCTCCATTACATTATTTCTGAATGTTTCATTTGCTGCCATGGGCTGTTCACATTTTCTATATACATTTATTACTCTCAGACAGCTTACTTCAGTAAATTGAAGTTGTTGCATAAAAAAAAAATTGCTCTAGTCATGAGTGTCTAGCCTTGATGTTACCCAAACTTTTCTGAAAAGCTAAGAAGAAAAGTATACAGAATTTTTCTTTAGAAATGACACTGAAGATACAGACTGGTTTTTTTTAACATCTTTATTGGAGTATAATTGCTTTATAATGGTGTGTTAGTTTCTGCTTTACAACAAAGTGAATCAGTTATACATATACATATGTTCCCACATCTCTTCCCTCTTGCGTCTCCCTCCCTCCCACCCTCCCTATCCCACCCCTCTAGGTGGTCACAAACCACCTAGATGATCTCCCTATGCCATGCAGCTGCTCAGACTGTTTTTTATGTGCTAGGTACTCAATGTTTTCATGCCTCAGAGTTAAGATATAAAAAAAACATTTACAAGAGTTATATCAAAATCCTTTTTGATTCCAGCCAAATTGAACATTCAAATTCTTTTCCTTTACTGACTTATTCTTTAATCATACATGGAGCTACTATGCAGTCAAGCAATGTGCTTTGGAATATGTATAATGTATTCCACCCTGAGTATGGACTAGAGAATAGTCATGTCCTCATTGGCACATACTTTTCCTCTCCAGAGTGTCCCCTTTCCTCATATGTTTCTCATCTACCTTAGATTTCATGGTCATCGTTTTTATAATACTTTTTGACATTATTGTAACCTCTCATTATTTTGTGGGTTTTTGTTTGTTTGTTTGATTGTTTCAACTTATCTGGAAAAAGCACATATTTGAGTGGACAAATGGTCCTTTTTCTCCATACTTACATGTGAATAGCCATCAAGACCTGAGCCAGGTCAAAGTGATTTCACTCTAAATTCATCATTCCCCCACTTGTCCTGGGATTTCTACAAGGCTCATTCCTAGGTTCCCCACCCCCCTCATTCTTTTTTTTTAATATAAATTTCTTTATTTATTTACTTATTTTTGGCTGCATTGGGTCTTCGTTGCTGAGTGTGGGCTTTCTCTAGTTGCAGTGAGTGGGGGCTACTCTTCATTGCTGTGTGCTGGCTTCTCATTGCGGTGGCTTCTCTTGTGGCTGAGTGCGGGCTCTAGGCACACAGGCTTCAGTAGTTGCAGCACACGGGCTCAGTAGTTGTGGCTCGCGGGCTATAGAGTGCAGGTTCAGTAGTTGTGGCGCATGGGCTTTTTTGCTCCGTGGCACGTGACACCCCCTCGTTCTTAACTTCTCAACAGTTGATCCCATCCCTGCCTATCACTTCAACTGCCACCTATAAATAGATGGTCCTTACACTTACATCTTTTTCTTAGACTTATCCCCCAAGCACTGATCCGGCATAGTGAGCTGCCTAAGACAGTGTCTCAAGGGTGTCTCCAAAGCATTCTGTATAAAACTGAACTCATGGTTATCTCTCCCAAGCAATAAAGTGCTTCATTTTTTTAAAATTTCAGACAAAGGCAACACCATCCATCTAGTTATGATTACCATAAATTCAGCAATCATCCTTAACACCTCTTTTTTTCATCAACAAATTCAGTTACAAGAATATCCATATCTATATCCATATCCGTATCCATATCCATATCTATCTATCATCTATCTATCATCTATCTATCTATCATCTATCTATCTATGTTATCTTCACTTCCTTAAATCCCCATTCCCACTCCTAATCTAAACTGCCATCATCTCTTAGCTGGACCGTTGCAAATAGTCTCTTAACTGGTCCCAGCCTCTACACTGGCACCCTTTAAACTCTTTTTTTTTCACTGCATGCGTGTAGAATAATAGATTCCAAGTACCAACCTGATCATTTAATTTATCTACCTAAACCCTTCAATAGCTTCCCAGTGTTCTTAAGAGAAAGAGCAATATCCCTAACATGCTCTCTAATAGTCCATGTGGTCTGAGCTTTATTTACCTTCCAGTATCATCTCAAAATTCCCTCTGCTTTCTTCCCATTGTCCAAAAACCTATCCTTTCTCTGCCAGGCCCTTGGCCTGGCCCTTTATATATTCTGTTCTCTCTCACTGGTATGCCCTCTCCTTCCTTCTTTCTTCAAATTATTACAACTTATCTCTCTATATTATAGCTCAGGTGTCAATTCCTTGAGATGTTTCCCTGGCCACCCTGACTAGTTCCAATTCCCCATTACAAGTTTTCGTAGTACCAGATGACTCTTTTTATCACACTTAATAATTTTGCCAATTGACTTTGTGTGTCTCTCCATTAGACTATATGCTCCAAACAGCATGAGGTATGTCTGTTTTTGCTGTAGAATTGATTTTTTTTTCTTTTTTTTGCGGTACACGGGCCTCTCACTGTTGTGGCCTCTCCCGTTGTGGAGCACAGGTTCCGGACGCGCAGGCTCAGCGGCCATGGCTCACGGGCCCAGCCCCTCCGCAGCATGTGGGATCTTCCCGCATCGGGGCACGAACCCATGTCCCCTGCGTCGGCAGGCACACTCTCAACCACTGCGTCACCAGGGAAGCCCTAGAATTGATTTTTATCCCAAGACTCTAACATAGTTTTTAGTTAACATGTCTGAAAGTTGTATGTGTGTGTGTGTGTGTGTGTGTGTGTGTGTGTGTGTGTGTGTGTAGTAAAGAGATTGTTGAAGCTGAAGTCAGAGATGGAATAAGAACATGTCTTTATGGTTTAAAACCTTCTTAAATTCTCCTCTCCTTCTTCCTTATCATTATCATCACATCATCATCATCATCATCACCAATATTTGCCGAATGCTTGCCATGTGCCAGCCATTAACCTAAGGATTTTGTATGCATTAATAAATGCATTATCTCACTTGCTCCATTTTTCTTAGGGGAAACTGAATCTCCTCAAGCAAAAGGCATCACCATGGGGTGGTAAATTCACATCAAAAGTTGCCTGATTGCTGGGCCCAAGATCATATTGCCACCCGATCTCACAGGCCTAACTTAACTTTCACCTTCTCTAGAAACTGTCTCTAGTTTTACCCGTGAGAATTAGTGTGTGTTTAATCATATTGATACCACAAGCTAGTACTTTTGTAGAGCACTTATTTCTCACTTTTAATATAGTTAGTGGTTTATGATTTACTTTCCTCTTTGAAACAGTTCCCAAGTCTTGCTCCTCTCCGTATCCCCCAAAGAGTGCCTAGAAGAGTGATTTAAAATCACAGATAATCAACAATGTAAAAGCATTGTACAAACATCCTTACTTATTAAACTGAAGTTGAGTATCGAAAAATAATGATTCTTAAAGAATCCATATTCTTGGGCTCAACTGTCAGAAAATTGCTATTGAATCAGAATGTGATACAGCTCAGGTATCATGTTTTTATAAAGTTCCTCCAATGACTTTAAAGATAGCAAGTTTGGGGGACTGGATATTTGAAAGTATTCTACCAGCCCTGAGAGTTGGCATCTATAACATGAGACTGCCATGTGGACATGTCGGTGTGTTCCTGGGTCGTGAATCAGTATATTGCCATGAAATTATGTGGAGATGAGAGAGTGGGGCCTAGAGGCAACTGAGGACCCTTCTGTCCCAGAGTCTGGGATATTTGTTTCCCACTATTTAATGTATTCCTGTGATACTTCTCAATTAAGGTTACTGCACTTCAAATCAGAGATTGAACTAATAATAATACAAAGATTTTTATTAATATACTCTATTTCCCAAGTTTGAAATTATTCTAGAGATCACATCTAAAGGTGCATTCTCTCTTTAAACAATGTCCTTTTAAAACTCGAAGGTTAACTTACACGTATTAGCCTTGTAATTCCAACTTTAAATAATCTTCTGCAGCATCTGATCCAGCTGTCCGTGTCTCTTTACCAGAGTCCATCCTTCTTATTGAGACCTGTTCCTCTCTAAGTAGTGTGTTCCAATACAACATGAAAATACAAAATTCCATTCTCTTAAAGTTCTTGAGAGTGATACACCATGAATAGCACATTAGTTTTCCAATAGCTAATTTTCTAATTGTTGCTATAGTGAATGACCGTGATCATAATGGCTTAGAATAGCACATATTTATTATCTTAGAGTTTTGGAGAAGTTGAAAAATAGGTCTTATGGAGCTAAAATCAAGGTGTCAGGAGGGCTGTGTTTGTTCTGGGGCTCCCAGAGAGAATCTGTTCCTTGCCTTCTCCAGCTTCTAGAGGCCGCCTACATTGGCTTGTGGTCCCCTTCCAGCAACGATATTACTTTGACCTCCGCTTCCATCATCACATCTTCTCTAACTCTATACCCTCCTGCTTCTGTTTTATAAGGACATTTACAAAATGTCTAGTGGATCCATCTAGATGATCCAGAATAATCTCAAAAATCCTTAGCTTAATCACCACTGCAAAGTCCCTTTTACCCTGTAAAGTAACCCTGCAAGGTAACATATTCACAGATTCTGGGAATTAAGACATGGACATCTTTGGGGGCCATTATTCAGCTTACCATAAATATAAGCCAATTATTGACTCTCTGATGCTTGAAATCTCAAATAAAGCACAAGAAATGCTAGCTTTCAATTCATTGCATTAACATTTTTTTAAAGTATGTATATTGTATAGATAGGGGAATGAAGGTGAGATATTGTGATTTATAACAAGAAATATTATTTGGTATTCACATCCCTGTTTCTGTCACAAAACTTTTAAAACCCTTGGAGTTTTCCAATGATAAAAGTTGTAAAAAGTGTCTTGATATAACAAACACCTTTCAACCACACCTAAGTTTATGTTAATGAGATGACTTTTGGAAAACACCTAAGGATTGGGTTTGTTTGCTAAGGGAACCAACCATGTGATTAGAGAGTTGGAACTTTGAGTCCCATCTCCCCACCCCCAACATTCTGGGAAGGAAAAGGGGCTGGGAGTTGAATTTATTGCCGATGGCCAATGATTTAATCAATCATGCATAGGTAATGAAGCCTCCATTGACACGTAAATGATGGGGCTCAGAGAATTTCAGGGCTGCTAAACACGTAGAGATTCTGGTAGAGTGATGCATTCAGAGAGCATGGAAGCTCCGTGCCCTTCCCACATTACCTCGCCCTATGCATTTCTTCCATCTGGCTGTTCCTGAATACTATCCTTTTCTAATAAGTTGGTCATCCAGTAAGTAAAATATTTCTCTGAGTTCTGTAAGCCATTCTAGCAAATTAATCGAACCCAAGGAGGGGGTCATTGGACTCTCCCCTCTATAGGAGGTCAGTCAGAACCAGAGAAGCACTGGACTAGTAACTGGCATCTGAAGCGGTTTGGGGCACAGTCTTATGGGACTGAGGTCTTAACCTGTGGGATTTGACACTATGTCCAGTTAGATAGTGTCAGAATTGAGTTAAATTGTAGGACACCAGTCCAAGAATTGCTTGGTGGTATGGAAAAAAAAAAAAAAAAAAAACCCATACATTGGAATTGAGTGCAGAATATTGGATGGATAGAGAAATGGGTAGATGGATAGATAGTTTGATACATACATACACACATACATGTTACATACATAGAGTTTACAAATTGCCCAACTCAACTTGAACTAGTAAATCACATAGAACTCTGAGGGTCTAGAAGAGCCTTCGTCAGGATGATCAAAAATGGCAGTTGAGGGGCTTCCCTGGTGGCGCGGTGGTTGAGAGTCCGCCTGCCGATGCAGGGGACACGGGTTCGTGCCCCGGTCCGGGAAGAACCCACATGCCGTGGAGTGGCTGGGCCCGTGAGCAATGGCCACTGAGCCTGCGTGTCCGGAGCCTGTGCTCCGCAAGGGGAGAGGCCACAGCAGTGAGAGGCCCGCGTACCGCAAAAAAAAAAAAAAAAAGGCAGTTGAAATTTAAGAAGCCTCAGGAGAGAGCTTCTCTCTGTGCACAATGTACTTCTTCCACAGAGGCAAGGGCTCCTAATTCCACCCATGTGTACTTTAATTACATAACATTAGGAAAATTACCTTTTATAGACTTTTGCTTTTTAGCATCTAAAGCGCAGTTTCTTTAGGAGCAGGTGTTCTTAAAGTAACACGTCTCCCGATTTGTCAGGTAACTAAAGATCATTCAAAAGAAATCAGGTGTCGTTGAGAAAAATATTGTTTTTCCTCTACATTCTCAATTCACTGTGACTAGAATTTTAGGCTTGAACTGGTATATTTTTCTTTTTTTTTTTTAATGTTAAATGCCATGAATTTCTACATTTTCCCATCTATTTAAAAAGGCTGTAAATTTAGGAATCCATCGGCGGGGGTAGATACGGAAGGCTTGGATGTGTCTATGCTCACGATTTTCATAAATGTTTTTCCTTTTTCCCCTTTAGTTTCAGTTTTCTTCTCTTATTTTTTGAAAGAAAATAATATTTTGAGGGCAGAGTTATCCTCTAATCTTGATATAAATTTTAGTGGACATAAGTTTTTAAACAAGCCAATTAATGTCCCAAAATTCAGACTCAACTATATGCAGCCATGCTCACGGAAGTGGACTTGATTTAACTAACATAAAAAACTGTTCATTTGCTTGATTACTTACACATTTTATCATTAGACACTAAGCCTGAATTTTTTTTTCTACCAGAGTATGTTGTGTAAATTTACAGAAGAGCCTCCGAGAAGCAGAGTATCCATCATTCTTACAAGTTGTAAACCCACAGCCTGTTTTCTGGTGAACAAGTAAAGATCAGTCTTCCTGTAAGAGTTAACAATTCTATGTTTCTCGCTAAGAGAGTATGCTTATTAAATTGATAACAGAATAACTTCACTTCAAGCCAGTCAGTCTATTTTCTTTTCTGCCTTCATCTGAGTACTCATCACCCCTCCTCCTGGGGCAACCCCACCACCTTATCTTTATTAATTTGGGTCCAGCATTAATGTTAACTGACTTCTAGCTCTCACTCTTATAGTGACTGAAGATGCAATCTGAATCCCATTTTTCAACAAATTGGTGACTTCAGAAGCTATTTATTGGCAATCCCCAAAATATGTAGTTTACTCTGTATTTAGAATCACCTATGATTTTAAAAATACATTTGGAGATTAATGGATGTAAGGAAAGAAAACCCAATAATGAATTGTACTTGTATCATTGTTTCTGTATGATGACATTTATCAAGGAAAATTCATAGGAAAAGAAACATCCAAAGTGGGTCTGTGTACAGTACTCTACTTTCGCTGATCTGTTGCAAACTGCTTTTCTTTCACATCATCACTTCTCTTTGTCTTTTAGAATATCATTGTATTTCCAAAGAACCAACACAGTTTCTCCATTCCTGATCAGAACAACTAATACGTATTTTATTTACCCACAATTCCAGAATTTACAAATGTATGCTAAGAATTCATTGCATATTACCTGAACTTTGAACTCCCACTTAAAATATGCTGGCCTTTGGGAAATGTGATTTGTTTTTCAGAGAATCATGTTAATAAGACATTACTTGAAATTCTTCTAAGCACAAGAAGAAATACTTCATCATTTCCATATTCATACTAAAACTTCCCCTCTAAACATCAGAACAGCAAAATAAAAAGGGACCTGGAGTATTAATGAGCAAACTCTTTGCCCCTGTCACCTGTGACAGGACTGGCTGTGGCAAAAGCACGCTGGAGTTGAGTTCACCAGAAGTCATAGGGAAAATTAGTTTTCACAAAGAAATGCATACACTATTAAAAATGTATATAGAATCCATGCACAATAGACTATTGGAGATCCTTGTACAAAATATACCATATATTGGCTTCTACTGAAGGTGCATAACACCTCAGCTACTGATTCCCCAAGAAGGAAAAAAAGTATGTTATACAGTGCTTTCAGGATAAACTTTTAATTTTTTTGTTTTGTCTTCTTTCTAAGCAAATTATGATCTTACATTACAGACATAGGTAAAAGGGTTTTCTTTTCCTAAGGAAGCAATTTGCCAACCCAAATTATTACAATCTGCTAAGCTCTAGTACTTACATTTGAATTGTCAGGTGTAATTACTTTTTTAATCGTCAGGCTGAGTATTAATTAGTCATAAAGTACTATCATTAGTTAAGCCTCGATATGATATTTTGCAAGGTAACTCAAGCCTACCATTGTTTCTGTTATATATTGATGATTTGCTTGTTTCTTTTGTTTTCTACAGCTACATCTGGGACTTTGGGGATATCTATCCCTGCAAAGACAACACCAACAAAATCCAAATCTAGGATTGTTGGTTTCCTTACATTTAAGTAACAGAGTAAAGATGGTGTCAAAATTTTGCAATGATATATCACACAAAAGAAACATAATCTAACAACAATTATCACACAAAAGAAACATAATCTAACAATAATTACTGGCTGTGTGTGTATATATATATATATATACACACACACATGCACATATATATAGTGTGTGTCTTTCTGTCTTTCTGTGTATTTACACACACACAAACATATTAAATTATGTGTTTATTAATTTGCATTTAACCTAGTTTAATAACAGTGTAAACACTAGCATTCACCAGGCATACGAAATAGTTTCCAAGGATCTGATGTGAATGTATGCTGAGTGTTAACCAAGCAGTATTCTTTTACTTTGTGCACTGAAACCTAACACACATTTCTCTTTCTCTATTAAATATGTTAGTTGGGAGCATAACCCTTGATTATTACTGACAGAGAGCAGTTTCCAGGTAGTCTATGACTTCAGAGTGCATCTTGGGAGAAAAGTCAGCAACAATAAAATCATCAGTTGATTTGTTCAAAATCCAATTATGAGTCAGTAACAAGAGTCAAAAACAACAGCAGCAAAAATTCAAACTTCTGAACTTTCAGTCTTACAAAACATAAACACGATTATCTTCTCAATAGGGCTAACAAAGTCTACAAGTACAATCTGTAGATTTCGGATGATGAGAAAAAATATCATTAAAGTTAATGGAATTTACCATTTTAGAGGTTGGAGTCAAAGGCTGATCATGATAATCCCTTGAAATTATCCCTTAAAATGGGTTGTTGCCTCTTGAGCCACAAATTATAAAGATTTTACCTGTTAGGGACATCTCCAAAAGGAATTAGAGCATCTGAGTTTAAGTTTTAAAAGCTAGATCCTTTCCTTTCAGGGATCCAAAATAGATATTAAAGTCATTATTTCTCCTTTTCTAAAAGTATGCTATTGTGGATAGGATGATAATCGCTAGAGAAGTATACTTCTATCTTTTTTTTCACTGTGACATAAATATATTTGAGCCCTCTCAAATAAAGAAATAGTCTCACCTTAAAAGATTCACTTGGCAGGCATAACGGTTTCATGTACCATTCCTGTATAGAATGGAGAGATGCTTCACAAAGTTTATTTAGCCGCTGTCAAAGGAGAAATTGCACCAAAGTTAAACAGAGAAGGAAGACTTTATTTATTCAAGACTATTGCAATTGGGAAGAGAGGCCGGAACTCAGTCTGACCTCAACTCCACTGAAACAAAGGGCTGGAGAGCTTTTAAGAGCCGGTGTGGACAGGGAAGTTGAGAGATAGAAGACCATCTGTATTTGCTAACGGGTCCCACCTAAAGGAAAAGTAAACCTCTTATCTTCAGGACAAGAGGTAACTTTACAATTTAGAGTAAGGGTGTCCACTAAAGTTGGGGTCCTCCCCTCCCACAAAGACTACGAGTTAGAGGCTGGGAGGCAGGAGTACTATTTACCCTAATGATTACAATTCAACAGGATGGTAGCCAGATCCTTGAGAAAGATAGTCCTGAGATGTAAAACTGGTAAGAGGCTTTAATAAAGATTTACATCTCGGGACTTCCCTGGCGGTCCAGTGGTTAAGACTCTGCGCTTCCACTGCAGTGGACACAGGTTCAATCCCTGTTTGGGGAACTAGGATCTCTCATGACGGGCGGTGTGGCAAAAAAAAAAAAAAAGAAAGAAAGAAAAGAAAAAAAAAAAGGTTTACATCTCAAAAGGACAAAGAAAGAATTTATAATGACAAGTTTCTAAAGTAAATGCTGTAAAGAAAGGGAAAGCAGAGGCCTAAAGGCAGGAATAATCCTGTCTAGAGTTTGCTCCAGCTGAGGGAAACAGTAAGGACATCTTGGTCACATCTCACATTCAGAAAAATAAATAAATTACATAAAACAAAACCAATACATTCACATTTTCTTAGAAACTTTCTTACAAAGAGAATGTCAAGTAGCTGGAAAGAGATGTTCGGCCCCTCCATTTTTGGTTGAATTTCTGGAATTTTACAACCAAAATTATGTTTTTTAAGGGGAAAGGCTTTGGGTTCACAGGAGGGGCAAATGTAAAGAAGGGGACGGGCTGGCGTGAACTTGGGTGAGAAACAACAATGTTGGGTCTAGCCTTATAAGTAAGGATGGGCTGGGTGAGGTCTCAGTGATGAGCGTGACACCTGGAAGATGAAGGCTCATTTTCAGGAAATTACTCTGAGGTCTGGAGAAGTACACTGAACTGCACTTGGTGTTAATTGTGTTAAAGCTTAAATCAGGAGCCATAAGATGGAAATCTAAACGAGAACAAATAAGTATGAGAGAAAAACGGCTAGTAGCATCTTATTTTTTTCCTAAAAACTGTAGACTTCTACCTATATGTATACATTTCTTCTTATTTCCTCTTTCAAGATCAGTTATTACTTCAATAGGTAGCAACTTCTCTGGGCTTTTTTCCTGCTAAACAAGAGATTGAATGCTCCAGTTTTCTCAAAGAAGGATTTAAGGGTTGATAGGAACAGAGTAAAGAGACAAAGTAGGTGGTTAAATAGTTAATCACACTACGTGGTTTTAAGTAGAGAAAAAAGTATGGGAGACCCCTGTAAGTTAATGATTAATCAAGAAAGCAAGTTTGATTAACCACAAAACCAAGCAGGCTTGCTTAGCAACAAAGCCATGCAACAGAAGCATGAGACATGTCCCAAAACAATAAAACAATGGTGGACCAAGACCCACATCCTGCCCAGTAAAGTCAGTAAGTTAATGATTCCTAGGACATGCTCCTCTGAGCACACTAGAAGCAAAAATATTCAGTAAAAGGTGACATTATAATGAAAACTGAGATGATTTACCATATTTTAGTATATGTTACCGCCTTTTTGCTCATTTCCACTGCATCACATCAGTCCCCATTTGATCATGTAGGGACAAGGAAACTCCCCCACCTGATGTGAAGGAGGGACTAGTGATGGAAGCTTGACATCTACTCAAGAATGAGGAAGAAGGTGGTCTTCTCCCCCTCCCCACTTTTCCTTTGTCTATAAAACAGTAGCCCACTAAGTTCTCAGGGTGACACTCTCTTGCCTGCCCCCTTGTTTCTCTTACAAGCGTCCTATACTAATAAACTCTTTCCTTACCTGTCACTGCCTCTCTCTGAATTCTTTCTGTGCCGAGATAGAAGAATCTGTGCTCCACTAAGTACCAAGACGCATTCTGCTGGTTTCAGGATCATCAGCTTCTACACCTGAGATGCTGGTTAGAAATGCAGTTTCCTGGTCCAACAGAAATCTACTGAGTGAGATGAAGAGAGAGAGGAAAAGAGAGGCAGGGCAAAGAAATGGAGCAGAAGGAAGCAGTGGGGAAAACATAAAAAATAGATAAAAGAAAGAAAACAAACACTGGAGGAGACGGGAGGAATGTAAATTTTTATCAAGCTCTTAACGTGACTCTTATACATAGTAAACTGTGAGAGCTGCCAAATATATTCTCTAAGATGCCATATAAAAAGTATACAAGCTCTTAGAGCTCTAGTTTAAAGTAAGCAGGAAAGAGTCTGATGCTAATAAAACACTTAACATTTTGCATTATTTTAAAAACACTGATGATTAATTTTTCCCCTTCACTCTATATTGATCTGGACTTTTGCAATTATGTAGTAACTTGTTTGTAAGAACTCAAGAACTAGAAGTAAAGGAAGGATCATAAATGCGGGAATGGCAAAGGTCATTAAATATCTTTCAGCCCAATCAACTTAATTAGCTCTGAACTTCCAAAAGGTTTCAGAAAAAACTAGCTTCCCATCCCATGTGTCCTATTAAATAATCTCTGAAAATATTATCTCAAAACAATAACATCTACCTGAGAATGTTTGCATTGTCATTTATAACGTAAAATTACTTACTTCAGAGAGAGTCTTTTCTCCTACAAGCTTGCTAAAATCTTATAAATAAAATAATAGTGTCTATAATAAAGGAGAAATAGCGAGGAGGAAAATGCATGGAGAATTACAAGCCTAGGGCAGATTTAAATGGAATATCACAGCTGAAACATTTGCTTGCCAGGAGGTGAGAAACAGGAATTAGAAAGTCAGTGAGAAACAGAAAAGAAAAATGGGAGGGAATAAAAGCAAAAAAAAAAAATTTTTTCAGTTTCCTCCATTACCAGCTCTTCTTCTGAGGTTTAGTTCACAAAAGATTACCCAGGAAATATTATATTCATATTCAAAATGACTATGTATACAAACATTACAGTTTCTTTATGGGGGGATAAAAGGAAAAGAATGTATTATTTTCTGCAAAAAAATAGAAGAGTCATGTAACAATACAATAGCACAGTGGACATAAACAACAGTTAAAACAACTCAGTAAATTAAAAACTTTAATTCTATTTAAATTTAATCAAAAGTTTCTCTTTGCCTGACAATATACTCTAATATATTTTATAGTTAAAATTCTTTGTGTGCCACTTTTAGAATCTTCACATACTTTAGGGGCTCCCTTTGTGTGTGTGTGTGTGTGTGTGTCTGTGTGTGTGTGTGTCTGTGTGTGTGTGTGTTTTCTTGAAATGTGTATTAGGAAGGTCATTTTTGGTTCCAAGTGGTAGAAATACAACTAGACTAGTTTGAGAAGAATGAGAGGAAAAGAAGAACACATCCACTAAGGGTGGCCTTTGGCAGGGACAAAGTGGTTCCCTAATGATACTGAATTTGGGGTATTTTTTTAAATAGCTACAGTCCTTATTCTTTTTTTTACTGAAGTATAGTTAATTTACAATGTTGTATTAGTTTCAAGTGTGCAGCAAAATGATTCAATTATACATATATATATACACATACATATATATATATGTGTATATATATGTGTAGGTATTCTTTTTCAGATTCTTTTTCTATATAGGTTATTACAAAATATTGAGTATAGTTCCCTGTGCTCTACAGTAGGTCCTTGCTGTTTATTTTATATATATAGTAGTGTTTATAGGTTAATCCTAAACTCCGAATTTATCTCTCTCCCCCCACCCCCATACTCACTATCCCCTTTGGTAACCATAAATTTGTTCTCTATGTCTGTGAGTCTGTTTGTGTTTTGTAAATAAGTTCATTTGTATCATTTTTTTAGATTCCACATATAAGGGATATCACAAGGCATTTGTCTTTCTCTGTCTGACTTACTTCACTTAGTATGATCATCTCTAGGTGCATTCATGTTGCTGCAAATAGCATTATTTCATACTTTTTCATGGCTGAGTTTGGAGTATTTTTATTGTATAATCTTGTTTAGTTTTCACAACGATCCTGTGAGGCAGAAATGAAAACAACCTTTATTTGTAGGTGAAAAATCTGAATAACTAGGAGCTTATCGCACTAGGTAGTGGTGGAGTGACATGAGTCATTTGACATCAGAGCCTGTCTTTTAACTGCTCACGATTTTGTAGCACTGGCCCGATACCACCCCAATTCCTTGGGACCTGGAAGACTTTATGAACATCCTTGGGAAGGACTATATCTAAATTAGTTATCACCTAATGCTTTATCAAAATTATATAAACACCTAACTGAAGAATAATTAGGTAAATCCTTTTAGGAAGTTTGAAGAGGACATTTGCCTATTTTCAAATTTTCTAGACTTCTCCTGGCAGGAGGTACCAGCAAAATGAAGTACAAGTCTGTCTTTTACCTCAGCATCTAGTGCAAAAAAGTCACATATCTGAGCATTGATTTAGCCTTCAACTGGCATCTTCTAAACTGGATGTTGAAAAAAAGGTTTAAATTCTTTGAGATGGCTGGCGAGACCCTAACTTCTTGCTTATCGATTTTTATGTTATTGCTCTTGGTTATGAATTGTGGATTAAAAAAAGAAAAACTATGATAGATAATAAAAGAGAAAGCCAAGAGAAAAAGCCACCCCCACCCCACACTAACCCCATTAGTTTTTTTTTCTTTCTTTCTATAAATCTATAAACAGAATTTGAAAAAAATGTAGTATATAAAAATCCAATTTGTGTCACAGAAAGCCATGAAGAAATTCCAAGATATAAGGACTCTGTATGATAAAAGAGAAAGCCTCCATTTCTCCTGGAGACAGAGGCAAGTGAGAGAGAGCATTAACCTTTTTCTTGCCAAAAGATGTACCTGATGATCAGTAATGAATTTCAGTCATCAGCCTCTAAAAAGAATGAACTAGTGATTTTGCTTTCATATACCCAGCCCATTATAAAGCATCAAATTTCACAATTTGTTGTATTCCATCATTGCAAGCAGCTGGAATGTGAGGTGTTGAATTGCTGCTCCTCCACAACGAATTACAGATCATGTGTTGTTTTATTATGGCTCATTGGTTATCTAGGTCAATTTTAATATATAGTTTTAGTCCCCTCAAATTCCAGTTTGACAAATGGTTTCCTGAAAAGTATGCAGGTAGGGAGAAATCAAATTCTCTATATACATACATTAAACAATGGATAGATTTTATGCTTCAGTGGAAGTGTTAACTTCTAAAAATATTCTCTACTAAATAAATAGCATCCTCATTTAATTCAAAATCTTGGGTGGGTGCCATTAGAGGAATAAGGTCTTAAGAACAAGAAACACTGCCCCAGGCTCAATTTATGATTGGAGGGGGAGGTCTTCTAGCCTTCTTTCTGTCAGCACACTAAAGTTCTCAGAGATGCTCTTTCTGACCTTATGGGAACAGGAATCAAGTGGAAAGCAACCCAAGGATAAAAGATTGAAAAGCACCATGAACACAAGGGATCATGGAATTACCAGCTGTATGATTTAGAAAATGAGACACTAATAATGACTACTTGCTAGTCAATATACAGGGACCATAAGATTTCAGAATGAGCCCTGCCAAATTCCTCTGGAGAGAGGTCTTTGTTGCAAATAGTTTATGTGCAGAAGTTAGTACATTAAACAATTCTGCCCATTTATTTTGTAGCTCTAGAATATAAATCAGAACTCCACAATCACAGTAGGCCTTCATGGCAAGTACTGGGAAGCATTCATGGACCTTCCCCTGGTATGAGTGTTGTTGTGCCAGCACGATGCAAGCCTCTTTCCATGTGCTTATTTTATTACATTTATCTTTGAGGGAAAGTGTTATTCTCTGTGTTTTAAATACACGACTGTAATTTACAAGTATTAACTTCTCTAATACCACACAGCCACTGAGTGGCAAAACTGGAATTCAAACCAGGTTTGTTGAATTCCAAAGCCCTTGCCTTTTCTCTCATGCTGCCCTTGTTCAATTTGCCAGAATTGAAAAGAAAGACAATCTCTGGCATTCTTCTATTTTTTAAAGCATTCTTCTGCAGTTTCCTCTTCTCTACCTAGTATAAGAACCTTAGGTCATCTTTCCTTTACACTTCTATTCCCATCACAAAGTCACAACACAAACACACACACATACACAGATATATCCACACATACACACACAGCCTTTGGATCATGATCTGTGTGCATAACCTTTCCTTCCCTAGCTTGAATTTTCCTTTCAAGTTACTAGAGCTTTGATATATTCCCTCAGGTTCCCTCCCTACTGAATTACTATTCTCATGGATAGTACAAATTCCTGACCTCAATTAAATTTGTTGCGAATTCCTCCTTTATCATATTCAATAACTTTACAATGTATCTCCAAATTGATTTATCCAGGTCATCTCCAATTACTTCCCTATGATCCAGTCAAAATACTTTTCAAATGTAATCCATTCATCCCTACTTCCATGCTTTCTGCTCTGTATCCCAAATCCTTAGAATGATTATTATTTATCAAGTTCTGTACTAAATACACACATATCTTAATGACATGACGACAAAGCAATATAAGAAGTATTACATCATAGAATGATGGAGAATGGGTTGATCCTTTTTTTAATAAAAAGATAACTTTAGTATCAGTATGGAAAATTAAGTTCTGCAAGGGGTGTATTAGTTATCTATTGCCACATAGCAACTTTTCCCAAAACGTGCAGCTTAAAACAATAAATTTGGATTATCTCACACAGTTTCTGAGAGACATGGAAAGCAAGAGTGCCTTAGCTGGATAGTTCTGGCTCAGGGTCTTCCATGAGGTTTCAGTCAAGACGTTGGCTAAGGATATAGTCATCCAAAGGCTTGATTAAAGCTGGAGGATCCACCTCCAAGATGGTGCACTCACATGGCTATTGACAAGAGATCTCAGTTACTTACCACTTGCCCCTCTCATAGAGTGTCCTTATGACATAACCACTGGCTTACCCCAGAGTGAGTAATATAAGGAAGAGAAAGAAAGAATAAGAGACAGAAGTTGTGTGGCCTTTTGTAAACTAATCTCAAAAGTAATTTATTGTGATGTCTGCCAATCCTGTTATAGTGTAGGAGGGCACTAAACAACAGTATCAATGAGAGGAGATGGTGATCACTGGGGGCCATTTAAAGGGGGAGACTGGAGTACAGGAGGCCAAGTTATTGAAATCTTTTAGGTATAAAATGATGAGAGCCGTTTCTGAGTCGAATCCACAGAAGACTTTGAATTCAGAAGGATGAAAAATAGTAGAGTTAGGGCTTCCCTGGTGGCACAGTGGTTGAGAGTCTGCCTGCCGATGCAGGGGACGCGGGTTTGTGCCCCGGTCTGGGAAGATCCCGCCCGTGAGCCATGGCCGCTGAGCCTGCGCGTCCGGAGCCTGTGCTCCACGGCGGGAGAGGCCACAACAGTGAGAGGCCCGCGTACCACACACACAAAAAAAGAGTAGAGTTAAACATAAATCTCAAGTTTGTAACCTTAGACCCTCACAAAGATGTCATTAACCACAATACGAAACACCAGAGGGGGAAGAATCTGAGTTCAGATTTGCACATGTTCTGTTCCATAGGCATTAAGATGTGCCTCCAGATGGAGATGTGCAGTCGGCATTCCTTCCTCTCAGCCTCAAGACCTCCTGAAATTCAGCTCATCTTACAAAACTGACCTCAAATACTTTCTCCATGAAAGTATTTCCATGAACGCTTTCATGGAGAAAGTATTTCCCCAACACTATAACTTATATATCTTCCTTCCCCAGAGCTTATTTTACTCTGTCTTATATTGAACTATGCATCTATTCTTATTTAGGTATAATCTGCTCAATTCAATTGTGTCGGAAATTCTTTAAGGGCAATGAGCCTGTTCGACAGCACTGAGCACCCTTTAGTCTAGTTTAGCACCTGGTACATAGCAAACAGCATTTCAATGAATATTGAACAGAATTAAAGATATCTCAATAAAGTTCATATTGGAACAATGTCAGGCAACAAAGTCAACATAAAATCAGCTAAGAAGACATTGTTTACTGAAGTGGTAGTGGTGATGGGGGTCTGATTTGGAGAGGAGTTCCTGGGGTGCAATTTATGTCATACTAGGTGAATGGTGCCTCCTCTGGTCTACAGAAGGATATCTGTAAAGATGACCAAGGATGTATCAACAGCCCCAAAACGTTCCAGGTACAGCAATGATTTTCAATTATTCTGTGACTCTGTACCTTATACTTAACGTTTCTGCATTTCAGTGTGTCAATATTTAATATCATCTTTTGGTTCACAGTGTGTTTTAATAATTTTTAATATTTTTTCTGTGATTTACATCTTAGATGACATAATTACTATTGAGTAAATTTGAAAGATAGAGTAAAGGAAATAAATTATATTCCTGTGTATTCTGTTCATAATCCTAGATCAGTAACAAAAATGTGAGACTCTAGAAACCATCTCTGTCCTTCAGCAGCTGGGTGGTTTGGCAGAGGACACCCATTTCTTACCTATAAGATGATGAGAACAAGCTCATCTCTGACTTCTCCTGCAACCTTAGTCATGTTTCCTCCAAATGAATAGCAAAATATAAACTGTCTATGTTTGTTTACTTGTAAAATAAAAACTGAAAAAAAATGTTTTTTATCTCATAAACATTTTTTTTTTTTTTTTTGCGGTACGGGGGTCTCTCACTGCTGTGGCCTCTCCCGTTGCAGAGCACAGGCTCTGGACGCGCAGGCTCAGCGGCCATGGCTCACGGGCCCAGCCGCTCCGCGGCATGTGGGCTCCTCCCGGACCGGGGCACAAACCTGCGTCCCCTGCATCGGCAGGCGGACTCTCAACCACTGCGCCACCAGGGAAGCCCTCTCATAAACATTTTAAACCTGAAGAGCATAAAGCAAATGTCATCTAACTGGTAAAAAAAAAAAGTCTTCACTTCCTTTCTTCTGAATAGTTCCTTTCATATAAAAATACTAAACACCACTTTCATATCACTTAATCATTTTAAATGTACTAGAAGCAGATTTGAGCCATTTGATTCATTATTAACCAGGATTTCCATGATCTTATTTGAACTTCATGACAACTCTATGAGATATTATTAGCTCCATTTTTTTCAGATCGGGGTACTGAGGCTCACTGACTTAACCAAAGTCACAAAGCCTGCGTCCAAACTAAGGACTCAGCTCTTCTAACTCCAAATCCACGTTATATAAGATGTATAGCAAGGCTCAACCAGAATGCTCTGGCTTATACTGACTGCTGATTAGGCTCATGTACCTTCTTCGAAACTTTCTCCAACCGAACTCTTGTTCATTGTGTTTAACAGGAAAAATATTTGGCTTATTGCCTCCCCAGGAATTCACCGATATTAACATATACCTTCCCAAGTGCCCCCTCAACCCTCCTAGATAGTGCTCTGCTGCTGGCCACTTTCAGCCAACAGGTTTCATGACCTGAGCTCTACTCGGCTTTCCCAAGGAACACATCCCTCAGATAATTAAGTTTCTGCACCTTCGCTTTGAGGTAATCTTTCATACTAAATAGCACAAGGCAATAGGGGAAAATATTTTAACTCTTTTAGAATGTATTTGAGCCTATTTTTAAAATAAAAAGAGGGAAAATGTTACAAAATAGTGCATTTGAACATGGGAAAAAAAAGTTTCAAAGTGACATTTTAACACTGGAAGACTGCTTGAGTTCTTAGGGTGAGATCTTCCAATCCCAACAGATTTGGCTGTTGACAAATATGTTTAAGCATCCTTGAAATATTTTCCAGATTCCAGTTATTACTACCCTGTAAAGATGACAGTATAGCTAAATCTGCCACGTGATTGAAACATGCTAATATCATATCATTTGATCATGAGAGAACTTTCCTCAATATTCAAATGACATAGAACAGAATAGAAAAGTCCAGAAACTCACCCATATTTGTATGGTCAATTGACTCTAACAAAGTTTCCAAGGCAATACAATAAGGAGAAGGTAGTATTTCAACACACTGTACTAGGACAACTTGCTATCAATTTAAAATAAAAAAAAAAAAAGAAAAAAACCTTGACCTTTATCTCACCCATGCCCAAAATAATCAACTTGAAATGCATGATAGTAATGTAAGAGCTAAAACTACTAAGCTTCTGGAAGAATAGATAGGAGAAATCGTTATGATACTGAGAAAGGAAAAGGTTTCTAAAATAAGGCACAAACTATAGAAGGAAAAATGTTAACATGGACTTCAATTTTTTTTAATTTTGTTTTTCATAAGACAGCTAAGAAACCAAAAGTCAAGCCATAAATTAGAAGAAAATATTGATAAAGCATATGTTTCACAAAAGACTTGATCCAGAACCTATAATGACCTCTTTCAACTTAATCATAAGAAAAAGAACCCAATTAAAATATGGGCCACATATTTGAACAGATATTTCACAAAATAAGATATGCAAGTGTCCAGTAAGCACATGGAGAGATATTCAACACCATTAGTTGTATAAATTTCTTGAATTATTGTAGCAAATTACCACAAACTGGATGGCTTAAAATAGAAATTTATTGTCTCTCAGTTCTCGAGGCTTGAAGTCCAAAGTCAAGGTGTTGGTACAGCCCTGTGGGCCTGTTCCTTCTGAAACTTGTACGGGACTCTTTCCTTGTCTCTTAGCTTCTGGTGGTTGGCTGCCAGTTTTTGGTGTCCCTTGGCTTGCTGCATAATTCCAATCTCTGTCTTCATTGTCATATTGCATTCTCTCTGTGTGTCTCTGTCTTCACATGGCCTTCTTCTTATAAGGACACCTGCTATATTGCATTAAAGGGCCACTCTAATCTGGTATAAAATCTTCTTAACTATGTACATGTTTAATAACCTTATTTCCAAATAGTCACATTCTGAGGTTCTGGGTCTTGGGACTTCAATATATCATTGGGGAGACATAATCCAATCCAGAAAATTACTTATCAGGGAACTGGAAATTAAAACCACAATTGAGGGGCTTCCCTGGTGGCGCAGTGGTTGAGAATCTGCCTGCTAATGCAGGGGACGCGGGTTCGAGCCCTGGTCTGGGAGGATCCCACATGCCACAGAGCAACTAGGCCCATGAGCCACAACTACTGAGCCTGCGCGTCTGGAGCCTGTGCTCCACAACAAGAGAGGCCACGACAGTGAGAGGCCCGCGCGCCGCGATGAAGAGTGGCCCCCGCTTGCCACAACTAGAGAAAGCCCTCACACAGAAACGAAGATGTAACACAGCAAAAATAAATAAATAAATTACTAAACTCCTACCCCCAACATAAAAAAAAAGAAAAACCCACAATTGAGATACCCTTTAGATCAATGGGAATGACTAAGTTTAAAAGACTGACAATAGCAGATATTTGCATGGAGCCCTCATACATTGCTGGTGGGAATGCAAAATGGTACAACAACTTTAGGAAATAGTAAAGCAGATTTTTTTGTGTCTTTTGGGTTTTTTGTTTTAATTTTTACAAAATGAAGCAGATGCTAATGATACAACCTAGCAATCTCACTCCTAGTTATTTGCCCAATAAAAATGAAAACACAATTACTTGCAAACAAATGTTCAATAGTTATAATAACAAAAATCTAGAAATAACTCAATATCCATCAACTGGTGGATGATGTGACTATCCATATAACATCAACAGTGAAAAGGTGTAAAATATTAATACATATAACAACAGAGATGCATTTCAAAAAAAATCATACTAAGTGAAAAATTCAGTAGGAAAGTGGTTACTTATGGCTAAGGACTGGGAGAGGGGGTCTACTATGATGAGTAACAAGAAAAAAAATGTTTAGGACACTGACAACTTTTCTGTATCTTGATTTTGGTGGTTATTCCAAGACTGTATTCAATTATCAAAATTTATTAAAGTTTACACTTAACTAAGTATCTTTTATTGCATGTAAATTATATCTCAATACAGCGAGGGGGAAGTGAAGTGGTAAAAACAAATATTAAAGCTGTGGACTCATGTATGTGGCTGATTTAGTTAACACTTTCACATTTTTAGAATCAAAATTTCAAGCCTCAAACAAGGGGCATCCTCTAAGATGAGTAGATGTCCTTTCCGTTGTTCAAAGAGTTGGCCGATCAGACTGGAATGTTAATGCTGTACAGAGAAAGCACCAGATAAAGTCGTCCGATTTATTTTTTCATTTCATGTGTGAAGAAAGACTCTTTTCTTTTTCTCATTGCTTCTCTGTGGGACCAGAAAGGTATCACCTTGGTAAGAGGGTAATACCTGCTTCCATGTGAGTGGTAGGCACAGTGGCTGATCTCTGAAGGTCACCTTCTGTTTGGACGCAGGTGCCTGTACCAGTAGGTGTCATCCTCTGATTCGATCAGACATCTACCTTGCCTGTGGTTCAGAGCCTATGCAACTGCCTTATCCCTCTGTAATCTAAATTTTGTTTTACTAGTTGGGGCCAAGTTTCTTTTCCCAGCATCTTTATCCTTGAGATCGAGTGTACTGTCTTTTAGGCTACCATCTCTTAGGGTGTCTTTGTCTATGTGATGCTTCTGGGTGAGGGCATAGAGATTTCTGTTCCTAATTCTCAGTGAAATCAGAAATTTGTAAAGAGTACATTAAAAATAAAGAAAGTGACTTTGGAGGGCAACTTGGCCTCCAATTTTCACTTCTCATAATCCTCTCAATCACAGACTTCCCAATCTTCTGGAGGTCTTCTGCCATAGTGGACATTTACATAAAAGTTATACCATTTTTATGTTTTATAAGCAGAGTTGAAATGTCCTATATTCCCTCAGTTCACCTTCTTATATAATATTTGAAATATAAATGAAAAAATATTGAGGATGAGGTTAAAAGGAAGTTGTTTCTTAAATATTTTGTTAATGTTCTTTATCATCAAATCTAATAGAGTCATTCTGCATATAATTACTAAAGAAAGCAGATGGCTTGATAAATATTTTCTTTACAAAAGTAAGTCAAACGGCTAAGTCTGCTTCTAGAATTTGCTTTTGTGTTTTACTAAGTAATAGAGAAAATGGTCATTTTACTTAGTTTATTTAAAAATATATTTAGGTGTATACTGGGACAATTGTCTGGAAATGAAGAAAGTTTATATCTTTAAGCTAAAAGAAAAATATATTTGAAATATATATATGTACATATAAGCACATACACAAATATATGAACACACACACATCAGACTTTCTCCATTTTTATACTTTCAGGTCCTTTAATCTTCTATTCTATACTTATGCCCATATGATTTTCTTTCCTCCCTCTCTTCCTCATAACTGATGAGGAATTTCAACAAAAAAAAAAACGCTTTTGCCACCACTAGAAACTTTTCTTCAATGAATTCATGGACACGTCAAAAAATTTCTAGAGCCAGTTTACTTCAGACTTTCTTTTCATCAATTAATTTTAAAATAATAATAATGGCTACCAAAATCAAGCAAGCGTCTTCAAATAAAATATTGACACCTCCTTTCTTAGTATCAACAATTTCAAATCATAGAGGCAAAAATTGTCAATAATGGTGTTGTGTTGGATGCAAATACCTTTTACTAACAACCATTACCTGTTCTTAGGAAACCTTGAGACCCTAAAGGCCTCAATATTTATTATTTATTTTTACAGATAAAAGATAAAACCAATTAATGAGAGACCAAGAATAAGGTGGGAGAGGAAATGGTAATTAAATCAGGTTTTAAAATATATTGCTTATTCCTTATCCCTGTAATAATTCAACATCCAGGTGGAGGCAGATAGTTTGGTTAGATTTCTATAGCACAGATGAACTTATTTGCAGGGCAGGGAGACGCAGACGTAGAGAATGGACGTGTGGACACAGGGTGGGAGGAAAGGGGAGGGTGGGATGAGTTGAGGGACTGGAATTGACATATATACACTACCATGTATAAAATAGACAGCTAGTGGGAACCTGCTGTATAGCACAAGGAGCTCAGCTCAGTACTCTGTGGTGACCTAGGTCCAAGGGAAGGAGGTCCAAGAGGGAGGGCGGATATATGTATACCTATAGCTGTTTCACTTCATTGTACAGCAGAAACTAACACAACATTGTAAAGCAACTGTACCCCAATAAAAGAAAGATTTCTATAGCACCCTTAAATAGTGCAGATTTTTTTAACACATGAGTTTGCATTATATAATGTATATTTTACAGATTATAGGATACAAGGTCACTATCCAAGCCAGTCATATTCCTATACACCAGTAATAGAAAATTGGAATTTGAAGTTAAAAAGAAAATTTGCTATAGCAGCAAAAATAAAGTACTTAGATATATATTTAACAAAATCAGAGCATTATCTATCTGATGAACACTGCACACCAGTGAAGGCAGTCAACATAGATCTAAATAAAGAAACAGCTATATTGTATTCAAGGATGGAAAGACCCAGTATTTTAAAGGTGTTCATTCTCCACAATTTTCTTTCTAGATTCAATGCAATCCCAGCAGATTTTTTTACTTTGTCCCTTTGAGTGCTTGAGGGAAAATAACAATCAATGTAAATTCAATTTTCCTAAATGTTTGCTAAAGTTCATAGAATTACTATACGTGGTTTAAATTTAACTCGCCAAAAGTTTCACTCAAACGATTAAGCTTGAGTTTTAGCTGACCCATGAGGGCTGTCAAATAAAAAACTAATCTGGATTTAGTTAAAGAGAGGCTTGATTCAAAAAGACTATTGCAACACGGGAGGGGGATTATTATAACAAAGGAAAGGGGACTACTGAAATAGGGGAAAGGGGATATTTCAGTACAGGAAGGAGAACTATTTCAATTAATGGAGAAAGACTATTACAGTGGGAGAACACTCCAGTCCTAAAATCTAGAATTGCCTCAAAGATCAGGTAGAAAGGGCTTTTCTTTTCTAGGTGGGGCAGTAAACCAGGCTAGAAAGAACCAGGTGTGGAGGAATAAGATGAGCAGGTGGCATGAACAGACAATTGAACAGAAAAGGTTTTCTTTTCAGAAGGGGCCATTCCTTAATGGATCATCCCACAGTGCTTGCTTAAGCTTAAGATTGGGTCAAAGTTCAGAGGCCTCAAGTGAGGAGAGATGCCTCTTTAAAGTTTGGTTAAGTGAGAGGGCATTTTGTCAAGGCTACACAGTAGGTACAGTGAAGTTCAGCACTCGTGAGACAAATAATGGGAATATGCAGGGTCTGATCTTGTCATAGGCAACAAGGGGTCCTCCCTGCATCTTATCTAAGTCAGATAGAGAAGGGTGTTCTTAGCAATGAGCCATTTACCAGAACACAAAATGTTGGAGGATTTCTTAACTATCACTTTTCTAGGAGGGTGATGCTCAGGTAAAGTTCAGCATTGTCAGGGCCCACTCAAGATTTGCAAAATGAAGATGCTGTTTTTCACAGAACTAGAACAAAAAATTTCGCAATTTGTATGGAAACACAGAAGACCCCGAATAGCCAAAGCAATCTTGAAAATGAAAAAAGGAGCTGGAGGAATCAGGCTCCCTGACTTCAGACTATACTACAAAGCTACGGTAATCAAGACAGTATGGTACTGGCACAAAAACAGAAAGATAGATCAATGGAACAGGATAGAAAGCCCAGATATAAACCCATGCACATATGGACACCTTATCTTTGATAAAGGTGTCAGGAATGTACAGTGGAGAAAGGACAGCCTCTTCAATAAGTGGTGCTGGGAAAACTGGACAGGTATATGTAAAAGTATGAGATTAGATCACTCCCTAACACCATACACAAAAATAAGCTCAAAATGGATTAAAGACCTAAATGTAAGGCCAGAAACTATCAAACTCTTAGAGGAAAACATAGGCAGAACACTCTATGACATAAATCACAGAAAGATCCTTTCTGACCCACCTCCTAGAGTAATGGAAATAAAAACAAAAATAAACAAATGGGACCTAATGAAACTTCAAAGCTTTTGCACAGCAAAGGAAACCATAAACAAGACCAAAAGACAACCCTGAGAATGGGAGATAATATTTGCAAATGAAGCCACTGACAAAGGATTAATCTCCAAAATTTACAAGCAGCTCATGCAGCTCAATAACAAAAAACAAACAACCCAATCCAAAAATGGGCAGAAGACCTAAATAGACATTTCTCCAAAGAAGATATACAGACTGCCAACAAACACATGAAAGAATGCTCAACATCATTAATCATTAGAGAAATGCAAATCAAAACTACAATGAGATATCATCTCACACCAGTCAGAATGGCCATCATCAAAAAAATCTAGAAACAATAAATGCTGGAGAGGGTGTGGAGAAAAGGGAACACTGCTGCAAGATGCACTGCTGGTGGGAATGTGAATTGGTTCAGCCACTACGGAGAACAGTATGGAGGTTCCTTAAAAAACTACAAATAAAACTACAATATGACCCAGCAATTCCACTACTGGGCATATACCCTGAGAAAATCAAAATTCAAAAAGAGTCATGTAGCAAAATGTTCATTGCAGCTCTATTTACAATAGCCCGGAGATGGAAACAATCTAAGTGCCCATCATCGGATGAATGGATAAAGAAGATGTGGCACATATATACAATGGAATATTACTCAGCCATAAAAAGAAACGAAATTGAGCTATTTGTAATGAGGTGGATAGACCTAGAGTCTGTCATACAGAGTGAAGTAAGTCAGAAAGAAAAAGACAAATACCGTATGCTAACACATATATATGGAATTTAAGAAGAAAAAAAAATGTCATGAAGAACCTAGGGGTAAGACAGGAATAAAGACACAGACCTACTGGAGAACGGACTTGAGGATATGGGGAGGAGGAAGGGTGAGCTGTGACAGGGCGAGAGAGAGTCATGGATATACACACACTAACAAACGTAAGGTAGATAGCTAGTGGGAAGCAGCCGCATGGCACAGGGATATCGACTTGGTGCTTTGTGACCGCCTGAAGGGGTGGGATAGGGAGGGTGGGAGGGAGGGAGACGCAAGAGGGAAGAGATATGGGAACATATGTATATGTATAGCTGATTCACTTTGTTATAAAGCAGAAACTAACACACGATTGTAAAGCAATTATACCCCAATAAAGATGTTAAAAAAAAAAGTGAAGATGCTGTCTTCTTCATTCAAGAAATTAACTTGATGCATTGTTCAGAACTACAAAAAAATAAATTCCCCATAAGTGGTCAATCTGACTGTGTATGTTGGAAATTTCTTATTTTTCTCTTTTTTCTTTTATAGTCTCAGCTACTAATGAGAAAACATTAGATCATTTGAGTATGAATTTGTTCATTCATTTATTTGCTTGACAAATGAATCTAGGCTAGTGCTGTAGGAAAAAGATTGGATATGGATCATATCAGGTTCACTGTACTGTAAACAGGAGATGGAAAGATTTTCAAAGGAGACCTGAGGTTTTATTAATGAAAGCCTGTTTTGACTTCCCTACTGTCCTTGCAATCACTTTTTAAGCCTCAGTGGCTAAAGGACCCTGCTTTAGTGCCTTCCACCCCCTACTGGTGTGAGCTTTGGTCTGAGTAAAGAGAAGAAGGTCAAAGAAAAGCCTGAAAAGCACTCACTGCCTTTTCTCCACCTTCTAGGACAACACATGCTGCTCTTCCCTGGGGTACAGCTACTCTTTATGAGAAGTAATATCGAGAAACTGATGGGCCCAGGTTCACCTTGAATTTTATCATTCTAATAAAGACATCATTAGTATTGCTTTTTTATTGCGTATGATAATCCAAAGTTTTATTATACAATGGTACAATTTCTTTAAAAACTGCTGTATACACATAGTGATTTCCCCCCTCCAGTATTAGAGGGGTTTATTTTTTATGAGGGTTTACTATAATATTCTATATACACTTGAAACAGTAGGTGTGGTTGCAGCTGGAGAGGATCCCTGCAGCGCTCGCTGGGGTTGGCTTTTTCATAGACCACCTCATTCAAAAATGATTTTACCTTGTGCAATTGTAATTTAGAATAATTGCAGTAGTGGTAGTTGCATTTTTGGATTAAAGAGCCCCCATGTGAAGGTTTCTAAATGGTGATTTAATTTGTTAGGTATAGTGGAGTTTTGGTTTGTTTTGTTGTCCACTCTCCCAGTCTTTTTCTCTGTCCTTTATGGAGATGGAAGACAGAGAAGAAAATATTTGGTGTGGAGAAACATTTTTTTTAATGTACGTATCATGAAATCTTTTTTCTTCTCCAGACGTAATAAAGATATATCAGCACCAGTTTCAGAGACTTTATGAACAAAGCATTCAGAATACAGGGTGCCAGGCACACACTTTGGAGGGAATAGAAAGCTGAGTTCCTTGCCAGCCTTGGAGGCAGTAACATAATACGGTGCTTATGAATTTGCAGCTACACGTACAGGGATGTGAGAAAGTCTATGGTGCTTTATTCCTTTCACTTAAACTGAATCTGACTCCATGTCTGCTTCATGCTGCCCTGAAGGTAAATTTTACATCAGTCTTACTGGAAGATTCCAAATGACTAGCTGGCTTATGCAGAGCAAAATATTCATGAATGACCACTCCAGCTTCAATCCACGCTGATGACCCTCATAGGCTCATTACTGAGACCCACCCGATTCTGTGATGCTCAGTGGCTCTCTTACTTCTCTGCTGTTATTGGATGAGGGGAACATTGTCAAGAGCAGAAGCCTCAGTCCAGCCTCCCTAAGTGACTTGTGCATCCATTTTTCTTAGAAATTAGCCACTGTCCCAAGCCCCTGTGAGGATCTTGTGGTCTCCAAACACTGCGCCTTTCCTAGCCTCAAATGTTCACCCCAACTGTCTCGCTCTAATTAAAAGAGCAATCCCTCTGTCTCCTTACCAGAAAACTTCCATTTTTTTAGACTTTCACAAAAGCTAAGAAGGTGGTTCTGTACAAAAGCCCTTGAGACAAGAAAACAAAGGCTCTACCTCTGGAATGGCAGAGGAGAGAATACAGAAAACAAACTAAAAATAGCTCGTATTCTCTCTCATTCTTCTATGGCAAAGAACACAAAATATAGACTACCATCTGAATACATCTTTCTGCCACCTTGGGTACTCGAATGTTGAAAGGGGATCACCTGAATAAGGCCCCAGAGGAGATTCAGTGTAGAAATCATTATCATGCTCTTTCTTCATCCACTCTGAGGGAGGCAGATGAATGAGGGGAAAGAATCATGTAATTGAATTCCCAGTTGGGCCACTGACAATGTTATGTATATATGTATAGATTTATGTATCACTTAATGTTATGTCTGTACTCCAGGTTTCCTCATATGTATATGGGTGTGGGTATTTTTTAAACTTGATTAGAGTTATCTCCAGGAAATATAGAAAAGAGCAGGATATACCACCTCAGTGTCATGGAGATTCCAAGGTAGGCTGAGTGGAACATGGCAGCAGGACTGGAGTGAGTGCTGAGGAAGAGTAAACTCGTCCATAGGGTTAAACAAGTATCTGGCTTGGTGTTAGAATATAATCCAATCAAATGTTAAATATCGTATTTTAAGGAATGAAAGCATTGCATAAAATACGGTATAATTTCATATTTCTTAATGTCTTGAAGATATGCTTTATGTTGGGAAGTACATTTAATATTAGAGTCTTAGCGCTTCCCTGGTGGCGCAGTGGTTGAGAGTCCGCCTGCTGATGCAGGGGACACGGGTTTGTGCCCTGGTCCGGGAAGATCCCACATGCTGCGGAGCGGCTGGGCCAATGAGCCGTGGCCGCTGAGCCTGCGCGTCCGGAGCCTGTGCTCCGCAACAGAAAAATATTAGAGTCTTAAAACTTTCAGTTCCTTTCAGAAGGCAGATAAGAATTTTCTTACAGAGATAAGACAAAGGTGATATATTTCCTGTGGGAGGCTTCAGGTATGAATCTAGAGTCCACAAATGTGTACACAATACTTTAACCTTGGGGATGCAACCATATGAGTTTAAGATTTTGGTGTTTACGCTTTAAGCTTTAAGTTAAAGGCCAGCTCACTTGTTTATGAAGCTTTCTGTATGTCTTTCTTTCATAGGTTGAACCTTCAAAGTGTCAGGAAAAAATGGCTTATACCAGGCTAATTCCTGTGGGGAATGTGAAGATGACAAAGAAGGACATTTGGAAGAGGCACTTGACATCCTAATCTATCAGCTGATTACCATTATTTAGTTCTTGTAGCCTTTGTGTCTCTCAGTGTCTAATAAATGGTGTTTCCTCTTTGTCTTCAGTCAAGCAAAATTTAATTGCTAGTGTCCTGACAGCTTAGCTCATTCCATTTCTCCTGCAGGTGAGCCGATGGCCACTTATAGCAAGATGAGTCACAGAGGTGGAGGGGTTGCACTAGGCTCTGAAGACCCCATTCCCGTTTCTGCACCTTAGTAACTTTGAGTTTGGGCAGTCATTTAAAATCTTTTCATTATACGTCTATCTTATTATAAATAGTGTTAGTAATGCTATTACTAATATTTGCATTCCATGTATTACAGGGTGTTCACCGTGACCTATTGTGCTTGTAAAGGAATATGTAAATGAAAAAACTATAATATTAAAATGAGACACATCTGGCTAGGTTCATTTTGGTTAATAGCCCCATGCATTTGCAAAGTTCCCAGCCAAAATGATCCTGAAAAGATAAAGCTAGGACAGGCAATTCTGAGGCGAACTTTAAACAAATGTTACCATAACCGAAAGTGGGGTCCAGCTGCTCGCCACTCAAAAGCCAATGAAGAGTCCAGGTTGGTGGAAAGGAAAGTTTGCTTTATTTTGGATTCCGGCAACCAGTGGTGGGGAGGGAGGACACCTGTCCAAAGGCCGACTCCCCCCTCCCCTGACAATCAGGGGGCAAGAGCTTTTATAGACAGAGGGAGGGGGCTACATGCAGAAACAATACAGTCAGCTCTGACAGTCATCTTGAAATTGGTCATCGGTGGTCTGACCAGCATCATCTTGATTGTTTTAGGTACAGTTAATCTTCAGTTCCAGGGTCAGTTTGTTTCCATTTCTTTGTGGTCAATTCTCGGAGTTGTGGTAGCCTATGTCATGGCTACAGCCTGGTCATCATGTAGTTAACTTCTTCCACCTGGTGAGGGCTTCAGTATCTACAAGACAGCTCAGAGGATGTGGCTCAGAATATTATCTACTGCCCTTAAGGAGGAACTAAAGGTCCTTGACTATGCTTGATGACTAAACTATTATTATTTGCTCTCTTTTGACGGTTTTCCTCTGTTTCTGTATTTTCTCATTTCTCTGATTAAACTTATTCTTTGGCTAAAGTTTTTCCACAGACAAAGGCAGGCTGAGGACACGGGGGACAAGGACCACTGGGTCCTGCTCCGTTTCATTACTGCAGATTTCGGGGGAAGTGACTTACTGAGTATGCACCTCCTGTAATATACTTATTTTTTTGATATTTTAATTTACTTTTGTCTCCCAGTATTTTCCTTCTCCTCTTTAGGCAGACAAGATTCTAGGTGCCCCCCTTGCCTCAGGGGAGGGTTGTAGAAATGTGAAAAGTAGGAGTAACTTCCAATTTTACTTCCTGGTTTTTGTTTTTCAGAACCTAAACTCACTGAAAGGATTATGTGAAATTATCTGAAGAGCTAGTCCTCTGAGGGAATCATTAGTATTAGTTCTAAGGGATTCCTGGAGAGCCAGGGGTCTGTGGGTTGGAAAAGCAGAAGACTGACGCTTTGATTATGACATCCATTGAGAAGTGGCAAGAATGGAGGGAAATGGCTGCCTGGTTCCCCAGCTTTGCAAAGATCCCTCTTCCTCAAGCATGTGCAAAAGTTGTAGAGCCAGGGACCTGAGGTCATCATATGAACTAGACCAATAAATGCCCATCGATAAGGTGTGGGCTGTTGATTAACAGCCAAAGGGGTCTCTCTGAGGTCCAAGCCCCTGAGATCTGTCTGTCCATTCCTTCAAGTAAGGGCAGCCCCACTGGTCTCATTTATCTTCTTGACCAGCATAGTTAGTAATTATTGTCAAAATTAGATAGACTTTACAAAAAGTGTTCATTCTGCCACCTCAGTTACAAGGTGTCTTAATAACTAAGTGAAAGAAAAAAAGGAGAGGCTTCCCTGGTGGCACAGTGGTTGAGAGTCCGCCTGCCGATTCAGGGGACACGGGTTCGTGCCCGGGTCCAGGAGGATCTCACGTGCCGCAGAGCCGTTGGGCCTGTGAGCCATGGCCGCTGAGCCTGCACGTCTGGAGCCTGTGCTCCACAACGGGAGAGGCCACGGCTGTGACAGGCCCGCGTACCGCAAAAAAAAAAAAAAAAAAAAGGGAAGTCAATTGAATTGAAAAATACACATTTTCTTCCTTGCCAAAACTAAGCTACACCCAATCTGACTGTTTTAACAGATTTAACTGTTACTCATTGAGCAACCAAATCTACTTAAGACATCACACCAGTCATTCAGTTAATATTTATTGAATACCCTCCATTAATATAGCACTGAGAATGGGAATAATTTAGTTATTACATGGGAATTGAATTAATTTTATAATATAAATAGTTCTTGGTCTGTGTGCATCCCTCCCTCCTTGGCAATTAAGTGCCCAAATAAATCAAAGCTCGAAATCGTGCCTGAATCAATCATTATTCCCCAAGCAAATGTTAATTGTATTTGTTAATACATAACAGTACGAATTTTAAAAATCTGCTCTTTCGATGTAAAATCATGGAATTTTAAAGCTGAAAGTGACCTTCGATAGTATCTAACTCTGACTCCCCCTCCAAATCTCCTAATTTACAAATATGAAAACTGGACCAGAAACTTAACTAACCTGTCTAAAATCACAAAGCTAATTAGTGACAGGAGAAGGATTAGAAGCTACGGTTTCTGATTTGTGGCCTTTATTCTTTCTTTTACATTGCAAACTTTTGTTCCCTATCTCTATTAAGATTATCTTACCCAGGGTAATTATAGCTGAAGAAAAACTAGCATTGAATGATAAAGTATCATAATAACCAACATTTATTGAGTTTTTACAATATGCCAGGCACAGTTCTGCATGGATTTTTTAATCGCATTTCTGAAACAGTCTTACTTTACTTCATAAGGTAACATTAGTGTTCTGAGTTTACATGTTAAACTAAACTGAAATAAACCTCAGAGAGAAGGAATCAGGTCATAAGTCTAGTAAGTGGCGGATCTCCTATTTAAACATAGGCAGTCAGACACCAGAGCTCAACTTAATAGGACTCCATTCTGAGATTATCGAATATTGGCTAAATTAATGTGTTATTTATTCATTTGGCAAATACTTAAGTCAAAGAGTTAAGTGTTCTATGTACCAGGCAGTGATCTAGGCACTGGAGGTAGCTTGTCAATGAGAGGAATAAAAGCTTCAACCTTGTGGATTTTGTATTCAAATATTTGTTAGGTGTTTTTAGAGTGCAAGGAACACAGGCACATAAAGTACCATGTTTAGTTATCTCATTTGATAGGAGGTTTAATCAAAAGAAAAGTGGAAGGTAAGAAACACTGGAAGCAGGTCCCCTGTTGTGCAACCACACTTCCTGAGTGTGTAGGTCACAGCAACAGCTCTGGAATCCTCACGGATTCTAGCAATCTGATGTGGTATCCCCTAAACTAGTGGTCTGCAATTTTGAGGATTCAACATATTCCCCTTTCTGATTTACTTACTCAGTCTCTGGGTGATTCTCCAAATTCCCAGGAGAGTATCTGACTAGATCACCTGTCACTGTGTAACACTCAGTGGGCCCTATTGGGCAGAGCTGCCATGCCAGGTAGCATCACGGCTGGTGGCCAGCTTCTAAATGGCTGCATCCTAGCCAGGTGCCAACTCTTATTCAGCCAACTCTGGCAAGGGTGCAGAATCGTGATAGGGCATAAAGTGGGTTATGGGGTGATGGGGCTCAGAGAGCCATGTGCAGCATAATTGCAATATTTCAATTCTATAAACTACAAAGACTTACTCATGATTACTTTGGCTACATAAAGCCTTTTTTTTTTTTTGCGGTACACGGGCCTCTCACTGTTGTGGTCTTTCCTGTCACGGAGCACAGGCTCCGGATGCACAGGCCCAGCGGCCACGGCTCACGAGCCCAGCCGCTCCGTGGCACGTGGGATCTTCCCAGACCAGGGCACCAACCTGTGTCCCCTGCATCGGCAGGCAGACTCTCAATCACTGCGCCATCAGGGAAGCCCTACATAAAGCCATTTATTCGTTCTTTAAAATAAACACTTGTTGAGAATTTGATGAGACCTGGGAAGGTGGAGTTGCACAAAACCCACCTTCTTTGCATTCAAATTAGACTTCTCTTAACCAGATTCATTAGGTTGAGAGATAAAATATAAAGTTTCACACAGATTCACAGTTTTTATTACTTTAACAGAATCTTTTCTGATAGTATCTCTTTTCATTTATATATGTATATACAAAGAGTTCATTTTTTAGTATTGAAAGAAGAGGATTCAAAGATAAAAGGGACTTAGTCCTTATCCTAAAAGTGCCTGAGGGAGTCAGATGAGAAAATAAACAAGGATAATACGTAAGACAAAGATGTACTCTAGAAACCTTCGACTTAAAAAGGAAATGCACAGCCTAAAAGTTGAAAATTATGTTTTATTCTGTAGACATACTTAGGACTAAAGCCTGGGAGACAGACTCTCAAATAGCTCTCAGGGATTGTTCCAAAGAGGCAAGGGAGGAACCAGGATATATAGAAGGTTTTGAAAAACAAACAAACAAAGCCAGATCATTGGAATATCAAAAGATTACTGTTAATTAAAGAAAACCAGATATCTCAATTTAATGAATTGAGTGCTTTTCTATGGGAAGATGCAAGAGTCTGGACTCACTGAAATCACTCCTCTGATATGCATCTTAACTATCTAGGACCAATATCCTGCTTTTCTCCATCCTGACTCCCTTCAGGGTGCATAGCTGGGGGCAGCTGCAGTGGCTGATGGTTTGATGGCTGCAACATCCTTTGTTTACTGGTAAGGCAGGCGACATTCTGTGCCCACAATACTGTGGGAATACTTGGTAGGGGTATCTCCTGGGGCCAGAGCTGGGAGCAGGGAGAGGTTAGAAGAGGCTTCCCACAGAAAGTGACAACTAAACTGCACCCTGACATATAAAATAAGGAAGAGGACAGGAGCTTTCTAAGCAGAGAAAGTACATACATCATCAGGGAGGCAAAAGAAAGCAAAGCACCTTTGGAGAACACGAAATAATTCAGAATATCTAGTATGAAGAGTTTGTGGACAGTGATAGCAAGATCACAATAGACCAGAAAGCTCTGGAAAGGTGAAAAGGGAGAGTAGGAATAAGGCTGCTGAGTGTTGTCAAGAGAAAAATAAAGACTATAAACTTTGAAACGAACAGGGAAGGAAATAAGGAAAAAGAACTAATAGATTGGGAGAAAATGGGGGTATGGAGATGCAGTGATGCTGGTTGATATCAGGGAAGAAAGTTATAGGGCAAAATGGAATAGGCGAGCTGGAGGGTTGGGACTGGATGAGCAATATTGAAGTGGACATTTTCAAATGTGGAGTCAGTTCCAGGTGAAGCCAAGGTTTGGGATCTGGTTTGTAGCAGTGAGAAATTGAGGTTGAAAAACTGAGAGAAAAACACTAAGACTGGGTCGTTGTTGGGTATACCACACAAACATAAAATTAAGCTAATATGAGGGCAGACATAGAAACAGAGAAAAAAACTGTGAAACAGCGCTAGAATCTTCAAAGCAAAGTGACACAGAAGTTACAAAGATGGGTAGAGTGTGTTTTGGTTAGAATGCATGAATCTTGAAGGAGGAGACAATTTTTGCATATAAATAGAGGGAGTTATTGTGTGGAAATAACACAGAAGGACAAGGAGAGTGAGGGAGGGCTGTTAGATAAAGAGGGCAAGATTTGTCTACATCCACCAGGTACCATCCGCAGAGAAAAAAGAACAAAAAAGGTGAGGAATAACATCCACAATTCCTCATCTGAAATCCTTGCTGCCAGATGTGTTGCAGGAAGGGGGACCCCTTCCAGGGCCCGAGAGTGGGCTCTTGTCTAACCCTCGGAAATGAATTGTCCTAGGAGACACATGTGCTGACAAAGCAAGAGACGTAATTGGGAAGGGGCACCCGGATGGAGAGCAGGAGGGTAAGGGAACCCAGGAGGACGGCTCTGCCACGTGGCTCAGTCTCGGGTTTTATGGTGATGGGATTAGTTTCTGGGTTGTCTCTGGCCAATCATTCTGACTCAGGGTCCTGCCTGCTGGTGCATGCATTACATCAGTCAGCCAAGATGGATTCCAGCGAAGAGGATTCTGGGAGGTTGGTAGGACATATGAACTGGTGTCTCCTCTCTCCTTTTGACCTTTCCCGAGTTCTTCGGGTTGGTGGTGGCTTGTTAGTTCCGGATTCCTTACCAGGACCTCCTGTTGCAAGATAACTCATGCAATGGTTACTATGTTGCCTGGCCAGGGTGGGCGGTTTCAGTCAGTGGTTCCCCTAAGAGATGTATTTTGGAAATCACACATTTTTGGATCTTAGTAAGATAGTACCAGACAGATGACACCCCAGCAGGATCAGGACAAATAACTCTCTAATCAAATAGTATCTCTGTAACAAATATATGGCTTTTTACGCCAAATAAAAGTTTAAAAAGCAAGCATAATAATAATCTGTTATCAGTTCAGGCCAAGTTTTCCTGCCTAGTGATTTCCTAAAAACTTACAAAAAGTGTCTGACTTTTAGAGTTCTGGAGGTTTGGGAATATGGGGAATTTTGGAATTATGGGTAAGGCCTTGTGGATTAGGGTAAAAAGCTGCTATAGACAACTCATTCAACAGAAAGCCTACCACATACCGCAATACTAATTGATTAACAGTTTTGAGTTTTAGCATCTTTCATAATCTTTCTGTAGAATGAATATAATCTTATTAGTAAAGAAGATGTAATAATAGGACCCATATTATTCAATTTGGGGGAGCTTCAACTCTGCAATACATGTAAACCACTTATCTTAGTGTCTGACACATACTATGTCCTCAGGAAATTATTATTAATTATTATCTTATTGATAAAAGCTGTTCCAAGAAGCCAGATTCCTGCTTCCTCTTTTCTGAAATCTTCCCCGGTCCTACTCGTTTTGCAAAGTACACCTGTCATCCCCCCCAAAAAAGGCAACTCCACTATGTACTCACTTTCCTCAAAGTAAAGGAAGACCACTCCAAAAAGAATCTCAAATTAACTGCCGTCCTCCATCTAGAAAAGATCCCCAGCCATGACCCTGTCCTCCAACTCAAGTATTTTATAACCTCTTCATACCTTCTATCCACAGTGCTGTTTTTCACCTAAGGGGGAGAGAAAAGAAGGAAAGGGAAAGTCTTTTATTTATCACAAATTATATTGACTCTTATTTTGAGAAGTTTTGCTACATTTTCTTTTCTTTGCTTTGGACCCCCTTTACCACTTTACAAATGGTGTTGACTCTTGATTGACTTGTTAATTCAACAACAAGTTCTTGTTAATTTCTTTATTAGGCATTGAGTTAGATGTTGAGACTTTAAAGATGAACAGAATAGATAGTCCTTGGTCTTAAGTAATATATCACAGTACAAAGAGGTAGAAATGTAAATAAATAATTCCAGAGGAAGGAGTACTTGTTCCAAGTGTTAAGTAGGATGTGGAAAAGGAATCCTGGGAACTAAGGCCAATGATGTAGGTTTAGCTCATACAGAGGAGTTTAGATCTTATTCTGTAGGCAATGGCTAGCACTGAGCAGAAAAACAAGTAGAGTACCTTGCGGTCTCATCCTTTCTTTGAAACCTCTTTAAGGCCATAAATGCTATGGACTCCTATGTCTGGCTACCTGGTGTTATTAATCATAATTGAACGTTTTCTCTCTCTCTTTCTCATTCACACATACACACACACACACACACATACACACACCATGTACCATGAATGTTCATTGAACATACTGCAAATATTCCCCAGCGTGAGGTCTAAGAATTAGTTGGGAAGTTTATTATCCATGTGATTTAAAATGTGATGTCTTCAGCTCATCCTAGGTAAACGCTGAGATCCGCCCTCCCTAAACCAGGCACGTGGGTGTATCCAGAAAATAAGATGACAGCCTTGGACTTGATAATTTTAGCAGCTTTGAATTTAGAAAGACATTTGTCATCAATAGTTCTGGTTGATTGTGAAAATTACCATCTTCTGAGGACCTAAGTGAAATCAGGCATAGCCTAACAAAATGAGCAAGGCCTTTAGGAAGATTTTTACTTTTAAAAATGAATTTTCGAGAAGATTATAATTTTTTCCCCTGGATAGTAAAAAAATACATAAACCTTAAAGTCAAAATAATCTGGGTTAAAATCCCAGCTTTGGGCCTCCCTGGTGGCGCAGTGGTTGAGAGTCCGCCTGCTGATGCAGGGGACACGGGTTCGTGCCCCGGTCCGGGAGGATCCCACATGCCGCGGAGCAGCTGGGCCCGTGAGCCATGGCCGCTGAGCCTGCGTGTCCAGAGCCTGTGCTCCGCAATGGGAGAGGCCACAACAGTGAGAGGCCCGCGTACTGCAAAAAGAAAAAAAAAAATCCCAGCTTCACCATTGACTTGTTGATTCCCTTGTAAAATGTATTTGACTACCTTAACACTTAGTATCCCCACTGGTAAATTGAGTATTGTAATAAAAGCCTCAAAATATTGTGATGGACATGTAATAAGTGAATTAAGTATATAGTAACTGTTGTGGTTATCCATAACTGTGTAATAAATAATCCCAAACTTTAGTGGCTTAAAACAACACTCATGCTCCTGGACGCTGTGGGTCAGGGGTTTGGAAGTGGTCAGTGGAGATGGCTTGTAGGTGCTCCACCGTCTACAACCTCAGATGGGAGAACTTAAAGATGGGGGGTGACTTGCAGCTATAGGCAGGGATCATCAGGAAGCATCTTCATGTAAGTCACATAAGTCAGACTCATGTTTAACAGTTGATCTGACAGTTGGCAGGAACCTTAGCTGGGACTGTCAGCCAGAAGACTCTGGTGGCCCCTCCATGTGGCTGGGTTTTCTTATAGCATAGTGGCCTCAGACATCTTCCCTGGTGGCTCAGGGCTCCAAAGATGAGTGTCCCAAGAGAACCAGATAGAAGCATTTGTCACCATTTATGCCCCACCTAGGAAGTCACATTCTGCTCGAGTCACAAACCCATCCAGATGCCTAGGACCCATCTCGCCATGGAAAGAGTACCAAAGTCAAGTCGTCAGAACACATAAGATAGGAGCTATCCTGGCTAATTAGAGAAAATACAAGTTGCCACAATAACAGATATTCCCCAATAAATATGGTGTTTCCCTTTCCCTACTTCTCAGAACCATTTGGCCGGATTTCTGATCAAATATCATATATTTTGTTTTTCTTAATTTATCCAACAAACATTTATTTAATACCAACTATGATCATTATTATAAGGAATCAGTGTTTATTGAGTATATAGTATGTACCAAGCACTATCTGAAGTACTTTACCTGCATTTCTTATTTGATTCTCATAACACACTTATGAGGTCGTTATTATAAATGACTGCATCTTCGAGAAGAGCAAACTGAAGTTTAGAGAATTTCAGTAACTTTCCTATGTGAGTCACTAGGCCAGGATTGGAATCAGTAGTGCGGCTCTGAAGAGTGTTTTTCAACTACTCACTGGACTGTGTCCTGTGACATCAATGTCCACAACAAATATTATAATGCATGAATTTATTATAACATTATAATAACAATTAATAAGTATAATAATAAGTAAAGTAGAAAATTTGTATCACATGTTAATACATTGATTTTGTTTAAAAGAACAAAACTACTTTAAAATCTAGTTCTGGAAATTCTTGGGAGTATGGGTATCATATTCATACATTATTACTGTAGAAATATAACTAGTGCTTGTTGGATGCCTTTAACATGCCCAAAACTATGTTAGATTTTTTCTTGGAAATAATGTTGTATGGTAGGTACTGTTATTCCCATTTCATTGGATGCAATATTTTGTCTCATCTTTCATTTTCTTTGTATTCAATCATATTTATTGTGTTCCTTCTCTGTATTAAGCATCTCTGAGTCACAGACAAAATACTGTTAGGTCCTAGCATTTATACGGCCCCTGCCCTCAGAGATCTTACAGTTTATCTATCAAAGAAGATAAAAAGATGGACAATTAAAGAAGTAATTACAATAAAGTGTGTAAAAAATACTGAAATGAGGGACTCACTGGGAACCATGGAGCCGGCTGCAAGAGACCTACTGTCACCTAGGGGTGATCAGAAAACAACCCAGTGGAAGTGACATTGAAGTTTGATTAAGAATAAGAGAAAGAAGCTAATGAATAACAAACAGGAGCTTTATGTACATTTTCATTTATTTCTTTCCCAAATCCTAATTTTACGGGTGAAGAAGTAAGAATGGAAAGAAGAAGTAATTGTTCCAAGGGTATCCTGATATAACATAAGAAACTGGAGATTCCCATCCAGGCTTTTCTGAACCTAAATCCAAAAGTTTACCTCACAGTAGTGCTTCACAAAGGGCAATCCTTTAACCAATAGCATTCTCAGAAAGGCTAGATTGTAGAAATGCAAATTCATTGGCCCCACCTGACCAACAGAATCAGAACCTCTGGGGTAAGGCCTAGCAATCTGTGTTTTACTTAACCTTAGATGACTCTGATGCTTCTGAAGCCTGAGAACCATTGCTCTAAACACAATGAAGTAGAATGAATAACAGTGGGTTGGATGGATAACAATCTCCAAGGAGTTTAAAATTAAACAGAGAGGTGAGACAAGCTCAAACATACACACAAAAAAATCAAAGTGAAAGCAGGAAAGTTGCCATGGAAGTGATTTCTTATGACTTCATTAGAGTTCACTATGAAGGAATTAGATGCGCTGTTTAGATAATCGAGAAAGTGAGCAGGAAAGACCTAATGAAGAAGGTGACATTGATCTGGGACTTGAAGCCTAGGGAGGATCTTGATAGACAGTAGAAGGTCTTCCAGAAAGGAGGAGCAGCCCTGAGCAAGCATGTTTGGCAATAAACAAGTAGATCGTCTAGAGTTTAAGTGCAGTCTGTGCACTAGAGCAATGGCAGGATGCTTGCTAGAAATGCAGAATCCCAGGTCTCACCCTGACCTTCATGAACAAGAATCTGCATTCCAGCAAGATACCTGAGCCATGCACACACACATTGATGCTTGAGAAGAACTGATCTTGTCCAGACTGACAGCTCAGCTGGGACTAGTGTTGGGACTAGTGTGGGAAATAGGATGAAAAGTAGTGATCTAGTTAGTAAGTCTCATTGCCTTTCTACATCAAAGTCAGGGAAACAATTTTGCAGGCTGTATCACTACAGGTCAACTCTTTAGATCAGAGTTACTAAGAAGGACAGAATTAGGAATGGAAAGGAGGGATGGATGGGAATGACTTAGGATTTATAGAATTTATTAGAAAATAAATTCTCCATAGGCCTTCAGGCAGACAAGAAACGAATAAAAAATTTATATTTAAGAATTTTCCTACAAAAAAGGATCCTCCACCTGAATAAACATCATTATTGTTTGGAAGAGAAAAATCATTCAGTAGGCTAAGACTGTCTTGAGATGAATCATACTCCAAAATTGCAGGTTACAGTATGGATTGCAGAGGCTCTCTTTCTCCTATAAACTAAAGAGATTCAATATTAATGACTGCCTATTAGAAAAGAAGTTTTCTATCTGGAACTGTGAAGCAGAAAGTGGTACTACTGAAAAAACAAGGGCAGTGGCAATGCCCCAGGCAGCCCAGATTCTCAAATGCTCTGGCTGTACTGCAACCTTGACAACCATTACCAAAGGGCCCAAGACGAAAGTCAGGTTAGCCTAAGGGGCAGTAAAGGGAGGACCCCAGGGGAGATGGGTCAGAAAGGCAGCAGGGAAAACAATAAATCTTCAGACTGCAAAGTGCAAACTAAGGAAAGAGGGTGCAAAAGAAAAAGAGGCAGCAGTGGCTAACCAAGAACCTTAATAAGATGGGCTAGCAAGAAAATAGTCACTAAACCTAAGGAGAAACCAGTCTCTCGTGAAGCAAGAGGGAAAGAAGCCACATCTGATTCACACCTTGCTGCCTCTACCTCTCTTCCTGTGCATTCCAAAGGAAAATTTTTATCAACTGTTTTGTAAATACATGTTTTTAATCGCTATAGAAAGGCATTTTAAGGAAGGGTTAATTTCATCTCATTTTTTAAAAACATATTTTAAAAAACAGTGTAGATGCTTTAATAAGTGAAATCTTGTGTTGATGTGTTTTTGTGTGTGTGCATCCAAAAAATATTGGGATATGAAATTAATGGAGCTTTTGTCTTGTGTGTCTATGTAACATTTCAGTGTTCAGTAATGAAAGAAACGAAGTTGGAAAACCAGTGTTTGACAGGAGTGAAGCATAAAGACATGGAAAAGCAGGTATGAATTTCATCCAACATACAGCTCAAGGCTGTGAACTTTGTGTAAGTTAGCACACACATCTAATTCTGGCATGTTACAGGTAAGTTAACATATCTCATATTCCAAATAAACAATGAGAAACATGGACATTTTCAGTTTAAAAGAATTAAATTTCTAGGAAATGACCTTTCCAGGCTAGTGAATGTAAAATACCGATGTCGTTCAAGAAACAAATAGTTGGCACCTAGGGAAACTGGAATATTTAAAAACATGCCTTGAAGAGCTAAATGACCTTTACTTTTTCTCACTAATATAAAATGCTCACCTGCGTCCAGATTACACATTTATAGAGAGTTTGATTTGAGATGTTTAAGCATTTAGACTTAGGGCATTTGACTTGCCAAAATTCATAGCATTGAAATGAAGGGGAGTTTGCCTGGGAAGATTTTTATCTATACAGCTAATGCCCTAGGAGAAAAACAAATGGAAATTCACTGTGACCTAATACACTTAGCTAAAACACAGAGCAACGGCCACCTTCACTTGCAAAGCTTGCAGTTAAAGGATGTAGTTTCCCGTTTTCTCTAATTTGGCCGGGGGATTAGGGGGTTGTATCAGGCTTAGGAGCTACTGTGGTCTTTCTGTCTTATTATCATCATATTTTGATAAGCAGGTAATTAGAGGCACTTCTCTAGTTCTTCCATCTGTGGGTTGCAGATTGTTTTTCAAGCATTTCCTCTCCAGTGTCATAAAATTATTATTCCTCATTTCAATGCTAAAACTAAATAATGCCTACTTAGTAACTATAAAGAAAATTTTTAAAAATTAAATCATTATAAAAACAAGATTTCTCTCTTTCCCTATGGGAAAAGGGTCCCAATAGATTTTGAGTAGCTATCCTATTACACAGGGTCTTGTTTCCCCTCAGGTTTCATTTCAAAGCCCTTTTGGTACAGACCATTAATGGAAATGACCATATTATTTAGATAATTTGGAGGTTTCTTATCTTCTTCAACTGATGCTTCCTTTATTGCATTCAGAGCATGGTTATCAATGTGAAAAAATAAATATCAGAAATAGCAACATTGGCTACTATGGGAAAATGGTAGGTAATGGAGTGGAAGCAGTCAGTGATAGCTTGAAAGGCTGGCAAGTTCAATTCCAGCTCCTTTCATATGAATATTAGGGTCTTATTGGTATTTTGAATATAAGTTATAATTTTTCATGTGGGCTTGATCTTCTGTTGGGAATGAGTGATGTTACTTCTCAGAGAACTCTAAGCAACTAAAACTATTGGAGGGAAAATGAAGATATTTGTATAATCTGTACAGTTTCATTTAAAAAATATATTAAGTAAATGTAAGGACCTGGCCTTCAAAGTGCAGCTATTAAATCCTCATGCTTTTAAAAATAGAAAGCTAGGTATAGTCTGTTATGTTTTCTGACTTCTCACAGCAACAGTGTTATCCTCCCGGGGGAAAAATTGAAAATAAAGGAATAGATCCCAGTACAAAGTAGCACCAATGGCAGCTGGCTTACTTAAGACATATCAGGAGAATGCTGAAGGGAATGTGTTTCAAATCCCCCAAGGAAAAATCACAATGTCCTAACAAAAAACTAATGCAATTCTGGCAGTACAATTTGTGGTTGAGGGTGAAATAATACAAATGAAGAAAAAACATTTCAATATCTTCATAATCTGTCTCTCTCCTCAATGAGCTCCTGTGTTAAAGACAACATTATGTGGAAGAGCATCTTGGCCCCGGATCTCAGATCAATTTTCTCTTGCCTAATAATCCATCCTTTGCTCATTTCTCTATTATTAAACAATAAAATAAAATAAAATAAAATCAGTGTCACTAGGATAAAATGTTGCCAGTGAGGATGAGGAAGTTTCCTGTCACAGAGAAATCCTCCAGGTCCCATTTTATGTCAAGACGTTGTCTTTGAGGAGCTTGACCATTTTTTCTAAGGCGGGAGCAGAGCGCTGGGGCTTAGCTATTGAGAAAGGTGGCTGCAGTTACCAAGAGAACAGAGCAAAGACACCTGGAAAGAAGTTGTCATCACTAAGAGTGTCTTCTGAAAGCCTGCTGTTCTGCAATAATAAACAAATATACAGTATTAAAGGATTGTATTTAAGGGAGGATGTTCAAGATGGCCAAGGAGTAAGACGTGGAAATCAGCTTCCTCCCCACAAATACATCAAAAATACATCTACATGTGGAAAAACTCCTACACAAAACCTACTGAGCACTGGCAGAAGACCTCAGACTTCCCAAAAGGCAAAAAAAAAAAAAAAAAAAAAAAAAACCCACATACCTGGCCGTGTGGCTGACAGGGTCTTGGTGTTCAAGCTGGGTGTCAGGCCTGAGCCTCTGAGGTGGGAAAGCCAAGTTCAGGACATTGGATGACCAGAGACCTCCTGACCCCACATAATATCAATTGGCGAGAGCTCTCCCAGAGATCTCCATTTCAATGCTAAGACCCAACTCCACTCAAAGATCAGCAAGCTTCAGTGCTGGACACCCCATGCCAAACAACTAGCAAGACAGGAACACAACCCCACCCACTAGCATAGAGGCTGCTGAAAATGAAACTAAGTTCACAGACACCCCAAAACACACCACCAGATGCGGTCCTGACCACCAGAAAAAATATCCAGTTTCATCCATCAGAACACAAGCAGGAGTCCCCTCCACCAGGAAGCCTACACAACCCACTGAACCAACCTTACCGCTGAGGGAAGACACCAAAAACAATGCAAACTACAAACCTGCAGTCTGCAAAAAAGGAGACCCCAAACACAGTAAGTTAAGCAAAATGAGAAGACAGAGAAATACTCAGCAGATGAAGGAGCAAGGAAAGAACCCAACAGACCAAACAAATGAACAAGAAATAGGCAGTCTACCTGAAAAAGAATTCAGAGTAATGATAGTAAAGATGATCCAAAATCTTGGGAATAGACAGAGAAAATAAAAGAAACATTTAACAAGAACCTCGAAGAGCTAATGAGCAAATAAACAATGATGAACAACACAATAAACGAAATTAAAAATTCTCCAGAAGGAATCAATAGCAGAATAACTGAGGCAGAGAAATGGATAAGTGACCTGGAAGACAAAATAGTGGAAATAACTACTGCAGAGCAGAATAAAGAAAAAAGTATGAAAAGACAGTCTCAGAGACATCTGGGACAACATTAAGCACACCAACATTCGAATTATAGGAGTCCCAGAAGAAGAAGAGAAAAAGAAAGGGACTGAGAAAATATTTGAAGAGATTATAGTTGAAAACTTCCCTAATAAGGGAAATGAAATAGTCAATCAATTCCAGGAAGCGCAGAGAGTCCCATACAGGATAAATCCAAGTAGAAACACACCAAGACATATATTAATCAAAGTATCAAAAATTAAATACAAAGAAAAAATATTAAAAGCAGCAAGGGAAAAGCAACAAATAACATACAAGGGAATCCCCATAAGGTTAAGCTCTGTTCTTTCAGCAGAAACGTTGAAAGCCAGAAGGGAGTGGGAGGACATATTTAAAGTTATGAAAGGAAAAACCGACAACAAAGATGACTCTATCTAGCAAGGATCTCATTCAGATTCGATGGAGAAATTAAAACCTTTACAGACAAACAAAAACTAAGAGAATTCAGCACCACCAAACCAGCTTTACAACAAAGGCTAAAGGAACTTCTCTAGGCAGGAAACACAAGAGAAGGAAAAGACCTACAATAACAAACCCCAAACAATGAAGAAAATGGTAATATGAACATACATATTGATAATTACCTTAAATGTAAATGGATTAAATGCTGCAACCAAAATACATAGATGGCTGAATTAATACAAAAACAAGACCCATACATATGCTGTCTACAAGAGACCCAATTCAGACCTAGGGCACATACAGACTAAAAGTGAGGTGATGGAGAAAGATATTCCATGCAAATGGAAATCAAAAGAAAGCTGGAGTAGCAATACTCATATCAGAAACAATAGACTTTAAAATAAAGACTATTACAAGAGACAAAGAAGGACACTACCTAATGATCAAGGGATCAATCCAAGAAGAAGATATAACAATTGTAAATATTAAGGCACCCAACATAGGAGCACCTCAATATATAATGCTAACAGCCATAAAAGGGGAAATCGAAAGTAACACAAAAATAGTAGGGGACTTGAACAACCCACTTTCATCAATGGACAGATCATCCAAAATGAAAATAAATAAAGAAACACAAGCTCTAAATGATACATTAAACATGATGGACTTAATTGATATTTATAGGACAACATTCCATCCAAAAACAAGAGAATACACTTTCTTCTCAAATGCTCATGGAACATTCTCCAAGATAGGTCATATCTTGGGTCACAAAACAAGCCTTGGTAAAATTAAGAATATTGCAATTCAAGTATCTTTTCCAACCACAACGCTATGAGACTAGATACCAATTACAGGAAAAAAAAAACTGTAAAAAATACAAACACAGGGAGGCTAAAGAATACATTACTAAATAACCAAGTGATCACTGAAGAAATCAAAAAATATCTAGAAACAAATGACAATGAAAGCATGATGGTCCAAAACCTATGGGATGTAACAAAGGCAGTTTTAAGATGGATGTTTATAGCAATTTATCCTACCAGAAGAAACAAGAAAAATCTCAAATAAACAACCTAACCTTATACCTAAAGCAATTAGAGAAAGAAGAACAAAAACCCCAAAGATAGGAGAAGGAAAGAAATCATAAAGATCAGATCAGAAATAAATGAAAAAAATGAAGGAAACCATAGCAAAGATCAAAAAAAACTAAAAGCTGGTTCTTTGAGAAGATAAACAAAATTGATAAACCATTATTCAGACTCATCAAGAAAAAAAGGGAGAAGGCTAAGATCTACAGAATTATAAATGAAAAAGAAGTAACAACTAACACTGCTGAAATACAAAGGATAATGAGAGAACATTGCAAGCAACTATATGCCAATGAAATGGACAACCTTGAAAAAATGGACAAATTCTTAGAAAAGCACAACCTTCTGAGACTGAACCAGGAAGAAAGAGAAAATATAAACAGAACAAACAAAAGCACTAAAATTGAAACTGTGCTTAAAAATCTTCCAACAAACAAAAGCCCAGGACCAGATGGATTCACAAGTGAATTCTATCAAACATTTAGAGACGAGTTAAAACCTATTCTTCTCAAACTCTTCCAAAATATGGCAGAGGGAGGAACACTCTCAAACTAATTCTATGAGGCCACCATCACCCTAATACCAAAACCAGACAATGATGTTACAAAACAAGAAAACTACAGGCCAATAACACTGATGAACATAGATGCAAAAATCCTCAACAAAATACTAGCAAACAGAATCCAACAGCACATTAAAAGGATCATACACCATGATCAAGTGAGCTTTACCCAAAAATGCAAGGATTCTTCAATATAGGCAAATCAATCAATGTGATACACCATATTAACAAACAGAGGGAGAAAAACCATATGATCATCTCAATAGATGCAGAGAAAACCTTTTGACAAAATTCAACACCCATTTAAGATAAAAATCCTCCAGAAAGTAAGCACAGAGGGAACTTACCTCAGCATGATAAAGGTCATATATGAGAAACCCACAGCCAACATCGTTCTCAATGGTGAAAAACTGAAACCTTTTCCACTAAGACCAGGAAAAAGACATGGTTGCCCACTCTCACCTCTATTATTCAACATGTTTTAGGAAATTTTAGTCACAATAATCAGAGATGAAAAAGAAATAAAAGGAATCCAAATTGGAAAAGAAGAAGTAAAACTGTCACTGTTTGCAGATGACATGATACTATACATAGAGAATCCTAAAGATGCTACCAGAAAACTACTAGAGCTAATCAATGAATTTGGTAAAGTAGCAAGATACAAATTTAATGCACAGAAACCTCTTGCATTCCTATACACTAATGATGAAATATCTGAAAGAGAAATTAAGGAAACACTCCCATTTACCATTGCAACAAAAAGAATAAAATACCTAGGAATAAGCCTACCTAAGGGGACAAAAGACCTGTAGGCAGAAAACTATAAGACACTGATGAAAGAAATTAAAGATGATACAAAGAGTTGGAGAGGTATACCATGTTATTGGATTGGAATCAACATTGTGAAAATGACTATACTATCCAAAGCAATCTACAGATTCAATGCAATGCTTATCAAACTACCACTGGCATTTTTCCCAGAACTAGAACAAAAAATTTCACAATTTGTATAGAAACACAAAAGACCCCGAATAGCCAAAGCAATCTTGAGAAAGAAAAACAAAGCTGGAGGAATCAGGCTCCCAGACTTCAAACTATACTACAAAACTACAGTAATCAAGACAGTATGGTACTGGCACAAAAACAGATATATAGATCAATGGAACAGGATAGAAAGCCCCGAGATAAACCCACACACTTATGGCCACCTTATCTTTTTTTTTTTTTTTTTTTTGCAGTACATGGGCCTCTCACTGTTGTGGCCTCTCCCGTTGCGGAGCACAGGCTCCGGCTGTGCAGGCTCGGTGGCCATGGCTCATGGGTCTAGCCGCTCTGTGGCATGTGGGATCTGCCCAGACCGGAGCATGAACCCATGTCCCCTGCATCGGCAGGCGGACTCTCAACCACTGCGCCACCAGGGAAACCCCACCTTATCTTTGATAAAGGAGGCAAGAATACACAGTGGAGAAGACAGCCTCTTCAATAAGCAGTGCTGGGAAAACTGGACAGCTACATGTAAAAGAATGAAATTAGAACACTCCCTAACACCATACCAAAAAGCAACTCAAAATGGATTAAAGAGCTAAATGTAAGGTCAAACACTATAAAACTCTTAGAGGAAAACATAGGCAGAACACTCTGTGACATAAATCACAGCAAGATCTTTTTTGACCCACCTCCTAGAGAAATGGAAATAAAAACAAAAATAAACAAATGGGACCTAATAGAACTTATTAGCTTTTGCACTGCAAAGGAAACCATAAACAAGACAAAAAGACAGCCCTCAGAATGGGAGACAATATTTGCAAATGAAGCAACAGACAAAGGATTAATCTCCAAATTATACAAGCATCTCATGAAGCTCAATATCAAAAAAACAAAGAACAAATTCCATAAATGGGCAGAACACCTAAATAGACATTTCTCCAAAGAAGATATACAGATTGCCAACAATACATCAAAGGATGCTCAACATCACTAATCATTAGAGAAATGCAAATCAAAACTACAATGAGATATCACCTCACACCATTCAGAATGGCCATGATCAAAAAATCTACAAGCAAGAAATGCTGGAGAGGGTGTGGAGAAAAAGATACCCTCTTGCACTGTTGGTGGGAATGCAAATTGATACACCACTATGAAGAACTGTATAGAGGTTCCTTAAAAAACTAAGAATAGAACTACCATATGACCCAGCAATCCTACTACTGAGCATATACCTAGAGAAAACCATAATTCAAAAAGAGTCATGTACCACAATGTTCAGTGCAGCTCTCTTTATAATAGCCAGGTCATGGAAGCAACCTAAGTGTCCATAGACAGACGAATGGATAAAGAAGATGTGGCACATATATACAACGGAATATTACTCAGCCATATAAAGAAATGAAATTGAGTTATTTGTAGTGAGGTGGATGTACCTAGGGTCTGTCATACAGAGTGAAGTAAGTCAGAAAGAGAAAAACAAATACTGTATGCTAACACATATATATGGAACCTAAAAAAAAAAAAGTTTCTGAAGAACCTAGGGGCAGGAGGGGAATGAAGACGTAGATGTAGAGAATGGTCTTGAGGACACGGGGAGAGGACAGGGTAAATTGAGTCGAATTGCCAGAGTGGCATTGACATATATACACTACCAAATATAAAATAGATAGCTAGTTGGAAGCAGCCGTATAGCACAGGGAGGTCAGCTCGGTGCTTTGTGATCACCTAGAGGGGTGGGATGGGAACTGATAGGGAGATGCAAAAGGGAGGGATAAGGTGATATAGGTATACATATAGCTGATGCACTTTGTTATACAGCAGCAACTAACCCAACAATGTAAAGCAATTACACTCCAATAAAGATGTTAAAAAATAAAAAAGAAAGACATTGTCTTTGTGAGTAGGGAGCTCAAAGTCAACATCCTTAGCAACACCTGCACACAGAGATCTAAGAACTGAACTGGCAAAACTGGTTCCCTATGGGTTTTCATTTTATCTTAAATGTTCTGAGTTTGTCCATAAAGATTCCCCAAAGCCAGACATGTAAATCATGGCAAATTAAAACATTCTTTCATAGTCCCTTAAAAATGTGCCCCCAGATTCACTCCAAAATTCTACTTCTAGGAATTTGTCCTAAGAAAATAATGTATGATATATATGAAAGATCAGAGCAATGTATCAGTAGATGTCAATAATAAAGAATTTGGTTAAAGATATAGTATTTCCAGACGATAGAAGAATGCACAATTACAAACTTTTAAAGAATATTTATGGATGTGGAAAATGATTGTGATACATTTTAAACAGTGAAAGGGAGTTGATAAAATATTTATAGCATATAGTCACATATTTAGAAAATAATCTGTGGATTTCAGGATATGTTTATATGATGTTATGTGATTATTTTTAATTTTTATTCTCTGCTTCTGTAGCTTCTCATTTTCTCCAATAAATATGTATTATTTGTGCAATTAAAATTAAAACACTTAGGGCTTCCCTGGTGGCTCAGTGGTTGAGAGTCCGCCTGCCGATGCAGGGGACATGGGTTCGTGCCCCGGTCTGGGAAGATCCCACATGCCGCGGAGCAGCTGGGCTCGTGAGCCATGGTCGCTGAGCCTGCGCATCTGGAGCATGTGCTCCGCAACGGGAGAGGCCACAGCAGTGAGAGGCCTGCGTACCGCAAACAAACAAACAAACAAACAATAAAAACAATTAAAAATAATTTGTCTAAGATAGGTAAAGTATTAAGTTCCTGCCATCCCTGCTGATATACTTTCTGGGCATCCCCAAGGTGCCTGGAAGGAACAACCTGGCTGGGTCCTCCTTGCTTAAGGACTTCAAGATAAGCTTGGCCTTCGGTTCAACCACTCACTGAGAAAAAGACAAAGCCTCTCTCCATAGCACCTTCCTCCAGTTTACTGTCTCCAAACAGCAGGAGAAAGATTTCTTAGGTGTCAGACCTGTCATGTTTTAGAACATCAAAGGCTAATGCTCGCTGCCCTCTCTTTCAGTCCTTGGGTTGGGGTGAAGAGCAAGCAGGGGAGGCAATCATTGTGCTGCATTCCCATCCTCCTTCCAGACATGTCAACAGAGATGTAAAGGAAGAGCCCATCAGGTCTGGTTACTCAATCCTTGTATGTTTCCAGAGGAGTCTGGAACTTTGATTGACCCTTGGTGATGACCCTTGGGAATGTAGCCCTCAGGATGCTTTTTATGTTACTAATTGATGATGTTGTCATGGATGTCTGGAGCCATGGGGCACGCTGTATCAGCTCATCGGGACTTGTCAAGATTGATTTATGCAAACATCAAGATTGATGATGTTCCTGGTTTCACTGCTGGGATTCTGAATTTCAGTTACATTTCAGGTTGGTTGCATAGCAAGATGTGCCTACATGGTCAGTCCTTAAAACTTTGTTCCTGAGCCTTGAGCAGGCTTCTCTGGGCAAAAACACTTTGAATGCATTTCAACAGTTCCCAGCTAGAGAGGAAAGTTCATTTTGTGTGATCAAAGAAGGGGAAAGACTCAGAATCCTGTGCCTGACATCTCTGGACTCCTTTCAATGAGTATCTTTTTTCTCTTGCTTGTGCTACTTTTACTGAGGTTTACTAATAAACCTTAGCTGTGCATATAACCTTCTATTGGGTTTTGTGAGTCCTTCTAGCAAATCAGAAAAGTTCAGGGTGGTGATCAGACCCCTGAAACATAACCTCTCCATTCCACCTGCAACTCCCCAAGCTACACATTCTGCTTTGCCATTTCTATTCCCGATGAAGATGATATTTCATATTTATCGGAATTCATCTATGTAACAATCTTTCTGAGTATCTGAATCTAAGAGGCTCTCTTCAATGGATTTCTCTTTTTGCAATTCTACACCCACAGTTGAGGAACTTACCAAGACTCTCGTGAAGCAAGACACCACTATTTTGAGCTAGAGGGCAGTATAAACAGTGGTGAGATTGCCTTTCTGACTAAAGAAAACAATGCCAGAGAGGGGCCCAGGCAGGAGACTGTGAACATGATGGCTGCAGAGAAAACCGACAGAAAAGAAGCCAAAGTGCCTAGGCTCCTAGCGGCCACTTCCATTCTTTTAGTTCTTTGGTGTCTATTGATTTGAGGCAATTATTCAGGAGACATAGTCACTGATGCTCACTGTCATTTATCTGATGACTTCTCCAATCTGAAGGGTTATTAATTCCCTGCTCAGTCTTTGTTTCTGACACTATATACTTTGTTCCTTCAGCTTTTTCTCCTAGGAAACAATTTTAAATCATTAATCACTTGCTGAGCGTCTCTAAGATGTTTTGAAATTTTATGTACTATGCATCAGGTGTAAAGTTCCATTGGTAACATAACATTTTAGCTCTTGCTATGCATCTGTCTACTGGAAAATCAATAACTTCCATCTATATATGCTTCTCTTTTGCAATAAAGGCCACTCTCATGTCCCCTAACTAGGAGTATACCTATAGTTGAGAGAATTGACACATTTTCCCAAGTATTTGGGTTTCTGAGAGTTTCCTGAAATGGGATAATGGGGGTGGGTGACTGCACAGTGGTAGTTTTGCTTTTTAGTCACTTGAAATTTAAAATCTATGAGTCAGATTATAGAAATGGGCAAGAGCATATACATGCACAGAAGTGCTTACTTTGATTAGTAATCATCCTTAAATAAAGTTAACATTTTTTCAGGAGGAGAACATTTTTTAAAAAAACAAAAGCAGATGATTGAAAAAGACTATCTTCAAGCATATGAGTTCATTTGGAACTATTTTAATTTATTTCAACATTTTCAGATGACCTATCATTCTTCTTCCAAGAAATTTTAAATTGTCTACATCTTATTCCTCTTGTTGATACTGCCAGACCTATCTTCCAATATTTTCTCTTCTTCTTTCACTTTAAAACACAAGCTGAGCATCTGACTAGAAAGGAAACAGCACAGCTTCTGATTAATACTTTATCTGTTCTTCAACAACAATGGCTGGACTGTTAATAAATTTAGTGAGAATTCCAATTCAATCCAGATCAATGTTAAAATCTTTTCTGCAATGTCCCTTCTATTCTGAAAGGAAGATATCAATATTTTTCACTATATAATTCTTCAATCTATACAATCTTTGAATTAACTCATACAATTATATAACACTGGAAGAGAAATTTATATTTGTCACACAATAATAAAGTTGACCCATCTGACTACTGGAGTATTATGTTTAAGCCTTCAGGATAATCACTGCTTGATCTGTCATTCATTGAGAGTTAGTAAGAATCTAGCATGTAACAGGAGAGAGGCCAATCATTTTTTTCTAGAATGTTAAGCAATTATATTCCTATTGTCAACAGTAAAATGTTTTTTAAATTTCCCTACAAAGTAGCGCAGTATATGTAACTCGTTGGATGCTGAAATGTTCTTTTGCCAGAGTTACAGTGTCAAACACAATGCTTCTATTGTCAATATAAAGAGGGTTTTTTTTTTTAAGTTCCAAATTTGTTTTTAAAATAACATTAAGGACAGTTTTTCTCCTTCCTCCCCAGTTTTTTTTCTTCCTCATCCTTGAAACTCCAGGAGACAAGTGGGTACCAAACACTGAGAGATTGAAAAGCAGAACGAGCCAAGATAAAGTAGATGTGGGTCTGGAGAGGTGAATGCACAGAAGCTCCACACGTGGTAGCTCCTAGCGGTCATATGCACCACACAGTGTGCAAGACAGGAGAGAGAAAAGATCTAAACTGAAGAGTGAATAGAAAACGTAATAAAGCCCTACTAAAGAAAAGTAGATAAGAGAACAGGTCCATTTAGGGAGGCGGTATAGCCAAGATCTAGGTGGACCTTGATTGGAATCCCAGCCTCGTGATCTCCTAACTGTGGGACTTTGGTTAAATAACTTAACACTTCTACATTTCAGCTACTTTAACTGTAAAGGAGGAACCATGATGGCTTGTAATATAATATTTCACAAGTGCTGTCTTGACCCAATTTTGAGATCATGGCTAAAAACTCTCAATTTCCCATGATGGGGTGTTTGCTAAGCCTACACTCCACCCCCTTCCCTGTTGGGCTCTAACACTCTGGGTTATAGCACACAGAGCCAGCTTCCAGAGGCCCCAGATACCAAATACCCAGGACATCCTCTTCTTCCTTAGGCCTGTAGAATTATTCAAAATAATCTATAAGGAGCCCTCGACGCCTAGCTAATTCCACCTGGCTTTCCACGTATTAGCTGCCTCCTACAGTTCCAGTTGCTGTTACCCTTTCCCCAGGTGCAATCTCCTGTGTTGCCCTGCATTGGCAGTCTTCTGTAAGTAATAAAGATCTTTGCCTTTCATCTATCTGGAGGTCATTTGTCATGTCAGACCATCATCAGAACACAACAATGTTAAAATACAGCTCTTACCTTATCATTTGTAAAGACTGAGATAATGCATGTGATTTGCTTAGCACACTACCTAGCATATAATTGTTGTTTTTTCCCCTTCCTTCTACAATTTCTTTGACCCAATAAGGAACTCTGTTTCAGGCCACAAGATAGGAGACCTCCATGGTACCATGGAGAGCAGATTCAGAAAATCAATAGAATTTTGGCTTTTAAATTCCCTATTTATTCCACTTTTCAATCTATAAAACTTTTCTGACCTGGAAAGGAAGAATTAAGATGAAGAGGAAAATAACAGATTCTGGTAAATGCCCATCAATAGAATCTGATTCTATTCATAGAAATATGATTTTGTTTTGTACCTTCCCTTAGGTCAAGTTTGGAAATGCAAATGATTGCCCGGAACCTTGAGAAAGGGGTCTTACAGGATTTCACTCGCCCTTGGATTGGGAGTCACAGGGTAGATGTGTCAGCATGGGGAGCCTCAGGTAGCAGAACCAACTTTCCAGAGCTTCCAAGTAGTGTAAACAAACACACTTTTACTGTTTTCTCTACAAAGGTCCAGGAATTTGTAAGAGAATCCAAGGACCATGGTCACATTAAAGGCATATGACTGTGGACTATGCATTAGACCAAATGGCCAGATACCAGATGGAAATGTAGACATCACAGTGGAGGACAGAGTAAAAAAATGATTATTAACAACAATCAGAGCTATAGTGTATATTCTAACAGATGCCATCATCAGATATTGGCCAAGGGCTAGACATTACCCACCATCGTCATAAAGCTACATCAGCCATGTAGCAGAAAAAATTATGTTCACTCAATATCTATATATTCCCACAGCTCTCTTGACCCTGAGTGGGACCAGATGACTAGTTTTAAGCAATTGACTATGATCTGTCACCCCTGGGCTGTGGCAGTGTAAGGTTCCTGTTTGACTGTGCAACAGTCTCTTCTCTATTATGGAGATCACGGAGGTAGAATGTTGAGATAGATGAGCCACAAGATGAAGCCAGTCTGGTCTTTCAAGGCATCATTTAGAAGAAAACTGTCAGGGGAATTCCCTGGTGGTCCGGTGGTTAGGACTCTGCGCTTTCACTGCCTTGCAGATTCAATCCCTGGTTGGGGAATTAAAATACCACAAGCCAAAAAAAAAAAAAAAAAAAAAAAAGAAAACAAAAGAAAGCTGTCAGACCCACAGCAGAAATAAGCATTTATATGATAAGTCAATGATATTTGTGTTATTTATCATGGGTGATAGAGAATCTGGCAAATTCTTAATAATATAGGCCCCAGAATTTAGATGTCACACCTGAGAGCAAGCAATGGGGAAAAACCTTAAATTGGTTGACTATTTTTCAAATTAATTCTGAAAAAAATTTTAAGTGGTCAGTTTATGTTTTCTGCCTCTAAATAAACTGGAGATTTGGGAAAGGCAATAAGTTTTGTTACAGAAAAAATATGCATTTGTCACACATCTGAGTTTAAATGTTTGAGGAAAAACAACACTTCCTACAGCATTATGAATATTATAAGATAAATACAATTTAATATGAGGGATAAGGTATTTTGATGTCATGTGGGTTTATGTCCCAGCAACGGCCACTTTTTGTGCAGCCTTGGAAAAGCTTTTTAACCGTACTAAAATTTTACTTTCCTCATTTATGAAAAGGGGAAAATAATAATAATTTGTAAGTTTGTAGTGAACGTTAAATGAGACAATGAGCACAGAGGTCTTAACAGAGGGCCAGGCACATGGGAGGCCTTCAATCAAAGCTTTTTATTATTTTAATGTTGTTGTTGTATGGCTGGAAATCCACACAAATATAATAACTTTACAGAGTAAAGGCAAGATGATTGAATAAGTCCCCATAATACATGGAAGAAGACGATATAAGAGGACGTTTAAGATAACGCCTCTTGCAATAGGAATTGGTGGGCAGCTGATACAATGTGTTTTTAAAGCTAGGAATTTTTGTTTTTCTTTGTTTCTAAAAGAGGCAGAAAACCTTGGATTTATATCATTTTGTAGAACATTCTACTTATCTTCGAAACATAAGTAAGTAGAAACAGGTTCGCGAGATGGGTATTTCTCTTTTAAGAATCTATGGGTAACTTGCAAGAGCAGGTATTTCAATATTCACATGTCCCATGTGTACTATTTGGTTTACAGTCTCCTGACTGCTATCCTGTGGTGAATTGTTCTGTTTATAGCTTTAAAATTGCTATCTGGGTGACAGTCTTCTGTTTCTAATCTTAAGATTGTTGTCTAGTGGCTTTGTTCCCTAGGGTTCATATTGCAGCTTGATAATACTGTGGAGGGAAATACAATTAGCTAAGTATGCACCTGCTCAGTTTACAGTTTTATGAGTGTAACTTGTTCTATGATATACATTTTGGAGCTTGTGATGAAACTGCTTGAAAATAGAGGTTCTGTGTGAAATTTTGCAATGTATAAATATATCTTTAAACATTTTGTTTAATATGTTCTCTCTCCATATGTATACGTACATCTATATAAATATATATATAGATATCAATAAATAGATAAATATAGATAGATATCTTCCTACAGGGCTTATAAAGCTAAACAATTGCGAATTGAGGAAGCTTGGAGTGTAAAGCCATAGAAAATAGCTGGTCTGAATTTTGACATTTATTTTAGCTTCTAACCTATTACTCCCTTAAATACATCACAGCTTCTCCATGGTATTTTTCGTCTTACCATCGTCATTTTAATTGAATTTTTTTTTCCACATTGCGTGGCTTGCAGGATCTTAGGTCCCCGACCAGGGATGGAACCCGGGGCTCCGGCAGTGGAAGCGCTGCGTCCTAACCACTGGACCACCAGGGAATTCCCTAATTGAAGTTTTGACATTGGTTCAGGATCAGATTCTATGCTGTATTACAGAAGTTGTTTCCAGGGGCCATTTAGCATGTAGTAAACCCTAGAAAATTTATCAACTTATTTATAAATTAGGTGTTTCATGTGAGGTTTTATTTCTAGAAACATTATTGCATGTAATAACATTGCTAAAGCTAGGGATAGTTATATGCCATATTCTCTGATATATGTGGGGGGACTAGTGGTGCCTTTACCGAGCAGATTTATAAGACCCTGAAAAAGGGGACACTACAAGTAGGCTCCCCATGTGGTCATTTTTAAAAATCCTTTTACTTGTGATTATGTTGCGTTTATCTCTCTTGAGTGAAAGGAACCTGATTCTCCACCATAGATGACTTGCTACCGGGTAGTCTGAGGAGGCTGAGTGAAGTTTTCAGGGCAGTTATCAAAGGACTAATGAAGGCCACTGGTGGTCTTGAATAGAGACAATTTGTCAACATAAATTATTTTCCAGTCAGAATGAGATTCCTCTGCAGCAGGAGGAGAAAGAGTAGTGTTTACCTAAGTGTAGTAAAGAAAGATACTTAAATCAGAAGACGTAGCTTTGAGGGTGAGTACCACCATTTGGTACTTGTTGCATGATGCTAGATTTGTTATTTTAGTCTTATCTTCCTTATCTGCATGACTGGGGCTATTTCAATAATACTTATCTCAAAATAGTGTAGTGAGCCAAAAACCAACATACACAGAATAAGTTTATACATGGTCAAGCACTATACAATTAGTAGGTATTACAACTACTATGAATGAGCTCACATGGTGCCACTGGAAATGTCAACTGTATCTTTTAAGGTAGTAAAGCAATAGAAACACAAGTTGTTTCTCCCTCTTCCTCAGCCTATCAGTGGGTTAAACGCATGCAGCCTTGATGTACCTCACCCTGAACACAATAAAATGACAATGATCTCAAATAAATAGGTCAAAATATTCAAGGGAGAGAATGTGTGCATTTTCATGCAAATAGCAGGAGGTCCAATCAACAGGATCTTTTTTTTTTTTTTTTTTTTTTTTGCGGTACGCGGGCCTCTCACTGTGTGGTCTCTCCAGCTGCGGAGCACAGGTTCCAGACGCGCCGGCTCAGTGGCCATGGCTCACGGGCCCAGCTGCTCCGCGGCATGCGGGATCCTCCCGGACTGGGGCACGAACCCGTGCCCCCTGCATCAGCAGGCGGACTCTCAACCACTGCGCCACCAGGGAAGCCCCAACGGGATCTTTAAAGACCTATAACTGAACGAATTTAAGAGAACTTACTCCAATATATTATATTGAAAATATATATTTTTTTGTGCACCGATTTAGTTGACATCATATGTATTAAAATGACTAAAGTAGCTTGAAAGAGTAATAGGATGTTGAATGAGAAGTTACTGGAATCTTAAAGTTCTTACACTTTGGAAGTATGAAGGAGTAAGAAACAATATTTAAAATAGAAAAATTAGAATAAAAAACATGTTGGGAGAGGATCTTGCTCATGTCACCAATGTGTCTGTAACACTCTCCCACCTTACCGTGGGCTTGTCCCAAGTCACGTGAGTTGATTGACTGTTTATGGTCCTATTCTCTCTCCCTTACTTCAAGCAGGGTACTAGCATTTGAAATTCTTTATAACAAAAGATTTGCCAGCACCATTTTTGTAAACTGAAATGAGGGCAGAAAGAAAAAATAGTATAAAAATATTAATGTTATTTGGATACAACTTACCAAATATTTCAAAAACTTTTTAAATCCCAAAGTAACAAACCAACCACAGTGAATTAAGCATAGTCTGCACAGATGAGTAAGTCTGAACACATCAATAGGCTTTTGTGCTAGATGCTAAAAACATATGGAATGTATTACATCCAAACAATCAAAGGGTTCTGAAGAATAATGAATGAGATTCATAAACATGGACAAAAATAAGCCCATTTTCACATCTTCAGATTATTAAATCTAGAACAAATCTTCTTCCCCAAATGGTTTTTCTTATTACAAATTTCTGACACAGAAGAGAATATTTGTTTCATATTTTATTGAATTTCATTTATATTAAATTAAAAATATATTTCTGACAGATTCATGTAACAAAAAGGCAGAACAGTTTTCAAATTGTTCAGCTGGGATGATCAGTGTGGAATGAGGCAAAGCAGGTCGCATTCTATAATTGCCTTGTACAGGTACAATTCTTTCCCAAGAGCCAAGAGAGGATCCTTGAGAACTAACAGAAAAGCCTAATTACAGAAATTTAAAATACTGTTTGTCCCTCATTCTCAAATGACAACAGAAAATGGGAGAAGGGAGGAGAATGGAGTGAAGGGTTGGAGGGGAAGAAAGAATAAGGGAAATTATACTAAAAATATACCTAACATTAAAAAAGTTAGTATGTGTTAAGTGCATAATCCTTCATAGATAAAATAGAAAAAAATCAAAGTAACATTACACCACACACAATTGGCATATCCTATTGTGTAAGCGAGTGCAGAGGTTGAACACATCACCATAGTGCTGAACACAGAATCACAAGTAATGTCAAAATGATAACTTCCAACCCAAAAGAAACAATCACAAGCCAATTACTTATATACAAATTAACCCTAAAGACAATTATGTTCCAAATAAAGATGTCCACAGAAGAAACTCAGAGCAACATTATCCCTATTTACAAATGCAACTAGCCATGTCTTTAACAAGCTATAAAAATACTATTCACATTTTCAAACATACAGTAGTATTTTTTGTTTGTTTATTTCAAAAAGGCAGCTAACTTTGAACACTGGGATTTAAATGAAACATCAATGGCTAACCAGCTAGTTATTTTTGCACCCCTGTCCTTTGAAGATACTTCAGAAGAGAGAGGGCTTGTTTTCTCTTTACAAGTTAAGAACATGAGGAAATGAATACAAATGTATATAATACCTTAAGCCTCTGCCTTTTTGGTAAAGTGTCTCCCTTTGTCACCTGAACTGATCTTCGTCAACTAGTCAACTACTTTGATGCATGTATGAGATGAGTGTTTAAGAGAAGATTTCACATGACATTTTGTGCTCTGAATTGTCTTGCAGATCGATCTCATTTTCATTTGATCTTGTTATAATGGTGCTCAGGAAAGATGAACACCTAGTCAAGTTGTGTGAAAATGCAGTTTTGACCTGCAGCAATGCAAGTCCCTGGTGCTCACGACAGGAGATGTAGACACACCAGCCAGTGAGGTGTGCATTCAAAGTTAGCTGCCCTTGCACAGCTGCTCAGTTTAATAATCGACCCATTTAACAGCAGTACCAATTTATGCTACAATATTCCAAAGTACCTTACTTTAAAAGAACAGCTTACATATCTACACTTAGAAAATAACTTCCATAGTTGATTACTGGAGTAATCCCAAAGGATTCTTGGAGTGCTATGGTGTAGCCCCCTCACGCCCCCCTCCCAGCCCCTGAGAGATCCAGAAATATACAGGAAAATGACTCTCACATTAGGGAAAAGGTACACCCCCCCCACTAATTGAAAAATCTGCAAATGGTACTCAAGAATCAGGTTATGTCAATACTTAGGAGGTATGATTTGCTTTCCTTCATAACAGCTACAGGCCCGGGGGAAACAGCTACATATCAGGGATAAAAATAGCAGTAAAGGCAAAGTGGTTTGGACAAGTTAGACTATTGCCTACAGGTATGGAACTTGGTTTTTTTATATTTGTACAAATGTAACCACTTATTGTGATATGGGTAAAACACTTAGAGTATTGAAAGAAAAATATCCTTAAAAAGCAAAAGTAGAGAAAAAATGGCAACCTATTAGACAACATGGATTTTCCTTTCAGTGAAACTGCACTCATTATGTATTTGTCAGAGGGATGAATGATCCAGTAAAGAGCTACAGGTGGTTCTCAGAGCTGAATAGCCTTTACCTTTATGATAATAAGACTCTTCATTTATCGGAAAAAAAAAATATATACAGCAGCTGTAAAATATTTGCAATCAGGAGCAAAGTAAGATAAATAAAGTAAATAAGTTAATTTGCTGGCAAAAATAACTTATTATAATGTAAAGTCTTCATGAAAAGATTAAATCTAAAACCTACCACGGGTATGTGCACATACGTGAGTTTCAAGATTCATCACAGGGCTGACTCGACTCAAATTCCTACAGAGAAGGACATAGTAAGAGAATCGATCTTCATGGAAAAGCATAATTTTAACATCATAAAGTATGCTCTGTGCAGTCATTTATTTGAGAAATAATTTAAACAATGTCCAAATTGCTACTATCTTTTATGGAAAAGTCAGACATTTGAGGGCAGAGGCTAAATCAATGTTTTACAAAGCAGTGTGTGGGACCTCAGAGTTCCACTATGGCTTAAGACAGGCACAGCATCAAGAGGGCCGCTTTGAACTAGGGTGGCAGAAAAGTAAGGAAAATGGGTAGTTGTGCCAATGGTAAAAGAAGTAAGGGCAGCATTTTCCTTAAGGTCCAGAGAGAAATGAATTGTTTCTGTGATTCCTAACAAGATAATCACTTACTTGCAAAGCTGACTGTCAGGGAGTATTTTCCAGGGGAAGCATGTGAAAACCTCCATGAAACTGGGGCTTGGAGTCTTTTCAGCTCATGACTAGAGAAGCATTTCTTCTGCCCAAAAGATCACCTGGCTGTGAAGAGGTGAGGCAGGGGTCTGCAAAAGTGACACATCCTACATTTTTTCACCTTTACAAAATCAGTGGGGCTTGAACCGAGTGTCTGAAAATTTTATTTCATAGAGACTTTTGTTTAATGAAAAGAACAAAGTAGCCCATGGTGCTAAAGCCAAGTGTCCATATAAACTGAAGGACTCCTGATCCAACCCTGTGCCCATAACGGCTTAATGTTTGCAATTGTGGAAAGAACTACTTTTGCAAAGGCTCTCTGGTATTAGAAAAATTGTATTAATTCTACCCAGAAGTATAAAAGCTGGCCCCTTTGTAATATCAGTAATATCAAGGTCTCTACTGATAGTGTTATTTTAAAATGATGCCCAGTCTACATCTGTATACTCTTATTCGTTCTTAAGCAAATGGCAATCAGCAGATATAAGTCTGCCTTTAGGTGTCTGCATGGGTACCAGGCTGTCCTTCAAAACCATATGCATAAAGAGAGGCCCAGCATAATTCTCTGCCCATAGGATATACAGTAGATTTAGTTTTCTGGCTTTTCAATAACTAGAAGCTTATCCACCTGGATTTCTCATTTACCCTATTAAAAATCATCTGGCTATCAACTATTGTCCAAAACAATGGAAATACGGCAGTTTGAAATGCTTGCTTTAGCATTTATTTCTCAGAATATTGTTAATTAATTCCTTGGGTTCTTTTTGGAGATGGGAGGGTATCATAGAAAAAAGAAAGAATATGTCACAAATTAAATGCATTTTGTTTGTTTACTAAATGACACCACTCATTTTTTTGTCTCTGCATAAGGTAATAGAACATTTATATTTCCTTCACTTCATTTTGAAACCTCTTACTTAAAGTCATCTGTAACATATTTGCCTGTTAAACTCTACAAGGTGGTATTTGCAAAACAAATTTGAAAAATTCCTCTTTACACGTAATACATTTTACAAATGGTAAAGGAATAAGAGAATGAGAAAAAAATAATTGTAATGTTTTAAAGCAAGTTTTCTTAAGTGGAACCTGCTTTTTATATGCCCACTTTCAGCTCAACCTAACAAATAACAATTTTAAATGGCAAACATTTTTTACTATGCAAAATCCATCCTACATTTTCATATCCTGCATTTTATTTTGCTACATTATATTTTGTGGTTAGTTTTCTAGTGTGATTTATTTACTAGTATTAAAATCATTTAACATCTGTTAACCTAACTAAATCTACATCTTACAGCATTATCATGGTTCTGTCCAGATATATACATGCTTTCATAATCACCTTTTCTATTACCTTATGAACTACATATACTAGTTAAATAACCAACATTTATAGATGGATGAATAATTCAAGTTTTGAAATAAAGTTTAGATAGCTCTAGAAAAACATGTATTTACATCCTTCCCTGTTGGGCTTAACCAATTTCCTTTTTTTTTTTTTTTTTTTTTTTAATTTTTGACACTTCAAAAAGCATGTTGATAACCCTTTCAACTTCATGTAGGGGCAGCATCTCACAGTCCTACTGGTTTGTCCTAGGCATTGGAAATATACATGATCTTCATGCCAAGTCTTGATTTTACAAGGTATTAACACATACATTATATACACTTAGAAGAACACTGTTTCTCCTCTCCAGCTACAAATATTGTCATTCTTCCTGATCTACTAAGAAAACAATCTCAAATTTTTAGTTGATACATTTTAATCTGATTTGAGTTTTGCATTGTTTTTCATTCCATTTCAAGAATATTGCCCGAGAAAAACTTTCATCCTAACCTGTGCCACTAATATTTGATCCCAATACTTTAACATTGGAAAGAAATATTTTTTAAAAATTCCAAATGAATTGGGCCAGATTTTCCTAAAGAGAGAGATTTCTATCCAATTTTTCTAATTACTGACCTGAGGCCCCCTTTTCCTGAAAACTCATTCCTACCATTTATTCCCATTGCTCATCTTAACTCAGTAGGTATTCTTTAAAGTGATACACAAGAAAGGTGGCTCTAGAACTAGGATGCTGTGTTTGAAGAAAAAGAGTTATTATATAAAGTATCAAAAGAGTAGTATGTTGGATATTAAAATAATTACATGAGAAGTTTTTTCACATTTATTTACAACTTTTGACCCAAGGACCTATCTATCAGCAGTGAATGTTTGTATTTCTTTTTATTATACCAATTTATGTGCAAAGAGTTACCTTCCACTTAATATAGAGTCTTATACTAGAAATTCCATGGAATTCAAGCCAATCCTTACTTGCATTCCTTCAAGTGGAGTATACAAACTGGATAAATTTCCTTGTTTAGGAAATGTGATATCACATGTTGATCATGTGCTGACCCTCTCACTATAATCCCAAAGTGTTCTGAAGTCCTAATTTGCTTGGTTTGGCATTTCCACAGTCTTTCTTTATCTTAGCTCTTTTTTTAAAAAAAAAAGTACTTAAATGAATTATTTTGCTGGTTGCTTCCATATTGCTTCATTCAAAATCCAAAATGGAGTTCAGAAAGAGAACAAATAAAATTATAGCTTAAGTGCAAACTACATTTCTGAGTATCTGCCAAGTAGACATACCCAATCCAGTGTGTTTCTTCCAGTTCAATGGATTCCCCATTGGACCACCCCTGAAAGTGTCAGTAGTTTTCATGAACCACACAGAACTGTCTCTTAGTTTCCCTTCTATTCTTAACATTACCAACTGCCTATCAAGTACTGTCATTTATAGAGGGGAAGAAAATGTTGAAGAATGTAAAGGATTGGGGGGGGATACATATTCAATAGTGTAAAACACAAAAGTAAGATTTGATGTTACATTTGACTAATATCTTGGCTTCCCTTTCTAATTCTAAAGACTGCATATTTAAAATAGTGGCCATTTCACCATATTAAAATATTTTTTTACAATTCTTTCAATTTATAGCAACACCTAAGAAGGTTTGATGGAAAAATGTTTGCAATTATAAATTAAAGCTGAAAAGAGGGGAGAAAGTAATATGAAGAGACAGATCAAAGCAAAACAAAATTAAAAAAACAAAAGAGCTCTCCAAACATAATTACTAGTTATAACTTTGATGAAGATTCAAAACTTATGAAAGCTGAGTTGGCCATTCTTGCTTGTCAAGATTGAAACTGTCTGAGAAAGAGATTGGATTTTCAATCTTAGTTACTATCATACATTATAAAAAAGGTTATCATTTTGTTCTTCTGGAAACATCATTAGGATTTCCAGGGATGCTGAAAATATACACATCGGTTCCTGCAGCTTGGGTCTTTCAAGCATGTGCATTGAAATACAGGAAGGAAGGAAGGAAGGAAGGCAAAGAAAACAATGTAAAAAAAAAAGTTGGGAACTAGTTTGACAGCAGGCAGTATTGTCTCATATTTGCTGGTCCTTCTCTAGCTGTTCCAGTATCCTGACCAACCCATGCAGAGAAATGAAGAAACAGTGTGGTTCCTCCTGTCTTTCTCTTTCAGTCCTTCCTTCTAATGTTCAAGTTAGATAAGCACATAACTATCATTGCATCTTGATATCTCCACTGGGAAGTGTCAGAACTACTGGCCTTGAGAGTAGAGGGAAGACCACAAGAGAAAGAGAGGCAGCGGGGAAATTGGAGCGGGCGTCTCTCTCCACCTGAAAACCACTGCTGAGCTTACACCACAGTATTCCGGTGTCTGTAGGGTGGAGGAGGCAGCACAGTGCCTGGCTTCAGTGAGAACTCAGAGAGGTATTCAGGATTCTCTGCCACAATAGGCCGGATCCTTCCATTTTGTTTATAAAAATATTTTGTGCTGTACTCCTGCAGGTAGTCTGGGTGCTGAAGGGTGCTCCGAGGTGGCAGGCTGTGGTTCCAGTAGTCAGGGTTGTCGAATGCTTTCTTGGCCTTCTCTGGCACAGACAGTACATTGTTCTTCAGGTATTCAGAGTTCCCCAAGGTGTTGGCAAAGGTGTTGAGGTACAGTGGCTCATTCACATACTCATCCTCTGCCTTGGGTGGACCATGGGAAGCACTGTGATATTCAGGATTATCCAAAGCTTGAAGGTCTCCATTTTTCCTCCGAGAGACAAAAGGGTTCTCCTCCACAGGGTTCAGGTATTCTGATGTAATACAAAAGTATCAGTTAACATCTACTTTCTGGAAAATGTTAATCAGACCATGGTTATATAGAATGGTTAGCTTCTTTTTCCAGGACAATAAAGCCACATATTTCAGGAATTTTCACAAAAATTTTTTGTTGATTACTACTATCATATGAAAGAGGAGTAAGTGGGCAAAAAAGGTTAGTGACAAAACAAGGCACCAACAAGGCCAGGGTCAGAGTCCCTGTTCCCTAGATTGTTCTTCTTTCTTTCTGCTTGCATTTGTCTCTCCTACTTATGGGGCCAGTTGTTTAAATGCTTCTATTTTCTAAAAGTTGGTAATTTATGTTGGAAGATAAGACAAACTATCAAAGTTAAATAGATTTTAAATATGGAGATTTTTAAAGAATACTGGAAGATCAAAATGTCTACAGATTAACTCCATGTCAAGATAAATGGATGAAGTGAAATAAAAGTAGTTTTTAGTCTACATAATTTGCTTAGAATGTCTGCATAGGTAACAAGGATTTGATTACAGATATTCCCTCAGAAAGATTTACACACAGGAAAGAAAACATCTAAGGAAAAGACTCAACTAATCAAATAATATAGACATCTAACATGCCTCTATATTGACTTGCTTGACAAAATATATGCTTAACAATAAATATAACTGTAACATTTATTTCCAATAGCTAATCATAATCATAAAATAGCAAATTATTAGTTTGAATCATATGAAATTGCTATTTTGTAGGTTGAAGCTAGTCATATAGCAGCTATTTTGCATGATTCAGTCTAATAAATAGGTATTGGGCTAGAATAGATACTGGGCTAGAATTTTCAAAAATACTGCTAATTAATGCTGCTCTCCTCATGTTTAATTCTATTCCTATGTTTATAGTATAGAATATACATAGACATATATACACATATATAGTAGACCCTCTTTTTAAATATATGCACAAAAATGACACTTTAGCTATTCCTACTTTGGTGTTGGGGTAGGGAGAGGGCATAACTGTTTGTTGAGATGCTACCATTCTGAAGCAAACTTTCTATCCCCTATAATAAACCCGACATGTAGAGAGAAAAATCTCATCAACCCAGGGTTATTTTTTCCTGGATATAGGCCTACTGGATATAGTTAACTATTTAGTGTCATGTGCAAGTTAAAAGACAGTAATGAATATCCCACCATCATATACACAGATTACAGTTCAATAATTTACAAGGCACTATTATTTCATCCCTTTTTACAATCCTGTGAAAAACGAAGTGCAAGGTGTATTCTTCCAGCATTATAGACAGAAAATTGAGATTAAATGATGTATGAAGGATATAATTTGTGTTGAACTAGAATTCAAATTCCCTAACTCCTGTTGAATAATCTTGTTCTACTGCACTGTTTTCACTATTGCCCCTACAGGAGGAGGCTGAACTTCACACTTCATCGTAAGTTTTAATTTGAATGGTTCTCAAAGCTACTGTCATTTTAAGAAAAATATATGAAAAATACCTATAAGGGAGTCAGAATTGGAGTTTTCTTATCAGAGTCCTGAAACTTCTTAATGGAAAGTATAGGAATGTCTATACTAAAATTCTCTACTCTCTGAGAACTGGGCTAGAGTTCTACATAAATGTGGGTCTCTTAGTTTAGTACTCAGAAATAAAATCTGGGGATGGTCTACAGTGAGTCTACACAGACTGACTTGCCTTTCTCTTAGAAGGTTCAAGTTACCTTTTCTCAAAGCAATCTGCTTATCTATTGTCCTGAGGCAAATTTGTATAGCCATGTAGTTCTGTAGATAGGAATAATTTTATGGTTGAGTTGAGAATCTTCCCAGAGAGCATTTCACTTTTAGGCATCTGTCAAAGCTTCTCAAAACCTACATTTGTGTCACTATTGGGCTACTGTCAACATCCAATTCTTCGTTACAGTAATACTTTCATACATATAGAGGTGGATATATTTTAATAGATTACTGACAATATGTATTTAGGCATCCCTTAATTGCATACTATAAAAGTGAATATAACTGCATGTTAAGTGAGACAATGGGCCTTTATTCAGAGTCTTAAAATACAGTTTACTGTGACACTTAGAAGACTCTAAGAAACAGTCACCGGTTTTTAATAACAATCATCCCTCTTCTTTTTCTGATGCTGTTAACATAAAAGGAAAGAGGCTTTCTCAAATTGAAATGTTATCTGATTTGGGTGTTTAACATTTCTACTACTAACTTTGTAAAGTTACTTCTGTTCTTTGTAAAGGCACAAGCTATGAGTATTTTCAAGATGTGACGGTATACATATAAGTATATGCAGGGTCAGAACTTTAATTTTTGAAATGTATCATACAAGAAGTCATAATTTCTTATAATAAACTAGGTCATTAAATGACACCATTTTAATGCATCAATCAAGTCTTTTATTGGTGCCATTGAAAGCTTTGGACATTTTTACCAACAACATCAGTCTTTATGATCTCCACAATAAGTCCAATGGAGTAAGGGTTCTGAAATCTTGTGATATGCTACCTCATTCAAATATTCCAATAAAGATATGTTTAGCTCAGTGCTTCTCAAGCTTGATTATGCATAAAAATCACCTGGGGATCTTGTTAAAATGCAGATTCCTATTCAAGTGGGGCCTGCGATTCTGGTTTCTAAAAAAGCCCCTAGATGATGTGGACGCTTTTGATTCAGAAAGCTTACTAGGAATAGCAGCAGCCTAAGCCTTTCGTGGATCACACATTTTACATAGGCAGATAGTTTGGCAATTTCCCTTCCATACTTTGCTTATTTTGATAGAGACAAATGTCGAGTGGCAATTATTTCTGAACATTCTGCTTGTACCTTGTTTGGGTTTGTCTCGCATAGGGGTCATGTAACCTTCTTCATCCAGCTCTCCTCGTGGGCTCCGTTCTGGGGCGAACACTGTGGGGTCAGCGCTGTACCTCTGCGTGCTGCTGTCCTCTTGGACGTGGGGTGCCACGGACTTGCGTAAGGTGCCGTTACAGCAGGAGTCATCAAAAATCTCGGCGGTAGCCCCCTGAGCAACTGGGGCTTCTGGGATTGTGCTGGTGGTGGCCCTATAAGGCATGGGCACTCCTTGTTCTGCAGCAAAACCCCCATCTCGGTACACAAACTGGTTCTGTCAATAGTAGAAACACATTTAGACCAAAGGTATTGTTAGGAATAGCTGTCAAAAATATGGATGTTAATAACCAAAAGAATATGGAAGTTTGTCTTTCAGAGCGAAGTCAGAGTTTCTTAATTGAGTTTTTCCCCCTAATAGTCAATGAGTTTGAATTAGACTAGAAACACCTAAAATTCCAATTTTTCTTATAAAATAAATCAATTGTGGGAAAACATTTTGGAAATATATATTTTAATTTTATTAACCACCTAACACATGATCTAATAAAAAGTATTTCATGTTCCTATCCCACAACTGCTTATTTTTAATGTAAAAATTCAAAGTGAATCTTCAAGACATATGGCAATGTCATTAACTATAGGCAGTTGCCATTAAGAACAGAAGTACAGTGATGCAGTTTGAATGGTGATGTTTCCTTATTGCCTTCTAGTCTGTGGTTACTGTGACTCTGAGTCTCTAGTATCTAACTAGAGAATCACCACTGAGATTCTGACTTTTTAGCCCAAGACCTATAATCGTGGAAGTAAAGATAACCTCTTTACCCAGAAGCATGATGTATGAGCCCAGGTAAATTCTTCAGATAAAAATCAAAAGCTACTGTTGATGCATGATATCTCAACTCTGGATTATCTACTGAGATAAAACATATCTACATAGGCAGGTACACAAGCTACAGTAAATTCTTAACTCACTGTTGGCAAAGGCAAAATGAGGAAATTATGGTGAGGCAAGAGAGGAAACATGATAAGCAAAGACCAAAAATCCTAAAAGATGAAGGTTGATTGTGAAATACTTACTCCTGACATGGGGGTGTAGGCAGGAGGAGGGCTGTGTCCAATTTCACTCTAATAGGAAAGAAAAATGGAATGATGGATGTAATAAGAGGTAACATGAATGAAAAAAAACAAAAAAGAACAGAAAAAAAAAAAAAAGAAAAGCCACATGAGTTGTATGAACCAAAGGGGAAAACATGCACAACAGTGACGTTTGCTAAACAGTAAAATTTTATGCACTCTGACGACAAGCAAGTTTATTTATATTTTCTGAGGATGTTGAATATTTTAATTCAATCCCTGTAAAGAAGAATTATATAGAAAAAGTAAAATTTTAAATGGATTAAAAATAAAGTTGACAATAAATGTTCTTCTGATTAACCCTGGAAGAAAGGGAAAAGCAGTAAATTAACTTGAGTTGTAAATGAGGAACCCTTTCCTTTGTTACACGTTAAATAACTGGAATGGCCACATACCACAGCATTAACTTTCCTCTCATAGGAAGAAACTTATCTAAAAGGAGACAGAGGTGGACTTCAACTTGCCTGGAATAATTTTTGCTATCAAGTTACATTTATTTTTCCCCATTTCAGCAAAGGGTCAACTTCTTAGCCTCTTTTATAAAAAGGTACATAATATTTTCTCATCAGTCTTTTTTTCTTTTTAAGTGAAGAAAAAGCAGAAAATCTTGGAAAATCGTTTCTTTACTGGAAACATGCTTTGCATACATTAATTTTATGTATTTAGAATCAGTTGAAATTAGATTGCAATTAATAAAAAAAGACAGTCTTATGGCTTAAAACTCTAGCCTATGGGTTAAATAAAATTCAATATAAAAATATGATAAAATATTAAGGACAACGTTCCTTATGGTAAGTACAGGGGATGTATGAACACAACCTCTGTTTCCCAGCTAAAAATTTTATATATATATATATATATAAAATCAATCATTTATTAAACACATTTCTTGAGAAACCATGGTCTATGTATGCACCAGGCACTTTTCTTAGCACTGGAAATAATGAATAATGCAAATAAAAACAGTTGATTTTATGAACTTTGCATTCTCTACCTTCTGGATTTAACTGAACAGAGATGACTAAAATAAACCTGAAAGACAACATCTTGAAACATCTGTGAAACAGGGCTAAATCTTATTCCAGATCAACGTTTTTATAATTTAGAGATTCACAGACTAATCTAAGAACATGGTCCCATGGAGATTAACCGTTTAATACAAATTAATAACAACTAGATAATAGAGTTTTCCTTTAATTAACTTAGCCTGCTGGACAAATCAAGGGACAAACTCTGAACCCCTACACTGAATTTACATTTAAACTCTGCCCATAACTGAGTCACTTACATGATGGCATAGAAAATATTTATCTCTTTTCTTCTCTAATAACATAACTAACAACACACTGAAGACTATGACATGGAAAGTTAGATATATTTAATATGCACTGCATAGGAGGTGCTTTTGTACAATAGACAGATTGTTGTATGGTATGTTAGAAGCTCCAAGCTCCAGTCCCAATTACAAGTGATATGGTCAATTGTGAAATATCTCGGACCCTCATTTTCATCCTTGGCCTCTTTTATTCTTAATGAAGATAAAGCACAATATTATATATAGATGAACTTTTTAAGCTCTGCACTATTATACAAATGTAGAGAATATGTGAAATTTAAATGTTCACACCTGCTAAGTCAAATGTTTAAAGTCAAGCAATCAAATTGCCAAGGCTTCTCATCAAAGAAGCATTTTAAAATGCCTACTTGTCTTCCATAGCACCTTAAATATAGGTACATTTTGCTACCTTTTAGAGTGTCATAAAATAAAATTCATTTGTTCATAAAATTTGAGAAGTAAATTTTCCATATAGTCCAGTGATATGTAAAATAGAGGGCTGGTACAAAAATATGACACCTGCCTGCTGGACCTTTATCATATTACAACCTTGGCCTTACCCTATCATTAAACCTGGATTATTTGGCAAGCATTTAGCAAATATTTATTAAATTGCTACAGTGAAAGCACAGGAATTACGGTAGATGCTGGAGATACCATGATACACTAGGAGAGGCATGTTCAGTGGCCTTTTGTAATTTACATTGTACTATCAAACATTACCTGAGATTATTAGAAGAAAAGGTAAGAGTAAGGTGAGGCTGGAGTGAATTTATTTCAATTTCATGATTAGATATTAAAAGGCAACGTATTCCAAAATATTCATAATCACCAGTGTTCCTTTGACCTCTTCTTTTGCAAGAGTTGCTATACTGGGTAATGTTCGATTAGAATCACGGCTGAGGAAACAGCACTGCCTGCCGCACATTTAACATTTTATAAAACTTGAGAGATAAATGATCAAAAGAATAACTCACAAGTCATTCTTCATCAGGAAATAGTTTATTATCTATATTCATTATCTGGGCTAGACCGCCTTCAATTGTAAAGGTGTTGTATTAAAAATAACTAGATCTCTTGCAGTTAGTCTGTTCCAAGACACAAAGTGCAGCCACGCTTTATTAGAATGGATCCGCTGTCCTTGCTTTGACAAGTCTTTCAGTCAGCAACCTGCCAACTCTGTATCTAGACACACTGCCAGAGACCATCACAGTAATAGGAGTGTCTTCATGCTTTTTCTAGTTTTCAGCATTAAAATGGAAAAAAAGCTAAACAAAATTCCCTTAGCATTCATTGTTTTTAGGGTTACTGGCTGCTTTTTATGTTTCTGTTTCCATTTTTTCCATTTGCCTTTTTTCCCTTTTCCATGATAAAAAGCACCTCATTCATATCTCCCTGGAAGGGCAATGCAGCTACAAGGGAACATCTGTGAGACCAATTAGCTGGGCTGGAAATGTGATATAATTGTTGTTTAAATATATTTAAATTACATGTTAATCACTATGTCATAATTTATAGGCTTTGAAAATAACTTTTTGTACTTGAGAGCCAAGCCAGATTTTACTTGTTTTTGCTGTTTTTAGTTTGTAACAAGCTCTTCTCTTTCCCCACACAACCATCCCCCAGTTCCCCACGCTTGAAAAGCTGAACTTTTAATATTGGAAAGAATGACAGCTGCAAGTAAATTGGTTGAGTAAAAATTAAGATCCCCACAATCAGAATGAGCTGCAGTGACCTTAACGTTCTAAGCAGAACAAAGCAGTGCTCTCAGTTAAAAGGCTTTCATTTTTTTTTTTTTTTATTGTGCCACTTTCTGCTGTCTGTCAAAGCCCAGCTTTGACGATCTTCAGGAAGCAGCACTGGGTACATCTGTTCAATTAACTGGTGAGGGGATTTACAGTCAGCAGGACAAAGATAGAAAGAGGTGGGCTATGAACTGGCAGGTGATCTGGAGCTTGCTCCTGGTGGGGAAATATGTAAGGGTGATGTGAAGAGAGTCAAGTTTAATTTGTGGCCACAATCACTGGGACACTGTATGATTAACTCGGACCCAAATGCCAGGGGTTATAGAGAAGGCAAATGTCAACAAATACATCAAATACAGTATTAAGTGCACTTTTAGATACATCATGTCCTAAAATTTACTTTTCAGTTGAATGATAAAGATTTGAACCTTTGTCTTACTACATGTATTGCATTTCTCATATTTATCGTATTAATTAAAACGTATTTATTTTATATTATTCCTGGGAAATGTTTAATTGTTAACTAGATGAACTGTGTCCTGTGATATTTTTCTAAATATTATACAAATGTATCTTCTTAGGAGACAAACAAAAATACATGCTTAATGCCTAACTTCTACCTAAATTAAACATGTGCTTAATGAGAGAGAGTTGTTTTTAATCTTCAGATAATTGTTACTTGTAATATTAACTATAGGATTAAAGTTTCTAGGGCCAAGAATCACTCTAAATCCTTTTAACTAAAATGGCACGTGTCTCTATAAGACGGTGCTGATCCACCAGCACCGATATATTACCTAGACACTTCCACATAGTAATTATTAAGGGTTCTCAATTTTTTATCCTCCTTGGAATATATCCTTAACACTCTGATGGGCACTTTCACATTTCACAGGTCAGGTGGCAGATAGATAAATTTTCTTTTTTCGTTTTCTTTCGTTATGTACAATTCCTGATGTATGGTTATACCTCTATATCTTTTTTACAACTAAGTTCAATATACCAGCGTTTGAGACATCTGGATTTTGAATCTTCATTTTCCATAAGGCAACCAGAAGAAAACAAGCAAAATGTGTTCATATTCCCCAAACCAGTAAGAACTGGGGAAGCCTATTGCATCTAGGCAGCTGGCTCACACACACACATGCATACGTGTGAACACATATGTTACACAAAACGCCTTTTGTCTCTTTAGATACGTGTTTATTTATTAATGTACTCATTTATTTATTTAGTTTGATTACGTGAGATGCTACTTTAAAAAAAACTTTGTTTTTACACACACAAAAAAGTTAATAATGATAATATAATAATAAATAAAAATATATTATAATGATATAAAATTATAATAAATAAATAAATTAATAATAATGACCCTATGCCCCACCTGAAGGAGTATTAACTTGTGCTTTCATTCTCTGTTCACTTTTCACTAACCCTAGAACTTAATTATAAAGTCTACTCTTTCACAGATGAATATATTACTTCTCTTAGGAAAATTGAGAAATAGCAAGGGAAACCAACATGCATTGTATACCTACCATATACCACAGACTAGAATATTTTAGGTTTTATTTATTCATATGACCTTTCAAGGTAAATATGATTATTAAAAATTATGACTCCCATTTTGAAGATGAGAAAACTGAGCCTCAAGGAAGATAAAAGTCTTTCCCACGCACACACGCAGCCACTGGCGGCTCTCTGAATCCTACATCTTTTTATTATGCCACATGTAGATTTTGACTTTAGCATTTCTATTTTCTGTTTGCCCTCCCTCTGCCCCTGCATAATGCCTCAACTCTTCTCTCAAATAAGATTTCATGGTTTCCCTTTCTTATGAAAAACGAATCTGAAGGAGAAATTTGAGAAATTAACTAGCCTTAGTTATAAAATACTGAAAATGCCTTACAATGTTGCCCCTCCCATCTTACTTGCATTTTAATTTACTACAAGGACTTAAACAGAAAAGGAACTAAAAGTAGAATGTTAAGTGCTAATAGAAGATATATATATACATACACACATTATGGTTTTAGATCAACAAAAAACGACTGTTAGGGAAGAATACACACACACACACACACACACACACACACACACACACACACATATGTATCTCTTACCTGGACAAGAGCAAAACCCAACCCTGAAGCAGGAGGAGATGGTTTGACATAATGGGAGAGCACAAAGATCTTCCATGACAGCACTCTTGCTTATGAATTTATTGTTCCTAGTCCAGGACTTAGTCAATAAATTCCTCTTCTTGCTCCACTAAGGGTAAGTAAGCTATTGTAACCCCAGGCAGCAGTTCCTATAGCCTTTCCAAATATTAGTAGAACAAGAAGATATTCCTTCTTAAAATATTCATGGCTAGATGAGTCAACAAAATGGGAGCTGAAAACTCCTCACTTCATACCTTTCGGTTTTAAGTGTGTTCGTATTACATGATGAAGTTGAAGAACATTATTAGCACAGTCAAAAAAGAGAGGATATAAAGAAATGTGATTTTACATTAGTGCCAACATTCCTTAGCTTCATTCAAGATAAGCAATAAGAATTCTGTCACCTTTCTTGATTAGTAATCATGTAGAATTTATATCTCTTCATCCTGGGTGCAAGTTCTAAATGTATTTTTGTTTTTAGTTCTGGCAACTTTCTTTTGCATTTCTTTTGCCTCTTTATTTTGTTTACATTTCTTTTCACAAGCATGTTGTAATATCTGAACCTTTTCCTAATTATCACTTAGCTACTAGTTGACATATGTAGCTAGAAATCTAAAAAGGAGAACTTCCAGGGGGTTCCTTAAACATATTGCGACAGTTCTTTTCAGTTACAGAGTACACAGCTATTTTTCCTAATTTTTAAACTCATCCTTGAGAACATCTAGTTCAATTGCACTATCTCTGTTTGAGTCTAAATGAAATCATTAAGCCTTTACTATGTCCAAATTCTTAGGTACTCTAATTCTTCAAGTACATCCAAAAGTTATCTGTCTCTGTGCTTGATTGTTTTTTATCCCAATATCATGAGGATTATTTAGTGAAGACTTCTTACTACATGAAAAATGCATTGAGATCAGGCAAGTTTTGAAGACGAAAATACCATAGACATGGAGCAAGCAGCCACATGAGGTCCTTCTACCTCTAGGGTTACATTCTTGAACTTTTTGTCATTAAACCACGTGACTTTTAACAAATTCCTTAATCTCTTGAACCCTCAGTTTATTTAGTTCTGAAAAGAAGAATGGGGCTATAAAACAGGTAATGGGAAAGATCCCTTCCAACTATCAAATTATATGTATGTAAAATGAATATTCTGCATGAAGCCCATACCATTGATTGCTAAATATTGTAAAATGTGATTAGCATTAAAGCAAAGGCATCTTATAAACTTTTCTCACATAAACTTTTTTAAAGTATATTAATTTTTTTCTTTTTTCCCTTTTCTCTAAATGGAGTATCTATGAAATACCTTAGACTATATGCAAAATATGATTATGCTCTTGGGAGGCAAGACCACATTTGGATGTGACTAATGAAGATAAAATTTTGAATTGAAGTTTTATAATTTAAATTTTCCATTTTACTGATGGATACACTGATGCTCTAAGACGTTAGGTTAATTTTTCAAATCACACAACTAGTTAGCAACAGTACTAGAAACAAGATTCCCTGAGTCTCCCTTTAATGTACATCCCATTATACTTACAGCCTCAAATTGGCATTAATAAATGATAAAAAGTCAGTTTTAGAGTTTTGGAGGTAAATTTGATGTTTTTCAGAAAAAAATATTTTCCTCAATAGAGCCAAAAGCATTTGCCTTAAACCATGATGGCATTTATTTACAGTTGAAACATATACTGATATAGTCTTAAAGTGAATTTAATGCAGCTTTGGTTATAAGACAAATATATACATCATTTTTTTCCTATTGAATAGGCTATATGTTTATTAGACAAAAGGGATACCCTAATATTAAGTACTATAAATAAAAGCTGTCCTTATATCATTTGATTAAAAGCAGTGTTGATTAAAATGATACTTTACTTACAAACAGATTAGCCTCCATGTAGAGAGAAAATATTATTTAAACATTCTAGCTATAAAAGCCAGTAATTATACATATGCTTATTGTCAGTTGACATATTTTCACTTTCATAGTATTTATCTCTATCTGTGTAATTAGATAATGTATGGGAAATACAGAAATAGTTTAAAAATTAAGTAATCTATAGCCGGGGTCCTCAACCCCCCGGGCCGCGGACCGGTACCGGTCTGTGGCCTGTTAGAAATCAGGCCGCACAGCAGGAGATGAGCGGCGGACGAGTGAGTGAAGCTTCATCTGTCTGCCCATGGTTCCCCGTGGCTCGAATTACCGCCTAAACCATCGCCCCCGTACCCGGTCCGTGGAAGAATTATCTTCCACAAAACCGGTCCCTGGTGCTGAAAAGGTTGGGGACTGCTGATCTATAGGGCAAAATGAAAACAAACAAACAAAAAAAATTATAGACACTCTGAATGTCATGAATGCCATTACTTTAGAATTTGAAATGCTAAGTCTTGGCCTGGGTATAATAGGTTTCCTTTTATACTATTAGTAAAGACTTACTTAAATCACAATTTGTGTGTTTGTGTGTGTCTGCACACATGTGCACATGTGTATATATGTATTCATATACACATTAAGAAAATTAATTGCTTAAAACAAGATAATAAAGTTTTACTTAACTCATTCAAACTAACACATTTTCTTTTACAGGTTGTTAGCCCATTTGTGGGCTTGTTTTTGCTTTGTTTCCACTGTTCTTCACATGTGGATATTATTTATCAGCAAATGAATCGTGTTCACTGAAATACCATTTACAAAAGTTCTACTTGGAAATGTTTGTTTAGTGGTTATTCGGAGTTATTCTATTTACTTGCAAATAATAAGCAACAGTGAAATACTTTATATTTCAACCTCCTCTTTAGCAATAATCCAAGCTCTGGAAGTTTTATTATACATTCAAAATAACAATGACAGTATTTAGAGCAATCTGTGTGTGAGAATGTAAAAAATATGAAGGGCATAGTTTGTGTGTTAGGAGATGGAAAACAAATAATATAGAAAACAGAATTGCAAATTTTATAAATCTAATTTTGGTACGTAGATTTTATTCAGTGTCTTAAATGATAGGTGTTGGTAACAAGCAAACAATTTACCAAAATACAGATAACACTTTCAGTGTTCCTATCATTTCAGTGTGGATTAGGTTGGATATATCTTGTTATGCTAGTTTATGCAAACTGTTCACCAGATAAAAAGTGAATTGGTTACAATGGTTGATTTGTCCAACTACTGCTCTTTAAGCTAGCAGGTGGCACAGCTGTTGCTGTACATAAAAAGATTTCTAACAGTCCACCTGGAATTAGGACATCTGGTTTGTGCGAGCTGATCTGAATAATGTACTGTGCATACTTGGGTACAGCTACTAACAGAGCAAACAGCACATGGCTCTCCCATCAGCCCAGAGCAAACACCAGTTACATTTCACAGAAGCTGGCTGCTATTTACAATTGTTCTGAGCCAAAATGAATATCAGATTAAAGGCAGTACCCCAAGAGAAAAAACCTCTCCCCGAGAGCTACTTGTTGCCCATAGTCTAAGGAGTTTTTACCATTTTCAAAAATCCCCCAAATTTGATTTTCCTGCATATAAAAAGGAAGAAGAAAAATATATAAAGAATTCCTGCATCTATTTGTGAACCACTTTGGAATTTCCTAAAATAAAAAATGACCAATACTTCTTAGTTTCCTATTTAAACCGTTTGCTGTCAAAGTCAACCTAGATTAGCCAGAACCATGGTCATAATAGTTTCCTTTCAAGTTCTAAAATGGCTAACAGTTTAATAAAAAATATGAAGAAGGCAAATAAATATAATAAACCAGAAACTGGACAGTCTAATTTACATCTGACATGGATGCCAGAGATCACCCAATTGCTTTCTCCCTATTTTCAGCTATGGTAATAGAGATGGAAAGCGACTTTCCTCAAGGTCACGCAGCTAGTTACTAACAAGCAAAAATCAATGGGCCCAATTAGAAAAATATTTTTATGGTTTACTATGAAACAAAGATCAATCTGCTTGGTATCCTTAGATTATGTCTGCATAGCTTAGTCAGGGGCAAGCCAGGTGAAACTCTAGAGCAATGAAGTCTGATTTCTACATTTCCTTTTCAATTTCAAGCCCATGATTTTTTACTCCTCCCTGACAGACTCCAGAGCCCACTGATTCTTGTCCTGGTTCTATAGGAAATGGGACCATAACATCCTCCTATAGAAGATGTAACATTCTGAGTCAGTAACTTACACGCCCAAACCTCCTCTCTTATCTACAGCCTTATCCTCTTCTCAGGGACTGGGCTGTAGTTAGGCCAGAGGGCATCCATGTAGTCTGATTAATTTGGGGAAATGTTCTCAAATTGGTGGTAGTAGACCATAATAGCCCCACCTCAAGTAACACTGAACTATTGAGTACCAATGTGTACTCACATAATTAACTGCTGACCTGACATCTCTACTGGAATGTTCCATGGTTTTTCAAAAGTCACATTTTCAAAATTGAAATGAACATCTCCTCTCCTGACACTAAATGGAATTCTCTTATATTTTTTGTTTGGTGAATGGTGTCAACAAGTTATCTACTTGTGTAAGTTAAATATCTCAGTGTCATCTTTGACTTCACCTCTATCTCACTCTTCATAAGCATCCAAAGTCTACCCATTTAAACATCTTAATACCTCAAGAATCCAACCATTTTCTCCATCCTCATTGATACTATTTTAGTTGTGGTTTTAAGGTGCCATATAATTTATCATTCTAAATGGAGATTTTGAGGGTAAAAGAAAGTGCTATTAATAATTAAGCCAGGATAATAGACGTATACCAGGACTCTCTAGGGAAAACAGGCACAGCACACGTGATACACTTAATGATGACCTAATTTCTTGACTAGACTACTGTAATAGTTTTCTAGTTGATCTCCTTGATCTTTGTCTTTCCTTTTACTCCAATCTAATATTCACGTTTCATCCCCCTGCTTAAAAACCTACAAGACCCCTTCTTGCCTCAAGTTAAAACAAGTCTCAATTTCTTGTGGCACTGAAAGCTTTTGGTAGCTATGGTTCCTGCCAATTTCTCCAGCTTCACCTCTCTGCTCTCTCCTCCTATGCCTCCAGTCAAACAAAGTGCTGGCAGTTCCTCCCATGGTCCATTACCTTTGTCACCTCCAGTCTCTGCCCAGGCTCCAGCTGTTTCCTCAATGCTCTTTCTAGCTTTTTTGCCTTGATTACATATTAATTCCATGGAATGTTATCATTGCCCTGATTACATTTAGTTTTTGATTCAAAAATATCATCCAGAACCTATTCTGTGCCCCATATGAATAAGTTAGCAACCGTATTATAATTGTTTATTTACTTCATTGGTATGTCTTCTTTCTTAGACTGTGAGCCTATTCAGAAGACGACTTACTTAAATTTACCATTATATCCTTGATACCTAGCACAGCCAGGGACATGGACATGGTGAATGTTTAGTAAAAGTATACTGAATCAAAGGATGGTTAGATGGAAAAGATATTTAAACCCAAAGTTTGGCTTTATTAATGAGAATCTCAGGGCCTTCAGCCAGGAAGTGGGATATCTTTTACAGAATAAAGGATTTTAGCATTCCTTAAATTATATATTACACACATCTTATTCTGCAGATACTCAGGGTGAGTCCTAAATTGAAATTGAATCCCAATACAATTATCTGAATATTATATCTTATCTAGTACACTCATTCTTCCTGTCAATTAGGTACTATTTCTGGAGGCATTGTTCAAAATCTTAATTCTAATGACAAAAAAAAGGTATTTTTACAAATAATGAATGGTTACAGATGAAATGGATATTTCACATCTAGTTATAAAGCTTCAGCATTCTATCACTAGTATGACAACACTCACTTGAGACATCTATGTTGAGACATCTATGTATTTCCTAATGCTTTTTAGGTCTAGGAAGCTCAGCCTGCTGCTTTATCCTGAAGAATATAAATTGTTAAGTAAGAACAACAGGAAAGACAAACCCTGAGGATAAATTGCCTGTAGGCGGATGGAGAATGTAGTTTTGACCCATAAGATCAAACACAAATCACTACAAGTATCCATTTTAAGTGGTACATACCACCCACCTATATTTCTGTGCATATCACAGACACCTATAGGGAAGAGTCATTTTAAATGTTTCAAAAAGGCTTTTTAGAATAATGATGGCTAAATAGTATAGAAGATCAAAGTTATAAACAGATTAAATTCTAAATGTCTAGGAAAGGAAGAAGCTACATGAGAAGAGCACTTGATTAGGGAAGAGAACTGCCACCCAACAGCTCTGCCGCTGTAGATAAATTTTCCTCAAAGATTAGTGTCCACATTTGTAAAATGGAAATAATAATGTCTGTCTGCCCGCTTTATGAGTTTTATAAGTTCATGTTCACGGTAAATATCTTTGAAAAAAATGTGTTATATAAAGTGCAACATGATATTTTTTTCTAGTAATCAAAAAGAAAATACAGCTGAATGCTGACTTGTCCAAGTAACACTCATACAACACCATACTAAATGCTGCAAACCAAGCAAGCATATGTTTCTTGTATACTAGAATAAAAGTATGCAAACAGCTACCTATTTTTTATCTGTGTGATGATAGAGTTCATTTCGCAAATTTAGTATCACATGTCATTTGAAACAACTGTCAAAAGGAATTGGTGTTACTGATACAAATAAAAAATAATTTACAAGTTTCAGTTGAATATATATATATGTATATATATATATATATATAGAGAGAGAGAGAGAGAGAGAGAGAGAGAGAGAGAGAGAGATTAGTACATCATTTAAAGTAATCGTAGAACATTTCTTTGAAAATAAAAAATAATGATATGCTTTTCTTAGTACAGCAGTAAATCAAAGCAAGACCCTTCAGAGATCTTTCAGCACTTAGACACAGAAAGGTGCATATTAAATGTTCAATAATAAATTCCTTAAGCTGCTAAAATGAATTCACTGAATGACCTAACAGTAGAGATTATGATGAATTGAAATAAAATCTGCATTACTTTTGTTTTCTTTAGATGATGAGGGTGCTAGAGTCAAGGGAAGTCAAACATTAGAAATTCCCATCTCTAGAGAACATGGGTTGGCCTTGATTTTCTTGAACCATTTCTACACATCCAGACAGACTCCTCATAATAAATGTCTCGGAATTCATGCTGAGGCATTGTCAACAGGCCAAGAAGTCCTCAGTCCGGAATGTGCACTTAGATTAAATTTTTTCTTCCCTGCTATCACTGATGTTTTCAGGGAAAGCTGGCACATTAAGAGAAGCACATAGTAATATAAGAAATGTTTGAACTCTCCTACCCTGTTTGGTGGAGAGAGAATTCCTATGTGTTACCTCTTTAATAAGTTAAGATTTGAAGCATTTTATAGATGTTAAATGTATGCTAAACACTCTTAAGAAAGACATGTCTTGGAAAGAAAGTAGCTAAGTTACAGAAAAGTGCTTAGCTTTGCAATCTGAAATAATTTGATAAATGACTTGGAGTTGAGAAAAATAAAATAGATTAGATTTTTCCACATATTGTATACTCCAGGCTTTTTCCCAAGGTCTACCAAACAAACAACAAAAAAAGTACTAGACAGACAAGAAAAGCCCCTAGTTTATTTCCCAGGCCACTTTGTCCTTTATTATGTACTAGCACAATTATTATTTATCATTTCTAAAGAAGATATTAAGCCAAGGTGCAGCTATGTTCTGACAAAATAAAATATTAATACTTGATCTTATGAACATAATCAAAAAGGAGACTGTGGTTGGTTGTCTTTCATGCCATAAGTCTTAAACATCCCAGGCTCTCATAGGAACCTTTATTCTTTTTATTTGTAAGTATATATCCAAGAGTTTTACAAACTGTATCTATTTCATATGTGTTATCCTTTAGGATGCAAGCTCCTTAAATACATAACCAACTAGTTGTATTAGTATCTCTCTTCTTTCTCCCAAATTTACTTATCTAAATATTAAAAATATACCTAGTAGCTCAGATTTTGCCAAAAACAATGCATGAGAAGAGGATGTTTGGATCATTCTTATGACTGATCTCTTAAATTCTTATTGAAAGATAGGTAACCAAAAGCTCAGGTGAGAGCAATTAGGAATAAAATCAGCACACTGACAGCACTTTTAGGATTTTAATCCAGTCTGTTGCCATACAGAAGCATACTGAATGTCAATTATGCAGGAGGAGAAGATATTTCCAAGAGAGCTTGATGTAACCCCAGGTTGTGAATTATTTGTTTTGAAATGCCTTCATATTTTCCTGCTTGGAAATTCTGGTCAAGAGAAGAGCAAAAACAAGTAGCAAGCTCATCCTAAGCATATGGTCAGGTGAACATTCATAAAATATTTAGCAGCCCACAAATAAAATTTTTAAAAATGCTACATCATCCGCCTCCAGAAGGGAGGAAGGAAGCACAATAAATAAAGGGTTGTTTGTTATTATATTAAATTTCCGGGGTCCACCCCATCCAACTTGAGTTTCTAAATACCAGAAGCCCCAAAGGAAGTTTTCACTAAAGTGCTATTTGGAACTAGGAACACAGACATAGGAATTCTTTCTCCACCAAACAGGGTAGGAGAGTTCAAACACTACTTTACTATCGCTGATGTTTTCAGGGAAAGCTGGCACATTAAGAGAAGCACATAGTAATGCAAGACATGTTTGAACCATCACTTACGTCAAACTTCTCATGCAGTCTCCTTTGACTCAGGAGAGAATCAGTCTTTGTTTTAGTTCAGATTTTAAAAAGCAGTCATAATTTTCTCACTAGAAGCAAAGCTGGCCTTGTTACTTCCCTCTTAAAAAAACCAACTTGTTCAGATGACCCCAGATGCATTCTGTTTGCCCCTATTGTAACACTTTTCTCATTGCATTTTATTGCCTAGCTACTTATCTGCAAATTTCTTGAGGGCAGGACTGGATGTGCCTCTAATGGGCAACCATGGGATTAGATACATAGTAGACACCTTAATAAGTGTTTGATCAATGAATAAATGATTGAATAAATAGATGCTCTTCGATACGTGCCTGAAATAATCAGCTATTTGAGTGAGGTAAGTGAAAATTTTTGAGTCTGAATTAGTGAATAAGCAGCTACTAGTAAGACTATTCAGATAGTTCCTTAAAGATCGAAATTAACAGTTATGAGGAATTTAATGATAAATTAAAAAGTTAAAATTATTTACTATTGTATTCATCTCTTTTTTTTTTTTTGCGTTACGCGGGCCTCTCACTGTTGTGGCCTCTCCCATTGCAGAGCACAGGCTCCGGACGCACAGGTTCAGCGGCCATGGCTCACGGGCCCAGCCGCTCCGCGGCATGTGGGATCTTCCCGGACCGGGGCACGAACCCGTGTCCCCTGCATCGGCAGGCGGACTCTCAACCACTGCACCACCAGGGAAGCCCTATTCATCTCATTTTTAAAGAACTGAGTACTGAACTTATGGCAATGATAAAACAGCAAAAACAAACAAAAAAAAGTGGTCAGCAGCAGAATGAGAAGCAATGAATCACTGTGGTGAAGAGTATGGCCTCTAGGAATACAGAGCCAGGTTACCTGTTCTGTCATTTAATATCCATGGCTCAATTTCACCATGTACAAAACGTGATAATAATAGTAAATATCTCATAGGGTTTTCATGAGATTAAATAAACTAATAAATATTATACGGTTAATATGTTACCTGGCACATAATAAGTGATAATAGTTGTCACTTATTATTATGTATTCTGTGAGTCATCTCATATTCTTAAAAATATATGTGATCATTAGGAGTAAAAGAATGAGTTTAGTCATTTAAACTCAGGAGTAACCAATAGCTTGGTCTCTGTAACACAGAACTACAGTACCTGGCTTTAAATAAGAAGAAATTATACCAAACTCCAAATGAATCTGAATAATGTACATTTCAATGTCTCCAATATGCAAAGAATTTTAAACATTATTATTGTCTTCCAGAGAGGGAAAACAATTAAGTATGGATGTTACTACAACCCAGGAATCCCACTACTGGGCATATACCCTGACAAAATCATAATTCAAAAAGAGTCACGTACCACAATTTTCATTGCAGCTCTATTTACAATAGCCAGGGCATGGAAGCAATCTAAGTGTCCATCGACAGATGAATGGGTAAAGAAGATGTGGCACATATATACAATGGAATATTATTCAGCCATAAAAAGAAATGAAATTGAGTTATCTGTAGTGAGTTGGATGGACCTAGAGTCTGTCATACAGAGTGAAGTAAGTCAGAAAGAGAAAAATAAATACCATATGCTAGCACATATATGTGGAATCTAAAAAAAAAAAAAAAAAAGGTTCTGAAGAACGTAGGGGCAGGACAGGAATAAAGATGGAGACGTAGAGAAGGGACTTGAGGACACAGGGAGGGGGAAGGGTAAGCTGGGACAAAGTGAGAGAGTGGCATGGACATATATACACTACCGAATGTAACATAGATAGCTAGTGGGAAGCAGCCACATAGCACAGGGAGATCAGCTCCGTGCTCTGTGACCACCTAGAGGGGTGGGATAGGGAGGGTGGGAGGGAGGGAGACCCAAGAGGGAGGAGATGTGGGGATATATGTATAGCTGATTCACTTTGTTATACAGCAGAAATTAACACACCATTGTAAAACAATTGTACCCCAATAAAGATGTTAAAAAAAAATGAAGTATTGATACAACAACAACAAAAGTATGGATGTTACTAAACTATGTCTATAATTCTCGTTGGACAAAGCAAATGAAATTGCTTGTGAATTAAACTTCTAATTTCTTCCCCTCTCTGATTTACAGTACTTCTTTCATCACAACACAGAAAATATTTTACAGCAAGAGATACCGTCACAGTATTTGCAATTTTCTCCACAGTGGTCTACTCCTCTCTCAATTCAGCCTTTCCTCAAGTGTAATGAGAGGCTGGTCCATAGTCATTCATTTACAGTGTCTGAGTGAAAACTACAGAGCACACATTACCCTCTCTTGAGAACACTCCGATGTGTCAGAATTCCAAAGGGAAAAATGGAACTTTTCATCTGGGCAGGTGAATGGCAAAAGGGGCCGAAACACAAGATGCTTGTGATGAGGGTGTGTCAATGGCAGAAAGTGCACAAAGGAAAGCTGATGAGCGAGCCCACTCCCCGCTACCCACGACCATCTTCTCCAATCCGTTTCACGGAGCAATCAAAGGATATTCTGAACCTCCCCAAATGCCATCAATCCTTATTGAGAAGGAAATAGAACATCTCTCTCTTAAGCCTTTGCAGGAGTAATCATCAGAGCAAGCTGGCCTGAACAGGGAGCTTTGGCAGACAAAGATGGATTTGTCAAAATAAATAAATAAATACAGACATACATAAGTTAAATAACCTTCACAAAATATGAATAGAAAGTTGATGATAATCTCCCAATTCTATTGTGTAAAGGGTAAAGAAACTCACAGTTGTGCTCTCCAGGTCTAATACAGTAAAGAATAGGCTTCTTGATGAGATGTTTCCCATAATGTACAGCAGAGCTGGGAATCTTGTGGCAATAATACTAAAAAATAACCATCTAAATGATTTAGATAAAACATTCATTAACATTCCAGATCTAAGTCTCTAAGTGGCCCCTCCCTCCTCTTTGTTTCCTTCCCTGGCTCTGATTTTCTTCTTTAGCACTTTTGAACAAAGAAGGGAAGAAGCCTCTTTTGATTGTTTAAAAAGGCTTCTTAAGCTAGCTGACAATTGCTCAAGTGTAAAATAACTTCATAAAGATCACTGAAATGTTCTTTAACACTAGACTCTCCTTAAACAAGCCATATTTCTGTGGTCCCTGTTGTCTCTGTGTTGCACGGCCTGTTTGGCAGCGTCCAATTCTAGTACCCATGAAGAAGCAGCAAACAATGATGTCAACAAGCTCTTTCAGATGAATCATTATTTAATAGATGAGTCACTCATTTTGGAGTCAGAGGGCCTGATACTGGTTTGGTTCTTGAGTTACCAAGTTCTCAACCAAGTTACCAGGTCAGGGATTTCAATTACTGTGTCCTTGGGATTCTGCTGTGAAAATAAAATGCCTCCTATGTCAAAGTTCTTTGTAAACTTTAAAGCATTATTCTGCTATCTCTTATTTTTGTGAATATTCCAGGAATGAAAGTGATTCTGTTTTTATAATGTATTGCTTGTAGTGGACTTTGAATCCTCAGAGGGTAAGAAGGGGTGAGGGTAATTTTCAAAATAGTAGGCTAAAGTAAAAAAAGGTTTCATAAATATTGTCCCAAATATTTTTTTTTAAAATTAAGGAAATAAGAAATCTGTACTAACTGTGTTTTAATAGGTTGAGTAATTATTAGGCTTTTTTTTTGAATGGTCAATTTACAAAATTTAATTGTTTCTTTTAACAATTTATTTTTTACAAGTACTACATTCATATTTTAGAAAAATCATAGAATACATATTAACAGAAAGTAGGAAATAAAAGCCATGCAGTCATAAATAACCACTGTTAGTATTTAGATGCATAATATTTGATGTTAGATCATATTGTATATACTACCTTGAAGCATTTTCATTAAAACTATATATTATTGACATCTTTCCGTGTCAATAAATAACTTCAATAGCATTGTTCTTAATGGCTTTATAGGCTTTTATTTATATGTTGTTTATTATTTTTCAGAGATGATATATTGATTTTCCATGTTCTTTTACCAAATGAAGGGTGGGTGTTAAAAGTTTAGACTGTAGACGAGACAGGTCTGTGTTCAAATCTCCCTTTTTACCATACAAGCTGGAAGTCTCAGCAAAAAGGCTTTGCCTCTCTATGTTTGTTTCTGTCTCTGTAAAATGTAAACAGTAAATTCAGCTTACCCTTGTTGTGAAGATTAAGGGTAATAAATGCAAGAGCTCAGAGCAGAACCCAACACACAAATATGTGATCAATAAGTGGTAGTTATATTTAAGTTTGTGTTTGAAAACTTTGAAAACTTGTAATTTGTAAAACTTGTAAGGATCCTTTTATCTTCAAGCATGTAATTACTGAGTCCCAACACGGACGTTGTTCTCCCTGTTTTTCGTTTCGATTTTGGCTCTATCAGTTCCATTTGATCCTCCTAAACCATTAACTCTTGATTACAGGGAGTCTCACAGGAGAATAAACAGAGGAGGCAAAACAGCAGCAGGCCTCTCATTGCACTCCCAGCAGGAGACTTTTAAACCAATTGATGCTAAATCTCTTTAGACTTGAAGTCAAAAATCAAGATGTCCAGCGTTCGGACCAGTAAAAAAGCAGATAGAACCAATAGAGTGTTAAATGTTAGATGTGAGAGATCAGAGCATGGCTTCCCACCTCTCCCTTCAAAGTAAAGGACACGGAGCTCTGGCTTTTACCTTTCCTAGTATCAGTTTACAAACTGTAAGATGAGAGTGTTTGTACTAGAAGGTCTTTAAGACCCCAGCTCTGGCACTCTATGAATATATAACTACTTACATGTCACCTCATACTACAATGGGGCAGCTCAGTGGTGCAAATTACTAAGAGTTGATCTATATACTTGGATCAAGGGCAAACCACACTGGTTATATTTGTATTTGGGGAAAATCTAGTTGAAATGAGTGACTAGAGAAGGACATAAATACCAAGGGAAAGGAAGGAAAAGAAAATGGAAAATAAGAGGGAAGAAGATTATGTTGTTGGTATGGTAAGAAGAGTCAGGTGTCTGTGTGTAAATGGAAGCATGGAACTTTATGTACAGGAAATAACATATTATTATTATTTTGTATTTACTGCCAACCTCCTCTCCTTCCTTAGCTTTGAAGATGGGAAGTTGTAAATATCTTGTCGCCACTTCAGCCAGGGTCAGCGGATCACTCTGATTCACCATGCTCTAGGAAACATACCACCTCTATTGTATCTGCAAGCATGCATTTATAGGCATTGGTATTTAGTTTTAATCTTTCATTTTCCAACAGAAAGAACAGATTTTCTAAAGAATAAACAACTGTAGAGGAAATCACAATGTACTATAGCAAGGAGGTGCTACCCCAAGTCCAAATCTGCTAGAAGTGATTTCTATGAAACCTGGAGATACAATTTGAGAAAGAAGTCCAAAAATGATATCTTTCTTAAGAAATTGAAAAATAATTTAATTTTGTGTGTAATTCCTAAACATAGGGTTACTATAAAAGATTTAACATGATGTCATGTCCTGAACTCTATCTAAATCCCTGAGGAGTCAGGGAGAAATAAAAGAATAATAACAATGGAAAAAAGTACTTTGTTAAAGAAAAGTAAAGCTTACAAAGAGTAGTATAACTAAAACAATATAACCAGACTTTAAGAAAGTCACTGGTGGAGAAGACACTGCACAAAAAGGCATAGACATTTTGCTGATAAATTAATCATTTGAGAGAATGAGGGATACCCCCAAATTAGTGGCAAATCAGAGAGATCAGAGTTATTTTTGATATCCCAATAATGTCCAAGAACTTGGGAGACTAAACAAATGCAATCTGATGTTATGTTCTTATTTAGGGGAAAAAAGAAAATAAACAAATCTACCATGCATAAGGAGCAATAGTTCTTTGTTAAAATATATAAACTACCCACCCATGCCTCCAAACTAAAACAGAAAGCACGAACATGATCTGTATTTTGAAAGAGATCAAAGTAGGGATAAAGCTTGAAGCTCTAGGCAATTTTATGTGTGTGAGTTGACAGCAGTGGAAAATAAATTGCAGTGACTGGTCAACTGGAATGGCCAAGGCATTTCCTAGGATAAATGTTCAAAATCCCTTCAACTGTTAGTGACAATAAGACTATATATCATATAAAGCAAAATCTAATATAATATATATCATTCAAGTTTATCCCACTGATGAAAATGAAAGGAGTACTCTCAATAGATGAGGACAAAATACAGGAGTTAGTGCTAATAAGTGATCAGGTGCTTGAAATATTCAGTATTGTCTTTTATTTGGTAAACCTTATATGTAGAAATTGAGCCTGTCTGAAGAAATTTTTAAAAATGTAGCTGTCAGTTAGAATGATTTTGTAGTAATTCCTGTGAAGTGATGAGGCCCTGAATTAGAGTCATGGCAGGAGAAACAGAAGACAGGAATTTGAGAGCTGTTTTATAGGAAGACCAAAAAGGATTTTGCTTTTAATTGGATGATTTTAATGAAAAGCAAAAGATTTTAAAACCACATTTCAAGCCTTCATAACACTGACAAAAAATAGGAAAATTGGGAGAGGATCCATCATATCTCTTCATAACATAAAAGAGTTCTCAAACATGCGTAGTATAGAAATATTACAAAAAACAAGGATTTTTTTAAAGTATAGTTAAAAACACATCTCCTTGTCTTTGTTCATGCTGGGGTTTTTGTTTGGTTTTGATTTTTGCTTTCCTTTTGATCCATTTCAGTCTCACTCTACCAAAATTCTACTTCTATTCCAAGCTAAATCCAATAATGATAGAGTCACAAATGACACTCTATAGCCTCTTTAACTGATTTGGTCTTTTTCCTACAATACCTGGCATATTGCTCTCAGAATATTATCTCCTCAAACGGAATGTGAAGTCTTTGAGGGAAGAAGATTTGTCTTTCAGCTCTGTACCCTCATTGCCCAACACAGTGCCTGGCCCAAGATAAACATTCAATGTATTAATTCATTTACTCTTTCACCATAGTAAACTAACAAGTTAAAAGATTACTACTTAGATAGGTAACACTTTGGGGCAAAAACTACCTAGTGATATGGAGTGTCTTAGTAAGAAGAGCTCCTTCTCCTGTCTTGATCGATAAAATTTAAAAAAACAATACCCAAGTATCATATCAAGGATACTGTTCAGGAATCCTTGACATATTTTGGAAGAAATGTAAAACCAATAACCTGAGACTACAATCATTTATCATCAAGTAGCAGCTGTTGTTAGAATTGATATTGATCCTTGGTAAATTGCAACCAGAGTAACCTTGTTATATCATCACAAAATCTTCCCACTACATCATTTAGCTATGAGATGCTTCCTTAACATGTGTCCTTAGGTTTTTCTCTTCTATAATCAATCACAAAAGGAAAAAAAAGTTGTGTATAGAGGTAACCCAAAATGTTTTGGGGCATTTTTCAATTAAATATTTTCTAGAAGAAAATCTAATATGAATGCATAAAATAAATGATTATTTTGAAAAGTCATCCTATGAAAAGATAGTTAAAATTACAAGGAGCTCTTAAGTGATCTAGTTCAATCTTCTCAACATTGAAGTAAAGAAACTGAATCTGATTAAGTAATATGACCAAGGCTGAAGTGTCAAAGAGTTAGTTCTAAAACGTGAGATTCCTGACATCCAACTTAGTTTCTTTTATCCAATTATCATTAAGGAAATGAAAAGTGTTAGTTCCATAAGTTGTAAGAAGTTTAATAGCAACTTGAAATAAGGAACTTCCTTCCCGCAGCCTCTCTGTTATTTTAGGAATATGGCTCCCATGTGGGACTACTGAAAGCTAGACTTTATTAATTAATAGCTCTGCCTCTTATCATTTGTAAATTATCTAACCTCTCCATATATTAATTTCCTTAACTCTTAAAATGGGACATATATTATTACCTACCTCATAGAGCTTTGTGAAATTAAAGTGAAATAGTTAATTTAAAACACTTAGTACAGTACTTAGGTTATAGCAAGAACTCAAGTTTCAGCTGATATTACTATTACTATTTTTTTAAATTTCATAAAATAAGTCAAGGTTTTGATTTACTAAATTGTAAAGACAAACCCAATTGAAACTTTCATAGCTTTAAATGTCATTATTGAGAGTGACATCATTGTTTCTGCATTCTCATTTTGCTTGAATTTCTACTAGTTTAGGCATCATTAGGAAGCATACATAGCACAAGATCATAAATCCTACAGGGGAGGCCAAGTGTCTTATATTTCTCTTTCCATCTTCCTTCCTTCCTTCCTTCCTTCCTTATTTCCTTCCTTCCTTCCTCCCTCCCTCCCTCCCTCCCTCTCTTCCTTCCTTCCTTCCTTCCTTCCTTCCTTTCTTTCTTTCTTTCTTTCTTTCTTTCTTTCTTTCTTTCTTTCTTTCTTTTCTTTCTTTCTCCCTTTCTCTTTTTCCTATAGATTAGTAAAAATCTCAAAGATCATTACAATATATGTTAAAACCCTTGCTAAAATATCTTCATCAAAGTTATGAAATTCTTAACTGATGGCAAAGTAATAGAGGTATAAAATAAAGTATATAGAATTATATTTTCTGAGCAGTCAAATATTCAGCTTATATTCAATTATTTAGAAGCTGACCAAATTTGTGAAATACCAAACCCCTTTTTCTTTCTTCACCCTTCACTTTTCCTGCCTATACTTTGTCCAGTTTTTCAGTTCATTTATATACCCATCCTAGAAGAGAAAGGACAAAGAGGAGGAAAAATGCAAATCTGTAAATAGAGTTATTTCTTAGCAGATTGGAAAGAAGTGGAGAAAACTTTAAATTGTAATGATAGATCCATTGTGGATCACCCGCTCTACCAATGTGGAGCAGCTACAGAGGAAGACAGTTCCTCTGTCTTCCCCTGGCCTGGCTACTTCATGTGTTTGTTGATGTTTTCTGAAAGAGGTAGGACACTTAATCTTTAAAACTACTCACCACAAATGACTGAATGATCCTGCAACAATTGAATCATGTCCTCCTCTATAAAAATGCACTGAAGCTTTTACATTAAATTCAACTTTCTAATATCATTAAAGCTAAAATATCTTTAGCTGCATCAATGTATTAGCCATTCTTATTCATTGCTGTTGCGTTCAATATACAGCTCATTATACTAAACAAACATAAATCTGGGTAACTCAAAAGAAAGAGACAAAACGTATCCATATTAACAGAAAAATAATCCGTGCAGAAATTCCAAAATTCCAACTGAACACTTAGTTGAAAATGTAAGGCAGTATGCATTTAAATAAATATGTCAAGAGAAAAGAAAGGCAGCAGGGAACCTAAAACCTCTTGATAGACTGAATATACAAACAGACAATGGCTGGATCATATATGAAATCAGTAGCCTAATTCACACTTAACAGCAACCTGCCCAGAAAACCATAGCCAAAATAAACAGCCCAGGAATGCAGTTGACTTATAAATCGGACTTGCAGGAAGCCTGATTGTTACCTTTAGTAGCAATTCAGGAAGCTAAACAATAACTTCTGTTAACAATTGGCCCTAAATGACCAGGATTTGATTAATAACTAGCAGCTTCCCTAATTTTTGTCACTACTTTCAACTTAGAGCCAACCAGAGAAAGCCAAATATGTACACCTAACCCATAGGATGCTCTGCTTCTAGTTAGCCCTCTTTTAGATTCCCTATGCCAATAGCCTCCAATCAGGCCATTCCTGAAGCCTTCCTTTTTCTCCACTGTAAATGTTTCCCATTCCTCCGTCTGCCCTTGAGTCTCTCCCAAAACACAAGTGACAGTGGTTGACTCCCTTGTTATAGTAAGCTCTGAATAAATAGCCCTGAATAAATAGCTCTGAATAAATAGATGGTCTATTTATTTCAACACAATCAAACACCCACTGTACATCCATCAATGGACAACATGCTTAGATATATTAGAAAGTCAACCATCACAATATTCTGTGAGGAATTTTTTCGTCCCCCTTTTACAGATACAGAAAACTGAAGTTTGCAGAAGTTTAGATAGCTTCTCACATTTTCCTATTCTACATCATGTTACAGTAAGTGCTTTTGGTATATTACTTTGGTAAAGTTTTTGAGATAATATTAAAAGGATATCTAACAATAATAACAACAATAGATATAAATTAGATGAATGTTTTCTAGCATTACTTGCTTTTGTATCTGGCAACTTACTGGATAAAAGTCCACATTGTATTTTTAGTTGACTCACTGCTTTAAGGTTATTTAGAATCACTTTAAGGGTGATTCTAAAAGAAGGGAATAAGTATTGATTTGCCTAGCATTTCAGATACTCTGCAATTTTTTAAGTTAATTGCCTAACAATCATATATGTACTATTGTGTTTATTTTACAAATGAAGAAGCAAAGTTGTAAAGATATTCAGAACTTTAAGACTTTCAGCTAGTGAGCAGGGGAGTCTATATATAAAAACTGAATTACTTTTTGGTTTCAAAGTCCAACAAACATGCTCAAAACTCCTTTGATTAAAATTCACTTTAAAATGTTCCCTTACCACATAAGTTGGTCACAGAACCTAAAATTGAAGTAACATTTTCTAACTATAAAATAATACAAATTAGCTTTATAGGAAAGAAGGGGGGAAAACAGCATTTGTACGTATTAGAAATTACCATACAAGTTACATAAAGCCAGACAGAAAAAATAGAAAAATATAGATGAATAATAAGGCTTTTTAATGCCTGAAAATAAAATGATATTTAAGAAAAATTCCTTTAACAAAGACCTGAAAAAGTAAAAGGAAATATACAGATAACATTGTTTAAATAATAACTGGAATAAGAAATCATGACTAAAGGCCAAATAATTCCTCATGCGGTTTCTACTTTCTTACTAATTCCCTTCAGTTAACTCAAACTTTCACTATGAATTCCTTGCACTGAGCATAAATTAAGATGAACAGAAAAGTTAGCATTTGAGAATCCTTATGAAAAGGAAAAGATTCAAGCCCTTGGCCTTTATAACATTTCATGTTAAGGAAGGAAACTATTGTCTTGAAATTTCCCTGTTTTAATAAAGGTAATGAATTTGTCACATAAAATTATAAATATCAAAGTCATGATTTGACCATTTTCCTAAGTGTACAGAGAAGAAAACGGTGCCTCTTTTACACACCTTAAAGGTGTTTTGCCTTGCCATAAACAAAACACTGGGGCTTCCCTGGTGGCGCAGTGGTTGAGAGTCCGCCTGCTGATGCAGGGGACATGGGTTTGTGCCCCGGTCCAGGAAGATCCCACATGTTGCGGAGCGGCTGGGCCCGTGAGCCATGGCCGCTGAGCCTGCGTGTCCGGAGCCTGTGCTCCGCAACGGGAGAGGCCACAACAGTGAGAGGCCCGCGTACCACAAAAAAAAAAAAAAAAAAAAGAAAAAAACATTGATGTTCAATATCAGTTGATATAATTTTTTAAATTTTTAGTTCTATCTCCCTATCTCCTCTCCACTGAGCTACAAGACAAATTTTTCATATGAATGAGAAATTACTTGAGGTCTCTATCTTTGCCTCTTTCTATACCAGACTTTCTAAATGGGGGAAGGTGGGCAAGAAGTATAGGGCAGGTTGGGAGATGCATTTAACAAGAAAAAACCTAGGGAGTTTCCCAAACATCATGTATCTCAGAGGTTGAGGTTGATGCCAAGAAAAACAACCATATTGAAAATAACATGTTCTAATCACTGTGAAGCAATAGTATGTGTAGTACAGGCAGACTGATCCGGCTCTTCCATTGGCCATGTGAGTCACCTTTGGCCATTCAAGTCACTTAACTTTGTGAAAAGTTTCTTCATTTGTAAAATGGAAATAATGATAATAGAACCTCATGGGATTGTTGTAAGTATTAAGAGACAATATATATGTGTTGACACATAGTAAACACTAGGTTTATCATTGCTGTTAGTTTGAAACAAAGCAAATTACTTTGTTTTAGAGAATGAGCAGCAAATTGAAAGTTTTCTTATGCCGATGGTCAAGACAAAAAGGATGCTGTTTGTTCCATGAGCTACGACAATGTTCTTAGAGGGAGGAAGAGACCAAGAGAAAAGAATTGCTTTCTAGAAAAAATTAAGCATCACGTTTATGTCTTTTCAATTGAAGAAATTGATTACAGGCTTCTCTATGCTCCATAATGGCTAATGAATACTTGATTATAACACTATCATGCTACACTCTGTCTTTGTATCTGCGTGTGAGTCTTTTGTTAAACTTGGTACGTCTTGAAAGTAGTAGTTATGTCAAAATATTTGAATCTCATGTCTAATAATGGTTTACATGCAGAGGTACTCAATACATGTTGAATGTTTATGGTTTCCTTTGCTGTGCAAAAGGTTTTAAGTTTAATTAGGTCTCATTTGTTTACTTTTATTTTCATTATTCTAGGAGGTGGGTCAAAAAAGATCTTGCTGGGGTTTATGTCAAAGAGTGTTTTTCCTATGTTCCTCTAAGAGTTTTATAGTGTCTGGTCTTACATTTAGGTCTTTAATCCATTTGGAGGTTATTTTTGTGTATGGTGTTAGGTAGTGCTCTAATTTCATTCTTTTACATGTACCTGTCCAGTTTTCCCAGCACCACTTATTGAAGAGGCTGGGAATAAGTGAAACAACTTATTGTTACAAATGAAACAACGGACAAAGGATTAATCTCCAAAATATACAAACAGCTCATGAAGCTCAATATTAAAAAAACAAACAATTCAATTAAAAAATGGTCAGAAGACCTAAATAGACATTTCACCAAAGAAGACATATACATGGCCAAGAGGCACATGAAAAGATGCTCAACATCACTAGTCATTAGAGAAATGCAAATCAAAACTACAGTGAGGTATCACCTCACACTGGTCAGAATGGCCATTACCAAAAAATCTAGAAACAATAAATGCTGGAAAAGGTGTGGTGAAAAAGGAACCCTCCTGCACTGTTGGTGGGAATGTAAATTGATACAACCACTATGGAGAACAGTATGGAGGTTCCTTAAAAAACTAAAAATAGAACTACCATATGACCCAGCAATCCCACTACTGGGCATATAGCCTGAGAAAACCATAATTCAAAAAGAGACATGCACCCCAATGTTCACTGAAGCACTATTTACATTAGCCAGGACATGGAACCAACCTAAATGTCCATCGACAGATGATGAATGGATAAAGAAGATGTGGCACATATATACAATGGAATATTACTCAGCCATTAAAAAGAAACGAAATTGAGTTATTTGTAGTGAGATGGATGGACCTAGAGTCTGTCATACAGAGTGAAGTAAGTCAGAAAGAGAAAAACAAATACCATATGCTAACACATATACAAAATCTAAAAAATCTAAAAAAATCTAAATCTAAAATCTAAAAAATCTAAAAATCTAAAAAAATCTAAAAAATCTAAAAAAAAAAAAAAAAGTGGTACTGATGAACCTAGTTGCAGGGCAGGAATAAAGACATAGACCTAGAGTGTGGACTTGAGGACGTGGTAGGGGAGGGCAAAGCTAGGGCAAAGTGAGAGTAGTATCAACACATATACACTACCAAATATAAAATAGTTACCTAGTGGGAAGCAGCCCCATAGCACAGGGAGATCAGCTTGGTGCTTTGCGATGACCTAGAGAGGTTTGATAGGGAGGGTGGGAGGGAGGCTCAAGAGGGAGGGGATATGTGGATATATGTATGCATATGGCTGATTCACTTTGCTGTACAACAGATACTAACACGGTATTGTGAAGCAATTATATTCCAATAAGGATCTATTTAAAAAAAAAAGGAAAGGCCTGGCATATGTTAGGCACTTAATAAATGCTGACTCTATCAAAAAGTAAATAAATAAATAAATAAATGTTGAATGAATGATGAATGAATTTTCAAAAATAAACACGTGAATGAATACATGGATTGACAGTTTTCAGAGAAAGAATGGTATTCATATAGAGTGGGCTTAATATTTAAAATGAAATGGAAACTCCTTTCAGAAGCTTCTTTCAAAAGTTAAATCTGCATCTTAGAAATGATTCAGAAGCCCTCCCAATATGATTGATTTAGTCCAAAGGATTGCACACTGTTCTGTTACTACTTCAACTTGACAGAAGATTTTTAATGTCTCCTAAATGAGTAATAAAGAGTTGTACTTGTATTGTCTCTTGACTAATAAGTCATATCATTTTATTGAGAAAAACGTAGAGAGCCTATCTTGGGAAGAATTTTCATTTATATACAAACACATACAGATTTATTAGTTTGAATTGGTTGTAGATTTTCAAAAATTAAGGTTTTTTTTCTTAACTGACTTAAGATGAAGAAAAGTTTCTCCTTTTGAAATCTTGAAGATATTTCAGAGTGCATGTTGTATTGCGCATGCTTACCTTCCAAAATTAACTATATATGGCAAGCTTGGCATATCTTTTGTTGGTATAACTTGCTTTTTAATTTAGGAATCACACTTATTTGAGCTACATAATTTATTTGGTAATTTTAGTACTTACAATGTATTTCCAGGACTTTGTTTCTCAGAAATAATATGAGAGGTAGTATATAATTACTTCTTACCCTATTTGAGTCGATTCTTGCTCTGGAAGTATAGATGGGAGGTGGGATGTTGAAAGCCTGAGGGACCAGATATTCCTCAGCATCCATCATATCTTCTAAATCCTCTTCATCCAAGAGATTCTGAAAGAACTTGCTGTCGTTTGGACTGGGAAGCTTCATACGATCATCACCCTAAAAAATTTTCCATCAGATATACACACAGAAATGATTCTTTCCTTCATTTTAAATATGTGAACTTTGTAGCAAATTTATGTAATATCAAAATGGTTGCAAATTCATGCACTCATTAAACAAAATAATTATTTAGCACAAATACCAGCCATATAGAAGCCTATAACATACTTAGATATGACACGGTAAGATAAAAACATTTAATACAAGAAGAATGTGATAAATGCCATTAGAGATAAATAAAGCAGAATGCTATGGCTATTTTGAGAGAGGCATAAACCATTTCAGATCTGAGAATAATGGTGGGTTTCATTGTCAAGATGGCGTTTGAGCTGTGACTTTAAGAGTATATAATAAAGAGCGAGCAATTGACTTATCAATCTTCATTATACTTGGTTGGTTTGATAGTGTAGAGCTATCATGATACATTGAATCCATGGTTTGCTCTATAGCATAATATTGTTAAAGTGATAACATTCAAAATCACAGCACTGGTGGCAAATAACATAAAGGGGGTGGGAGAAACACCAAAACAATAGTTACACTCCTACCTCATCTATTTCTTAAGTAGAATTTTAAAATTTGTTTTGTGATATTTTTGTAAACTTTTTAAAATTAATTAGGGAAAAAGTTAGCTAGAAATCATTATTTGCTAAAATCTGACTTTTATCTTCATGTCAGACTATTGATATGAAGATAAACACTACCTTGTTTTATTGAGGAATCTTAACTCAGTGTTATCCAAGGTCCACTTGTTTATGGTTTAGGTAGAATAATCATAAAGAAATATATTACAACTTTTAAATTATTAAATCCATTTTTTCTAGTGTTACATATAAAATGTTCTTTTGGTCTATTATTTTATTTTTGTACATTAATTCATCTGAATCTGAGTTATTACTTGAATATTGCATACCTCCCAAAAGAAAAAAAAAACATATTTTAAAATATTTTTCTAGGAAATTAAATGTCAATTTATTGAAACTTTTAGTTCATTGCCTTCAAACATGGACACGATTAAAACAAAAATCCATCTTCCTTTTATTCCAAGAAGAGATGATTATAACAATGAACATGACTAGCAGAGTACTACAAGGCTTGTCTGAGGATAAAGGCCTTTTTATGTACATGAATAATCTTAATTATCTGGCAGTTCAACAGTAGAGGCACTTGAGTACTAAGGGAAGATGCTTAGAAGTGGTTCTGACATCAAGTAAAAGTCATTTCACACGGTATTTTGCTTAGCTAATTAATTAATTTGTGAATGATGACATCCATAGTTCCAAAGTCCAGATATTACTACTGTTTTGTAGTGGGTTTGTCATTGGGATATTCTCAAAAATCTAAGTCAAATGTACAAACCTGAATAACTAGGTATCTTTGAGGGTCTCGAGCCATCCTCGAAAATTCAGCAGCCAGTTCCTTAAATTTAGGTCTACTGTCAGCATCAATCATCCAACCTAGAAATTCACATGCAATAAAAGAGTCACTATATCCATAATTTTATGAAAATAAAGACTAAGTTTGAAACATATCATTTAAATAAAAATGATCTGACAAAGAAAGCTAATGAAAGAAACAATCCAATAGGTGAGATTCTATCGCAATCAGTTTGCTGACATTCATAACTAAATATAACATATTATAGAACAATACAAGCTTTTTATTTTGTTGATATAATTTAAAATTAATTTTTCATCATAGAAAATATAACCTAGGCTAACCATGGGAATTTACAGAATCTCAGATCTTTTTTCCGTAGGTGTGAAGAGAATTTAAAAATAAAAAAAATATTTTTCTTTGATGGGTATAGAAAAGGTGATTGGAATATAATTTATCATTTTATATCAGGAGTGACATGGAATAAAAACTGTGGTTGCAATGCTGTATACTGGCAAAAAGGTGAAAAAGGAATTGAGAGCAACTTTCTTATGCTACTTTTTTCCTGGCGGGAAAAAAATTAATGCAAAGTGATTGGTAATGTTTGTTCAGAAATAGTCATTAGCTTATCTTAGTACTAGCCTTTCCAGCATAAAATACTATCAGCAATTTACCAAGTTATGTATTAAGAGCCTTAACTCCCCAGGCTCTGTTTAACTGATGAAATGACAAGAATAAAGGCACCAAGCTTTCCTTGATTTTATTGCCAAATGACCCTTTTCTTAGATATTAAAACTCCTAAAAGTGAGGTAAAAGTCACTATTAGGCAAGATGTTTTCCTGATTTTTTATTATTCATCAGAGTATCTAAATGAAGTATATAAATCATCTCATGCTAGTTATGGGATCAAATTATGTAATACATGTATGTTTTTAAACTTTCTTCCATAGCTGACTACCGAAAAATGTTTGACCCAATAAAGCTATAAAACTTGTTTCCCCTTTTCTGCAAGTTCACTTTTTATTCTTGTTATGGGAAGTGTTTGGGTGTCATTTTATGTATCATTAAAATTATTTGATTTTTTTCTCTCCTAACAAAGCTCAAATGCTCTATATTTTATATGTAACCACTAAAAAAAAAATGCTGTTGATACCAAGATGTTAATGAGAAAATCAATGTTTCTGGAACTCTATTGGAACCAGAAAAGGTTAAATTCTCAGTGAGGTATCAGTTTCTTTCCAGCTAAATATTGAGTAAACAGAACTACACTTAGAGAAAAGGGCATGCTGACCTGAAGTGAAAAGCACATTTTTTATTTCTTCCCTCACTGTCAGAATGTATCACACATGTCATGAGTATAAATCTGAGTAGACCTGTCCAAAGTCTCTTATTAATAAGATGCTTATTCACCTTCACCAGTTTGTTTCTTTGCTAACCCTGTGTAAATCAAAAGGGGAAAACCTCTCATTACACAAGAAAGATTGCTGAATGCTAATCTCATTTAAATTAAGTCAGAAACTCCAGAGACTTCCCTAATTCTATTTAAATTAAGAGTCTAGGCTTCCAAAATACATTTATAACACATATGTGTCTGGGGCATAGAAGGGAGAAAGAAAAGTAAGATAGTTAGATGTAAACAAATGATCAAATTGAAAGAAAGTAAACATTCATAATCTTAGTAGTTCAATGTAGATTCATGTCTTTCCACTTCCCATTTTGCCTTGCTAATTTTCTGTTGACTGAAACTGGTAAATCTATTTCCATTTAATTCATTTTTTTAAACTATTAGTTTCAAGCTTTTTTCTTTATGTGCAGATCATTTATTTAGTCTGCTTTTTTCCTTTAAAGAGTATTAACATTATTGTGATTAATTACATCTCTTTATGAGAAACAGTTTCATTGTCATGGAAATGATAAGAATCAAAGTGAAATAAATAAGAAGTGTAAGAAACATACAATGTTGACTTCATAGCATGAAAGCATGATATTGCTTCATATTAACAAGAATCACAACAAACACGGGTTTACATGCTCCTTTTCACAATTATCTGTAAACTTTTATATTTTTCAATATACAGAAAAATTGTGCAGGTTGATTAATTACTAAGAATGATGATGAGGATGATAACATAATTTTGCAATCTTACATTTGACCATGACCATATAAACATCAATAGTGCAGATGGGAGGCTGGGGCAAACGTTCTCCTTTCTCTAACAAATCGGGGATTTCTCTGGTTGGAATTCCATCATAGGGTTTTCCTCCAAAGGTCATCAGTTCCCATATAGTGACTCCTAAAAGGGAGATCAAATTCTTACATAAGGATGTTAACAATATACTTTGAAGAAACCAGCAATATGCCTGTGGCAAAAGAATGCTTCTTAGAGGGCAATTAGAAATAGTCTAAAGAAAGGCTCTTCAGATTCCTATGTCCACATGAGAAGCCCAATGACAAAATCTTTGTGGGAAATTTGATTTTCTTATCATTGTCTTGAAATTTTTAATGGGTAGCGCAGACAATTTCAGAGTGGACAGAATCTGTTCCCCATTTCTACTTATAAGTAATGCTAATGATTGTTGACCCAATTTGTTTCACCACATTAGAGCCTATAAAACAATTTATTTACTATACACATGTGTACTCAGTACCAAATAAATATGATTAGGTAAAATCTGATACTGACTAATTTTGAGATCAGCATCTTTACTATTAGAAGCCCAAAAGGCCAAACTGGGGTTCCAGAATGATTACTTATGTTATAGTAAATAATTGTGCTTTTCTTTTTAACTAACACAAGGAGAACAAGTGGAATAAAAGAGATTCATTTCTTTAACACATATGAGAGACTGACTGAAGAATGATCCATATGTAAGATAAAATACATGTAAAGTGAGCTTTCCAAAATTGAAGTGAATCAATAATAGTGTATTCCTTAGACAATAAGAACGGTTTCTTGAATCACTAGAACACTGATTTCCTCAGTAAAAGCAAATACTCTAAATACTAGCATGTAAGTAGCCACCTTTGACAAGAATAATGACTCTGATCTGAGCAATAACATACACAATACAGATCTCTTCTTTATAATCTAATAATTATATAATTTAAAAGTTATAGTTTTCTTAAGGATAAAGGTTGTTAGTTCAGAAATAGCTATGTGGGCACAATAGTATTAGCAAGTGAATTTTGATTGATGCATATACAAGTATCTTTTATATAAAATCTAATTATGGCTATGTTTTCTTTTCCACTGCCATCTGTAATGAATTATTTATTCAAACTGAAGTAATTTTTAGCTCATAAGAGTTATCATTGACATAATAAAAATGCAAAGCTTAAACTATAAAAGTATATGTAAACTTCAAATTATTCTTCATAATAGTATCGTTAATGATTATCTGATTTTTTTAGTTAATATTTACATCTTATGATTCTTAGGTATAATATAAACGTGTAACTAGTGACACAATTTCACTGTTTGATCTTTATAAAACCCTACTTGATGTTGCATACTAAAGAATGATTCATAGAACTGATGATTAAAACTCAGTGTCCATGAGGCAGGCTGGAACAAGTTAAGAAGTAGATTACTGTCTATTTATGTTCAGTCAGTCATATTTATAGAATATATATTTAATGAGAACATTTTATTAACTCATGTTTGCAGTTATAAAAGAATAGATGCTCTCACATCTCTATCAGAACTTCTAATATAAGCAAGATACAAAGCAACTACAAATTAATAGAAAATACAATAAACAGAAATACATATATACAAAAACTGAAGCAGAAAAATCAACCCCCCCACTTCTGCCAATAATATTCCAATTATATCTTGGCAGAGGTGATGATAAGTAGAGTCAAACAGAGATGGCTTCATATAGAAGAACAATCTCAAGAAAGCTAAATTAGAAACATCTTCAAAACTTACAATTCTATCATTTGAAGATATAAACCATATTCAATGCATATTTATTTTTATAAAAATAAAGATGCACCCAGTGGCAATGTTCCATAAAGATTCACTGTAAACAAGATTATATATCTTTCTCTGCCTTTTATGCCTTTGCAACCAACTATGATATATCATAAAAATCTTAAAATGCCTTATGGATATGGGTTGATTAACTGGGCTATGTTTCAAAACAGAGTTCACTCTATCATTCTGTCTATCTATCATCTATTTATCTATCTATCTATCCATCTATCTATCTATTTTTACTGAACTGCTTCTGAGATGTTGCAATTCAACATGAACATTATAGCCTTAAAACAGGATTTTCTCTAAAAGATAAATTTTACTATTAAAAATGTGATTGCCCTGCCAACGTTTACTTTAATGTGTATATATAGTTACTTATTCTAGAGGTCATTTAAAATTTTCAGATTGTCATGTTTAGTTCAGGGAAATATAAGTAGGAAAAAAAAGGGAAAGAAAAGAAAAAGATATATATGATATTATTTAAATCTATCTTATAAAATATGTAAATCTATCTATATCATATAATATATAAGCTAATCTATACCATATAATATATAAATGATTATGTACATGCTAATGTATATCATATTCTATAAACATCTATCTCATATTTATAATGTATATGATATATATAATAAAAAAATAATATATATGATATATTTGTTTTTTATTTAGTCCTGACAGTTGAACTATGCTTTGTCAAGTATTCCTCTATACGTGTCTAAATCTCAAACACACAACACTCTACTGCTAAACTGAGCAGAATACATGAGGCCTTTGTGGAAATTTGAACACCTCCTATGGTTTACATGTGTGGAAGGAAAAACTATCCTATAGAAATGTCTTATTATTTTAAAGATAATTTATACTGTTCTAGATAAGAAGTATAAGTTCTTTAGTGACTTAATGATTTAATTTTCTTTCTAAAAAAAAAGTAAATAAACTAAACTTAAATTTGAGCAAAATAAATCGTATCATGCTTTCAAGTCTCACCACCACCATATTATTTAAAGAAGCATAGTGCTTTTTATTTGTAAGAGTGCTAGTTTTATATGGTATATTTAAACTTAGAAAAGGTGTTGATTTATTCTTACTAATACTTAGATGGACATAAGTTGTAAATAGCCAGACAGAGGCTAAGAAGCTCATCTCAAAAACTGAGTTAAATGCAATTAAATAAATTTTCTAAATTTTCAAATCTCTATTTCCAGTTCATATTATAATTCTCTAATATATCTATTTACTCCAAAAGTAGTTTGTAAATTAAAATTAAAGCTGTAATTAGAAATCATCTCTCTTACCTCTCCCCTCACATTTACTACTCTCATCCTACTGATTTCAATAACTGTTCTTTGTTCTAACAATAATCTCTATTTTTTTTTTTACTATAGAACATAGATTCCCATAAGAAAAAAAATTTTTTAAACATTCAATGCATTTAGAGTTATGTTTTATTGTTTGTTTGTTTGTTTTGCGGTATGTGCGCCTCTCACTGTTGTGGCCTCTCCCGTTGCGGAGCACAGGCTCCAGACGCGCAGGCTCAGTGGCCATGGCTAACGGGCCTAGCAGCTCCGCAGCATGTGGGATCTTCCCGGACCAGGGATTGAACCAGTGTCCCCTGCATCGGCAGGTGGACTCTCAACCACTGCGCCACCCTAGCCCTAGAGTTATGTTTTAAAAGAGTTGTTGAAATGAAGGCCATGAGATTCTATGAAAATGTCCCTAATCTAAAACTGCTGGGGTGTTTTTTGTTTTTTGTCAAAATGATCAGACAAGTTGCTACCAAAATAAAAGGTTATGGTATAAAACTCAACCAAGACGTTAATGTATTACATTTTAGAGACCCAAGAAACATAATATGCTTATTTTTGTTTTAAAAGCCTTATGTCACAAGGAAGAATTATTTACCATAGCTCCAAACGTCACTCTGATGGGTGAATTTTCTATAGTGTATACACTCCAAAGCCATCCATTTAATTGGCATCTATAGAGAAGTAAGAAATGAAAGGTTTATAGTCATATAAAAAGTCATTTCTATATTTCCTCAATATGAGTCTCAATTGTATATTTTGATTGTATGCCTAGAAAATAGAAATTGTTATTTTCAATACAGGGAACAAATGAAATGAAATTTAAGCTTCAAATGAATTAACATGAAGATATATTTATTTTTTAAAGTTTCATAAACAATGAAAAGTAAAATAATAAGTATCACTTTATATAGTGTTTTTTTTTTTTTTTTGCAGTACGCGGGCCTCTCACTGTTGTGGCCTCTCGCATTGTGGAGCACAGGCTCCGGACGCGCAGGCTCAGCGGCCATGGCTCACAGGCCCAGCCACTCCGTGGCAGGTAGGATCTTCCCGGACCGGGGCACGAACCCGTGTCCCCTGCATGGGCAGGCAGACTCTCAACCACTGCGTCACCAGGGAAGCCCCACTTTCTATAGTTTTAATTAACATTCAGTAATTAAGTAACTATTTAATATTATGACTTACAATATCAATTCTAAACATCTAATACATGTACTTCTAAAAATGTGGTCATATTATGTTTTTTCCCCTAAAATGAGATTCTCTACATTTTCAGTAAATGCTTATTCACCCTCAGACAAATTTCCAGCCACTGGTAAAAAGGATTCTTTCTACACTTGGCCCCTCCCTTCTCCTCTCAGATAATTTGGTCACTAAAACACCTAAAATAATGAATTCCAAAGTTAGCCTTGCTTTGTTCCCCAGCCACAGATGATCTTCCTTGTCTTGGTTAGACAGTATTGAAAATATGTACCATTTTCATAATAGGAATTACATAAAAGGATATGAGAAGATCAGTACAAATCCATCATCTCTGCAAGAAAAGCAACTCAACTCACCCTGCTGCTGATGGTTTAGCAGAACGATTTTCAACTAAGAAGGGCAGCATTATATAGCTGGGAATATAATTAGATTCTATGGAATAAAGATAAACATTTCTACTTAGCAGCTGAAACATTAAAACTAAATAGGCCTTTGAAATCATGAGGTTGGCTGCTCACCAAGGTGACACCAAGGTAACTCTGACAGAATCACGGTATTCAGTGAAAGGGAACAGAAGACACATTGAAAGTAATTTCCCTACGGGCAAGGAGTTAGCACACTTTATGGACTACGGACACTGTTAAAGAAGTAAGTTTAAATCACAGGTGGCTCAATAAAGACTTAATTGTTACTAGACATTTAAAGCTCTAATGATTCTTGCTTTAGACAAATCTTACAGCTGTATGTTCTCAAGACAAGTGAAGTCATGTGATTTATAGACTTCTACTTCTGCGCAATCCTGTAGTGAATTTCAAAGCCATGGTCTCAAACTGCTGCAATTTGTAGTAAACAAGCAAAATAGGCTAATAAAATCAAGGAAAAGCCATAGAATACTACAAAACCGAAGTTTTTTAAAAAATAAATTTTGTGTTCTTTTGTTTTGTGATAAGACTTGAATATATATAGTTATATAAGAGTTTAGTATAAAAATCAATGTGAAACATTTGGAACACTATCATTGAAAAATATTCATAATGTGTATTTGGATGGCCCTTGATGAATAAGGCGCATAATAAATATATTGATACGATATATGAATTAATTTTTTTTTGTTAGCATAAGCTTATAGGTCACTAGAGGTTAAGGCTGCATTTGCTTATTTCATTTGGCCTCTCCTGATTGAAATTTCTCCAGACCAGGCTAGAAGGACCTCCACATGAAGAGGAGATATCCTCGACGGTTACCAAAAACAGCAAGTTAACAGCGGGTTAATGAAGAAAGACAAGAGCTGGAACTAAGGCATGGATTGGGACCACATGGTGGGTGAGGGAGGCAGGAACACAGTTGTCAGGCAGGGCCTGAGGACGGAGAGTCAGAAAAGTTAGAAGAGGCAGTGGCACTGCACAGATCCCTGGGATATAGCAGCTTACATTCTAGTGGAGGGAGTCAGATAATAAATAAATTGGTGGGGGACCTTCAAGATGGCAGAGGAGTAAGACATGGAGATCACCTTCCTCCCCACAAATACATCAGAAATACAACTACATATGGAACAACTCCTACAGAACACCTACTGAACGCTGAAAGAAGATCTCAGACTTCCCAAAAGGCAAGAAACTCCTCACGTACCTGGGTAGGGCAAAAGAAAAAAGAAAACACAGAGACAAAAGAATAGGGATGGGACCTGCACCTCGGGGAGGGAGCTGTGAAGGAGGAAAAGTTTCCACACACTAGGCAGCCCCTTGACTGGCAGAGACAGGGGTTGGTGGGGGGAAGCTTCAGAGCCACAGAGGAGAGCACAGCAACAGGAGTGCAGAGGGCAAAGCAGAGAGATTCCTGCACACAGGATCAGTGCTGACCAGCACATGAGTGCTGGTGACAGCCTGAGAGGCTTATCTGCTCACCTGCTGGGGCGGGTGAGGGCTGGGAGCTGAGGCATGGGCTTCGGAGGTCAGATCCCTGGGAGAGGACTGGGGTTGGCTGCATGAACACAGCCTGAAGGGGGCTAGTGCACCACAGCTAGCCAGGAAAAAAGTCTGGAACTGCCTAAGAGGCAAGAGACCATTGTTTCGGGGTGCACGAGGAGAGGGAATTCAGAGCACCGCCTAAACAAGCTCCAGAGAGGGGCATGAACCGCGGTTATCAGTTCAGACACCAGAGACGGGCATGAGATGCTTGGGCTGCTGGTGCAGCCACCAAGGAGCCTGTGTGTGCAAGCACAGGTCACTATCCACACCTCCCCTCCCGGGAGCCTGTGCAGCACGCCACTGCCAGGGTCCCGCGATCCAGAGACAACTTGCCTGGGAGAACAGAGAACACATGGCATACCTCAGGCTGGGGTAACATCATGCAGGCCTCTGCCACCTTAGGCTCACCCCACATTCCATACCCGTCCCGCCCCCCCCAGGCCTGAGTGAGCCAGAGCCCCCTTATCAGCTGCTCCTTTAACCCCCTCCTGCCTGGGTGGGGAACTGATGCCCTCAGGCGACCTACATGCAGAGGCGGAGCCAAATCCAAAGCTGAACCCTGGGAGCTGTGTGAACAAAGAAGAGAAAGGGAAATCTCTCCCAGCAGCCTCAGGAGCAGCAGATTAAATCTCCACAATCACCTTGATGTACCCTGCATCTGTGGAATGCCTGAATAGACAATGGTCACACCAAAATTTAGGCAGTGGATTTTGGGAGCAACTGTAGACTTGGGATTAGCTTTTTGCATATAATTTGTTTCTTGTTTTATGTTTATCTTGGTTTAGTATTTAGAGCTTATTATCACTGGTAGATTTGTTTATTGATTTGGTTGCTCTTTCCCTTTCTTTTTCTATTGTATATATATATATTTTTTCCTATTTCTCTTTTTGTGAGTGTGTATGTGTATGCTTCTATGTGTGATTTTGTCTATACAGCTTTGCTTTTACCATTTATCCAGGATTCTGTCTGATAATTTTTTTTTGCATAGTTTTTAGTGCTTGTTATCATTAATAGATTTGTTTATTGGTTTGGTTGCTCTCTTCTGTCTTTCCTTTTTTTATTACTTTTTAATTTTTATTTTAATAAGTTTATTTCATTTTTTTTTTCTTTTCTTTCTTTTTTGTCTCTCTTTTCTTCTGAGCAGTGTGGCTGACAGGGTCTTGGTGCTCCAGCCAGGTGCAAGACCTGAGCCTCTTAGGTGGGAGAGCCGAGTTCAGGACATTGGTCCACCAGAGATCTCCTGGCCCCACGTAATGTCAAATGGCAAAAGCTCTCCCAGAGATCTCCATCTCAATGCTAACACCCAGCTCAACTCAACAACCAGCAAGCTGCAGTGCTGGACACCCATGCCAAACAACTAGCAAGACAGGAACACAACCCCACCCATTAGCAGAGAGGCTCCCTAAAATCATACTAAGTTCACAGACACCCCAAAACACACAACCAAACACGGTCCTGCCCCACGGAAAGAAAAGATCCAGCCTCATCCACCAGAACATAGGCACCAGTCATCTCCACCAGGAAGCTCACACAACCCACTGAACCAACATTACCAACGTGGGGCAGACAGCAAAAACAATGGGAACTACGAAGATGCAGCCTGTGAAAAGGAGACTCCAAATTCAGTAAGTTAAGCAAAATGAGAAGACAGAGAAATACGCAGCAGATGAAGGAGCAAGGTTAAAACCAGCCAGACCAAACAAATGAAGAGGAAATAGGCAGTCTACCAGAAAAAGAATTCAGAGTAATGATTGTAAAGATGAACAAAAATCTTGGAAATAGAATAGAGAAAATACAAGAAACATTTAACAAGGACCTAGAAGAACTAAAGAGCAAACAAACAATGATGAATAGCACAATAAATGAAATTAAAAATTCTCTAGAAGGAATCAATAGCAGAATAATTGAGGCAGAAGAAGGGATAAGTGACTTGCAAGATAAAATAATGAAAATAACTACCACAGAGCAGAATAAAGAGAAAAGAATGAAAAGAATTGAGGACAGTCTCAGAGACCTCTGGGACAATACTAAATGCACCAACATTTGAATTATAGGGGTCCCAGAAGAAGAAGAGAAAAAAAATATGGAAATGAGAAAATTTTGAAGAGATTACAGTTGAAAACTTCCTTAATGTAGGAAAGGAAATAGTCAGTCAAGTACAGGAAGCACAGACAGTCCCATACAGGATAAATCCAAGGAGAAACAAGCCAAGACACATATTAATCAAACTATCAAAAATTAAATACAAAGAAAAAATATTAAAAGCAGCAAGGGAAAAGCAACAAATAACATACAAGGGAATTCCCCATAAGGTTAACAGCTGATCTTTCAGCAGAAACTCTGCAAGCCAGAAGGGAGTGGCAGGACATATTTAAAGTGATGAAAGGGAAAAAACTACAACAAAGATTACTCTACCCAGCACAAATCTAATTCAGATTCGATGAAGAAATTAAAACCTTAACAGACAAGCAAAAGCTAAGAGAATACAGCACCATCAAACCAGCTTTACAACAAATGCTAAAGGAACTTCTCTAGGCAGGAAACACAAGAGAAGGAAAAGACGTACAATAACAAACCCAAAACAATTAAGAAAATGGTAGTAGGAACATACATATCGATAACTATCTTAAGTGTGAATGGATTAAATGCTCCAACCAAAAGAAATAGACTGGCTGAATGGATACAAAAACAAGACCCATATATATGCTGTCTACAAGAGAACCACTTCAGACCTAGGCATACATACAGTTGAAAGTGAGGGGATAGAAAAAGATATTCCATATAAACAGAAATCATAAGAAAGCTGGAGTAGCAATTCTCATATAAAACAGAATAGACTTTAAAATAAAGACTATTACAAGAGACAAAGAAGGACATTACATAATGATCATGGGACCAAACCAAGAAGAAGATATAACAGTTGTAAATATTTATGCACCCAACATAGGAGCACCTCAATACATAAGGTAAATGCTAACAGCCATAAAAGGGGAAATCAACAGTAACACAGTCATAGAAGGGGAATTTAACACCCCATTTTCACCAATGGACTGATCATCCAAAATGAAAATAAATAAGGAGACACAAGCTTTAAATGATAAATTAAATAAGATGGACTTAATTGATATTTATAGGACATTCCATCCAAACACAACAGAATATACTTTCTTCTCAAGTGCTCATGGAACATTCTTCAGGATAGATCATATCTTGTGTCACAAGTCAAGCCTTGGTAAATTTAAGAAAATTGAAATTTTATCTAGTATCTTTTCTGACCACAATGCTATGAGACCAGATATCAATTACAGGAAAAAATATGTAAAAAATACAAACACATGGAGGCTAACCAATACACTACAAAATAATCAAGAGATCACTGAAGAAATCAAAGAGGAAATCAAAAAATACTTAGAAACAAATGACAATGAAAACATGATGACCCAAAACCTATGGGATGCAGCAAAAGCAGTTCTAAGCGGAAAGTTTATAGCAATACAATCCTACCTTAAGAAACAAGAAACATCTCAAATAAACAACCTAACCTTACACCTAAAGCAATTAGAGAAAGAAGAATAAACAAAATCCAATGTTAGCCGAAGGAAAGAAATCAGAAAGATCAGATCAGAAATAAATGAAAAGGAAATGATAGCAAAGATCAATAAAACTAAAAGCTGATTCTTTGAGAAGATAAATAAAGTTGATAAACCATTAGCCAGACTCATCAAGAAAAAAAGAGAGAAGACACAAATCAACAGAGTTAGAAATGAAAAATAAGAAGTAACAACTGACACTGCAGAAATATAAAGGGTCATGAGAGATTACGACAAGCAACCATATGCCAATAAAATGGAGGACCTGGAAGAAATGGACAAATTCTGAGAAAAGCACAACTTTCTGAGACAGAACCAGGAAGAAATAGAAAATATAAACAGACCATTCAGAAGCACTGAAATTAAAACTGTGATTAAAAATCATTGAACAGGGCTTCCCTGGTGGCGCAGTGGTTGAGAGTCCGCCTGCTGATGCAGGGGACATAGCTTCGTGCCCAGGTCTGGGAAGATCCCACATGCTGCGGAGCAGCTGGGCCCGTGAGCCATGGCCACTGAGCCTGCGCGTCCGGAGCCTGTGCTCTGCAACGAGAGAGGCCACAACAGTGAGAAGCCTGCGTACCGCAAAAAAAAAAAAAAAAAAAATTCATCAAACAAGAAAAGCCCAGGACCAGATGGCTTCACAGGTGAATTCTATGAAACATTTAGAGAAGAGCTAACACCTATCCTTCTCAAACTCTTCCAAAATATAGCAAAGGGAGGAACAATCCAAAACTCATTCTACAAGGTTACTGTCACCCTGCTACCAAATCAGACAAAGTTGTCACAAAAAAAGGAAACTACAGACCAATATCACTAATGAACATAGATGCAAAAATCCTCAACAAAATACAGGCAAACAGAATCCAGCAGCACATTAAAGGATTACACACCATCATCAAGTGGGGTTTATCCCAGGAATGCAAGGATTCTTCAATACAGGCAAATCAATCAATGTGATACACAATATTAACAAATTGAAGGAGAAAAACCATATGATCCTCTGAATAGATGCAGAAAAAGCTTTCAACAAATGCAACACTCATTTATGATAAAAACCCTACAGAAAGCAGGGATAGAGGGAAATTACCTCAACATAATAAAGGCCATATATGACCAACTCACAGCCAACACCATTCTCAATGGTGAAAAACTGAAACCATTTCCACTAAGATCAGGAGCAAGACAAGGTTCCCCACTCTCACCATTATCATTCACATAGCTTTAGAAGTTTTAGGCACAGCAGAGAAGAAAAAGAAATAAGAGGAATCCAAAATGGAAAAGAAGAAGTAAAACTGTCACTGTTTTCAGATGATACTATACATGATACTATACATAGAGAAGCCTAAAGATGCTACCAAAAGACTACTAGAGCTAATCAATGAATTTGGTAAAGTAGCAGGCTACAAAATTAATGCAGAGAAGTCTCTTTCACTCCTCTACACTAATGATGAAAAATCTGGAAGAGAAATTAAGGAAAGACTCTCATTTTCCATTGCAACCAAAAGAATAAAATACCTAGGAATAAACCTACCTAAGGAGACAAAATACCTGTATACAGAAAGCTATAAGACACTGATGAAAGAAATTAAAGATGATACAAACTGATGGAGAGATATACCATGTTCTTGAATTGGAAGAATCAACACTATGAAAATGACTATACTACCTAAAGCAATCTACACATTCAATGTGATCCCTATCAAACTACCAATGGCATTTTTCACAGAACTAGAACAAAAAATTTCACAATTTGTATGGAAACACAAAGATCCCGAATAGCCAAAGCAAACTTGAGAAAGAAAAACGGAACTGGAGGAATCAAGCTCCCTTACTTCAGACTATACTACAAAGCTACATTAATCAAGACAGTATGGTACTTGGGCAAAAACAGAAATAGAGATCAGTGGAACAGGACAGAAAGCCCAGAGATAAACCCACACACATATGGTCATATTATCTTTGATAAAGGACGAAGAAATATACAATGGAGAAAAGATAGCCTCTTCAATAAGTGGTGCTGGGAAAACTGGACAGCTACATGAAAAAGAATGAAATTAGAATACTCCCTACCACCATACACAAAAATAAACTCAAAATGGATTAAAGACCTAAATGTAAGGCCAGACACTATAAAACTCTTAGAGGAAAATATAGACAGAACACTCTATGACAGAAATCACAGCAAGATCCTTTTGACCCACCTCCTAGAGAAGCAGAAATAAAAACAAAAATAAACAAATTGGACCTAATGAAACTTAAAAGCTCTTGCACAGCAAAGGAAACTATAACCAAGATGAAAAGACAACCCTCAGAATGGGAGAAAATATTTGCAAATGAAGCAACTGACAAAGGATTAATCTCCAAAATATACAAGCAGCTTATGCAGCTCAATAACAAAAAAAACAAAAAACCCAATCAAAACATGGGCAGAAGACCTAAATAGACATTTCTCCAAAGAAGATATACAGATTGCCAACAAACACATGAAAGGATGCTCAACATCACTAATCATTAGAGAAATGCCAATCAAAACTACAATAAGATGTCACCTCACGCTGGTCAGAATGGCCATCATCAAAAAGTCTGCAAACAAGAAATGCTGGAGAGGCTGTGGAGTAAAGGGAACCCTCTTCCACTGTTGGTGGCAATATAAATTGATACAGCCACTATAGAGAACACTAGTGAGGTTCCTTAAAAAACTAAAAATAGAACTACCATACAACCCAGGAATCCCAGTACTGGGCATATAGCCTGAGAAAACCATAATTGAAAAAGTCATGTACCCCAATGTTCATTGCAGCTCTATTTACAATAGCCAGGACATGGAAGCACCCTAAGTGTCCATAGACAGATGAATGGATAAAGAAGATGTGGCACATATATACGATGGAATATTACTGAGCCATAAAAAGAAATGAAATTGAGTTATTTGTCATGAGGGGGATGGACCTAGTGACTGTCATACAGAGTGAAGTAAGTCAGAAAAAGAAAAACAAATACCATATGCTGACACATATTTGGAATCTAAAAACAAACAAAAAAAAATTGGTTCTGAAGAACCCAGGGGCATAACAGGAATAAAGATGCAGAAGTAGAGAGTGGATTTGAGGACACGGGGGAGGGGGGGAAGGGCAACCTGGGTTGAAGTGATAGAGTGGCATGGACATATATACAGTACCAAATGTAAAATAGATAGCTAGTGAGAAGCAGCCACATAGCACAGGGAGATCAGCTCAGGGCTCTGTGTCCACCTAGAGGGGTGGGATAGGGAGGGTGGAAAGGAGATGCAAGAGGGAGGCGATATGGGGATATATGTATACGTATAGCTAATTCACTTTGTTATACAGCAGAAATTAACACACCATTGTAAAGCAATTATACTCCAATAAAGATGTTAAAATAAATAAAGAAATTGGTAAGTCATATGCTACAATGAAAACTAAAAAAAAAAAAAGAAAAAATAGAGCCAGATAAGAGGAATCTGTTGCTTCTGGTGTAGGAGGATTGGACGTTGAATAGGATGACCAACTTTCCAATAGTTATGGTTCTTGGTCACATTGAAACTTCTCTCTAGTCTATGAGAAAGAAGTTGTATCTCTCTGATCTCTCTGTAATAGTCTTAAATTATTAGGATTAATGAAACAATTTCTATGGCCCTGGATTAAAGTGCAATCTCTAGAGTTCCTAGGGAGCCATCAACTCTCTAACACTGGAATTGACATAAAGATCACTTGGGTCCAGACACACATTGTCTTATTTTAGCTGCTTTTGAGAAATGGAAGTAGGTAATACATCCTATATATTATATATTGTATATATATGTATGTGTATGTTTCCATATGTATATATATATGTGTATATATATGTATGTATGTATGTGTGTATATATATATATATATATATATATATATATATATATATATATATATAAACCCTGGGTGGGAGAGAAGGCAAATGGTGGAATTGGGATTTTATAATCTCTTAAACCTCAGGTTTATTGATTTCTTCCTATAACATATAAGGAGATAAAAGGGTATTATACTATATTTTCAAGTAATATTGCTCTCAAAAAGACACCCACCTTTCCTCCATCAGCATTATACTCTTTTTCATCACCTTCCAAGAGCCTGGCTAGTCCAAAATCCGTGATTTTTACATGGTTTGGAGATTTCACTAAGACATTACGGGCTGCCAAATCCCGATGAACAAGCCGTCTTTCTTCCAGGTACATCATTCCCTGAAAAACACCAAATTCCCCAGAGAGTCAGTTAATGCCTGTGCTTTTGTATTGTCAAAAAAGGTGTTTCCTAGCGTTCAGTTGCAAGTGCTTGATTTCTCTAAGTAATGGCAGAATCTGAGAATATTTTCAAAATTATGGAAAATGTGGAATTAAAAAAGCAAACCACAAATAGCTTTTGGCCTTCTTCCCACTAAAGCTCTGTAAAGCAGAATGAATTACCTGCATATGAGCTAAATGTTTGATCATTTTTTCCCAGATACCTTATATTCTTTTGCAAACACTTTCATTAGTGAGGTATGCACGTGTCTTAGTAGATAAGCTAACAGGTACCTGGACTGACCCACATATTCTTAATTGTTTTCTCCTCAATAACTTCTGCTTCATGTCATTTTCCCCCATACACCCGCTCCAAACAAATGCAGCTCTCCATACTTTTCAGAAGTATTTCATAAGAAGGTTTAATGGAGGCAAATTCACCTTTATAGGTTCTATCAAGTCTGAAGAATCATATTATTCTTATTAATTATGCAAAAAAATGAAGTTTGCCCTAGGGGCATTAAAAGCCTATAATTTAATAAATAGCTTTGATGACATTAGTAGTCATTATGAAAATCCACAAGTAAAATTACATTATTTATAATGACCCTTAAGTTAGCCTTTAATATGTTTTCTTCATAAAACATATACTGTAATTAAAAATAAAACACTGCTGATCACCAACAAGAGATAAACTGGCTCTTCCCTCAACATACACACACACATCTACATGTATATGTACATATACACATGTATATATATGTGTTATATGTGTACACAACATATATATTAAAATATATATAAAAAATCATCCATAGAAACAATAATTATTAATTGTATTTCATCAATAGAGAAACCAAGAGTCATGAACCACTAGCCGTAACTAAGAGGTTGATGTAAAACCAAGGAAATGAACCCAGAGGCCCAGATTAGAATGAACATCCTTTGTTTGAGTGAACATATGTTTTGTTGAAGAGTTAGGGAAAATTCTATATTTGAGGATTTCAGTGGTAAAAACAAGTCAGAAGTGTTATAAAATGGTTGAAGTATGCTCTCATGCCCATTGCAAATCAGTGATGCTGGCAGTTAACATTACAACTGCAGGACTTTGAAGGATTAACGGTTTCTGATATCAAAACAAAAGCTGTGGTAAACAGAGACATAAATCACAGAGGTCAAAAAATTATGAACTGTCTACCAGGTGTAGTGGAAAGAGAATATTGCTTCAAAGAGCATCATGAGCCAAGCACTATATAAATGCCCATTAAACACAACCAGTGGAGATACTGCCTGATATGGTGCAATCAGTCAGCAGTTGGGTGACATCATATGTATTAGTGTTTTCTGATATCAACCCACAACTGGGATTTATGGGGTTCTTTCCCTCTTTCCTAAACAGTGCTTTGTCTTTGATTACGCCAAATTGGAAGTTTTTAGAATAAAGTGAAAACAAATAGCCCTTGCATGCTTTAAAAGATTAAAAAATAGACTTATTGCCTTGGAGGTAAAGTATGTTCAATAATTTTGTCCCTGTAGGAAGTGTCCACAAGGAACAGTCATCATTCTCTTTCTTACCATCTTCATAACAGAATATGTAAAGAGTATTGGCAACAAATTAATATTCAGATCCACACATACTTACAGAACACATACTGTATGCCAATCACTGTGCTAGACATCAGAAAGACAGAATAGAGTGAGAGAAGGTCTGTGCATTAAAGGAGGACAGAAGCTCATTAGTAAAGTGGGCACATATGGAGTATAAACTTGAATGGATCAGTGATGCATGTAAGGCATTTAAGGAGGACCATCTGTAGTATAGCTTAGCAAGTATGCATGAGAGGGGAGGCTTCAGAGAGGTACTAAGGCCTAAGTATGGTTTGAAGGATGGATGTCCACCAGTTGGACAAGATGAGGGAAAAATTGCAGTTAGACAGGACAAGCACAGGGTCATCAATAGCATAGTGTACTTGGACAAAGGTATATAATTCTGTATTTCTGAAGCATTATGTATATGGTGAGTGGTGAGCCTGAAAAGGTAAGAAGAGGCTAGATCCAAGAGGGGCCCCTTATATGTCATGATAGAGAACTTGAACTTCACATTTTATGCAGCATTCAATGCGGTGATGCGGGAGTTCTTTTTAAAATGGAGAGTGACACAATTATCATTGGAGCCTTGAAAACATCACCAGGTGCCAGTAGAGAGGATGGATTGCACACAAATATAGCTAAAGTCAGGAGTTTGCCACATTACAGAAGAAAAGTGATAAGAGTGAAATAAGGTTGTAAATTGACCATCCATGAGTTGTATCCATTTTTCCCTTTTTTTTTGTTCCCACACTGAGAAAGTTTCAAACATCCTCTTTAGTTGGTTGCTGGCTATTGCATTAAAGGCATCTGGTCCCCAGTTTGCCAGGGTCCTACCACTTACTATCACTTTTCAGGAATTCTGCTTTTATTATTTATGGTAATCATCCAGCTCCTACATGCATGAATGTCTGAATCTTCAACTAAACTAGGCCAGAAGGAACTAGGGAGAGAACAATTTCAAGGTACATTTATAAAATAAAATAACCATCCTTGGTAAATGACTGAACAATGAAGAAGAGAGTAAACTGAGAATAAGTCTATGCTTTTGACTTTTGTAATTTAGATGATGTAATTTAGATAATCATTTGGATAATGATTCCCTTAACTAGATATTATCCTAATGTAAATATATTTAAGAAATATATACTCTACCAGTAGGGAACTAATATTCACCAAGGAACTTAAGACTCTAAAGTCACATTCTACAGTATAAGCAAAGCCTCAAAAACTCCAAAAGATCTTTGATAGTCTATACACAAAGCCTCAGGAGGTGATAGACTATCCTGAACCTCAATACTATTTGTCCGTAAAAAATATTTTCTTCAAAATAATGAGAAATAAATTCAGGAAACCAGATGATCAGCTCTATTGTTTCTCCTAGCCACCAGACCATGATCTAAAGAAATAAAAACAGAAGCATCCACCTCCTTCCCAAACCATCAAAATACATTTGTATGGTTGCCTTGTAACTATGAAACATCATCGTACAAATGCACACTTTCAAATCATTAATTATGACTGTCATCTTAGTCCTACTCTCACACCCTGAATTAGAGTGTTGAATTCTATGTATTGCTCACAATAGGTTTCTCCACATCACAGTCATTGAAATAGGATTTTTTTACCAGAAGATCTCATTAGAATCACATTCTCTGGTAAATTCCTTCAAAATAAAATCACTCCTTAAATCAGAGTGTGATGAGATTAAGGAGGAAGACAGTTATTAGAACAAAAATAAACTGGATGAAGTCCCGTGAAGTTTGAGGATGATAGAGGGATACTGCATTGGTTGAAAAGGATCCTCTTACTCTGCCCTGTAGCAATTCCCATGTCCTTGCCATACCAGCTCAGGTGGAGTACATGATGGAAATACGAACACTGACAACAACCTCAGCTAACATTGACTGATTCTTAGAATGCGGCGGGCACTAACTAAACATGTCTACATTGGTAGGTTAACTTAATCCTATAGACGCATACTACTTTCATCTCATTTTAAATATGAGAAAACCAAGGCTAAGAGAGGTCAAGTTACTTGCTCCAAGTCATCTATTTAATGAGTGATAGAACTGGGATTTGGTCCCTTGGTGTGGGACTTAAAGTCTGCATATTTAAGCCTATCTTACCTCTTGATGTGTCACCGGGTAGCCTGGGTATATAGAAATGAATGTACACAGTGAAGTCATATAGCTTCAAAAGATCCTAGTACTTTTGCAGAAAAAAATTAAATATTATCAAATGTTTCTATGAACTCAGGGCATAATGAAGGTGACTGACATGTTTGTATTTATATTTAAAACTCAGCTAACTTATATAATCTTTTATAATTTAGCAGGAGTTTAAATTGTGTAAATTGGAAACTCAGTTCTTGCTTTGACCACAGGGTATGCAGGATGGTGGAGTGGGTTTGAGAATAGACTCTGGAGTTGATTGCTTGGCTAGAAGCCCAGCTCTGCCATGCTCTTGCTGTGTGACTCTAGCAAGTTAATAAACCTCTCTGTCACTCATCTTCTTCCTCTCTAAAACAGCCATAATAGCACTTATCACAAAGGTTGTTTTGATGATTAAATAGTATGTAAAGCACTTAAGGAGTAAGTGGCATGTAATAAGCACAGAACATGCAATGTTGTTCGATGGATATATATCAACAGTCCTAGTGCTTAAGAATCACTTACCCTCATTAACTTGAATTGCCTGTTTCAGAAAATCTGTGAACCTCAACTAATATATCACAGTGGGTGTTCAATAAATGTTTGCAAATGGTGATACATATACCCATAACCTGCCCATCATTATTAATGTGTGGCTACAAATTTCAGAATAATTACTGTTCGAAATATTATTTTAATAACAAGGCACCTGAGGGTGCTGTCATATAAGGAGAAGGAAAAATTAAAGAATCTAATAAAAGATTTGGTGCTTTCCATAAACATATCACATATTCAGGAATTTAGTGAAGATAAAGGTCATAAACAAGATAGGTCAAAAAATTTTCAATGCTGCAGGATGTTTTCCATGGGTGAATAAAATAGTAGATTTTCTGTACCAAAGAATCTGCCTTTTATCACTCAGCGCTGAGGGGCATTCTGGGTGGAGGTGTTTTCGGGGCATTTTGTCTACTTCTTGATCCAAGTGCGGCAATTCTGATTTTACTCAAACTACTCAGAATTTACTATCACCACACCACTCAGAACTTTACCATTTTCATACTTGCTCTAAATGCCTTAATGAGTTTTCAAGACTGCTTACTTACTGTTTTGCTCATACCTCTTACAATATGCATCAATAAACACAAACTCGCTAGGGAAAGTCAAATTTTACTCTTGACCTTCAGGAATGCACTTTAATACAAAATCCAAGGATAATTTTATTACAACTGAATTTAAAGTTTTAATCTCTGGTTAGAATTGACTCATATAAACTGCTCTATGGAAAAAAAATCAGTGACTGACAATTTTAAAATATTGGTATCGATGAACACCTAGCAATGACCTTCTTTTCAATCTTATGATATTGACTCACAGCTGTCTAGCAAAAATGCTTCATGATTATGCTTTAATCCAACGTTAAAATGCATTCTGCCCAGCTGCAGGAAGCTAACGGAAGTCAAGAGAGACCAGACTATTTCTGACAATAAATATTTGCTTCCCATATATAGGCCAGGCGACATTTTCATCAAACACGTGTGTGGAGCTAAAAATTTCAAGTTGTAGTCAGTTCTCATAGGCATTAATCTCTGGAATTAGCAAGAGTACATTTTTTTTCTGTTTTCATTCTAATAACCTGAAGCTTTCTGAATAACAGGAAGCTTCAGGAAAACTACCTTCAGATGAAAATCGCTCCTCTTTTCTACCTTTCCTTCTGAAAGCAATTGTACCTGTGAGGGGAAAAAAAAAATCTAACTCTAATGCTCTCTACTATTAGGGCTGAAGATATGAGCATGTTCAAGGGAAGAAAAAGACCTTTTTGGATGAAGTGACTGACTTTATCCAAATAGTACATGGAGAGAAACTAAAGGGGCTCTGTAATTGAATCAACTGAGAAGTCTTTTCAACCAGCCAAAGCTGGTTCATGGCACAGTAGAAAGAACACAGAACTTAGTGTTGCAAGAGAGAAGTCGTCCCAGACATGCTGCTCACAAGATTTATGACCACAGGTACTCAATTCGCCTCTTCTATAAAAGTCACAAATTGGCCTAAATGATCTCTGAGGTGTTCTCTAGCTTTAAATCTTTATTCCATGATGGAACTGGAAAATATATCTATCTAAAATATTAAGTGGTGGCCAATAATAAACACAGATAACAGTAAAGAAAGAGGTAGAGTAGATGTCTCCCTTCAAATGTTTAGGGAGAACAGTGAACACGTTTTACTAAAAGTCAGTTTAGTGCATCTGATGTTTAAACCCTGGCTACTTACTATCTGTGTGATCGTGGTCAATTTATTTGTGTTTCCTTTACTTTATTCGTTAAATGGGGATAATAATAGTATCTACCCTGAGGATTGTCTTGAGGATTCAATGCCTTAATGTTTGTAAAACACCTAGAACATTCAATATTCTAAGATACCATGTGTTAAAAAAATGATCTCAAATTCATCCTTCTGATGAAAAATACAATTCAACCACTATAAGAGAAAGAAAAGGCAGCCAACTAAAACACCTACTGATTACTCAGCACTGTTGGGTGTGGTGACTTCTGTTTCTCATTCTATTTGTCCCTGAATGTTCTTCCTCTTATGCTGCTCAGGAAGAAAAGCAGATTCACATGGTTGTCCCAGACTGGCTTGGCATTAATACTACAGTTTAATTCTCACATTTTCCAACTGCACCTATGATCTTCAACAGACTTGGTCAGGTTGCAGTTCTTAAGCAGATTTTGCAATATTGAGGACAACTGAATTTCCATCCAAGTGTTTCTCTTAAAGAAACAACAAAATACTATTTTAATAGTGTGTAGTGAAAACATTATTGGTTGCTATTCAAATTTAGTTCCAATAATATATTTGTGTGTGTGTGTATGCGTGTGTGTGTATCTATACATGCATGTAGTAGATACTATGGTGTGCCACCCAGAAACCTCTTCAGGCCCAAGTCCTCCTAATCTCAGCTTCCGGGAGTGTTGACTGCTGAGGGCTCTCATCTTGGCTGCTTTTGTTTTGAGGCAGTGACACCCGCCAACCCAACTACAAGGGGAGCTGCTTTGCCAGGGGTTCATCCTCTCACCGGAGGCAGCCCACATCCAATAATTTGTTGATGTTGAGTTACAAAGGCCATACCTCTCTTGACAACTATGAAGAGCTCTTCTAATTCTGGGACACCCCATGGGATTGAATGATTCCTTTGTTGCAGTTTTATCATAGCTGAACTTTTCCTTCTACCTAATACTGCTTTTTCACTGTCTGATAGGTGTTGTTCTTGAGAACACTTAAGAAAAACTTCCTACGTGCAAACTTTTCTCAGAGATTGTTTTCTAGGAGCCAACCTAAGGCAATGTGTGTGACTTGTTTTCTTTTAGGATCTCAAGTACTCAGAATTTTAAGCTAACCACACTCTATAATTCATGCACACTATGATCATTGTTTCCCTCTATCCTCTACATCAACCCCATTCTTTATCCATCATAAATATTAACAATAATGTTTTTAATACATATCCTTTCAATCTATCATCTGCATGTTTATTTCTTTTTATCTATATTTTCTAACAAGTGCTTTGTGCTATTTCTAATATATAAATAGTATCGTGTATTAAATAGGATCATGTTTTACTCATTAGGCTTTTTTTAGATTCAAACCTGTTGCTATACGTAATCCAGTTCTCATAGCTGCACTGGATTATACATATGAATTCACAGACATATACACTTGTATAACACAGACATGCACTGTCAGTTGTCTATTCCCCTATGGAAGGGTACCAAACTTAACTCCATCTCTTTGACACTGCAAACAAGACTGAATTGAACATTAATACTATTTGTAAAATGCTATAAATTGGCTTCACAACATAAATTATCTGCTATGTAGTACTAATTTCAGTGTAGGAGAATCTAAACAAACAATAATAGTAATAGTCACTGTGGAAGATACAACATGGAGCAATTTCTTGTTAACTGAGAATACTGAAACCACATGGGAAAGACAAAACATAACTGTGTATATTATCATTATATATGTTTGTATCTATTAAATAGTTGACCTTTATTTACACACTCGGTGCCAGGGGACTGTTTTAAGTGCTATATATACAGGAATTTACAAGAACTCAATGAGATCTCTGCTACTATTATTCCCATTTTAAGATGAGGACGCTGACACACAGAGAAGTAAAATAACTTGCCCAAAAGTGATAGCTAGTGCATGGCAAAGCCCAGAAGGACCAAGATTTGAGTGCATGCAGCTTAACTCCAAAGCCAACAATCTTAACCATTACTCTATATGACCGTAGGTATCAATAGACTATATAAAACTAAAAAAAGACTGTATATACAAGTGAATTGTTGTTATATAGACAATAAATGCTCTAAGAGTTCAACCAAGAGAAAACTCTTGTACATAATACTCATTTAAAACTTATAAACAAACTTTAGTTTTTCTGGGTTTCCTAGGACAGTACCTCTGGAAGCACTTTACAAACCAACATTTGTGAATTCAACTATGCACTTTCAACAATTTGAAGATTCCCTGGCATTTACCTGGCACTCAGTACATGTTTGTGGTTGGGTTAAATAAACAATAAGACCAAAAGTTTGAAAGGCTGTCCAGACAGTAGCTTTTTCTTTGCAATGTAAATAGAACAAATGTAAAATCTGTGATATTTATGATAGGAAGGAGGAAAACAAACCCTGCAACAGTTAGGCCAAACCCCAGATGGTAATATTAGAGTACCAAGGAATGTGAATGAGGACACTATTTAAAGATTCCTGAGGTTGGCAGGGGTAACATAATTTTTTTCTTCTTGTTTCCTACAATTTCTTCAAATATTTCTTCAGAAATTTTATTTACCACCTTTCGCAAGCTTTTGAAAATTTCCATTGGAAGAATTTGCAGAACAGCCTCCTTGAGACTCAAAATTTCTCTTAAAGAAACAACAAAATGAAACCAATAAAATTAATAAACAAAAAGAGTAAGTTAAAAAGTATATGTGAGAAGCCACTGCTTTCCTACTAAATAAATATTTATTTCCTAAATAAATAAATAAATAAATAAGGTGAAAAGCTCATCTGCCTAGATCAAGAGAATACTAAACATGCTACTGTTCTCCCCTCTCACTGACCTCTTGTCAATATGATTACAGATGGGAGGAGTGAATCGTATAGTGTCCATACTCTCTTAGAGAAGTAAACCTAAAATGGATTACTTCTGCTCCTTAGGCAGCTGATCAATAAAGATGTGGACTGTAATGAGAACAGATATGTCTGTGGGTTGTAGTAGTTATCCTCTGTGTCTCTTTAGAAATTAATTAAAAATAAATGAAGTGTGCAACCTATTAATACAGCTACCTCTAGATCAACAGATAGAAACTGAGCCTTTCTCTGAGCATACATATTATGCAAATACATTCAAACACTATAGGGAGGCCTTAGTTATAACCAAACAGAAACAGATCATTTCTAATATTCTCTAATTTCACAGAATTGCATGCTACTGGCTGGAAACCATAAAGTTCAGTGGGTGGGAATACGTATGCCATAGTTTCCTTCTTAGGACAATTATATCAATTTTTATGAGGTATTCTCTTTACAAAGCAAAACTTTTGCCATAATACAAAACTAAAGAATCTCAATAACTATTTTCCTGTGTGGTATATTCACATATGAGCCTTGGCAGTTGAGTTTATTGATAACTACTGAACATTTTTAAATAAGTATCTTCCCATGGAAAAAAATGTAAAATTCCTAGAACACTAAAAGCTCTCATGTGATTTGAGCCAATTTACTGTCTACATGTAATATGTGTCATTCAATCCAGTTCTGCCTCTATTTTATTTGGATGTCAATGGACTTGGTCCATCTATGCAAATGCTTACCCAGCACATGTAAAACTTGAAATGGTGTACCATACGTTCCCTCTGAAAGTCACCCAGCTACTTCCCAACACTTCCTCTGACCCCTGCTCCTCTTACTCAGGGGCCTTCCTTCTCAAAATCTTCAGAAGGATCTGAACCACAGCTTCCAGTTTACATCTCAATCCATTGTTGATTTGGAAGCCCATATCCTTGTTTCGACCTTTGTACTCTCCCTCTGACAGAATGCTAGGAATTTATCTCTAGTCCTAGCATAAGGACATAAGAGAAAGCATATACCCTGAGAAAACCATAATTCAAAAAGAGTCATGTACCAAAATGTTCATTGCAGCTCTATTTACAATAGCCAGGACATGGAAGCAACCTAAGTGTCCATCAACAGATGAATGGATAAAGAAGATGTGGCACATATATACAATGGAATATTACTCAGCCATAAAAAGGAACAAAACTGAGTTATTTGTCGTGAGGTGGATGGACCTAGAGACTGTCATACAGAGTGAAGTAAGTCAGAAAGAGAGAAACAAATACCATATGCTAACACATATATATGGAATCTAAAAAAAAAAAAAGTCAGAAGAACCTAGGGGCAAGACAGGAATAAAGATGCAGACCTACTAGAGAATGGACTTGAGGATATGGGGAGGGGGAAGGGTAAGCTGGGACAAAGTGAGAGAGTGGCATGGACCTATATACACTACCAAACGTAAAATAGATAGCTAATGGGAAGCCGCTGCATAGCACAGAGAGATCAGCTCGGTGCTTTGTGACCACCTAGAGAGGTGGGATAGGGAGGGTGGGAGGGAGACACAAGAGGGAGGAGACATGGGGACATACATATATGTACAACTGATTCACTTTGTTACAAAGCAAAACTAACACACCACTGTAAAGCAATTATACTCTAATAAAGATGTTAAAAAAATAAAAATAGAACAATAAAAACAAAAACTAAAAAAAAAGAAATACCTGCTTTATACCTTGGCTCATTTTCTATCCCAACATTACCATAGAAGGAGCAGATATCATCGCATACCTATAACATGAGGATGATTTAGCTCTACTTAAACTGATAAGTTGTATTCTGAGTTTCTGCTGTCTTCATAGGCTTGGGGATACATATGGTGTCACAGTAATGACACAAATTTCACTGTTTCTTGGACCAACCTGCTGGCAGAGCACTTATTGCTACTTGCCCCTTTGAAGCCTTTTCCAGATATTTCTGGGGTTCCCAAGGGAGCCTGCAGATGTTCATAAATACTGTCTTGCTTCTTTTTCTCAGGGCTCTTCAATGATATATTCAGTCATTAAACTTTAAGCTGGAGCCGCTGTGGAAATGCTATCTTTGCTGAGGCTGCTATCTCTTGGTTCTTCAGAAGTTGCAGCTTATGATAATTCAAAGAAGTGAATGATGCCTTTCCATCCTCTCCTCCTCACCATGTCAGAGCACCACTGTCTTGTGCACAGCCTTGGCGAAGTGCTCTACCTGCTTCTGAACTCTGCACCATATTTTGCCCCCAGCTCTACCAGTAGATATTGTTGAGACCCTAGCCTCAAAGTCCCCTTCAGAACTTCTTCAGTAACTTCAGCTCCATACTCCTTAAAGAGTCAGACCTAGTCCAAGAGGTAGGCATGGAAAATGGTTACATCCCTCTTTGCTTAACTCTCCTCTCTTTGACCTCATGCACTTTCCATAATTTCGTCATCTTCCATTACTCTTCAACACATGCACACATATGCACAAGCTGTCATGTGCATGTCCTGAACCATCTCTCTCTCTTACAGCTGAAAAAAGTCCTCAAGTAACTTGACTCAGCATGTCACTCTTGCTTTTCTTGGAATTCCTCACCTGGAAATCTATAGTCCAAGCCAACCTGAAAATTCTCTTGGCTCTTTTGTCTTTGCACTCACTGTTCCCTTTACCTGTAACACCCCTTCACCACACACTGATACACTCTTCCTATCATGCTTCAGACACAGACTTGGTTAAACCTTAACACTCTGTTAGATCACAAATTAGATGTTATTTCCTCCACAAAGCCTTCCCTCACTCCCAAGTAGATTGTGTCCTTCAATGATATGACCTCAGAAGGTCCAATTTTCCCTATCGACCTCAATCTGTCTATCTGTTTATCTTAAACTAAACCCTGAGATCGTCAATCTTGATAAAATAACTTTCTATGCACGGCTAAATCAAAGTCCTTTTATAACGCAGAAAGAACATGCACATATATTTATGTTAGTCTGCAACTTCTATGCTAAAGCTTTAGAAATACTACACAGCATATTACACAGTGTTATCAATTTCATGTGAAAGGTAGAAAAAAACCTCAAATATGTCTGATTCCCAATTAAACACTCATCTACTGACATGATTAGTTTGTAAAACTATTTTTAAGATAATTAAGCACCACAGAGAGGAATGGAAGTAGAGAGCTATGTTCTGCCTTGTTCAAATCTTAAAGATTTAATCTGATCACCTTTCATTCTTTTGCTGCAAACCCTTATGGATTGTGAACTGCTTGGAGTTGTGATGGTGTGCTCCTGCTGAGATGACATAAATCAATTTGACCCTCCTCACATTTACCAATTCCATCACATTTTAGGCAGTCAGTAAATAGTAGTCAATTGATTGATTTCCTCTTCTCCCTTCTGCATCTATTTATCCATACTCCTTCTATTGCCTCTGAATCACCAGGTTAGCAGAGAAGGAACTCAAAACAATAATAAATATACTCATATACATACAGTTTCATAACAATTAAAAGTAAAAGAAGAAGAAAAAGGATAATAAATGTTTAATATTACTGGAAGTAAATTTGTATTGTTAAGGATGATTTTTATTATATTGTCCCTTGCTTTCTTTCTTTTTTATTTTTAGATGTTACATATCTGCAACTTTTCCAGCTTACTTGGATGTGCTGCAAATTGATTAGTGAATATTTTTACTTCCAGGAATCTTGGGGGTTTTGTGCTAAAAACTATCTGTTTTTCTACGAAGGTAGGGAAATCAGGGTGTTGTTCATGCCCACTGTCAAAATGGAATTTGAATGCTGCCCTCTTTATCTGTGTTTCTTTCTACTTCACAGAGTTATGCAGTTAATACCTCACATGGAAGAAAGTTGAAACATACATCCCACAAACCATGTTCTAAAACATCATCCACAGCCCATTCCTGTTCATCTTTGACAATTAGAGAGTGGAATATAATGATGAGTGTTAGGTCTAGAACAAAAATCCCCAGGCTTCAATATTAGCTCAATCACTGACTAAATGCAGCTGTGTGACCTTAACCATGTTAGTGAGCTTCTCAGTTTGCCAGTCTCTTCGTCTATTGAATGGGGAGGGAGATGCAAGAGGGAAGAGATATGGGAACATATGTATATGTATAACTGATTCACTTTGTTATAAAGCAGAAACTAACACACCATTGTAAAGCAATTATACCCCAATAAAGATGTTAAAAAAATGGGGATAATAATAGCACCTTTTTCATTAGGTTGTTATGAGAATTAAATGATCTAGTCCTTATAAAACTCTTAGAATGGTGCCTCATCAAAACACTCAACGTTGTTGGTTATTATTATTGTCCCCTTTGTCCAGCACCTTGCATTATAGATGATTCTTATTTTTCAGAATTTCACCTTTCAATCAACTAGCAATTTTTTCAGATGTTTTCAAGCATCCTTTTATTCTTAGAATCTCAAAGATCATCTATCACCCAACAACCACATGTCTTGGTATTGCTGTCTTTCATAGAGTAGTTTAATTTCAGCAAAATTTTATTTTGTGTTTATACACTTTTGTTTCTTCGTACAATTATCTGAATGACACTTCATCTTGATGTTCAAAATAAAATAGGGTAAAAAAATTAAAAATTTTCTCATGAAATTAATAAAATTAAGACATATAGAGAAATCATTAAAGATGCTGAAATTAGCATATCTTTAGCCTCTGCTGTGTACTCATTGAACTTAAGCTAATTGACTGTATATGAAGTTTTAAAAGAGCAAAACTGAAGCACGAAGGAAAAGCTCTACATCCATCACTGTAGATGAGGAGTAAGGGTAATGGAAAATTAGAGATTTTATGATACTCTTATCTATTAATCTCACTTATAACATGTAGATCTATTGTTCACATTTAAGATTTTTACTCTTGCTTCTTTTATGAATACATTATATATAAAAATTGGGGCCATCTCATATTTGTATATATGTATACATATTCCACTGGGCTATCAGCTATTAAAAAGAACTGGAAGTAAGACATTATCTCCTCTTGATCTATTTCTAGCTTATTATATATATAATAGTCATTGTGTATAAAATTCATTCTACATATAGTTGAAAAAGATAAAGTTTTCTTGTTTCAACAGTTATCTATTGAGTAGCTATTATGTGCTGCTGGGCACTCTGCAAATGGTCTTACATATAAAGATAATATAGTGTTTCCTTCAAGTTATTCATTGCCTGGTGCGAGAGATATACATGGGCACAATAGAAAATGTAAAGGAAGTGTTCTGAAAGTACAGAAAAAGGGGAATGTAACACTTCTTGTGTTGATTACAGAAGGTCTCTCAGAAAAGGTGAAATTTAAGCTTAAGATTGAATGAAACATAGATATTTAAATTTTTTGCTATAATACAGTAAGAGTATTCTAGACAGGATAAAAAGCATGTAAAAAACCATACAGTCCTAAAAGGTAATAGTATGTTTGGAAAAAAAATTCAAGAAGTTCTTTGAGGATGGGACAGAAGTTGACAAGGGCTAGAAGTGCCACAAGTAAGTGTCTAACTTAATTGTTACTATCTACTAAGACATGCAAAGGAGTCACTGGAAGTTTGATAAACGAATTGACATGATCATACTTGGTAATTGTGCAAAGAGTAGACAAAGACAAAAGAGATTAGAACGAATCAAGGAGATTGATTAAGATGTATAATACTAGCTCAGATAGCAATGGTTTAGCACTTGACTAATGCAGTAACTTGGAGAATTAATTCTAGGTTGAGAACAGCAGATAAAGACGGAAGCTCATCAGTGATAATAAAGTCAAAAGAGAGGTAAGAGAATGTAAATACTTCCAGGGAAAACTCAGGGAAAAGTATTATTGCTAAGTGAGTGGGTAACAGAAAAGGAAACTAACAAAAGTGACTGAACGTACTAGTGGTCAGATTCATAGAAGAACATGATGGAGTGGTATTGTGGAATTGGAGAGAAAACACGAGAGAATTTCAGTAAGGTGAAACTAATGGCGGTGTTAGGTGCAATAGAGAGATTAAAATAAAAAAGATAATTCAATGGAGACTCTTGAGTTTGTAAATGGGAACACTGGTGTGTTAGTCATCTCAGACTACCACAAAAATGCCATTCTGTCTGTAGCCCCTCAAAGTTCATGTTCTTCTGACATGCAACATATATATATATTCTATTCTAAGAGCCCCAAAGTCTTAACTTGTTCCGGCATCAACTCTAAAGTCTCATCTAAATATCATTTAAATCAGATATGGATGAGACTTGAGGTGTGATTCATCCTGAGGCAAAATTCCTCTCCATCTGTTAACCTGTGAAACCAGACAAGTTATGTGCTACCAAAATACAATGGGGGATAAGCATAGGATAGATAGTCCCATTCCAAAATGGAGAAACAGGAAAGAAGAAAGGGTGATGTGTCCCAAGCATATCCAAAACCTAACAAGGTAAATTCCATCAGATCTTAAGGCTCAAGAATAATCATTTTTGGTTCAATGTTCTGTCTTCAGGACCTACTGGGGTAGCAGCCCTGCCTCTGCAGAAGAGCTGGGCAGGGGTCCCATCCCATCCTCCATCACTCCATAGGGCAGTCCTAGCTCCATGGGTTTGGGTAGAGGCTGTCTGGCCTGTGTAAACCAAGGCACTGGCCTTATTCATTTCTTTTTTTTTTTCTTTGCGGTACGCGGGCCTCTCACTGTTGTGGCCTCTCCCGTTGCGTAGCACAGGCTCCGGACGCGCAGGCTCAGCGGCCAGGGCTCACGGGCCCAGCCGCTCCGCGGCATGTGGAATCTTCTCGGACCGGGGCACGAACCCGTGTCCCCTGCATCGGCAGGTGGACTCCCAACCACTGCGCCACCAGGGAAGCCCCCTTATTCATTTCTGAATTGCCTTTGAGACATTTTTCCCTCTTCTTAAAGAAGAGTGTGCATTCACAGCCAAATAGCTCCATTGTTTGAAGAGCTACTCAAGGAATTTAACAGCCTTCCTTCATTTTGTCCTGTCTCCATCCACTTCAGTTCAAACTGGCAGTGTTTCTGCTTATATAATCTCATAAACTCTTTATTGATTGATATTCCAGCCATACCCTTGGTGTTCTCTTTAGAACATGCTTTCTAAATTTTTGCAATATGGATAGGCTGATAATTTTTCAAATCCTTAAGTTTTGGTTCCTTTTCACTTAACAATTCCTTCTTCAATTCATTTCTCTCCTTTTACATTTTATTATAAGCAGTCAGGAGGAACCAAGGCCCTCCTTCAACACTTTGCTTAGAAACCTTCTCGGTGAAATATCCAATTTTATTGTTCTCAAGTTCTAACTTCCACAAAACACTAGAATGCAAACACGATTCAGCCAAGTTCGTTGCCACTTTATAACAAGAATCACCTTCCTTCCAGTTTTCCATATGTTTCCTCATTTCCATCTGAGACTTCACCAGAATCACCTTTAACATTGATATTTCTGGCATTCACCTCAAAACTCTTCCAAACTCTACCCACTTCACAGTTCCAAAGCTGCTTTCCTATGTTTAGGTATTTACTACAACAGCACCCCAAAGTGTATATTAGTTATCGCAGGCTGCCGTAACAAAATACCACAGACTGAGTGGATTAAAGGACAGCAACTTATTTCTCACAGTTCTCGAGGCTGGTTGAGTCCAAGATCAAGGTGCCAGCCAATTCAGTTCCGTGGGGAGGGGTCTCTTCCCGGCTGGTAGGTGGCCACTTTCTCATGTCTCCTCACTTCTTGTAGGGGCATTAAACCCACCCTCACGACCTTATCTAAACCTGATTCCTTCCCACCTCTAAATACCATCGAATTGGGAGTTAGGGCTTCAACAAATGAATTTGGTGGGGGGAACACAATTCAGTCCATAACAACAAGGTCTAGTGACCTTGTTGAAAGCCACTAGATTGCAGTGGACTCGGGGGAAAGCAAAGATTTGAGAATGGATGGTCAACAAAAAATTGTGTTCCTTTTAAAAAGTAAATAAATAAATAGGCAGTCACTTTAGGAAGAAGAGATAAGTTTGGGGTTGTTCATTCACCAGTCCTAGAGAACTGATATAAAGGATGCATGAGAGGAGCCAGTGAGTCAGAAGAGACTGATGATACAGGAATGAGAAGAAATCATGGAGAAATGCTGCAGCTGGGATGAGAGCAAGAGTGAAGGTAAAAAAGGTAAGCTATGTAAAGGAAGAAAGACAATGCTTTCTCTGAATCAACAGTGAAAGAAAAGCTGGCCGCTGGAAAAGAGCAACAGTGCAGAAATTCATGCCCTTCTATCATTATTTTGCTTGGTAAATTAGGAAACAGTAACACATTCTCAGAATGAGAGAAAATATGAGACAGAGAGAAGAGGTTCAAAGTGGCTCAAAGGAGGGACATTGTTCAGGTTTCACTGTGTGCACAAACAGGTGTCCATGGAGAGGGGAAAGGAAGCTCACAGGAGCCTCTTCACAAGGTAAAGATAGTCAGAGAATACTGAAGGCCAGTATAAGACAGAAATCATAAGCTTGTAATTGCATCAAATGGTGTGAGTATTTTATTGTCCTCAGAGGCACAGAAACAGAGTAACTGGATATTTGGGTTCATCCAGGGAAAAGTATTAGCAGCTAAGCAAGATAGGAAGACAGAGAACAGAACAAACAAAAACAATTTTGTAAAAATACACAAATGTTAGAAAAAATACACAAATCTTTGAAACTCAGAATGATTGTAGACATTAGCGTGAATCTTGAAGTTGGTTTATTCTTCAAGGGCTTTCTTACTACACACACACAGAGGTCACAAAATATGTCTTCCCATCTAAATATTTAAAAAATAAAATCACTTTTTCCCAGAATTCTATTTAAAAAACTTTATTTTAAGCTTAATATCAAAACTTGGAAGTATCAGACAACGATTGTAGAGCAGCCGGTAAAGATGTATATTCTAAAACAATGAGACAAGACGAGTAACTTTTTAATCATATTACAAGGCATTTTTCACTATTTGACTTATTTTAACAATTGGCTTCCAATAATTCCCTCTACATTTGTAGTTACAAATGATCCATGTCTCCTACAGAATTTAATTTTTAATCACCACATATTTTTAAATAAGTGAGGATTTTTTTCACATGTCACAATATACAACATTTAGCTAAAAGGCCCTACATTAGGAAAACTACAGACCCTCTATAAACCACTGAAAGAGTAGTACGATGAAGCAACACAGACAAGCTAAGGAAGTGACTATATAGATTTAATGAAACCAGTGACCTTAGGTTTAAAAATCAGTGGGTTTATTTTGCTGTCAGAGTGAATTTATTTGAATCATAACTTCTATATTCCTTTTCAATTGCAATAATGTTTGGCAAAGTTGAACTACCTTTATATGGGTTCACAGTATTCAATTTCATTTTTAAACCATCTAATGCAAATTTAATACTTTTACTTTTTACGACAAGACTTAGCTCAGTCTGAAATAATCACTGTATTAACATTTTTTACTCATCCAAATAGTCCAATTCATTATTACAAAAACAGCAAGCTTCCCCAGCCTGTCATTAATTCCTACTGTTTTAATTACAAGAAAAAAATACTTTATGGAAAGCTTTTGTGGATAATGCCACTGTAAACACAATCCTGTGTAAAGATATGAAAATAAAATGGAGTTGTTTTTTCTACATCAATATTCTAGTAGAAATAGCATGTTTTGGGCCAAAAATTTAAAGTCCTAAAACATCATGGAGCTTTCTTTGAATTTAGTCACAAAGAGGCTGCTTAGAACTACATATTAATTTTGACTATTTGGAAACACTAAGGCTACATTCAAGACCAACATTTTTATAAAACAGCTCTATATCCACTAGGATTTAACAGATTTTTTTTTTACTGCCCTCCAACCAAACTTAGTTTCTGCTCCTATATATTGTGATTACATGTAAATGATCGTCAGTATCAGGAGATTCAAGTTACTCAAATCTTAAAATTAAGTGCTACATAAGATTTACGCAGAAACAAAATCCAACTTTTGAGAAAAGTAATTAGTAAAATGTTTAAATCAGTCTTTACAAAACTGACTACTTCCTTTAGAATGTATGTTACGAGGAACATGGCTGGGGTTGTAGAGTGAGGAGAAACCTCATAGTGTATATTTTTTAGCTTTAATTTTTATTATTATTATTTTTAACATAAATCAAAGTATATCACTGAGGGACATGCTTCTGAATTTTCCACCCCAAAGAAGGTGAGTTTAAATTCAAACACTGTTGGAGGATAAGGAACTTGGGCAAAAAACTTTAGCAACCACTCACAATCTTCCAGAAGTGACAGGCAACTGTATATGTGCATTTCCACCCAATAACAAAAACAACACACACACATATAATGCAATGCAGACTGTGATAAATGCTATAATGGAAGTACAAAGACCTATCACACATGGGGGTTAAAGAGGAATTCTGAATGGAGAAATTAACAATGTTTACTAACAAAAATAAGACTAGTTATATTTTAAAGGACCTATAATGTTTGGAATTATTTTAGTAAAGCTCCACTCTATTTAAATAAAAAGTACCCATTTACTCTTTTAAGATTAAACACAAGAATAGGTAAAATATTTTCTGTAACAAGGAATTACTTTAATAAAATGTTTAAAATATGTATGTAGATCTGTGTTAGATTTCTGTTAGCATTGAGGTCATGTATCATATATCTTCTTCTGAGTATGAGAGAGAGGATAGTTTACTAAAATATGTGCAGAACTAAGAACTGCTAGAGGTTAAAAAAAATTAAAGGCACCTTCCTACTCTCACGATATTTAAAATCTCTTTGGGCAAGCTATATTCAAATAAATTTATTCAATATATTTCAGCGCTCCCAAATAAAAAGAGCAGTCAATAAATTTATTAACCACTATTCTATTTAGCATAAACTTTAATCATCTTTATGAACTAAAATTATTTATATCTAGCTATTAATACACATGAGTACTTAATAGTGTACTTCATAATATAATTTGATAAATCATGTTTAATTAAATTTATTGGTGATAACATTTCTGAATTTCTATCAGAATTATTAGGCAGAACTAGACAGAATTTAACTTGAAAACAAGCTGCATTTATATGTTACTACAGTACTGTCCTGAAATGCTTTGGATGGTATAATATTACTAGCAGAATATTGAAACTGCTATGAAAATAAGATGTTTCCTCATGGGTTTAAATGTTTTAAAAAATCTAACATTTTATATTTTACAGTCAGTCCAAAGTTCAGCTACTATTTTCATTTATTAACATTTGAGTTAAGGCATTGAGTTTATTAAATTAGCAAATGATTATTCATTATAATATAACCATAAATTGAGCCCTGACTCATGTATGTGTTAATTGTTCTTTTCTGTTGAGGACAGGAGCTTATATCCACTTTTTAAACTGAATAGACATAGTTCATATGCAATTTAGATTAAATCTGAGAAGGAAATAGCACACACACCATCTGTGAAGAAATATCCTCATCCCTAATTAATATGTATCATGTATTATTGCCCATTTCATTACTATAGACAAGTTATAAAATATAAAGTTGGATTTAATAAAAGAAAGTTAATTTAATGGAAATGAGGAATTACCTATAGGGATATTGTAGATGTTGGCTACAATATTCTATGGCTAGGGAAGGATAACTTATTCTCATGTAAGTCAGAGACCGGCTTGTTAGTGTACTTAGAAGAAGATAGGAAGGAGCCTCTAGTGGCTGACTAAGGAATAGATTATCATTCAACAAGTATTTATTGAGAATCTACTATATTCTAGGCACTGTGATATAACAGGAAGGATTTATATAGTGGTAAACTCTCATATAGCACTTGTTAAGTGATAAGCATGGTTGTAAGCACTTTACACAACAACCCCATGAATAATAGTAATAATTATTAATTAATAATTATTAATAATATTAATTATACTAATTAATTATTGTTATTATTTTCATTTTACAGATAAACTGAGGCATGGTAATATTAAGTGACTTTCCTAAAAACACACAGTGAACAACAGAGTTGTCGACAATTTGACTTCAGGTCTATGGAATTTGACAAGTCTATAAGAAAGCCAATGTGCCTGGGCAGAAATAATGAGATGGGAACTTGGTGTGAGATAAGGCTAGAAGGGTATATAGGGGTTAACACTTGGATCCATGTTCAGGACTTTGACTTTCATCCTATGGGCAATGAAAGTCACTGGGATGTTTTAACAGAGAAGGCTGGGAAGAAACATAACTGGAATACATTTTGAGAAAATTCTACTGGCTACAGTGTGCAAGACTGATCAGAGAGGGAAGATAAAGTGAAAATTAGAGCTAAGAGGTTATTTTATAGTTCAAGTGAGAGATGATGGCAGACCGCACTAGGGTGGTGGTAGTAATGGTGGTAGAGATGAATAGAAGTAGATTGACTTGTAAGATAAGAGCTAATATCAACAGTACTTAATATCAGATAGAAATGGAGCACAAGAAAGACAAAGTGTCAAGGACAACTTCAAATTTTTAGTTAGCGCTACTTACTGGACGATGATATATGCAGGACTAGCTTTTACATTATTCTGGTTTCTGCTTAAACATCCCCTCAGAGAAGTCTTCTCCAAATGTTTGAACTAAAATATCATTCTCCCCTCTGTAAGCCTCTAAATCCTTATCTTGCTTTATTTTTCTTCATAGCACTTATGACTACCTGACATAGAAGCACGTCGCTTATTCCCCTTATTTGTTGTCTGCTTCATCAACTATACTGAAAGCACCACGAGGGCAATTTGTCATTTATACTTATGTTGTAATCTCTATCCTTTAGAACACATGCATATCACAGATGCACAATCAATACCTATTGAATGAATAAATGAATGAATGTGAGTCACCAGAAGATGCGGAATGGTTGAAGTTGTGGATATGGGTTAGATTCCTCCACAGAGACCAACGAGAGAACACATATGTAAGCGATAAGCAAAACGAAGAAATGCAGGGAAAGAAAACTGAGATGACAAAGTTAGGGGGAAAGGAGAAAGTCCAACAAAGAGCAATGCAGTGAAAATCCAAAAAAATATATCATTTTAAAAATTGAATGATTGATGTCAAAAGTTAGAATGTCACTATAGGAAGAGGACAGAAAGACACTATTAAAATTGGCATTTCGGAGGTCATTAGAAGTCCTATTGATAAAAGTTTTGCTTAAGTGTTAGGGACAGAAGACATACTGTAGTGGTTAGGAGAAAGAATTACAGACAAAAACAGGGAGACCTCAAGTTCAGACTAATTTTTCAAGAGGTATGACTATGAAATAATGAGTGGACAGAGGGCACTGGTGAGGGATGAAGAGAGAAGGATTGTGAAAAGAAATGTTATATAGGAGTTGATGCAGAACTCAGAGATGTTTCTTGATGATGACGGTCAACAAGAATTTGGTCAAGAACCTAGCAAGGTAGAGGGACATACAGAACCTAGCATATACGAAGCTAGTTTAAACAATAAGATCAAACTAAATGCAACATCCTGCAAAGCTTCCCAGTCAGCAAAATCGTTCATTCCCTTCAGCTAATTGAAAGAATGTGTTCTAGATTCACACACACTACTTAAGGCTAGGTAACAGTATCCTGTCACAAAACAAAATTTGGAAAAAACTATTTTTCAATAGTTTCAAACAGTAGTTAGAGCCTAACTTAAGTGCCGGGCATATAGTGAGTACTCGAAAGGTATTAGATATTGGAAAAGTCAAGTTATCAGGAGAAAACTTCTATCACCAGTAGACTCGGCTTGTTCTATCATACTATAGCCATCATATTTCATTGGAAGTAAGAATCTTAGGAATTTATTTTTCATTTTTACTTCCTTTTAAGTGACATTTATCCCAAGAAACAGCTTTACTCCTATATACTCAGAACTCAAGCACGCATAATTATTTTTATTATATATAATTTATTTTTATCTATATTTAATATATTGGCCAAATTAAGTCACGGTAGGTAAATATTACCAGATACTTCTTTTGAAAATTTCCTTCATGTACTGTATATTTCATCATATAAAACCTTAATTACATTTCAAAGACATCACACTGATACAGAACTTCATTGAGTTTTACCTAAAATGATGTTAGCAGTAATGTTAAATAATTTGATATTTCTAATAATAATTTATGAATAAAAAATAATTGAATTGACATAAATTTGTATTGTACAGTATGATTTCATCTCAAAAATAAATGATTAAATATGTCTCTCAGAATGATTTAATTTAGTTAGAAGGAAGACATTGAAAATTGAATTCACAGGACTTTCTCCTTCCCTTTTATGAATAGTACGTTAAATTCATGTACACCACCTTTAATTTCTTTTCCCTAATACCATATTGCAAGAGAAAATTTGTGACCTAGCTTCCCAATGATTTGGTATTTCTTTATTAATTATCATATATGCCTTTTAATTCAAAGTGCCAGGTAATGGTTTCAACAATGAAATGGTAACACTTCCAAAAAGGCGCAAATGAACATTTGATTAAATTTAAAAAATTATACAGCTCTCATTTAGTAGAAATATAATTAAATTCATATCTTTAAAGTTTAAGGTTTCTGAAGTCCTGAGCTCATCTTAAAAGAATGTTAAATATACCAAAATAGTAGATATTACATAGGGCCACTACATAGCACAATTCCAGAGAGTACTATTCACATGAAAATGTTTGGTTTATTTAATTTCACCATATTTGTACCTCCTCTTTAAACTTCCCTGACGTTCCTCTTCTTATACTCTAGCACTCTTCGATATCTTCACTAATTAATTATCATTTAAAAGAGAGAAGAAAACTAGGAAAATCGAAAGGCATGTGAAAATTGATAGTGAACAATGTGTTTTGACTGCATCCACTAGACATATTTTCAAATGGAAAGTTCCAAGGTTTTCCTAAATTCATTTCATGGCAATAGAGAGTTTCGGATCTTAACTTCATAGATGTGTGTTATAAATCAATACTATTATCTCAGTCACCAGGAAATAGCAGAGAAGCAGACATGGGTCCCAGGACAGTACCTGTATTTTGTGTTGCATCAGGCTAACTAATATTGGAAATGTGTCTGTGGCAACTAAACCATTTGTTCACTTGCTATTTTGTAGAGTTGTTTATCTGCTTTAATGTACCTGTATGTCCCATTTCACAACTGTCTAGGAAAAAAATAGTAAACCACTGAATTTCAATAGTAGTTGTAGGAACAGTGAAAATACAGAAACTGTACATATTCTCATAAGTGGAAAAAGTCCAGTAGTCAACTATATAAATTCTAATTTTATTTAGAGTACAAATCTCCAAATATCTTTTTTAAAAGATTGTAGGTAAATCTCCATACATGTATCTTTAATTATACTGTATAGATTTCCCACCATTTTCAACTAGTAAAATACATGCTATCAGCTTTTTAAAAATGGGGTTAGTACTATAGAATAGTATAGTATTAGAATAAACCTAGCTTTTTCTTGTTGCACTGATGTATTTTTATTAAAAATTATGTATTGACTACATATATGCAATACCTTCCTTTAAGCATATTTGGAACCTGGAATACTTATGTAGAGAATATAATTATGACCTATTAACACTTAAGAGTGTATGACTAAAACCTCAGAAGGCATCAAAGTAGAATATTTTAGTTATATTTGACATTACAAGGTTGAAAATTCAGGTTATTCTAAATCCATGTATTTGTTCGCTTCATGCTTCGCACCTCTTGGATCATAGTTTGGATATAGTATTTAGAAAAGCATGTACCCAATTCCACTGATGCTAGAAGATCTCAACATTGATTACCAAAAAACTAGAGCAGATGCATTTCTATCCTTTTTTTTTTCAATTTAAGTATTTTTAAGGTGAAGTGAGTTAATACAAGACACCAGGATTTTAAAGAGTACATGTGACAAGAGAAAGCTACAAAGGATGTCAGTCAAGGGGTTTATGGTTTAATTTTGAACTTCACATTTCCTACTCCCTGTTTTAATTGGGATCTTTGTAATTGATGTTATTTAGTGTCTGGAAAGAGAGACCCATGAGAGCTCCATTAGCCTTCTTGGGATAACAAGCAAAGGTAATAACTTTTCCTGTTAATCAAGCAAAGACCGTGGCCAACTCTCATTTGGCTTGTCTGTGAGCCTTCCCGCCAGGATGTTTCTGCCTCCTCACTTGTTCAAGGACCTGGCTCACTAGCTAGCACACAGGATGTGCTGTCAATATTGCCTGGTGAGTTTTAAAACAGATGCCTAAATAAAACCCTCTTTACAGTTCTGTGAGCCTTTCTTCTGCTGAATGTATCAGTCTTTGCTACTTACAGCAAACAATGTGCTTTATCCTCAATGAGGCTCCTTCAGTGTCCATTTTATTTCTGTCTCCAAAAAACCTCATTAGTACAATGGAACAGAAATTACTCTGTTTGGTATGGTCATCTATTTCAATAGAAAATACTCTTATACACACAGATTTCATTTTTTGAGTGTGTGAAACAAAATTCAGCATTGCCTAATCTGCTACTATTCACTATTGACTGTAAGCTGCAATTCTCTGATGGACTTATAATGATAATTTCCAACCAGGTAATTTGAGAAGCTATTACTGTAGGTAATCCAATAGACTTGTTATTTGGATGCCATCAACACTTAACTATTCATATTTCATGCATTGCGGGGGACAATGTATTCATAGGAGTGCTTGACAGCTCTCTGAGCAGTAGATGGCGGCACTGTTCAACTGTCTTGATTTTGGTTTTGGTTTGGTTTGGTTTGGTTTGATTTGGGTTTTTTGCCAACTGAAATCAGTTTCTTCACCATCAGAAAAAAATAAATAAATAAAGCTTCAAATGTCCATACGTTTACATATAGAGCCCATATAGATTTCTAATAATTTGGGAATACAAGTTAAAATGATTACCTCAGAATCAAAATCACAAAACCAATTCATATCATCATGCTTTTTTTCTTAGATTGCTTATATGTGATCACTTACTTTTCATTTTTCCTTTTTTAATTTTACTATTTGAAGTAAAATATGACAAAAGTGAAATATGTCTACAAGTGAAATTAGTGGTTCTATATATTTAGTTATTGCCAGTTTCAACAGTTTTTTGTGTCTTCTCAAATCTTCACAACTAGTTTTACCAATTCCACTAGTAATGAACTGGCTTTGAGTGACTTTTTTTTTTTTTTGAATCTATAATTCTTTATTGACTTCCCCCACTAGGCAGGATGAGTCTCTTCAGCACAACTTTACTTCTCTGAACCTTCCCCTGCTCTTCCCAGTACTTGTTTGGAGTTTCAAAACTTTTGGACTAGTTTTTTAAACAAATTATAATTCCTTTAGATAATCATCTCATAAAAGAATTCTTAAAGCCATTTTCATGCTTTGGGGGACTGTACTGAGAACATTTTTTTTTTTAACATCTTTATTGGAGTATAATTGCTTTACAATGGTGTGTTAGTTTCTGCTTTATAAAGTGAATCAGCTATACATACACATATATCACCATATCCCCTCCCTCTTGCGTCTTCCTCCCTCCCACCCTCCCTATCCCACCCCTCTAGGTGGTCACAAAGCACCGAGCTGATCTCCCTGTGCTGTGCGGCTGCTTCCCACTATGAGTGACTTTTTAAAGAGTAGCTGAAAGCGTCAGCCAGTTCTCAGGAAAAAAATTCAGTTTCTTGAAATTTCAGCCATTTAAACAAATGGTGATTTGCTTGTTTGTTTTACTCAGCATCGCACACACACACACACACCAGACCACACACCACACACTCTGATGCATGTGCAATTCAAATGTACAAACTTACTGTGGTAACTTCATAAGGAGTATGTATTTGTGAAACCACCTGTGATTACTGAGAAATTTGAGGTAAGACTCTTTTAAGTCTAATAGTCTAATAGTTTTTTTTATTTAAGTGAGTGATACCAATAGCTACCCCAAAGGTTTGATATGAGAACTAAAATGAAGTACAGTATATAAAGCATTCTGTCATCAGAATAACTCTCTCATTTTATTAGTTTATTCTTGTCTTTTCACTAGGCAGTAACTTAGTCAAACAATATAAGGATAAATGATCTGATTTTGTATTCCCAGCACTTTGCATAGTGCCATACACACTTTAGGCATTCAGTAAATATATATTTGCATCAATGAGCAATTGAGTTTATAATGTAAATAAAGCTGGTCAATCTATTAAAGTAAATCCAAATATCCATTCATTCATTCAACGTTCAGTAAGGTCCTCATGACTGAGCTCAAATTCTAGCATGTAAGGCGGGTATACTAAATACATGTATATAAGATTTATATAAACATTTTCCAGTAGTTTGGTAGATATGTAAAATATTCATATAATCTCACAAAGGTGATGATTTACGCATGATAGTTTATTGTTTATGGAGTTCTTACAAACATACACATTTTCTCATTTAATCTTTGTGATAACTACTGAGTTAGAAATATTTAATACTGAGGAACCTGAGATTTAGGGAATTTAAGAGGCTTAATAGAGCCAGGCATTGTTCTAAATCATCATTTCTTCATACTACATCATGTGAAAAGATCCCATAGAAGCAATCAGTTCTTGTACCAGTTGGCCAATACATTATTCTTATATTAAGCCTATACATTTGTCCTATACAATATACTTAGATTAAACTGTTTGAAATTGTCCATTTAAAGAGAATTCCTTATTAGTTTTCCCTTGATGCTATAGATACAATTGTATTTCATAGACTGAATATCTCTACCTACCTTGCCTTCTATATTTGACTGAGTATCGTATGTGTTAATCATTGTAGTGACAGGCAGAGGAAGCAGTCATAGTTGCTATCATTCTCATTAAGACTCTCACTGAGGAACAATAGAATAACTCTAACTGCCACTTATCTGGAGAGGTAGGAATATGAAACATCAAACATTCCAGGTTAGAGCTGAACCTTGAATATGAGCTAATGGGCTGATTGTTGTCACTGTGTCAACAGTTGGTCTTGAATTCTTCACAGGAAGATGGAGGTGATGGAAAAACACTTGAATTATACAGACCTAATCCACAACATTAAGTAAAGGTTAAACTCACAAGGAACGTAATATAGCTTTTTCTTGCTCACAATACTCAACTATAGATTTCAAGAGTTAGATACATTCAAGGATGATTGGATTTTTATGATTTGGGTTTTACTCTTAACCTTCTTTTGTCTTCCTTATTGAAGTATAGTTGATTTACAATATTATATTAGTTTCAGGCATATAGCACAGTGATTAAATATTTTTACATATTATACTCCATTCTAAGTTATTACAAGATAATGGCTATAATTTTCTGTGCTATACAATACATACCTGTCGCTCACTTATTTTATACATAGTAGTTTACATCTGTTAATCTCATACCCTTTGTTTGTTCCTCCCTCATTCCCTCTCTCCTTTGGTTATCATAAGTTTGTTTTCCATATCTGTGAGTCTGTTTCTGTTTTGCATAGACATTCATTTGTATTATTTTTTAGATTCCACATATAAGTGATGTCATACAGTATTTGTCTTTTTATGTCTGACTTATTTCACTAAGCATAATATCCTCTAGGCCCATCCATGTTACCATAAATAGCAGAATTTTGTTATTTTTATGGCTAATATTCCATACATATACATACGCATCTACATAATATCTTCTTTATCCATTCATCTGTTAAAGGGCACTTGGGTTGCTTCAGTGTCTTGGCTATTGTAAATAGTACTGCTATGAACATTGGGGTGCATTCTCCTAACGTTTTTAAATCAAGATTATAGCAACCACTATCACAGCCTTTCCTGCCATTGCTAGAGATCAAATCACCAGTTAGAGGAGCCACTGGTTCAGTGTGGGTCTCATGTTAACCAACTAAATCTCACACCACTAATGTGCTACTTCAGATCCTTTTGCCTCTTTGTCTTCTGGGCCTTTGGCACGTTTTGATTCTGGCTCCCACTAAGTGACCTGCTCCGTGTAGACTCTAGTCAATTTCATGTGAAACAACCAGAAAGTGCTTTGCTTCATTCTCACTCTATGTACCTCTCACTAGTCACCTCCCACCCAGGGAATTCCCTGTTGACACAGGCTGTAAGTCTTGCTTAGCTACCCAGCTTATACAATCAAAGAGCAGGGTAGCTAGCCCACTGAAGGGAGGCTTTGACCAATGAGAGACAGGATACTGTGAATAAACTCCTCTGCCCTTTCCGCCTCAGAGGGTCTTTCCTGAGATACAATCACTCAGATGGCAGAAAGATTACACCAGAGATAAGCAAAATATTTCCTTGACTTCAGCTTTCCTGAGATCGTACTCCCTAAAAAGGACATAAGCTTCTACTTCAAAATTTGCTCTCAGAAGAACCCAGGCTAAAATACACAGTACTAACAAAATAGAAAATCCAAACCAAACACACAGTGAAATCCCTCAACCATCACCAATACTTGCATAATATCCTGCAAACACTGAAATGAGCAAAGTCATGGTTTTCTACCGCTCTAAGAAAGGCATAAAGAGGTGTTATTGATTCAATCAAATGTTCTGAAATATTAGGGTTTTCTCTCTTTTTCTCCTACATAGTAATAAAATTATAATCTTCTGAATTTAATTGAGGATTTGATTTTACTTAGCATTTTTCATAAAAAACAAACTATAATTTAGAAAAGAAACAACTAAATCATATTTTTCCAAATATTACTAAAATGGTTTGCCTCTTACTGAAGTTTCACATCTTCCCAAATAATTGATTATTAACATGTATGTCCTAAACGAGCATGTGCCAGCATTCAGAAAATGTTGAAATAAGAGATATTTATTTCTTTAGTAATTTACAGCCCAAATTATTCCAAGAAAAGATTTAGGACAACTACGTAGGAAACTGCAATTGTGGTCAACGAACTGCCTCCTTGCACTTCCTCTATTTAAACAGCCTATGTTTTTGTTAATATTTTTCTATCAAGAATGGTAATCACACACTACTTTCCTTCTAAGAAAATGGAAAAAATGTCAAAAGAAATAAACCAGGTACATTTATCTCTGGGAAGAAAAACTTTATAATATTTAGCTTATCTCATGGTTGTTCCTATCTATAGAATGAACATTGAGTTGAACCACTATGAATTAGCCAACTTTTGAATTTCCATTTATTACCCTCTGCATTTACACTCTTTAATATATACACACGTATACACTTTTGGTATATAGTTAATAGTCAATGTCAGGTAACTAAGGTTGGAAGAGACGAACAAAAGAAATATAAAGTTTAATTACAGCCATAGTGGAAACTGAAAAAAAAAAAATACAAAGTGCTCCACTTTTTCTAGAAGTCCCCAGCTCCTGAAATCTCCATAATAAGTATATTTTTCATGACCTCTTCATCCAATTCCTATCAGACTTCTAGGAATGCTTGAAAATTCCAACTCCACTATTATAAATAATTTTTGCAATTTTAAATTATTTTTTATTATTAGCAATCAAAATAGTGTAAGCCTCACCATCTCCTTCCTCAGGCTATACATCTTCTAAGTCAAATGCTTTTTCTATTGCTGATAATGATCTAATTTCTACTGAACTGTAATTAACTCAAAAGAACTGTCTAATAGATTTATCTTTGTAAAATTTTAAGTATTCCACTTAGTCTCTTCCATAAAAGAGGTCCATAAATATTTTCTGGATAAATGAATGCATTTTTGTTGAATCTTAAACAGCCTCTGCATTGTTAAAACATTAATTTCTTAGAGAGGGTTAATACCATTATTAACTCAAAATTGAACATCTCCATAATATATTCACTATAAAACAACTGGGAATAGACCATGCAAAATTTAAGCATAATTGCTGTTTAAAAACCAGGTTAATACATTTTCCAAATATGCATAATTTGTCAGTGGAATCTTTGTTCTGGTAAATATCTGATAAAACAAATTCTAGTCATTTGCCTGTATTATGTGTTGTAAATGATTTCTTATATTTCAAGTTGCCATGTTGAAAAGTACTATGAGGGCCAGGCTTTCTATATAACTGATACAATTACAGATTCAAGGGAATAATTCTGCCTTTTCTTTTTACATTTTCTTGCATTTCTTTTTCATTTCAATGTTACTTGAATTCTTACAAAGTTTTAGTATAAAATAAAAATGTTATACCTAGAATGCATTTTAGAGGCTGTGTAGTCTAGACCCAATTTGAAGACTGTAAAACTTTCTTTAAAAAAAAAAAAAAGGAAACATTGTTTCTTAATTTATGTTATTGAAACTCTCTACTGATGTCCTTGATCAGGTATATTGCTCATCTCTTCCTTAACTCCTGCTCTTCTCTATTCCATCTTAGAAAGTAAAAAAATGAAGTACAGGAAAACTCTGATCCAATAATATGGTTTATATTAGAGAGTTAGTACTCATTTTGTGTCCTTGTACTACTTTTAGAGGTTGTAGGATGTCCCTGCTCTTGATTATGTCATTTTGCTTCAGGGTTAATTTAAAAAGATATTTGACAACCTATCTGCATTATTTTAAGAGATGAAAATTTTATTATTATATGTTTTGAAGATCACTTTAAGACAAAATAAGTCACTTTAAAAAAAAAAACAGAAAAATAAGGAAATGCTTCCATTAGTGAGTTTTTATATTATCAATACTAATGAGATGAATGAAATCAGAGAGAGATGTCAGAGGAACTCATTGAGGTAATTTCTTTTTCCCTTTGCTTTTCCTTTTCCATAGTATTCCATCTTTTCAATATCTGGCCTGTAGGAAAATATTTTTTCCTAACTACTTTTAATTGAGAATAAAGACACAGGTACTGATCAAATAAACCACCATTTATATTTGATTTGGGAAACTGTGTTTATGGTTGGGAATGGGGAAAGGGACAAGAAAAAGTAACAATGAACATGAAATTCTAGATTAAGAGAAAGACATGCAGTACAAAATTGTGGGCAGGCAGGATGAAAAATAAAGAAACCGACTAAGCAGAGGTTATTTAGGGGGAGAGTTTATTAAAAATGAAAAGATTAATTAAATGGAGAATTTTGAAGATGAGAAAACGGGAAATGCTATTTTTTTTTAAATTAGGGTATAGTTGCTTTACAGTGTTGTGTTAGTTTCTGCTGTACAATGAAGTGAATCAGTTATACGTATACGTATATCCCCTCCCTCTTGGACCTCCCTCCTACCCATCCCACACATCTAGGTCACCACACAGCACTGAGCTGAGCTCCCTGTGCTATACAGGAGGTTCCCACTAGCTATCTGTTTTTCACAATCTCCCAATTCATCCCACCCCCCTTCCCTCAAGCTGTGTCCACACATCCATTCTCTATGCCTGCATCTCTATTCCTGCCCTGAAAATAGGTTCATCTGTACCATTTTCCTAGATTCCATATATATGCTTTAATATATGATACTTGTTTTTCTCTTTCTGACTTCGCTCTGTATGACAGACTCTAGAGAAAAGAAAACCCTCTTGCACTGTTGGTGGGAATGTAAATTGATACAGCCACTATGGAGAACAGTATGGAGGTTCCTTAAAAAACTAAAAATAGAACTAACATATGACCCAGCAATCCCACTACTGGGCATACACCCTGAGAAAACCATAATTCAAAAAGACACATGCACCCCAATGTTCACTGCAGCACTATTTACAATAGCCGGGACATGGAAGCAACCTAAATGTCCATCAACAGAGGAATGGATAAAGATGTGGTACATATACACAGTGGAATATTACTCAGCCATAAAAAGGAATGCAATTGGGTCATTTGTAGAGATGTGGATGGACCCAGAGACTGTCATACAGAGTGAGTTTTAAGGTATTCTGAGACAACCATTTTACAAATGATTTTATATTATTTCTGGACTTGAAAATGGAAATACAATGAAAATATAAAGCAACTGGAGGTACATTTTAATAAGGGAGTGGGGGGTTATCTATGACAATCAGTAGGAAAGACCAGCAAATAGCAGGTCACAGAAAGCATGTTTCATGGGGTCCAGAAAGTGGAAGAAGGAAAGGATTTTTTAAAGGAAATGATTGGTGCATGAAGACCCAGAAGAGACAGCTTATTGTTTAATCTAGCTTGTTCCAGCTCTTACTTTGTAATGGCTTCTCAGCATTCTTAAAAATAATCGGCATTCCCAGAGTATGCAATTGCCTTAGTGTCCTCTTCTAAAAGTCAAGATTTTGGAATAAGCTATTAATTTGAGGGAAAAATATTTTATCAAATTTCCAAGCATTTAATTTTAGTCTATAATTATTGGATTTTTAACTTGAAATTACAATTTAAAACTTCAAAACCAATAATTTCTTTTTCTCTTCAACCCAACCCCAAATTATATTTTCTAGTTTCCTTTTTCTATTTAACAAGAAAAAGATAATGCATCTAAGATCTCACCAAAATTAAATCTGGTAGAAAACAATTTGTTGCTCCTTGGGGATAAACTACCGTAGAATTATTCTGCTACTACATGGCTAGTTTTAGGAGTAATTTACCCATTCTAAAATTATCCTAGGAAAAAGAGCTTCTGGGGGCTCAAGGGCTCAGATGGAATCTGCTCCTCAGCTACATGCGGTGATACCCTTGATTGAAAATGATTCCAGACCTGAGAAAGAAACAAGGAAGGAACTAGGAAGCCGAGTGCTTCTCTGTATCATTGGTAATTCTCCTTCATCTACAAAAAGCCGAAGTACAGTTGTTTTTGTTTTTTTTTTGGGGGGGTGGGGCGTGTTTTGTTTTTGTTTTTGTTTTTTGAGCCAAGGATTCCTGGCTGAAATTTCAGCAGAGGTTGTTCATGTACAAATTGCAAAGCTACTCATTTGATTAAGAAGGCTAATTTAATGCTGCTGTGTTGGTTCCAAATGTGCACCTCAGAGATTTTGCACATACTTCTTTCTGGGGTCTCATGGGGAGCTTCTAAGATGCTAGATCAGCCTTAGTTTGCATAAGCATGAAGTCTCTTCATAGCTTTATTAACCCAACTGGAAGTAGGCCTCATTTAGCATTACCCAGATGGTAAAATTGAGGTTGATTATCTGCTTTTGAAAGCTGAATTGTGCTAATGGGTCAGGCAGTACTTCACAAAGTTTAGTGGACCTAGGATGCAGCTGGGAGCAATTTAAAATGCATATTACATGACCCCACTCCCAAAGATTTTCACTCTCCAGATCTGGGTTAGAATCAGCATTTTTAACAAGCATCCTCCCACCTCCCCTGTCAGCCTTTTCTGGAAGTTGAATAGGTTAGATGGCCCCTCTCTCAAATGGTGGCTTCCCCTCTCATTCAAAGCAAAAGTGAAAAGTCATCCAGTGACATCCTACCTGATCTAGTCCTCAGTACCTCTCTGACCTCATCTCCATGATCCCCCATCACTCTCTGTGCTCCAGCCACACTGGACTCTTTGATGTTCCCCAAACATACCAGGCATGCCCCCAACTCAGGGATTTTGCAGTTTTTCTTCTTTCTGTTTATAGTGCTCTTTCCCCAGATATCTGCATGTCTATCTTCCTTGTTTCCTTTAAGTCTTATTGCATATGTCACTTTCTCAGTGAGAGCTACCCTGCCCGCCCAACTTTAAATTGCAAACCCCCCTCCACACTCCTTCCCCTCTTTCTTTGCTTTATTTTCTCCTGAGCAGCTATCATGTTATTTTCTGATTTCTCTAACAAAAGATAAGCTCCACAAAAGCAGGAAAAGTTTGGTTTGTTTAGTTCACATCTATAACTCCAGCACCCAAGCCAGTGCCGGGGGGAACGTATACAACAGGCACTCACCAAATATTTATTGAGCATATGAATTAATGATGAGACACTGCATGGGGTCATGCACTACTGTGGCCTTACAAGCAACTGGGGAATATCCACATAAGCTCTTTTGTCCGAAAAAGATTTTTACCGGTCTAACTAGAGTTCTTAAATTTCCACGATCTCAACAGTACCTAATCAAAAGCTCAAAAGACAGTATACAAATGACACTATGCATTTTAGAGAACTGGTTAGGTATGGTAGGCCGATATTTTGCCAATCTGTTCTGAGGGCTAAACATATTGTGTTTAATGCAGAATAGCAGCACCGAAACCATCCTTAAAGTCAGAAAAGTAAGGTTCAAGTCACAGCTCTGTCATTTATTATCTGTGTTGTCTTGGTCAAATCATTTAAGGACTCCATTTAACTAGTATATTACCAACCTCACTGTCTCATATTCTCTTCATCTATAAAAAGGCAACAATAGCAAATGATCCTCCCACTCTACAGAATCATGAGAATTAACATAAGAAAATCATTTTTTATACAATAAAAAGTATAAGGGGGTTTATACTTGTCTTTCACATTTAACATTTTAACCCGATGTGACCTATTGTTACGGTAGGAGCTCTCCATGAACTCACTATATCCATGTAGTCCCACATTGACTCTGGGCTTGGCAGGAGATGTGCTTTAGCCAACGGGATATTAGCAAGCATGATGCAAGCACAGGCATGACAAGCACTTGTACCTTGGAGCTTACACTCTTGAAAGCCAGATATCATGCTATAGAGAAGCTCGAGCTAGACTCCCCAATCAGGAGAAACCCAGGGTACACTGGGAGGATACACTGGTGGGTGAGAGGCTCTCTTGGATATTCAGGACCCAACTGAGTTCCCAGTTGAATGCATGAGGGGCCTTAGATACACCACGTGGAGTGGAGGCACTTCCCAGCTGAGCCCAGGAAATCAATGAATCAATAAAAATAATGACCTGCTGTTTTAAGCTATTAAGTTTTGGGATGAGTTATAATGTAGTAACAGATATTGAAATCCTGAGGGTTTTTTTTTTTTTTTTAATTTATTTATTTTTGCTGTGTTGGGTCTTCGTTTCTGTGCGAGGGCTTTCTCTAGTTGTGGCAAGCGGGAGCCACTCTTCATCGCGGTTAGGTTTTTGAAAATAACATCATGGCCCCCAAATTGATTTCAATGGCAGGAATTCTAGACACTCTATGAAGCTATTGGGGAAGAGGAATGGAGAGGCCTTCAAAATATCCTGAAAATCAAATCAGACATTTACCTATTTCACTTACTTTTTTTTTTTTTTTTTTTTTTTTTTTTTGCGGTACGCGGGCCTCTCGCTGTTGTGGCCTCTCCCGTTGCGGAGCACAGGCTGCGGACGCGCAGGCTCAGCGGCCACGGCTCACGGGCCCAGCCGCTCCGCGGCACGTGGGATCCTCCCGCACCGGGGCACGAACCCGCGTCCCCTGCATCGGCAGGCGGACCCTCAACCACTGCGCCACCAGGGAAGCCCCTATTTCACTTACTTTTGAAGCCAAAATGACAGCTAGCTAGCATGTAAGTTATTATTTATTCCTATGAGAAAAGAGCCCTAAATGGAGCCATTTATATAAGTCACTATAAATTGGAATCTACGTTGAACCAACAACAATAATATATAGTACATAGAAACTTCCTGATTTTTCTAAGACTTGCCGATCGAGAGTAGCCAACCCACTACCAGAGCAATTTTGAATTTTTCTTCTGTAACCTAGAGTGATTACTTCTTGGCAGGAGTCTATTGTTAATGATTAGCACTTCTCAAAGGGAGCAAATCCCCCAGCAACTCCCAGTTTACCAGTGGGGATCTGCACCCTGGTGAATAAGCCACATTGCTGCAATGTCAACTGGGGTCTTAATCGCTTCTGAAGCTAAGTTCAGATAATCAAAGGTCAGACCCTTTTTGCTGTGATTCTTACTTTGTGTTAGTAGGGTCCCGTTTAGAGGCACTTTTGTCTAGCGATTGGCAAAAGGGTGGAAGCGAGGCAGCGAAGTCGCGATGAGAGTACAGGCAGTCACAGGGCATTTTATTATCATTCTGTGAGAAATGTTCTTCACTCAGAAAGAGCTCTGGCATTTTTAAAAGAGATCTTGCTAACCCTTCACTTAAAATCTGTGTCCTAAGAGTCGGCACTGTTGTTCAGCACAATAACTTTCACTTTCCAAGCACCAAGGTTCAGAAGCTTTTCAATGCGAGGTAAAAGGTGTCTTCCTACTACAAGGAAGTAACATGTTTTCATTTTTTGGTATCTTTTTTTAAACCAAGGAACACATTCGATGATGGAGTGAAATATGAATGAGTTTGCTTTTCCAAATTTGTGGTTAACATTCTTGTTATTGTCAAGGAACTCAGGACTCAGAGGACTACATTTTTGTTGAATCTAGGACAGTTTGCTAGACTAGTTCCTTTGGTACTGGCTTATATGTGACAGATCTGCTCTCCAACAAAATTTCAAACGTATCAGAAAACCGCATGCTCTATTTCTAAAATATTCCTTGGTTCGGGAAAAAGGAAAGCATTCCTGTGACTATCTAGTACTTTTAATTTCTTATGGAATCTTAGTGATTCAGTGAATAGAAGAAAAAAGTGACAGAAAAATACTAGGGTTTAAAGGCTTTGGTGGTTAACTGAAGGGTAGCAGAATGAGACGCCCCCAAATATGTCACTTTGGCATTTGCTTAGTTTGAACTGTAAGCACTTGAAAGACAGCAAATGCAGGGAGAGGTTTTCTCTCAACTCCCCTTTATCTACCTAAAGACAAATCCCTCAAAAGAAACTCAATTGTCATCAAGCCCCTCAGGAGTTTCATCAACCAGGGAAGATTGACTATTGTCACAGGAAAGGAGGCTACACATCAATACCACACACAGACAAACTTTGTCACAATCATATTTCCCATCTATTCTCCCATAGGGCCCACTCATCCTTCCTAAAAATCATTTACTCTCCCCTAAGAGGCCTATGCCCCCTTCCCTATCCCTTTTAAAATGGTATTTACTCTTGAATGCTAAGCCACCTTGGGCAGCTACTTATCTTTTTCCTGGGTATCTCCCATGTATACATGAGTTATATACATGTGGGTTAACCTCTATTTGATTTTCTGTTGTTAATTTGTCTTTTTATTACAGGGGTCTCAGATAATATCTCAGAAAGGGAGAAAAATTATTTCTTTCTCCTCTGCAAACTCATTCTACACAAAGTTACCGAATAAAAGAACGTCAATTATCTGAAATCTATGGGCACCTCCAAATGATAATGCTCAAATATAAGTGCTGTGTTATACTGAAGTACAACTTCCTCATTATAAATGGTGATATATCACTTTTCCCCTTTCTCACTCTCTCTCTCAGCAGCATTTAATTACATATAGATTGTTTTCCTTTATGAAATATGTAATAAGTGTCAATATTATAACATACCTCAGGACTTCTTTTTTGAATTAAAAATAGTGCTTTTTCATAACGTATGATACAATATATATGACTGGGATCTGTGGATATGCCACTCACTGGACTCTGATGTCCATGTTAGTAATCATCCTAAAAATCCTTCCTTTAGAGTGACAGAACCCCTAAATATTTCCTATGTGCTTACTTGAAGAATTCATTAGAAGGACCTAGTTTTAATTTTACAGCAGCATACCTCTTCCAAAGCAAGTGAAAACAATTCTGGGAAGACTAAAATTTTCTATAGCAGAATGAGTATTGGATTGGGAATCTACAGAACTGCTTTTTTGTTCTCACTTCATCTTGACCGAACCTCCACTCTCCAGTTTCCTCATCTAAAAAATGAGAGTGTTGGTATCTATTCTATCTACTTCAGTGGGTTTCCTGTGAGGCTTACGTTAGATGATGTTTACAGACATGATTTGCAAAAGTACAAAGTAACATACAAATGTGCAGGCTTACTATTAGAAGTGTTGTTTTTAGGAAGAGTCAATCTAATTATTTTTGTTTTCTATCTTAAGCCATGTCCACTTGTCTACATGCTCATAATGCCTCTACCTGTCCATGAAGTGAACTTTATCTTTGGGGAGACCCTATGGAAAAACCTTCCCAGGAAAGTATAAACCAAAAAGAAAGCATTCTAAACAGAATGAATTTCATATCTAATAGAGAGTACCTGGAGGTAGTGGAGGGACCCTCATTATCACACTAAATATTCTCATAGCTCACATGACTAAAAGCAGCAGAGGAAAGGCAAGGCCATACTGGGGGAGAGAGGCTAAATTCCTGTGGAATCTATAAGCCCACCCTCTTTCACCTTCAAGATACTAAAGGTTGATCTCTAGATAAAACAAATAACTTTAACCCTCTGTCCCAATCAGGAGGTATAGTGATTCCCCATATACCCGTGAACGCTGCTCTAATCTGGCTCTTAGCTTGTGTGAAAAGTCATAAATTATTTCCTTTAGAGGAAACCTGAAGGAATAATCTAAGGCCACTTCTACACTCAAATTTTAAGCAGCTGCTGACAAAGGCCCAGAATGGGGTAAAGAACACAGCCTTAAGTGGATGGATCATAGCCTGGAAAAGATGTGTATTTTTTTTTTTTTTTTTTGGTGGTACGTGGGCCTCTCACTGTTGTGGCCTCTCCCGTTGCGGAGCACAGGCTCCGGACGTGCAGGCTCAGTGGCCATGACTCACGGGCCCAGCCGCTCTGCAGCATGTGGGATCTTCCCAGACCGGGGCACGAACCTGTGTCCCCTGCATCGGCAGGCAGACTCTCAACCACTGCGCCACCAGGGAAGCCCAAGGTGTGTATTTTTTGCAAGTAGATTTTTGTACATCTACAGCAATATCATCTTTAGTCTTCGTGTAAACCATTTTGGGGATACTAAAGAGGAAGGAGGAAGAGTCAAAAGAGACAAAAAGAAAGAGCAAATGTCTAGTAATGAAAAACTGTATATAGGCAAGGATTGCTAACACACCTCTGTGAACCTGCACAAACCATAAGACTTCTGCGGAGAAAGGGAAGGGAAGGGAAAGACAGCACGGCCGGGGAATAGATTCTTCTCAGAGAAGATCAGATCAATTGTTCGCCTTCACGAAGGGCAGACAGCACAGCGAGGTGGCTGAGTGTAAGGGGCCATGTGGAGTTTATCGGCGGGTGTGTGAAACAGACAAGCCCTGTTCGAAGGGCGGGGGCAGTTTGACAGAGAACAGCACTGTGCTTGTAGGAAACCTATATGAAAACCTGGAAGTTATAGATACAGATGAGTCTGGTTTCCGGAAAGTATACTTCTTGTGACATAAGGGTGTGGGAGACATGCCCCCCCCCACACACAAATCTACACATATAATCTCCAGTGAGATCATTAAGTCTCTGGACTTTGAGCAAATACGGGTGACAAAGAAGAGCATCCGTGTTTGATGTTTAGGAAGAAAAAATTATAAATAGGGAAAAATTAAAGTGGGATTAATATTCACCCCCCTCCACTATAAAATAAGAATAACACAGTGGTGCTTTTATTATTAGCCTGGGAAAATATCTGCCTCTGGGTAATTTGGCTCCTGTACAAGAATAACAACAAAACAACAACAAAAATCCAGCATACTCTTTTACAAAATACATATGTATATTTTCTTCTGTTAAAAAGAAAAAATAAAACCTTCAAGATGGTGAGTCCAGTGTTTCATGTACAGCGTTGTCAACTCATCTGGCAGAGATAAGAAAGCTGACAGCCCTCTGGAGGGCTTGAGCTGAGGCTGTGTGCAGAAGTCTGGAACGGCAGAGACCTGATCCTGCATGTAATGAGACCAAACAGAGCTGGGAAAGAAACTGCTGGCAAGCCCCCTCAGACAAAGAATCAAGCAGCCAGCTGCCTGCCTGTCGTGCTTTACCTTCCTCTTCAGAGGCCTCCTTTTTCTGCCATAGTCAGGGCATGAGAAGGCTGCAGTATCTTACAGTTAGGTCAGCGGCCGTGTAGGTCACGGTGTAAATATATTCCTTCATTTATCCATTTATTCAACATTTATCAAAAGCTTGCCATGTGTCTGGTGCTGTGCAGTGTTTGGGATGCAGGGAAAAATAGAACACACTCTCCACTAGGGAACTTTCATAGCTTGCCAGGGGAAGTGGAGATGTATATGTACCAACCGCCATGTATACATGAGTTACGCATGTACTTTTCAAGCCAGCTAAAATCTCTTTCTGCAAACATTTCAATGCAAACATAAAACTGTTCAATTAAAAATATGTATCTTTACTAGTTTCTTTATCTTTAAAGATTGAGGAAGAGGGAAAGATTTGAACCATATGCATAAGATTGGTTAGGAACTAAAATCTTTTTAAATTAAAAGGGAATAAAAATTAGTTTGACTAACTAGGTGTTAATTGGAGTGTTGTCATATCTAAATCACATCTTAGTCATATATAGATCTTTCTCATGCAAATATAACTGGGGTACCTAGCTTTGCATTCTGGAGAAGTATAATTGCATATCTACTCCCTTCTTTTTAAAAACAGGAAAAGGTTTAGTAGAACAAAGACATTGATTGCTCTGGCAGCTTCCCAGTGGGAAACAGTCAACCTTAAGTGTGTTTAAGTAGGCTTGGGAGGGAGGCTCAAGTGTTAAATCATATAATTTTATTAAGAGAGACACCTGAGGAACCGGGGAGTTCTAGCTATAACCATATACTTGAAAAGACAAGGAACAAAGCACAATACTTTCCCTCCTCTTATTTAAAATATAACACATTTATAATTAACAATTAATCCCTCCTAAAGGCACTTAGCTGTTTCTTAAAAAAGAAAAATCTTCATTGTGGTTTGCTGCAGCAATCAAAAAGTTCATATTCAAATGGAAAGAAGTACTTATTCCACTAATGTAAATGGAATTTGAAAATTGAGCTCTTAATCAACATTGCTATTTTTAAGAGACCTGCTAAATTCTTGAGGGGAAAAAGAGGACAGTGTTAGTGGCACTAGCTCTCCAGGACCTTGATTGTGTCCATATTGGCCCCTCTTCAGCTCTCTGACTCCGTACACATTAGACCCTAAGATACAAAACTGGACAATATTACAGAACGGTTGTCCTCTTATAAAATCTGAAAGCAGATATCTTCTCAAGGGAAGAAAATGACTAGTCTCACAAGTTGGCTTAAGGTAGAAAAAACTATGAATTAGCAATTGGTTGCTTTTCTACTTTCATTTACTTATTTAATTTTTTGATGCTTCAGTTTCCTAATCAGTAAAATGAACATCAACATTTTTTACAGGGACGCTTTAAAATGAATTGAAAATTTATGCATGATCTCTATAACACTGCAGATTTGCAAGGTTTAAGCACCTGGAAAAGTGCTTCTCAAACTTTGATGTATATGTGAATCACAAGTGAATACTGTTACAATGCAGAATATGATTTAGCAGGTCTGAGATGAGGCCCAGTATTCTGTATTTCTAGGTAATGCCAATGTTGTGCTGATCTATGCATCCCCCTTGGAGTAGCAGGGCTAAAAAAACACATTGCCCAATAGTAATTTCCAAGCATTACGACAACAAAAATGTCCCATGCCACGTGATCTATGGGCATGTAAATGTGCCATTACTGCATCAGGAAGTAAAGTAAAGAAACTTTATTTCTCTATCTCCTTTAATCAGAGGGGGTCCTATGACCACTTGGACAAATAGACTACAGTGAAAGTAATGTGTGACATTTGTGGGTATAGCCCTTAACTGGCTTAGGAGCTTCAACTTCCAGGCTTTAGAAACCAGATGCCATGAAGGAGTATGACTACCTTAAGTCAAAATACACCGTGAGAAGCTCAAGCAATGTTGGGAGGCTTGAGAAGATGGGACTGCCATGTAGGAAGGAGAAAGAGGGAGAGGGAGAGAAAAAGAGAGAGAAAAAAAGAATGAGGGAGATTGAGAGAAGGATCAAAGAGCATGGAGGCATCAGTCATGAAAGTGAAGGAACCATATTAAAAGTGGATCTTTCAGCTCCAGCTGATACCACATGGATGAGAAGACCCAGTGTTTGAGACTTTCATGAATTCGCAAGACACAACTCTGAGCAAAAATTAAATGGTCGTTTAAGAACCTAAATTGTGCAGTATATTGCTACTCAGGAATAAATATATCAAAATTTATAAGCAAGGCAAGTATTAAACAGGCTTAAAAATGAAGGCCAGCATTTTAAAGCTATTTATATTCAATAAATGTGCTAGTTAAACATTTACCAAAAAAAATCTTGGAATGAACTATCTTCTTTCCCACTCCTGGAAAAAACGGATATTGCATCAACATTTAACTGAAAAAAATTATAGTTGCATTTATGCAAATTTTCAGTAGCATTCTCTAAAACAGTAATGATAATCAATACTCTTAGTTTTAAAAATACCATTTACTTGTATAAATTAAGTGGTAAAATTTGATATTTTTCTACTTAATATACATTTTCTCTTCATTGCAACAAAGAGAAGTAAATATCATGGTTTTCTTCTCTTGATCATAATTTATTGGGGAAATTGTCATTTTATTCATTCATTTAACAAATTTAATGAATTCCTACTATGTACCAGACACTATATATAGCAGGCCCTAGAACTGTAGTAATGAAAGGAAGAGTTCTTATTTTTATAAAACCATAACAGTTGAGAAATGTTATAATAGATGATAGATAGATAGATAGATAGATAGGGTCATGTATTATATTATGTCATATATTCTACCAAATGCTTTACCTACACTATCTCCTTCTATCCTTAAAACATCTTGTGAGGTAGATACTATAATTAACACATTTTTCAGATAAGGTATAGAGGATTAGAGATTTTCAATGACTTGTCCATGATCTCACAGTTAGTAAGAGGTGGGATATGAAGCCAAAAGTGGCTAATTCCAAGGAAAGCATATAAGTAGAGAATCTACCTGAGAATGATACGTTATAAGAAGCTTCCTACATGAGAAGATACCTAAACTCAGTCTTGAGGGAGAAGTCAGAGAGGTGAACTTTAGAGCGGAAGAGGAATCAGGTAAGAAGGACAACAGATACAACAGTTGAACTACATGCAAGAATGGCACACTGATGAGTAGAATACGAGGGCTGAAATAACAGAAGATAATTCTGGACGGGAAGGCTTTGTGCTGTGCATTGCAAGCTTTTAAGAAAGCTTTTAAGAAAAATGTGTCATGGGCACCTAAAATATATAGGCTCAAAAGGAATCTCATATTCCTGCTCAAAAACAGTATCTCTTTCTAACATCCCTATCTCTATTCATGGCACAATCTCCATGTGAATTTTCAGAAACAAAGTCATCTTTCTTCCTCCTCACCCTTTGTCTCCAATCAGTGGCCAACTACATTTGATTCTGTAGCCTGTGAAATACCTCTTGCGTCTTTTCACTTAAGTGAAGAAAACACCACTTGAATCTTTTTCACTTCCCTTTACTCTTGCTTTCAACCTCCTAATTCAAGCTCATATACTTCTTGTGTGGACTAACTCTTCTCAACACTATTTTATTTCCTTTGTGTATAAAATGGCATTATATTTTTCTCATGTGTACTAATGATAGCATCTCTCTCCTTCACAAACAAAACTAAAACAAAGGAAAAACACCTTCATATGTGCATTATCCACAGCATAATGTTAAAACTCCTTAAGCTAGTAATTCAAGCCTCCTTCATGCTTCCCTACCTACATGTCTGTTTTTGTCTGTCTGACCTCCTTTCCATACCCTTCAATCAGGCACTTGTGCTTCCTCCTGGGTATATTCCATATTATATCACCTTGGTCCTTTGCTCTAGTTGCCTCCTCTAACTCAGTGCTTCTCAAACTTGAGCATGCATCAGAATCACTGTTAAAATATGGATTGCTAGGTGCCAGCCTCAGAGTTTCTGATTCAGTAGGTCTGGGGTGGGGTCTAAAAATTTACTTTTCTAACACTTTTCCAGGGGGTGTGGATGCTGCTGGTTTGTGAATCACACTTCGAGAATCACTGAACTAAATATGTTTCCCTCTATCTTTATTTCTGCAATAAACCTATCACTTAAGGCTTCATTTATTATCATTTCCTCCTATCTCTGGACAATTGTCCCCAATCCAAAGACATCAGGACACTTGTCTTTTCTTTGAGTGTCCTTAGTGTCAAATTTCTATCTTTCTTATAACACTTAAGATAGCCAATTTTTCATATAGTCCTGTGTTAGAATTCAATTTTCCCTGTAGACTGCACACTTTTTGAGGGCAGTATCCATATTTACAATTTCTACATCACAGTTCCACGATGCAAAGAATGATGTCTTATATATGACGCAGAAAATAAATGTTTTCTGATTAGTAAATAAATACATCTGAAAGAGGACATATGATGCAACCATAAATATCTACTGGCAGATAAACTGGCAAAGGTGACATAAAGTCGCCTGTTGGTGCAAAGCTTGGTTTTCACTTTGCATGTGTCTATACCTTGCCAATGATATGGGACTCCTGCTGTATTTCCATCCATTGGAACAAATCACAATATTTTGGGGCAAAATACTGGGGCAAAATATTTAAGCACTTCAATTAAAATACTTTATCACCTGATGACAAAATAAAAGAAGGCAGCATTTGCTTTTCAAATATCACATATTTCATTCTGTTTGCTTCAGAGGCAGGGTAAATTTCTGAGCAAAGTGATCTTGAATAAGAAGTCTCATGGTCTCAGGGGAAATGCAGAACAAGGTGGCAGGTGATGGGCATGCTGAAGTGTGACATAACTGGCTGTCTCTGCCAAAGAACACTTGAACAGATAGCTGATCCATCTGCCATCAGTGGAACTGACTTAATCCTTTCTTTATTTCTTCTTCTTTTTTTTTTAAGTCACACTCAACCACTATGCAAGGCATTCTATCTTCATGTTTTTCTTCTTGCTGTCTTTAGGGAAGTGGCATGTTATCCTAGAAGACTGGTCTCAGAATGAGGAGTCCCATGTTCAAGTTTTGCTGCTGCCCCTATATAGCTGATGAAATATTTTATCTCATTAGGCTTTGCAGTCCTTATCTATCAAATGACAGGGAAGGATATATTCCACTTATTTCTGGAACTTCATAAATCTATTCCTTTTCTCGTGAGAGAAGTAGCATATCATAGAGAAGTATCTCTATGATACTATAAGGTAGCATATCATTGTCCTGAAAGGTTTACTGAAGCCTTTGAAAACTAGTTTTTATTTGAGTGGGGAATAGCATGTTCATTATTTACACTATGACTTAATATATTTAGTTCATAAACTGCCATTTCTGTTTTTCAGTCAGCTCTGTCTACCAGCATGACATTAACTGCTCAATGCAGTTAAGTGGGATTCACAAATTCCAGTCAATTGGTTCACCAATTACGCACCTACAGAAATTACACCTCTTTTATTCTAAATAGCATTACTTTTTGTTGTCAGTATTCCATTAAGAGGTCATAGGAACATGGGTGAAAAGTGATTGACCACCACTTCGAACTTAGAACAAAGCTTAATAGCATATTTCAAATGTAATGCTAAAGTAATAAAGAGAGAACTGATATGAAATGATGAAACTACAAGATGGAAAAAAGCCACATCATGAACATACATGTAGGGATGATAAAAGAGCAATATTATTCTACTAGTTTCAACGTCTAATTGAGACTTCCATACATTCCCCCACTCTGTTGCATTCATTTCCTAATCTTTTACAGCATTCTGTAGGTAGGATAGAGTTAATACTATCCTAGTGCTTCAAATATTTCTAGATGAGGAAACTGAAGTTCAGAAATGCTGAAGAACTTGTTTAAGGTTATTTATGAGGTGACAGAGCAGGGGCTGGAAATCATTTTTTCCCTTATAAACCAACACCTACTTCCTTAACGTGTTGGGATGCTTGTGAGCCAAGGAGATATATAATCATGGCTACATATTCCATGAGAAGAGATGTTTATTAAGTAACTTTGTGTCTCCCACAATCTTTATTATAGCACCTTTCACAATATATTTAGGGAAAATTTGTTGAATAAACATTACTTCAGGATTTCATTTACTTAATCGTCATATCGTTGTTGATGGCCTCCTATCAAGTTGTGAAACTTGGATATTATTAATTATTGAAATTCACCTCAGTTTAAAATGTATGGTCAAGATGGAGGAACAGTGACAAGATTTATCCTCCCACTTGAAACAACTAATAAATTGAACAAAATATATCAAGCAGTAGTACTCAGGATATTGAATATCAGACAATGAAGGAGAATGATCCCTAAGAGATGAGTAACAAATGAAGTGAGCCTTAAGACTGTTCCAGCCTACTGTTTGGAGTAAGTTTCCAGGCCATGGTGCAGGGAGAGAAAAGCCAGGTAGAGATAAGCAGTCTCCACGGGTTGAGAAGATGAAGCTGGGAGCCGTGGGATGACAAGGCAGCAAGCGTTCCCAGGGCAGTGTAGACAGAGAGAAGAGAGATGCATAGAGATAATCCTGAGAACTGCAGAGTGCTCCTCTTTGAAAATTCATTGGCATACTGATCAGCTCATGGATGTGAAGAAACTACAGAAAGTCAGGTAAAGAACCATCCAAAACAACTATAAGGAATAGTGACTGAATTTCACATTAGCCCTGAATAGTTCCTGTTCCCAACAGCAAGAGCAGAAAACTTGACAATTCAGGAAGGATTAAAGAACTAAGAAGGATCATGCCTTAGTAATGGGGGAAAAATTAATCCTAGATTAAAAGTAGCTCTGGTCAGGTCTAACAAAGCTGAAAGCAAGACCTGAAAAGATTAAACTGTTTCCAAGTAATTTAGCTCCAGAATATATGTATGGGAATAAAAATAATTTAGTTCTTAACAAGTTAAAATTCCTATTTTGTCATTCAGTCAAAGGTCACACATACACAAAGGAAGCAGACAAATAAAATTCATACTGAGGAAAAAATAAATCAATCAAAACTAACCCAGAAATAATTCAAATGATTTTATTTATAGATATTGATATTTAAACAGTTATTCTGACTGTATTCCATACGTTTAAGAAGCAAGAGACATAGAAGATATTAAAAAAAATACAAATTGACTTTTAGAGAGAAAAATAAAGCATCTGGGATAAAAATCTACTGGATGAAATTAAAAGCAGATTAATATTGAAGAAGAAAAAATAATGGACTTGAAGACATAGAAATAGAAACTATGAAAAATGAAGACTGAAAAAAAATTAACAGAGCACAGTGAATCGATGGACAAACTGAAGTAGCCAAAGCATGTTCTGTTCGAGTCCCTGAAGGAAGGGAAAGAAAAAGGGGTAGCTGAAACATTTTAAAGAAATAATGGCCAAAATTCTCCAAATTTGAAGAAAACTTTAAACCCACAAATCTAAGACTTGCAATGAACCCCAAGACCAAGAAACACAAACTAAACTATTCCAAGTTCACAATCATACTAAAGTGCTTAAAAAATATTAAGGAGAAAATAATAACAGCCAGAAAAAAGATACATTACACATACATATACATATACATGCACATATACATATACATAGATAGATAAATGGAGACAAGGATAACAATGTAAGTGAGAAGGCAGAAGGCAACATCTTTAAAGTGATGAAAGAAAAAAAAATCTGTTGATGTAGAATTCTTTACTCAGAAATAAAACTCTCAAAAACAAAGGTGAAGCAAAGATTTTTTTAAAAAATACGAAAGCTGAAAGAATTTAAAACCAATAGATCTGCCCTACAAGAAATGTTAAAGGATGTCCTTCAAGCATAAAGAAAATGACACCAGATGAAAATATGGATTTATACAAAGGAATTAATAAAACTGGGAATATAACTACATTAAGTAGTACACATGCTTTTTTTTGCTTATTATTAATAACTCTTTAAAAAGGTAATATTTAAAGAAAAATATAATAACTGTATTGTGGAGTTTACACAGAAGTAAAATAAATAACAATAGCACAAACAGCTGGTTGGGGAAAGGAAGTATATTATTCTAAGGTTCTCATACTGCATGTGAAGTAGTAACAATATCACTTGAAGGTAAATTATTATAAATTGATGATATATGCTAAAAACCCTAGAGATACCACTAAAATAAAACAACAAAGAGTTATACTTAATGAGCCAACAAAGAAGACAAGTAGAGTCATAAAAAACATTCAGTTAATCAAAAAAAAAAGAGAAAAAGAACAAAAAGAAACAAAGACTATATGGGGCAAATAGAAGACAAATAGCAAGATGATATTCTAAATTCAATCACACCAATGATCACATTAAATGGTCTAAACACCCTGATAAAAAGGCAGAGATTGTCAGGTAGTAAAAGGATGGAAAAAGTTGTAACTTGCTAACAACATGGATACAATGTCTACATTAATATGAGACAGAGTAGATTTTAGAGCAAAGAATATTATTATGGATAAATAGTATCGTTTTATAACTATAAACAGGTCAATTCTTCAAGAAGATATAACAATCAGAAATATTTATATAATGAATTACAGAGCTTCAAAATATTTAAAGCAAAAACTAATAAAAATATAAGAACTGAAAAACAAATCTACAAGTATAGCTGGGGATTTCAAAATATATCTCTTAATAATTGATAGAATAAGTAAAAAGAAAATCAATAAGAATACAGAAGACAAACATTATCAATCAACTTGACCTAATACCTAGGAAGAGCCTCCTTATTAGTGCATATATCCTTACCATCTGGACAAGTCGATCAGTCCAGTAGTGCGTACTGTATCTTGCTCAAAATGACATAATCAGAGTTTTCAAGTATTTTGAAATTTTTACTGAGAAAAAACACAGTCTCTCTCATGACTGACTGATTGAAAACATAAAACTCAGGAGCAGTCAGCACTCATCTTTTTGCCACAGACCAGAGTATTGGGGAAATGGGGGCATTATGAAAAGAGATAAATAAGGAGAGATAAGTGACTGAATAGATGCTCTTTAATACTCTAGGTGCTGATTCTTCTTCTGATACATACCTGCATCTCTCTTCTTTTTGTGTTTTAGTTTTTCAACTCTCAATTGACTATGTGAAATATCCCAGAACCCGCTTCTGCTTCAAGATCCCAGAGCAACACGGAAAGACATACACAATACAAACATAAAATCCAAATTTATTGGCCTGGTTTGCAGGCCTGTCCTGCTTACCTATCATTGTTCTTTCCCACTCACTCTTCCTTCTTATGAAAATTGCAGACCCAGCAGATAATATTACTCTCAAAAGTCACCCTACTTGGAATACACATCTCAGTTTTTTCTACTTCCTGTTTCTGGATCATTTCAAATTCTATCTCTTCAAAAAAGATTTCCCAGATCAAACCAACTCTCAGGGATAATTTTCTTTTCTTAAGTTCTATAAGCCATATTGTCTTTACCACAATTTTGACAGCCAATTTTCCCTTTTTTGTTATATACCGTCTTATATGTATGCCTTGTCCCCTAATTTAGGCTATTAACTCTATAAGGTGATTGGGCTTTGTCTCAAGTATCTTGGGACACCGCCCCCGTCCTCAAGCTCAGAAAAGTCCTGCAAATAATAGATATTACATAATTATTCTTTAATGATGATAATCATCAGTGATTGGTGGGTTGGTTTAGGGACCTGAGAATCAGCTTATAATTCCATGTTTTATGACAGAATTTATTCTGATTTCAAACTGGTTTATAAATCATCAATTGCAACTCAATTCATTCTTACATGGGTATTCTTCTGCACCAATATGTAAGTATATTCACACATAAGAAACTTGTATTTATGGTTTTATCCATAACAAGTTATAATAACTAGGCACATTAATTATTAAAAGTTTATAGCTATTAGCAAAAATTAGTTCATTTTTGTTGAAACTTTGTATCTGCTGAAAACTGTATATTCAAAGAAAAAGAATACCTTGCTTTTTTTCCACCTTAATTAATGCTGCTTGATGCCTTTTCATTCCCAGATGCAAAAAAAGACAGTTAATGAATGCTATTAATAAATGAGAAAATATTAAATATTAATTTTACCACTTTTTGTCCTCAAAAGCATAGAGGACTTTCCCTAAGCCATTCCTTGTACTGACTTCATTGTAACTTGACTCTTTAACACACTTAAAACGTAAAAAGCCATTGTAAATATCCTCAGTTCTAGAGTAAACTCAGCCCAGAGGTAATCTCAAACAGAAGGGAAATGGCAGTCGCAAAGTGACTAAGATAGACAGTTTTGCATTAAAAATATGGAAATGAGTCTAACCATCCCAGAGTTACCTCACTTCTAACATGTAAGAGGTGATGTGTGTAGGTTAGAAGCTCCAGCTTTGATTTTTAACAGATTTGGGGTCAAATCCCATCTCTGTCATTTACTATAACCCTGTGTGACCCTGTGCAAGTCACACAATATCTCTGAACCTCAGTTTTCCTCCTATGAAAAGTGAGGATGATGTTAGTGCCCAAATCACAGATGAAGGTTAATTAAATTAAAATAAGTAACTTGCCCACTACATGGTAATTGCTCAATAATCTTTAGATTGATGTGTCTGCAAGAAAAAGTAACAGTTTTATTTTACTGATTGATGAGCAGATTTAGTTCAGTCTTTATATGGAATATAACAGCTTCATCAAAGAATATATTTCCAAAACAATCAAATTATTTGTATCTAAAATATATTTAAAGAAATTATTTTTCTCTATGTTCAAAAAGTACAGTTTATGTTATTCAACTTTGAGATGGCTTATATACTGTGTTAACATAACTGAAACTAAAATTTCTAAATAAAAATGAATTTAATCACTGTATCATTGCTTTCCTTCCATGGTACCAAACTGTTTTGGCTAATTTTTTTTAAACTGAATTGACTAAATACTTTGGCATTATGTAAACATACACTCAAAATATCTCCTTCAGCATAGGAACTTTACATTAAAAATTATTTTCTATTTCATTATAAAGGTCAGAATTCTTGGGAAACCAGGTGCCCCACCGCCTTTCTTTTTTCCAGAATGAGTGTCATTCAAATGTTTCCATTAGTCTAGAGCTTGAATATCACCTATTGGTAAAGTACTTCATATGCTGAATATGATAAAATGAGGCTGTGCCTTTAAATAGTAAAAAAGCATGGCAACAAGAGAATATTATGCTATTACAGTAAATTACACTGACAGTAGAAGGCAGTGGGGGTTATAGAAAGGAAAAGGAGTTACACAATAACCACTGGCCAGAGTAATTAGCTGGAGTAATGAAGAGAGAGAAGCGTGTTGGACATTGAAACCCTGTCCTGTCAGCATTATTGTTCTCCAAGGCTTTGGAAGAACAATGCTTTGCTGAGCCTTCAGTAATTGCTATACATGACTACTCATGAAGAGAGTAATTAAGAAATGTCAGTGCTTCTCTGGAAAAAAATTTGTTCTCATACCACACAGAGTGTTTTCCTGGAAGAAGGACAGTGTTTCCTTGTTGTTCTAAAATATTAACAGAGCAGAATTTGTACTCCATGCAGTTCAAAACAGTGAGCTATGAATGACTAAACAAACCCAACAATGTAATTGTTCCCTCCCCCTGCACACCCACCTCCCACACTCAGAGGTATCACTGGCCATACCTGAGCTAGATAGTAACTATTCTGAGCACTGTATTCAGTCTCCCACATTCCCCAAGCCCCTAAGTTACTCTACGTCACATCACCCTATTTTATTTTTGTCATGACACTTATCACTATTGGAAATTCTCTTTATTTATATATTCATGTATGTATCACTTCATTAGATTTTAAGCTCCATGAGGGTAGAGTCATTGCCAATGACTGAAAGGGTACCTGGCAGTAATAAATTATGAATAAATATTTCTTAAATTAAAATAATTGAAGAATAACATTGTGTTTAGGGGAAGTATAACACGAAAACTCACATGTGCTTTAAGAGGTCAAACTGTCAGTTAAAACAACCAGTTTTATGGAAAAATAAAAATTGTCAGGCTAAGCAACACAATGAAGTACTACAAAAAATTACAAACTTTTTTTTTGTTTTTTCCTTGTTTTTAGCCAACTGAATTTAAGGTTAAAAAAAGAACTTACTTGAAAGTTACTGCTAAAAAGAAGTAAATTTATGTAAATGATTCAAAATTTCTATCAAAAAAAAGTCTGTCTTTATCTTGCAAATGATGAAATATCAGCAATTTTCCTTACAGAAGTAGATTATTAGGGAAATGAAACCACAGATACTGCAGAGTGAAAAGGTGAGAGCACTAAACCTGTACTAATGAGGCTAATCAAATCAAACACTCTTTTATTCCATTCCATCTTATTCACTCTGCTCTTTGAATTAAGCAGTTCTGTCTATATGACTAATTGTAGCTTTGATTCTGCAATTTGCTTTTTAATCAGATTGCTTTAGAGGTAAATATTTATCTCCCCAAAGTAGTAGACTTTATGGTTGGAAAGAAACAAAAACTAATGTTTTGCATTTTCCAGGTAGAACATATTTTGGTTCAGGAAGGAAATAAGTTGAGCCCCAAGAATGAACAAGATATTTCATCAATTTGAGCGAGCTTTAGCTGAAACCAGAATTGATAATGATTTCTGAATACGATTCTTTCCATCACAGCTGCCTGCTTATTGTTTCATTAATTCTATAACAAGAATAAGTGGATAATAAAAATGTTTTCTAACTGCAACATCTCATTATGTCTACCATAAAAGAGTTTAATATGGTGGTAACGAGCTGAATTTGGGGAGCCAGAGTGTCTGGGTTTGAACCCTAGCTCTGTTAAGTTACATGACTCTGGGCAGTTGATTTAAACTCTTTGTGGCTCAGCTTCTTCAACTGCAAATTTGGGATAATAATAATACAACCTCAAAGCACTGCTGAGAGGATTATATTAATTAAACATGTAGAGCACCTTGAACAATACTCAATACTGGCTATTACCGATATTATTTTACAAAATCCTCGTTACTTGTAAAATTGAAGAGAAACATGAATACACATAATTATTGATTTATATTTCAACACATGTATTCACAATATCAGGAGCTGTGCTGGTCACTGAAGGTACACTGGAAAACAAAAGCAGCCCAGGACTCATGGAACATACTGGCTAGGCAATTACAATTTAAAAATATATACACAAAATACACAAATACAGTATGACAAATGGCATATGAAAGAAAACTATACAGTACTAATTTATTCATCTATTCATTACTTTGTTCGGCAAATATTTTTATTTTTTTATTTTTTTTAGCAAATATATTTTAAATACCAGCTATATGTCACATCCAGGATATACAAATAGTGATTAAGATATATAAGGTTTTGACTTTTAAAGAACTGTGACTGGTAAAACCATGTAATAAGTGCCATTGAGAACACAGAGGTTATCTGGCATACTTTCTTCCCACACCTTAAAGAAATTAAATTTTGTCTGGTCTTTCATGTCATTTCTGTTTTAAAATCCTGGAAAACCATTATTGTTTCTTTTATGTACAAATCTTTTCTTTAGTTACACAACTCTGGAGAGCTTATAAACTAAAAGTTTTTAAATCCTTAAATATTGTCAGAATCTCAATGACACTTAATAAAATGCCCTCCATAGAATATTAAATAAATAGCAACTCTATCCAATCATGTCAGCAATATGATACCTTCCGTGTCATGTCAGAAATAGGGCATTTATCCTTGATTCCTCCTTTTCCATTATTGCTCACATCAAATTTGTCAATTTTAACTCAACAACCTGTTTCCATATTCTGAATCCCTTTACTCCAATCCAGCTCCCCTTGCCACCAGTTCAGTCTAAGCTACTCTCATCCCTTTTATGGAGTTCTTACTCCTTTTAATCCATTCTCCATAGAGTTACTAGAGCAGCCACTTTTTAAAAATGTGAGTTTAATTAGCTTAAGTCTGTACTTGAAACCATTCCAACAAGGTTTAAGTTTAGTCCTTCAGTTCCTTGATAGCCTGTCTCCTCCACTAGATCATGAGTTCCATGAAGACAGGGGTGGTTGTTTCTTGTTGAAACCCAGTACCTATTAAGGCATTTCACCTCTAGTAGAAACTCAGAAAAATGAATGCTTAATGAATGAATGATTGAGTTAAAAGTAAACTGGTAATTAGTTTATCTAATTGACCTGCTGTAAATCACGGGCAGCCTAGAGAAAGACCTTCAGGAGGTATGAAGGGATGAAGAGGTGGGCCCAGGTTGGAGGATGTACACCAACGCAAGGAAGTGAATAAGCCGTGGTGACTATGGTTTGTGACATGACAGTGTATAGAACTGAAAGGAGACAGAAAAGTGTGCTGAAGGCAATCTGCACTTTCTCTTACCCCCACCCCCTTCCTGTTTTACCCCAATTGACACTCAGCTCTGCAAAACACAAGGCAAGAAAGAAACATTTTTTATGTTAGTTGTTTGTCCTCTAGAAAGCAATTATATAATCACATATGAGAACATATATTTGCCACAGTTGTGTATAGATTTAAGAATAAAAACCTGTACAGTAGTTCAGGAATTGTTCATTTAATGTGTGCTATTGGAAGGATGAGGCTCCACATTGTTAAATCCATATTCACCAGTCTCTGCTGGTATTCTAATGTGATGCTGTCTATTTTAGGATCTCCTGTAGAATCTGTGAAGTCTCTTAAATCATCAGGTAATAATGTTTATACTTCTCGGACATAAAGTGTTCACATGAAAGAGAAAAGTTATCAAAGACTGATTCTGCAGAAGTGATATTAACGGTTTAGTGGTAATTTGCGCCGGAGAATTTTTTCTTTCAAATCTTTGAAAATAAAACCAAAGTTTAGAACTAGACCAAGTCTTGAAGAGGATTAAATTTGATTCTTTTATTTTATGGATGAAGAAAGGAGGTCTGGAGAGACAAACTAGAAGAATCAGGGCAGAATCAGGATAGGAACCAATATTTCCTGCCTGAAATTGAAGATTGTTCAATTGTAATAGTATGACAAAAAGGACATCACCACAATTCATTTCAATAAAATCAACATTCCTTGAAACTGCTCATGAGAGGTTAATGCATTTAAAAAACATGTAGGCTATCAATTTATTATGTTTTAGAACTCCACTCTAATTATAAAAATATATATCATTAAATATTTATTAAACACCTACTATGCTTAAGAAATTGTGCAAGGTTTAGTAATTATATCACATTATAAATAAATTATAAGGGTCCTAGGAATGGTGATTATACTGTAAACTAAAAATAAATCTTTAGAAAGTAAAATAGGCTTTCAAATTATTTTGAGTTTTTAAAATAAATCATAAATGAGATCAATGAATACATTTTAAATGTTAATTGGTTGTAGAAACATCTTTTTTGTTTTGTTTTGTTTTCATTCCCCTGCATCATTTCTAACTCTTTTAGTAATGCCTCATTTGGATCATGTACACAGTAGGAACTTGATAAATATTTAATGATAATGATAATATTAAAGCCTGAGGATTCAGCCCTTGAGGCAGGGAGAATTGCAGAGTATTTGTACAAATACATTGTTATTGTTGTGTTGGTACTGAGGATCCTCCAATATGTATTTCATCAAGAGCATGAAGAAGACTGTCATTCAGTGGCTAATTCAGGATCACAGCAAAGATGTGTAAATTCGTCTTAAGGAAGAAAATAAGACTTGTTTGTAAGTGAATAAGATATACAATAATAGTTAAAGAGAGTGTCATTCAGAGGGTTGGATTGGCTTGGGAGCCTAGAAAAAGTAGAGTTCCAATGAAACATTGACAATATCCATGTAAGCACCTTTGAGGGAAGATGTCTTAGCTAATAAATTCAGTTATTTTGACTCTATTGGTAATGCTCAGGCTTCAGATTTATACAGAGCAAAATTCAAATGCTGGCTCTACCACTTCCACTAAAACCTTGTACAATACTGTATTCATGAGTTTCATCCTCTTACCTGTAAAATTGAGCTAATAATTGCTATAGTAATAAAGTTTGTTGTGAGGATTAAATGAGATAATACAATAATAGTCTACCTACTACTAAGGATTTATTATGTTCCTGGCACTATTCTAAGCACTTTACATGTGTACTGTCATTTAATCACTATAAAAACCCTATGAGGAAAAAAAAATAAAACCCTATGAGATGGATTCTACTAAAGTAGGTTAAAAAAAAATGGTGTTCAACAACTTTGCAGCCTGCTCCTCTAAGTAGCAAAACACACACACACACAAAACCAGATTATTGGACATCAGAGCCCACTCTCTTAATGTGTGTTCATACTGCTACCTGTATCTTGAGTCACAGTAACTGACACATGGATCATATTCAATAACTAGTAACTAATAATAATCATGATGTTAGAAATAAAAAAAGAAAAACAAGCTGTTCTAATCAAATACACTACTTATTCTACACATCCAACTGGTTTCTTTGGTTCTGATACCTGTTTGATAAAGATGATTTAATGACTAAGATCTGACTTTCCAAATAATCTCTCTCCGGCAAGAGAATTACTAATCATTCAGACACTAGCTCTCCAAGCTACCTGATGCGAGGTTTTGTAAATTAATAATTGGCACTCAAGCTTTATATATCATTAATGACTTTGGTTAATTTAAGTCTGCCCAGAGAGGTGGAGTCACAGGCTAGATTCTGAGTAATCGTAGCCAAACCACAAGGTCATTTGAGAGTTTATCAACCAGCTCTCCCTAGGGTTCACTTTGAATACTTTTCTTCAAATTTCTACAGTAATCTAAATTCCTCCCTCAATTATTCATAACATATTTTTCATATCTTTATACTCCCAACATCTTTAAAGCAAATGCTTAATTTATTTTCTCTTTTAGATAGAAAGCTAATTGAGGGCAACAGAACGTCCAATTTAATATATTGAATGGACACAATAATAAAATATATTTTTTCCACCACCCCATTCCTTTGCTTAAACTTGAAATGTTACATTTAACATTTGGCCTGGTTAAATTTACTACTCATGTATCAGGAGAAAAATCTTATTAAAAATTTCTTAAGAAATAACTTTTCCATAGCATAAAATAAAAAAAGTCATTTGTAATTCTGAGCAACTAAAACAAAATGAAATATCAAGTTAAAAACATAACTTTGTATAGCAGCTTATGATTATATCATCTTATTCAATTTAAGCTATATAATCATGGAAAGTCAATATTCTATGGGTGATAGTCCTATGAGATATGCATTTTATATACCTCTCAACATTACAGTTAAATCTTAAGACATAATCACATTTTGGAGAAGCTCTACTGTTCAAAAGCTTAAGATTGTTAACTGGCTTAAGAAATCAGAAGTGTTTCAAGCTATATAAAATGTTCCCCTAATCTGATGGTTTTTAAAATGTGGTCTCCAATGGCATTAGTATTTTCTGGGAATTTGCTAAAAATGTAAGTTCTCAGGCCTCACTCTGACCTGTGATGTGTTGGTAAACCAGCTTTCTGAAAATAAAGGCCTAATTTAGAGCATTTGCTGATTTCCATAATGTAAACATTCCCAACATGGTCCATTTCAACCTAACAACCCTACTTCTTCCAACATGGTGTTGGGAAGGGAATGCATAATCAGAGTTTGAAAGCTCATAAGGAGCTGGCTTCAACACACAAGTGCCCCAGACATACTGAATCAGAAACTCTGGAGATGAGACCAAACCCAACACAAGTGCTCTAGATGATTCCAATGTATGCTAAAGTTTGAGAACCACTGCCTTAATCCATATTCACTATTTTTTTCAACATTCACTCCCCAGATGATCGTGTTTACTCATAAAGCTTTATTTTCCATCTATATACCAAAGACCCATAATTTTTAATCTCTAGCCCAGAAGGATATATCCTCCTTCACTTTGATGTCCCATTGACACCTCAAACATCACATGTCGAATGTGGAACCCCCTGTGATCCCCCATAAACCTGTTGCTGCTCTATTGTCTCTGTATTGGTAAATGGCGTCATCATTCATCTAGCTGCTTATGCCAGAACCTGGAACTCATCCTTTACATGCCCCTCTCTTTACCCCTAAAAGTCATTCAGTCTCCAAGAACTCAAGTGTATAGAAGCTTCTTAATGTGTGACTTCGACAAGTTCATTACCTCTTTTATTAAAGTTTAATTTTATCATCTCAGTTCTGTTTCTAAATACTGCCTAAACCTATCAACTTCTCTCCACCTCCATACCCACCTTCATCCAAGCCACCATAACTTTTGGCGAGGAGCACTGAAAGCTTTTCTAACTTGTCTTCCAACAAAAAAGCAATTTCTATGAAATTGCTCATTATGGTTCAGCTATTAAGTACCTCTGAAAAATAACCAGTGGTTGGAATGTGTGTATGCTTGGGTGGAGGGTGGTAGTTAAGATGCAGCAGAAGATGGGGCAGGAGGTTATGGTGCTGTGTCCCCCAGAAGGGAGGAGGTTGTTTGTAGGAAGTCCTGGCATGAGGAAGAGCTTCCTTTACTTCTCACCAATTAAGTGTCATTTCTACAATGAAATCAGTTGTCCCAGACGAGTAGAGTTCCCTAGATAGCCCACAGTATCCTATATATTTCCAATGCAGCACTTTCTTAGTGGTAATTAATTATTTGTGGAAAAACTTGGTTAATGTATTTCCCACCACTGTTCTGTTCCCTAGCTGTTCCATTTTACCTGAAACTACACATATGCCCAGTATATAATAGGGGCTCAATAAATATTTGTTCAACATCATGTTTAGCATAGCAAAATCTTAATTATACAAAAATTGATATTAGAAAATGCTATACATTGTATATTGTAATATGTAATATACTAAGCACAGAGCCACAGTTATTCTGTTTACATTTAACATAATTGTTTTAATACATTCTAAAGCAATTTGGGAATATTTTGGTTCAATTTCAAGAAGGCATGTGTTTAGAATGAACATAACCTCACTTTGCATATTTTTTTAGGCCACTTTAGATAGAAATGTATTATACATATACTCTTTGGAATATTAAAAAGTCAATTTGTGTTAAAGAAAACTCACAAATTTATAGAACATAAATGAAATTAATTCAATTTGCATTCAAATTTATTTATTCATGTGCCTAGCTGGGTAAAATATTTTGATATACCTTAATGTCAAAAAAATAATTTATGTAATTCATAGTATTTAATGACTTTATTACTGAGTAACAAGAAAGGTAATTTGCATATATGTGTGTGTATGTACGTGTGTTTGTGCATCTGTTTATGTGTATGTATACAGCATGCATATATAAATGCATGCATATTTGTATATGTATATACAAAAAGGTATTTATGTATATGCAGACATATATACACATGTTATTATTGGGAAAGTAGGAAAACAATAATAAATTTCATGCTGCATTTGTGACAACCCTGTTTTGAGTACTACTAGAAATGCTGCTAACAAAATCACTAGAAGGTGTTTGCTTGGTTCTGAAACAAGTCAGAATGAATTTCTAAGACTACAAAATGTTGGAGCAGTGAACAAGCCTACCAAATAAAGTTTCACTATTTTTTTAATTTGCAAGATTAAAAAATATAGCATCATCATTTCCCCTTGACTTGACACTCTTTTGATAGTACATACCCAGCCCATAACCTCAGTTCCGTAGGCAGCTGCCCTTCTCTTTAAAATGTGTTTTGAGGAATCTACATTAGGAAGAAGACTTTTCAGAATAATTATCTACTCGCCACTTATTGATTTTCTGAAATTTTGAAAGACACTTGCATGACTTCCATTTGAAAGGTGTTTGTTATGTCTTCAATCATTTACTAGTTTAGATAAGCAAGCGATATTTTCAAGTAACAGCTCCAAACCTGTGTGTTATTTAATTGGCTGCTTTCAGAGGGCAACTGTTCATCTGACAGTCATCTCACGTACACCAGGATTCACTACGCATATCACTGGAAACTGCTTTAGAAAACAAACCTTGTTTTCTAATAGGGCACATGGCGAAAATTTATGGCATTCTTTAAAACAAGAGAAAAAAATCTCAAAGCATTGGGATATACCTGGTTTTACAGAAATTTTAAATATCATCTTTCTTTAAGCAATTGAATAATCATATTGGTTAGAATACAATCTTGAACAAGTTAGAATACCCGAGTACTTGATTTGAGAGACTTAGGCTATGAAATATATCAGCAAAAATGGGAAGGAAATGGTAATCAAAGAGAATATGATTTAATTTCTTGACAGAAACAATATTTATTGGCCTAGGATTAATAAGCACTATGGAATCTATTCTTGACAAAAGGATGTATGTAAAAATAAATTATAAATTATACTTAACACAACAATTTTTCTTTAGATTCAATGCTTACGCCATTGATGCCTTGAAAAAATATATCAAAATAATTGTTAAAGATATGCTGAATATAACTAAAATATTGGTCCGTGTAATGACTGATGAATGAGAATGTAAAAATCAGTCTTTTGTGAAGAATAACTACTTCTACTATGAGAGAGCTGTTAATAACCAATTTGTGGATATATATGTGAAAGAGAGCTCTATTTCATTTTTCTCCTATTTGCATCACCAAAGTTTCTTCACATATTCACTATTGTGACAAGAGGTTGAATTTTCAATTCACCACCTGCCTAAATAGCATTAACCTTCCCATAACCTCTGAATTTCACTGTTACACTTTGTCTGATATTTGAATCTCTCTAATATAAACTAGAAACAAAATACATTGTCCTTTCAATTAGGCACAGGATAGTGCGTTCCAGGAGCCAATGAAAATAAAGTATCACATGGAGATGGACATTAACATTTGAAATCATTTTTATTAAAATGCACTAAGTTCTAAAAATAATCAGAAAAAACTAGTTTGTGAATAATCTAAGCTGGAACAGATTTTAATTAATATACTGTAATAATAATAATAATAATAAATTTGAACAGAACCTTACAGTTTACAAAATTATATTCACAAACATCATTTATATCTTAAAGGGAAACCTATATATCATGCTAAAGATATGGGCTTGTCATCTTCCATTCCCATGGCCAAAATAATTTCCATACTGATACATCTATTGGTTGCTTCTTAGTTCTCATCGTATTTGTCCCATCAGCAGCACTGACAAAGTTTATTGTTCTCTCCCTCTTGAAAATTTTAACTAGAACAGTTTTCCTTTTACCTTTCAGACAGCTCCTGCTTAGTCTGTTTTGCTGGTTCTTCCTTCTCTCTCCAACCTCCTAATTTGGAATTACCTGGTGCTGAGAATTTGGACTTTTTTCTTTTTGCTTATATTCATTCCCTAAGGTTATTTTATTCTGTCTCATGGTTTTAAACACCACAACTAATGATCCCCAAATTTGTAGCCCCAGTTTGGACCACTCCCATGAATCTAGATCCCTTTATCCAACTCCCTACCTAACATTTCTACTTGTAAGTCTAATGGGTCTCTCAAATGTTACGTGCCCAAATCTGGACTCCTGATGACCTCCTCCAAACTGGTGATGCACCAATTCTTTGCACGTGTTAATAGTAACACCATTCTTCTGGTTTCTCAGGTCATAATCATTTGTATCATACTTGAAAACTGTCTTTCTCTAACACAGCATATCCTTTTGTTGAACTCACCTTCAAAAAATAATCTAAGTGATAACTACTTATCAAACCCTCTATTACTACCACCCTGATCTAAGCTATCATGTCATCTCTCACCTAGATTATTTGATTAATGGTGTCCCTACTTTAGTCCTACCCTCTTCATCTGTAGTCCAATGTCAACATAGAAGCCAGAGAAATCCTATCAAGATGGCGGCCGTCTCATTTAATTTCTCTGTATATCACACTGCAATGGCTGTTCTTTTAAGTCAGAGTAAAATCCGAAGTCCTCACTAATACCTAGAAAGCCCTAGATGAACAGGCTTCTCTTACTTTCTGATTTCATCTCTTGCTACTCTGTTCCTCATCATTCTGTACCTGTCTCATAGGACTCTGGTGTTACTCCAATCTGCCAGGAATGTTTCTACCTCAGGAAATTTGTTAGCACTTGTTCCCTTTGCCTGGGTTATCTTCCAGAAAATTTTATGTCTAACTTCCTTATTTCCTTCATGTCTTTTCTCAAATGTTCTTCTCAGTGAGGTCATCATGGTCTAATCAATCTAAAACTACACACATACATACACAGATCCCTGACATTTCATATTCTATTATCCTCTTTACTTGCTTATGGTTTGCCCCACTCCCTGGAACATCAGATGCACAAAGACAGTATTCATTTGGCTATTGTGTACCCTAATATGTCCCTAGCACCAAGAATCTTCCCGGTACACAATAGGTACTTAACAATATTTACTGAATGCATACATGAGCAGAATTAGATTCATTTACATAATGAACATTTTGTTTCAAAAAATGGCAAAATCAAAGTTATAATGAAATATATACTGACCAATTAACTAGCATGACATATTCTAAAAGCTTAACTTTATATTTCAGTAACTCTTAAGGAATGCAGAAAAGTTTTAGAAAAGAGGAAGATGCAATCCTGATTTTTAAAATATTGAAGATGAGCATGAGACAGTGGTGAAGTGCAATATTTTGCTTATATTTGCTTTTACAGTCTCTTTCTTTATATTTCTATGTACTTTCAAGAAAGCAGAATGAACACTATGGTCTCAGTGCCTCAGACAGTTCCTGACATGATAGGCATTTAAGATTTGTTGAATTACATATATGCCAGTATATATATATTCATACTAGCAACCCATATAAAAGCCACTGATAAGAAAATGAGATATGTGAGAAGAAGTGAGGGCATCCCCTGTTTCAATAGGAACACCCAGAGGAGTGAAGTACATTATGGAAAAGTTTTCTATCACTACCATATCAAGGAAGGAGGGTCATATATTTAACTTAAGGAAAGATAGAACTTGCTGTAAGTCATTGAATACAATATGAGGAATAAAAGGATGAAAAATAAATAGCCTATTTAAAGAAGGGATAAGGCTCTTATGAGAGATATTTATTTCATGGAAAGTCCATATACTTGAAAAAGTAAATAAAACTTGCCATGCTACCTACACTATACAAATGTCTGGGCCTGAAAGCAGAACAGTGTAAAGTTGCTCAATTTTTCACATGACATCTAGTTTTGCCTACCCCCAAAAGGGAGGCAGGAAGAAACTTCAAAAGCCAATATGTTCAAAATGTGCATCAGCAGGCTGAAATACACATGATGCAAGAAATCTTGGGGGAACGTTCTGTCAGTGGTTCACCCATGGGTGGCTGCATCGTGTACCACTGAGACACCTGCATACTTTAACAAAAGACAATGTTGGTACCCACTGTAGAGCACCACACAAAACGCTTCTTATTCTGTTAGTGGGAGACTTGTGTGTATCTTATCGGTTTCCATAGTTTTCCAAGTCTACAGTGGTCCCTAACAATACAGTGGTTGGCTCTGGCAACCCAGGAACTTCCTTAGCTCTTTGTGCTCTGACTGGTGGTACGGTCTTCAGCATGCCTCTTCATCATGTAGAAATTGTAACCCATTCTTGGTATTCAACTACCCTGACATGGGATTGGAAATATTACACAAAGAATCGCTTGTTTATTTCTCTGCCATAAGACTACTTCTTAGTTCATTTGAGTTTTATACATTAATATTAATGTATATGTATATAATATTAATGTACAAATATGATATTAATAAACATTATTATCAGAGCAGTTTGCTTATAGTTATTTCTAAATACTGTCACTACCAGCATATTATGCATATTCCACATTCACCAAAATTCTAAGCTGTTCTTAAATGTGCACGATGTTATATACATGCTTTCCTAATGGACTGTTCTTTTTAAGAATCATAAAGAGTATCAGTTTGATGCCATAATAGAAATTTCAAATGCTTTATCAAATGGCAATTATCATATTCTCCAAATTTCTCAGCAGGAAACTGAAAAAGTAATCTTCCTGGCCATAATTTTCATTTAGTCATATTAACATCACACTTGATAAAGAGGCCTTGCATATAGGGCAGTTTTGAAAGAAACTGGTCCTGAGACATTTACAAGTTAGAAAGCTCTGTAAGATGAGCAAAAGTTCCATCTCCATTAGAAATATAAACACAGAACATTGTTAGTGTCAAAATACTAAGTAAGAATGCAACTGGTGACACAGCATAACTGCTGATGCCTCCATCAGGAACACAGATGCTGAAACCCAATGGAATTGACCAGCAATGGGTTATAATGCAGGTCTGCCATATGTAGGCTCCATGAGGACAGTGGCTGCTTCATCTGTTACATTCTCCTTTGTACCTCCAGCACCAGCACAGAGCCTAGCACTGAGTGAGTATGCAACGGATGTTTGCTGAGTTGAGGAATGAACAAACAGTTCCCTCCACCTTTTCATCATCTGCCCCCCACCCCCTGCATTTATTAAGCATCTATTATGTGCCAGGATCTGGACCTTATATACTTGAACTCCCCTTTTTATGGATGTGGTACCACTTTAGAGATGAGGAAATTGTGACTCAGAGAACTTAAATAATGTGCGCATATATTAAACAGCAGAGTTGGATGAATTGGTTATTTCATGAATGGAAAGGATGTATCAGGGTTCTGGAATCACCAAAATATGTAAATACGGGAGGGAACACACCTACGAAGATTAATATTTTCCCAGTACTTTCAAGGTATTTTTATTTGCTCTTTGTATATAAACACGTCAAAAATAAGTTCTAGTTCTGAGACTCTGTATAAGCTTTCCCAAACTTCTAAGGCAATCAGAAATTTGGTTTTGAGAAAACCTTTGTTGGTTTCAACTTCAATATCTCATCTCAAGAAATGTTGTAGGAGTAGGTGATATTTCTGAAATGTAAGCACTTGGAAGACAAGGGAACACTAAAATAATGCATAATGATATATCCTACAAGAAAGTGGTGTTTAATTTCTACCTTCTTTAGACAGTAGCATCTTCACTCCATGGAACAGCTCAACATATGAAAGTGTAAAGTGAGACTGATGGAAGTGAATTGAGTCTCTGAAGATATTTAGGGTTTATTTCTCTGTATCTGCTCATGGTACAGTCTGCCCTGGCCTTTTATAAGTTCTGTAATGACAGAATCATAATTTTATTCATAGTATCTTTTTCATTTATAGACATTTAAAAGGGTATAATTTAAGTCATGTTACTTATTCAAATATTTGACACAATATTTCCTCTGATATATGAATAGCAACAGATATTTTTATAACTCTCACTGCTTTATACCTAGAATAGAAATTTAGCAGAACTCTAGATAATAGTCTGAAGCTTATTTACCAAAAAAAAACTTTAAAAATAGATCATTAGGATGTAATGTACAATATGATGACCATAGTTAACATTGCTATGTGATACATAGAGACATTGTTAAGAGTATAAATTCTAAGCGTTCTCATCACAAGGAGAATTTTTTTTCTTCTTTCATAATTTTTTCTCTTCTTTTTACTGTGTCTATATGAGATGACAGATGTTAGCTATTGTGGTAATCATTTTATAATATATGTAAATCAAACCATTTTGCTGCACTTAAACTTAAAAAGGAAATTTAAAAAATAGATCACTTGGGGCTTCCCTGGTGGCGCAGTGGTTGGGAGTCTGCCTGCTAGTGCAGGGGACACGGGTTTGAGCCCTGGTCTGGGAGGATCCCACATGCCGCGGAGCAACTAAGCCCGTGAGGCACAACTACTGAGCCTGCACGTCTGGAGCCTGTGCTCCGCAACGGGAGAGGCCACGACAGTGGGAGGCCCACACACCGCGATGAGGAGTGGACACCGCTCGCCGCAACTGCAGGGGGCTCGCGCACAGAGACGGGGACCCAACACAACCAAAAATAAATAAGTAAATAAATATATTTTTTAAAAAATAGATCACTTGATTGAAAACTGACTTATTTACCACAGTAAAGATAATTAAATTTTCATTTATTAATAGGCATGATTCCATAAAAATATGTATCCTGTTCATTAAAAATATAACCTCAAGTCGCTTTTAATTCCAGCCAAATAACCAAACTGCTTCTTCACTACTATTGGTTTATCATTGAATTATTGAGTCCATGCTTCTCTTAGGTCACTTTAAAGAAATGGAACTAAACATCCAGAGTCATATTTGTGGGAATAATAAAAGATAAGAATCTTTTCTGTTTTAATATTCTCTAAGCATATTATGGTTAACATTTCTAAATTAGCTTCTTGTGGGTTAGTGCTTTTTCTAGAGTTTTTGAAAGCTAAATTTTGGGAACAGTGTTTGTACATATCTCTCACTCTGAACACATTTGCTGGGTCATTCTAATTATTTCATTTTTGAAAGAGTGACTCCTTCAGTATAATAGGTATGGCATTAGTGAAATGAAAGGCTGTGACTGAATAGCTATAATGGTCTAACATTTGAAAAGTAAACATTTATCTTTTGTCTCCAATTTTATTTTCTCTCATTACTTTAGCTAAGATTTGACATGCATATTTCACTGAAAGACCATTATCTGTTCTTAATATGAAATTACATTAGGACATTACCTAGTTAATTTATAGGAGGCCACCTATAAAAAATAAATAAAAGGATAAGCATTCAATAGAGCGTAGAAGGTAAGGAAACACATATATCTCATCTGAAAATGAGTTTATTAAAAAAAAATTTCCTGAAAGATTTATTAAATAAACAGCATAGGTCAAGACACTTGACTTGTTTTGCTTTTTAGAAAACATATTAGTGTTTTATAATTCTCTTTCTACTTCTATTTCTGTGCATATATACAGAGGTGTTTAAGTACATATGTACATATATAGCAATACTATATTTGTCTAATGATATCGAGCCATGATACAATTCATATAACTATAGTTTTCTTAAAAAGCATCATTTAGCTTGGTTTTATTTTAATCATGTTACTAAAATTTCTCTAAAATGTATTCTACTTCTTTGATTATTAAATAGGATATACAATATATGACAACATTGTATGTTGCTAACTCAGGGCCACCTTAATGGTCATCAGTTTCTCTACTCTGCTGTAATAAAGTAATGCCTCTAGGAGTATAAGTAGCATGGGGCCACATTTAATGTCTTGGAGCATTCATTAACTATTTGCCTTCAATTCTTGTTCTTCCATAATTTCCCTTTACCTGAAATTATCATTTTTCAGTACAACTGCCTTTCTACATTATTTTATCTGCAAATATCTAGATGAGTCAGCTCTCAAATATGAAATAACATGCATGAGCTTGTACAGACTTTTTCTTCACTGCTGCCAACATTTTAATTTCTAAGTTTAGAGTAAGACACTGCTACTTAAATGAAATATAAAAGAATGTTTATACAATTTTATCTTTATTTAATAGTAGGCTCGATCAAGCCAAAAGAGCAGGCTCTATCCTGCAGCAGCATCTAGTCCATGTCTGGCAGTCCCTGTTTTGAGAAGATGGACACAGACTCAAGGTGGAGCTATATTAAAAATGGATCCACATCTCAGACCTGTCTTTTTTTTTTGTGGTACGCGGGGCTCTCAATGTTGTGGCCTCTCCTGTTGTGGAGCACAGGCTCCGGACGCGCAGGCTCAGCGGCCATGGCTCACAGGCCCAGCCGCTCCGTGGCCTGTGGGATCTTCCCGGACCAGGGCATGAACCCGTGTCCCCTGCATCAGCAGGCGGACTCTCAACCACTTGTACCACCAGGGAAGCCCCAGACCTGTCTTTAATTATATAGATCTTTGTTCTGTGAATGAATTTTTCATTCATCCAATTAACCAACAAATATCTATTAAACTTCAATTCTTTTGAGGTACCATAATTGAAACTGGGGTAGATAAAAAAGTGAATTACAGATGAGCCTTCAACTGCTCTTACATATTACAGAAAATGAGTGGTTGAAGGTATTCCTTGCAGACAGATGTATCATATAATGGCTGAAAATAATTATTTTAAAATTGCTCAGTTTAACAAATATAATGTTACATTGTAAAATTAGTTGAAATCATCATGATGTATAAAACTCTTAAATATAATTATTTTATTGGTATAAGGGTAAGAGTTTTCTGAAGGGCCACACAACTACCATCACATTTCTTTCATTTACGGATTTTAAAATGTTCTTTATTGAGGAAAGGAATAACTTGTATCTTACATAAGATTGAGTAAACATATCTTAATAGTAGAGAATACGTGATTTTTCCTGAAAAGATAACTTTTGTTCAAAGAACTGAAGCTGTGCAAAATAAAAATGTGTTAAAGAACATGTTCATTTAAATCATCATTTCCTCTCTAAGATTTTCTGGTTTCCAGCCATTGACACACATGCATTTGTCAGAACTGGGCTGGATCATAACCCAGGTGAATTGACTAGAGCATATAACCATGAGTCTTTGTGGATAATATTCTATTTAGATAGAAAAGAAAGAGAAAAGTAGCTTTATAAGTCTAATAAATGTACGTTTTCATTCTCTCAAATGGCATATATATACAGTATATACATGTTTAGGTACATATTTATGAGATAATTAATTTCTATTCAAAGTAAGGTGTTTTTTTTCGCTACAATTTAATTTATCCATAGAAATGTTTAGGAATTGGAAGTGTAAACCACTATTTGGCCATACTCTGTCAACTAAACTATCTGTGCTCATCAAAGGGACAAAATATAAGTCTATATGGCATAGGGTGAGAATTGGAAGACTGATAAAATGAGTAATAAGGTTCATTTCAAACAATAGTCATGTAATTTTGTGCAAACATATGGAATGTGTATACATATACATTCTAAAACTATAGCTATAAGGTTATATACTTATGTTTTATTTTGAAATGAATATTATATTTCAATGTGAAAAAGAATAATATTCTATAAGGCTTTTACTCTCTCTGTCTCTGTCTCTGTCTCTGTCTCTGTCTCTCTCTCTTTCTCTATATATATATATAGATTTTTTTTTTTTAAGAAAACCAGGTTGTGAAAGGAATTGGAAAGTTGATATATACTAATTTTCCTTCCTTGGTTAGAACAATTTAATGCTCTTTTTCTCATGTAAAGAAAGACAGTATCATTTTTCAGAATTTTGTGAAGAAACTGCCTTGACAAGCTATTTGTCTGGATCTATGATTAACCCCTTTGCAGAATATGGTTAAACAATACATTTTTTCCTTCCTCCCAATGAAAATTTAGCTGCAGTAAGGCAGAAACATTGTTTTCATCACAGCTGTATCATTAGTGACTAAGGAAAAGTATCTGGCTCTTAATAGGCACCCAAAAATTATTTGTAAAACGAATCAAACTATTGTTACTACTGACAATAGCTAGATAAGTTATTTGTAAAATTTGTTTTGGCTCCCTGATTAAAGCCAAATAAGTGAGCTTCAGTAGTGAAACTTTGTGGTATTGGGACAAGCTGATTTTAATGATTTGGGGGGACAGTGGAGTAATTTCTGTGTTCTTTACACCAGCTTTCATAGCTTCAAATTGACCTGTGTCTGAGGCCTGTAAGGCCAAGAGTCTTGAGAATTTGCATATGCTCATGACATACTTTGATGACTTCTGACAAAAAAATTTGCTTGTGAAGATGATACCATTCAACAGTGCAAAGGAAAACTGTTTGACATTCTGTATACTTAAATTAGGGTGATGTAACAGAAAACTGATGTGCTGAGTGGAAAATAGTTTCTGTAACTGCCTCCAAATTATTTATTACATAATGAGTATCATTAACTTCACCTAGAGTAGAAATAGATCAGTTTGTTATAAGCCCACCTAATTAATAAAATCATAGTATAAGGCAATTCACAAGGATGCATTCCAATGGAACCAAGCAAGACCTCCATGAGCATGAGCACACTATAGAGCTCCTATCTCTAACTATAACATAGAAAGTTGAAATCTTACAGACATAAAACAGAGTTCTACTGTATTTTCTAAGAGAGCTTATAACTAGAACCCACAATTAGATATTCATGAAAACTTGAAAGGGTAGGATATGATGTTGTGATATTGATGGGAGAAATGTTTGATGGCTCACTGAAGAATCTGTAATCTACAGAATCTTAAGCCTTATAACATGCCTAATAGTGCCTTACCTAGAACTTCTTGCATTTCCCAGGCATATTTCTGAGATTCTTACTACATTAGAGCTGTACAGCTGTATCTATAGTCCCATTGGTCATTGACTCCTTGGATAGTTTATACTAAAATGCTGCATTAGAATGAACTCTGATTCTATAATTACTTCTCTTGAAATTATTCAAAATACCTAGAATTCATGGATTTCTTTCATATGTAATGTTATCTTGAAATTGGAAAATGTTTTTAGTTATATCTCTGCCAATCTCTGTGGCTAATAAAGGTCATTTCATAGTTTTCTACTCATTTCATTATTTCAGTATTATGTTATTGCTTTGGTAAATGTCCATTGTTTCAGTGGCTTGTTATTTTTTATGAGAAATTTCCAAGATCAGAAATACTAATAACATCTTCTCATTCCTTAAGAGAAAATGATAATCTAGTTTATTTACCCTTTTGTCCTGATATAGTGTATTTATTGCTACACTACACTTACATCTTGAACCAATATTCAAGAATTATCTTAAGGTAACATATTGTAAAATATTTTTAAAATCCATGCTTTAAATTTTAAACCTTAATTTTAAAGTACCAAGACATTATGAAAAAAAACCAAACCAAAACAAACAGAAGGATCAAAATGCTTATTGGACTAGTTACCACCAATTTAATAAGCTCCAAGTTAATTATCAGATCAATGTATTATTAGATTAAAACTGCCTAGTTGAGGCCATGCCAAAATAGAATACACTAAAATTTAAATGAGACATTTAAAAAAACTCTTAAGTACTGGGCATTGTCTAGCATTGTATTTTGTACATGGTAAGAGCCTGAAAAAAATATGTAAGCTAATTATAGGTGATGTGATCTAATAGCAATGTCAAAGTCTTTACTTATTATGATCGTGTTATATAGCATAATTATATATATGTTCTTGAATAAATACAGATAGAAATATTACACAAAATCAATACTGATATTCTAAGAAATGATACAAAAATGAAAATGGACCATGGGTATTACTGAAAGAGAATAATTTGATGGAAAATTCCTGTGATGTTATACCCTGAGAAAGCAAAACCTGAGCCATATTGACCCTAATAAGAAATGACAAACCTTGAAAAACTATCTATAAAATTTCTTTAAAGCAGTATGCTTTTCAGATAAGCAAAATTGTTTTACATTGTTACCAACTTCTATAAATGCTAGTTCAATTTCAGAATCCACTGTTTAATTGCGATCATATCAAAGAAGAATCCTTTCTAGAGAGCAAAAGCATGAAAAAAAAAAGAAAAGATTATGTTAATAAAGCAAACGTACCTTGTTACCATGGTAACTTTGAAACTAAAATATTCAGAGAATTTTTCTTCCCTCTACACCATTGTTTTGTGAGGAACTGGTTAGTTGATTACCAGCTCATGGAACCATAATCCTTTAAAATGGTGTCATTTGAAAGGCAGACTACAAGACTTACATGGAACAATAAGATCTTTTTCCTATGCTTCTGAAAATAAATTATGGAGACAGCATGCCAGAGGGGACTCAAAACTATTGAGTAGACATGGAGAAGCTTCATAAAGCACTTGTTTAATTTTTAAATTACTGCAGAAAGTTATTATTTTATTATAAAACATATTATTGACTTGAAATATAAAATTCAGTGATATTCTTTGCAAAATATTGAAGCATCCCATTTGGAATGTTGACTGGGTCTTGTGTTCTATAAGCCCAGGTACAAGAATGTACTCATTTCTCTTCTATTTTAAAATAGAAGTTTAGAAACTCTCTGAGTATGAACTCAATGTCACCTGTCCTATTTGTAAATCCTAAACTTATGGTTCTTCCTTCCACTGTTCATGCCATCTTAAATCTTATTCCATCATTCTTGGAGATCTGTTGTAATCAGAACAAATTTCAAAGGTTTGGTCCTTTCAACACAGCACTAACTTCAGAGCTGAAGGGTTCGCCTGGTTTATCCTCCCCCCAAAATTATTCCTGAACAAACATTTTTCTACAGAAGAAGAAAACTTGATAACAACATTCAGACATTTACAAGTATATTAGAAGTCACTATTGCCTCTGAGAAGCGAAAAAAACAAACAAAAATTTAAAAGGTAGTTCCTACTTTTAGAATGACCTCCAAACATACATGAATGTTTCCCTTCTAATCAATAAAAATTTGTCATTTTCTTAATAGTGGGCAAAACAGGTTTACTGCTTATTTCCAAAGAATGTTATGCCTTTAAATTTTAACAAAAACACTTAACCTCAAAGTACATTTCTTTAAAAGTGAATTTTGTTCTGGGCAAGAACATTCCCAGCAGGTCACCCACTGCCATGTTTGGAGATTTGCATAATAACACAACTAAACACCTGACACATCTCTGCATGTAGAAATTAATAACAAAGACCTCTCTGCCTTCTAGGTGTCCATTGCCATAGTTACTTCATAAGTTCCTGAAAATATGCTTAAATAAAGGAAGTCAAAAGCACTGGGGTAGAAATTAATCATTGACTGGAAAATAAGTTTTCATGATGAGGTCAGGCTTTTGTTTCTGGGTCAGACTGAAAAATTAGACAGTATTCTGATTTGAGCAGAACTGATTGCCTCTGGTTGGAGATCTGGCTCTTAGTGTCTCACACAAAACACTGACATACTTGAATGTGCAGGAACAGTTGCTTTATGCATTTATTCTCTCAAGCCCTGTAAAAGAAAAATTTTCAACCATTCCCTTTAGAATGGTCAACCCTGCCAACGAGCGCAGTAAAAACATCAAACAAGGGGCTGGTCTCATGGGAACAAATGACTGGCCTAAAGTCTGTAGTGATGGACCATCCACCATCCCTTCACAAAGCCAACTAATAAATGCAGGACTTTGGAATATTTATTTGGAGACGAGAGGCGTTCAAGCTATGAACCTTAATATTAGGAAAAAATCAAGAACAGGGAGAGCAAAATTCAGAACTATCCAGTGAGAAGGAGACCTCAGAGAAGAACAGGCAACAGGACTAGCTTTACATGTTTTGTGAAAGAAATGAATAAGTAAAGTCTTAGTCCTGTAGAGTGTGCAGAGATAGGTCTTCTCACACATGCCTGGCAGGAATGCAAAATGATGCAACTTTCTGTTAAATAATTTTGTGGTATGTTATCAAAAACTTTCAAATCTTAAAATCTTTTGATCCAATAATCCAATTTAGAAAAATCTTTCCCAAGGAAATAACCAGAAATTTGTATAAAGAATTATGCTTGTCGCAGCATTATTCATGATAGTAAAAAATTAGGTTTTGATAGATAAGTAAATTATGCCATATCCACATGTGGAATGTTAAAATTATGTAAAATAATTTAAACTGAGAATTACAATATTTAGTGAAAAAGCATGAATATGTATATGATGTGTATATATGTACACATATATGTATATATAAACTTTTATGATATAACTGAATGCCTATCTAAGACTATTCTTATTTTATATCAAGACAGGTTGTGAGTCTTATAGAAGTTTCTTAGAAATTTCCTCTCAGGCATCTTGAATTCCCAGGAAACCAATTATGCGAAATTTTCTGTTCATGAAATTAAAGAATATCAATGTTATAGCACTATTCCTGAAAGAGATTAACTACAGGTTAACTATACATTTTTTTTAGGGGAAATAGTTGTAAATTCCATCCCCAGACATTTTGTTTAGGGATCTTTTCCCCTTCTGTTTATTAAATCCCTATGATTCAGGTCTCTTAAGAATCCCTGAGGAGAATTCTTCCTCACAACGTCTAACAGCATTTAGCTTGGATAAGAGGAAGAGAATGGGAAAATATTTTTTTATCAAAACTTCCCATTTCAAACCCCAGGAAAAGAAACTTGGCAGCCCTTTCAGTCACTAGAGCAATAGGTCCCTGGCAGTTCCTTCCATCCCCATCTTTGCCTTGCTAGCCCCTAACAGGAGTGAGCGGTACAATACAGGCTCAGGCTCAAGACCAATGAAACAAGTGATGAGGCTAAGAGCTGAGTTTAGTTGAGTGTTGCATCTAAATATGAAGCCTATCTCAGTTTCTTGGAGTCCGAAACAGAAGTCATGACTCATTACAGTGGAAAGAATAAAAGTGTGGTCAGCTGAGCAGAGTGACTCACCTCTAATACTGCCTAAAGCCATGGCTTTATGGGGTTTAATGAATGATTAGTGTTTTATGCTTTTCAGCATTTTCTAACTTTTCTATAATGAGCATATAATAGGAAAAAAAAGTCTGAGTCTATTCAGAAACATAAAAGTTTTAAAAAGTTGCTAATTCCCAGATAAATCAATGACTTACAGAAATCTACTACTTGGAGGCTCCATATTGAGTAATTCAATCACTTATTTACTCATTCGGCAAACATTTATTACACATCTCATATGTTCTAAGCCTTGCTGTAAGGGGCCTAGAGCATTTTTGACTCCAATGAGCTTACAGTCTAGTGACAAAAGACAAGCATAGGAATTAGTGCAATAAAGTGTTTACAGATGCTTTGAGCTGCGACGGAAATATGCACAAGATCTACCAGGGACTGAAGAGGGAAAGATTACTGGCTGGTAGGGAGAAGGAAAGGCTTCATATGACAGGTGAGCTTTAACTGATTCTTAAGCAATTGGAAAGCCTGCTCTACCATGGAGGCAAAAGTCTGTGGGGATTTCAGGCAAAGAGAGCAATACTCAACATAGAAACAAGAAACACCTTGACATTTCTCAAGAACTGCAATTTGGAGGATTTGGCAGAAGCTGGGTCACAAAGCTGAACTGAGAGTCAGGAAGTTTGTGAGGGGCTTTGCCTATCACGCTAGGGATTTTGGGCTTTTTATTAAAGGGTGTGAGCCTGAAATGTCGGGACCCAATCATGTAAGTTCTAGTGAGAGGTTGTTGGTTTAGAAATGCTAAAGAAAAGAAGCTACAGGACATTAAAACTTCCCAAACACAGGATGAAGGGGAAGTCTATAATAAACCCAAGATTTCTGATTTGCATGTCTGGGTGGATGAGGGTGCTATCTGTTGAGTAGGAGAACATATGAATTAGATTAGATTGGACATCAGTAATGAGACTAAAAGATTAGAAAGAGCAGTCAGTGAGCTCAGTTTAGACACAATGCATAGAAGTGCTTGGAGACTGTTAGGTATTTAGAATTGAAGAAGACTGGGTTGGGAATTCCTTGGCTGGACTCAGCAGTTAGGACTCAGTGGTTAGAACTCAGCACTTTCACTGATGAGGGCCCGGGTTCAATCCCTGGTCAGGAACTAAGATCCTGCAAGCTGTGCAGCAGGGCCAAAAAAAAAGACTGGGTTGCAAACACACTCTGTGAAGACATCCATTTCTCTACAATTGTGCAAGGGCAATATTGAGCAAATTAATCCAGTATGGCAGGGCAAAGAAGGATAGGAATTGATGCTGGGCACTGCACTAGAATGTGATCCTGGCTGCCCGCTACCGTCCCACTCATTTCCCTTTAATTGGTAGATTGGGGAATACACAGAAGTAGAGGCCAGGCAGCTAGGGCAGGACAGAAGTGAAGATATTTGATGTCTTTGAGGTAGTAACCATTTACTAACTGGTATGAAATATACAACCATATCTGCGTGTAACACATTAATTTTCAGCTCTGCTCTTCAAATTTCTTTTGTGTTTTTGTCTTCAACTTTATTTCCTGCTTATTTAATTAGCAAAACTTACTAAGAGGAAATTAAACTAAAAAAGGAGACACGAGACTTTCCTGCATTGTAGTCAGAGTGTATAGAAGGATTACTGCATCTCTAGGGGACAGATCTAACAGTAGAAGCAAGAACTATTGGCTCCAAAGCGAACTGAGTAGGGAATCCTAAAGTAACAGGAGAGTGGTCAGCTCTGATCATTCTTTCCTATTTCGTTTATTACTTCTCAAGTACAGGTGGAGAGATTGAATTTGCTCTTTCAATGTAGCCAACTCTTCCATCATCAAGTTCCAGATCTCATCACTTTCCTTACTGTGCTTCTGAGGAAAAGCACTTTAAACTGATGCTCCTATGTTGGAAAAAGCCATTCACTTATGAATAGGAAAGCACCAAATAAATCAGAATTTCTTTGCATTTCTCATTTAAAACTCTGTTGAAATTTTCTATAACTTATTGAAGAGACAATGCATTAGAACGAAAGCATATTGTACTGGGAGGCAATAAGCTTGGGTTCTAGTATCAAATTTATATTTTCTAATCATAAAAATAAGACTAAATATTTGTATCTGTGAAATAGGTATAATGATACCTGCTCAGATGATTTTTGTATTTCTCATGAAATGATAAGGGATATCTTTCAGTTTTCCAGTTCAATGACCTGATTATATTGAGTTAGTCACTTGGCTACTTTGGGTTATCATTTTATCATCTGAAAAGAAAAGGGTTTTCCAAGTTTCCAAGATAGCTTCTTGTATTTTTTCTATATCTAACATTCCATAATGTTATAAACTGGATAGAACATTTTATGGATGATTGCTGATGGCTAGATAGCCTTTTTTAATTTTTTTATTATTTTTTTTTTTCATTTTTCCCCCGTGGTCCTTGGTCCTTGCAAAATGTGGGCACATCTTGCCTAAATGAAGAGAGCTTTGTCTCAGACATTTATGTTATTTCCTGGATAGTAAAACAGTAAATTGGTGTAAATGACAAGAAAGCAAATTACTGTGCTTACATAAATTACATAAAAATCCAAGACATGCATTATAGAGACATTTGCAAGCTGTTTATACTTTTGAAATCTAGAAAATTAATTGCCATTCCACCAAGGTAAATAATGATACAAAATAGAGGAGGTGGATTTTATTTTTAATGTTTCCTCTATTGATAATCACAGAGAAATGTGAGATGACAGTTTCCTTTTATATTCAGGCAGCCTCTCAAAGCCTACCTTCTCTAAATAGTTTTCCTTTAGATACTCACAATTTTGCCACCACCCCTTCCTTCATTTTTGTTTGGTCTGGTTGTACAAGTCCAATTATTTGCCTTCGCTAATAATTATACCATGAATGGTATCTATTTTTATTCTCTGTAATTCTTGAAATTCATGTGTTTCTCATATGACTTATTGCATAGTATATATTTTAATATGGGCTAATGGCATAAGGTTTACAATGAAATTACATAATTTCTAGGTGCCAATTTTCCCCACCTATAAAAAAGGCATAAAAATTCTACCTACCTCACAAGACTGGTAGAAGAATTAATATAAATTTGTCCACAGAAAGTCTTATACTCAATAAGAGCTCAATAAGTGTTAGCTATTATTCTACAATAGAGATAAGACCAATACATTAAGTTTTTAATTGAATTTGTGTCCCCTTGAAAACACCACCATGTCAAGGAATTTAGGGAAGAGCTATTGTGACTCTATGTTAAGAGGTTTAGTTTACCAGCTAACTTGCCTACCTATCTTAGGTCACAGAGGGTTTTCAAGTGAATTCTTTGTTTGAGTTCATTGATATAAGAGCAACTCTGAAAGATATAAAATGGCTAAAATAATGGAATTAATGTTTTAAAGTTTTTATCAGGCTTATATTTTTTTAATACAAGTAGAGTGTTTATCATCGGTTCACTAAATATTACTTAATCTGGTTGCTTATTTTGTTATTAATTTACCCTTGGGAGACTCTCATTATCCCTATATGGTTAGTCTTTAGCAAGCTCTCCTTTCCTCCACTTTAAAAGAAGGTTTTGCTTTTCTCCTATCCAACTTCCAGTCCTAATGATATCAGTAGGGATTTGGAAATAGGTAAGGACCTTGGCAGGCATCTTCTCACTTCCCTAAACTGTCTCACTGAGTGGAACTGAACTTCTTTGAATTAGTGACGTTATATCTCAGGGGCTCTGTCTAAACATTTTGTTGGTGAAGAATGCCAAGTTATGTGGAAGAATGCTGTACACTCTAGACCCTGGAATGCAGAAAAGTATGCCAATTATATGAGTGCAGATTTAGAAAGTTTTAATATGCTGATAATCTTTGTTTAGTACATAAATATTTTTGCATTACTTTTATGTAATTTTAATACATCACCTTGGAAATGTGGGCCTATTTTCATCATAAATAATCATCTTCCTTGTTAGTTGTATGGCTTAGATTATATGACTTATTTAGTGTGCACTAATTTAATTAATATTAAATTAAGCAAGTTTCCAATCTTCCTTTTTAATCTGGTTGGATGCTTTACAATACCTTTTCAAAACAAGGAGGATACCTCACAAAAGGAACATAACATGAAAGACAAGAGTCAAATCTGACCATTGTTATCAAGCTGAATGAGAACACTTTATCAATCAACACTACAAAAAAGGAATTTAGAAGCCATATACACTGAACATAGAAAGCACAAGAGTAATGCAGTACAGCCTCATGAAAAATGTAAGAGAACAAAAATTTGGCCAGAAATGAAATCTAATAAACAAAATTATTTCTCGAAAGCAAACTTTGAAACAAGGCATTTCTTTCCCTTTAAAACAATCTTTTTTCTTCTTTCAAAAGAAGATTAAAATAAATACAGGGGGTATGGTTTCCAACCAAAACTGACCACACAACCTTTTGTCTTCCTGAATATTACCACATCTAAGAAGGGTGCCAGGAAAACATATTCTGAATTAAGAAAGGGTCAATTTCAAGTTGTCTTATTTGAAATTCTCTCCTTGCATATCATAATAATTCAACTTAAGAGAAATGAAGCCCTGTTCAAGGTAAGTTATGGGAAGTTCAATAAATAAGGAAATCATTGGAAAATGAATAAAACATTAGATAAAGAATGATACTCATGTGCAAAAATCAGACAGTCATTGGGAAAAGATGAGATCAAAGTTGGAATGTTATCAAACGAAAACCCACCTCTCTTTTCCTCAACTAAACACATCTGCGTCTAACCACTCTACTATCCATATTCATAATTCAGAATATCAAATACTTGAGCTAGTTGATTGGCTACATTCAGTTAATACAGACAATTGGCTTTGGGTTTCTCTTTTTTGTGTAAAACTGTAGATCCAATTGCCCTTTCCCATCTCCTCCACTGCCATGGGTACCAAAGACTTTCCATTTTGGAGCATATGACTACTGAAGTTACACTGCTGCTATTGCACTATGGATCCAGAAAAGTTTCTGAATAATAGTTTAAATTTTCTCATAAATTAAACCTGAAAAAATGTTATATTCCAAATTTCAGACAAATAGGACTAAAAGAAGTATAGAAAAGAGTCACTAAATCTAGAAGTTACAAATTCACCTAAACAAAAAAGTTGACCAATTAAAATGATGCTAAGGATTAGGAAAATAAAGGCAATACAAGCCACTTATGCTTGCATTTGCACTACATTTCTAACTGTATCTCGAAAAGACAAGTAGGAATCCTTTACATAAATATTTTATGTTTATCAACTATCTTTTAAATCCTGGTTTAGTTGTACCAGAAATACACAAATACTCTTATCCAAGAGAGCTGTATCGACCACCTGAGCACTGAAGAACACTTACTTGCTCCAGGCCTGTGTATATCACAGTCTTGTGCTGATAAAAGGAAATGAAAGTGATTCTCCTAAGGCCCTGATGGATCAGCCATACATCTTCCACTCAAAGGTAAATGAAGTGTTTAATACACTGCTGCCTCAGGTCATATCTACTCTTTTATTTGTTTGAATTAATTTCCAATTGAATTATGTTTAGAGAATATGTGAGAATCAACCAGAAAGGTAAGCAGTTAGCTTTAGAAATTTTATTTTGAAAGGTTATGAAATGTGCTTCAGTGATACATTGGTTGGTAAAGCCCATCCTTAGAATTCAAAAGAAATGAATTTTGGTTTTATTTCAATAGTATTTGTTTTTCAGGGCTTTATCCAAAGGTACCATTTTTAACGGTAGAGAGTAATTCCCCTGAAAATTGCCTTAAGTCCAAGAAACAATACTTTAAGGAATATTTATATATTTAAATATATAAAAATATTTTTGCATACTGTTATGCAGAATGTCTATAAGAAGGAGAAGGGAAAAGGGATATTGAATAAATAAAAGATTATCTACTAAATATGTTGGCAAAATATGATCCTTAGGTCAAATCTAGCCTGTGGCCTGTTTTCATAGTGCCTACAAGCTAATTATATATGTATGTATATATATATATATATATATATATATAAATTTTATTTTTTACCTTTTTAAAAGGATGTTAAAAAAAGAATAAGATGTGACAGAGACTAGAGACCATATACGGACTACAAAGCCCAAGATATTTAAATACCTGGCCCTTTAGCAAAAGTTTGCCAACTCTCGGTCTAAAAGGATATAGTGATAAGGAATGGATTTTGGTGGTAAGATGTATTAATTATCTTAGTAGTAAAGTGAGAAATTGTGGATATGTGTAAGAAAAGCAAGAGAATAATAAACAACACTGGACGTTATAATTCATGGTTTTGGTTAAAAGGAAACTGTAATGAATACAGCATTTAGAGATAATCTAGGAGGAAAAAGGAGCCATGCTGAACATTCCACTGTCATTACTACATTATATTAATGGTGATATTCAAAGACAAAATGTGATACCCACAATCAAATGGTGATTTCCACAGATTGCAAGTGAGACAGTTTTATGTACCAAACTGAACAAAGAGATCAGGAAATTGCAATTTAAAAAAAATGGGAAGAGAAAAGATATCTAAGCTCCAAAAGTTTCAATGACTGCCGTGTCCGTTACTCAAAATCCTTTAGAGTATTTAATCTTACATTTTAAAATAAGAAATTATACACATAAAACAGTGCATAGAGAAGAAAGTTCCTTCCCAAATATATGCCACTCTTTAGAAGTAGCACCGCTAATAGTTTTTAGGTTATACAGCCTTCCATGTATTTTTCTATGCATTTATTTATTTATGCAAATATACATATAACATTGGCTTCTATTTGTTTATTTTACACAAATGGAAATATATCATATGGATTTCTTAGTACCTTCCTTTTAAAATTTTGTATGTTAAATGATTCCAAGGTCTTACAGATCTTTCCATGTTAGTATCATATAGGAGTACTTCATTATTTACAATTACGTCACAAATTATTGAATACATACATATGGGTATGTAACAGAATTAATTTCCTCTCTTTTAGATAATTCCTCTTTTATACATATAGATAGTTCTCTATTTTGATATTATGAATAATGTACAACATTTTGCTCATGTCTTTTGTACCTTTTTTACTTCCTCTTTGTGTACCTCAGGCTCAGCTGTCACTTTCAAATTCCTTTTTGCATAGATATTTCCTTACTATTCTTAAGCACTCTTCCTAAAAGGGCTCTTATTTCTTTAAATAATTGGATAACCATAATTCTTACATTATTTTAAAGTTGGATTTTTGAAAGAAAGAACCATTTGGCAAATATTGAGTGATCTGTTTGAATATAGGTATGGGTATTGATAGATAAAGATCCAGAATTATCCAAATATGTGACCTTCTGCCTCAGAAAATGGTGAGCTCCTTGTAATTAGAAATATCTAAATATGGACTGGACAACCTATTACAGGGTCATTTCAGAAGAGATTAAAGAACTCAGTGAGTGGTACGTCTAGATCCTAACCTTGAGATACTTTAAAAAAAAAGTTAGGACTAATTATATGCAGCACACGACCACTTGCATTTTATTTAAATTAATCCATATATATAAAATAACACTGGGCTAAAAAAAAAAACATGGACTGAAATCCTTGGTCAAATATGCAATAAAAACTACTTAACTTGACAAATGTAGTAAGTCTGCCTAATATCTTTGTACTCATAATTAGTAAAGAGTAAAAATTTCCCCAAAGATTGACTTTGTATGATTTCATGTAAACTGTAACTAGATATCAATAGTGCACTCTCATAACTATTGCTGCAACATGACTAATTATTCATGATTCTTGAAAATGCTGCTGCAGAAATATTTACTACGACTTATTCCTATCTGCCCTTAGCAAATGATCCTTTCAGTTTTGTATTCTTCTCAAAGCAGGGATTCCTTGCCATCATACAGATAATTATTTACCCTTAAGTACTTTTGTGCAGTAAGTGTACTGGTTGAGTCATGCAGGCTGAGCCTCCTACCTTTCCTCCTAGCACTGTGACATAACTCAAAGGTATACTTAGGACTTGGGACAACAGAGAAGTATGAATCAGCATGCTAGTAAATGGCAGGTTCAGCTCAGAAGACAGCGGATTTTATTTTCCCATCCTCTCTAAAAGGTCTTTCTATTCCTTCAGTAGGAACAGCACTCTCTTTAAGATCTCCTATGGAAATTAACTTCAGAAACTCTCCATCCTCTTACAGGGCATCATTACATTTTGCCCTCTGATGATAATCATCATAATTTGAAAAGGCCAGTGGCAACTATGTCTTTGACATTTATTATATTATCTTTAGTGGTCTTTTTACCATAGTCATAAGGGATTTGTAACAGTAGTGATATTAATTGTGACCATTATCTTGCCTCTCATGCTAAATTTTGGGTCAAATGATTGGTATAAGTCTAAATGAGCAGTCAGGGATGAAAAGGACAAAGGAGTAGGAGGAAAATACATGACTACTTTGAGTCCTGCTGCATACTGAGAGGTAATTCACACAAATCAGCTAGACAAAAACAGATGGGATGAGGGAGAGAGGGAGAGAGTTGACTAATGACACCTGACTGCCAAATGACCCTGTGGGTTTGAATGCTGGCAGGACACCTAAAGCCCTGCCAGCAGCCACTTGGAACTGCCCAGTTCTCACATTTCATTTAACAGGCTAACCTTGGTCTTTCTATTGTTATCATCACTAGGGAAACTTATACAGTATCAAATCATGATCCAGGAAATACACATTCTAACTGGGCTCTCTTCTTTTAGAAGCTATGTGTTACCAAACTCTTAAGGAGTTTATTGTCATAACTTTGTTTCCAACAGGGAAAATTTGATATATTTGTCCTTTTAAGAGGCTCTTTTGTAAACTTATAGTATGTGGCACTGTCTGTGGCTTAATAAGAGCTGTGGTGAAAAAGAAGAAATTATTCTGAGAATATGACTATATTATTTGATACTTTTCTCATGGTAAAATATCTTTGATTCTGATGAGTGAGGAGTTTCTAACACTTATATAATGGACTCCTACCTATCTCCTATTCTCTCACTCACTTTTAACTTTTAATCTCTTTTCAACTACAAAATTAATGTTCATGGATGTATATTGAAATACAGCCTGGGCTTGGAATCAAGAATGTTAGGTGCCCCTATTGGCTATTACTACAAACTGGCTAAGTAATCTAAAAACTAACTTGGTGTCCCTGTGTTTAAGTTTTCCTATATCTAAAAAGGGAATAATATATTCTTTCTAGTGCTGCTATGAACAATAATGAGAAAAAATAATGAGAAAAAATATGTGTGTGTATAAAAAGTATAAAATCTAGATTACTAAGCTTATATGGATAGTGCAAAAGTTCTTAGCCAATTAAAAAATTAATAAAAACACTTTAAAATCTTTCTATATTAGCCAAGAAGCCTTAGAATGCTGATAGTAATTATCACATGCATGTATAAGCAGAATTTATGGATCTTTAAAAACCTGTACATGTTCTTGAAGAACATTATCCCTCACTTTTTTGTCTTTAAGGAACAGTAAGATTATTTTGGAAGTGTGAACTGGGAATACAGACTGAGGTCTAGGCCATACTTCATATTTCTAAACTATATAATGTGAAATGATCATTACTATTGCCATTTGAAAAGTGATTCTCCTCCCTTACCCTCTTCTGCCCCTAGTACCTTGGAGAAGAGATTGAAATGAATACCAAGGGGAAGATGACCTGCATTCTAGAATTTTAAAAATTTCAAGCTGAAACAAAATTTTTAGGAACCAATCTGTTCAACTTGATAATGAAATTACTCCCTCTTTCATACCCCCATCATTTCCCATGTTTGAATCTAAAATGGACTCTAAGTTTATTACAATTTATTTAGTTAAACTGATGAATAAGGGCAATTGGGTATGGAAACAAACAAACTACAAACCCTAGATTGTGAGAGCTGAGGTCCCCTGGAATCAGGCAGTGGATATTTCATATGCTAGTAGTTGGGGAAGAGGCAAGTCCTCAGCCATAACAAACATAACTTGGAAGGTAAGCCTTGGAAAAGTCGCAATCTCTAGGCCCTGGAGTTTAGAGACAGATGAGAGAATGTTTGGGTAGTGTGGGAAGAGGGTAAGTACCAGGGACAGCCATCCGGAACAAAAGGGAGAAAAATATATGATCAATGAAGATGGTTGTAGAATTCTTAAATTTAAGGAAGAAGCAAGGGAGAAGGAAATCAAAGAGAAGTAAGCCATCAAAGAATGGTAGAAATAAAGAACTAAATCGCTGAGACATGTGCCCTCATAATATGACTGCAACTCACTGAATTCTTAGGACTCAAGATAGGTTTCTGGAGAGCCAATGAACTCTAATTAGGGTGCTTTGGCTCACAAAGCAACATAATATCAATCACCCTCTCTCTTTCCACCCTTCTCCCAACCAAGGTAGAGCAGAAAGATCTCTTGTTATAATAGTTTTATTATTAAGGACAAAGCTTTTCTTTATTGCTTAGTTGTAGTAATGCTAATTTAATTAAATTATAAAGATAAAATACTGTAAAATGTATACACGTAAAGTAAGACTGGAACTTTTTCTTTAGTTTTTTTTTTAATTACACTGAAAATTAGTGTAAACATTAAAATTAAAGATATATCAATTTTCCTAATGGTTTTCACCCACCTCTGTAGGTGAGCCTGACATTCTCAAGGGTCTTACCATTTTCTCAATTAGTCTAATAGTAAAGATACTGTATATTTTTCCATCTACTCCAATGGTTTATGATGATGTTTATAAACAGAACAAAGAATATATAATTCTTTAACATATCAGGCTCAATTTGTTTGCAAATATATTTAACTAGTTGAAAAATCTCAAAAGACTAAAAAAACACTTTTAAGAAATACTAAGAAGAGTATCTTAAAACCATGTAATTTTGCAATGAGAGAGGTAGGAACATAAGACAATTTGGAAAGTATTTATCAGAGGTACAAAATTTTAAATTGTCCACTTTCGTAAGTCAATACCTCATTTTTAAAAACATTTTTCTGGGAATTCCCTGGTGGTCCAGTGGTTAGGACTTGGCGCTTTCACTGCAGGGGCCTGGGTTCGATCCCAGGTTGAGGAATTAAGATCCCTCAAGCCACTCCATGCAGCCAAAAAACAAACAAACAAAAAAACATTTTCTTTCAAAAGGAAAACTTTAGATTTACAAGTGCTTTTATGTTACTATAACTTCTATTCAGGAAAAAAGAGATGGTTAAAGAAAGTATGTTTCCTTAAAGTGCATTCTTTGTTATCAAGATAAATATAGCTTCCAAATATAACATTAGAGTCCAACTCAACATTAAAAATACTTTAGTGAATTTAAAATTTATACCTGTACCACATAAATACAGGCAGAATTGAGTTACAGCCTTAATAAAAGTAATGAAACAGAAGTCAAAATTGAAGTTCATTTAGTATTTTATCAATGTGTAATGTTATAATACAAAGGCAACTTCTCTGTAACTTTCCCTAACTTCCTTTTTCTCTAATCATTGTCAAGGACAGTTTTTTAAAAATCTTCTTTAAAATGTGAGGTGTTATATGTGCACTTACATTAGGAAATTACCATCATCTTTCAAAATACAATTTGAGAAATTTAAATGAAAATAGACTCCCTCTGCAAGAGCACCAGAATCACAGCTAATTGCTGAACAATCATCAAGAGGAAGACACTGGAACCCACCAAAAAAGATACCCCACATCCAAAGACAAAGGAGAAGCCACAGTGAGACAGAAGGAGGGGCACAATCACAATAAAATCAAATCCCATAATTGCTGGGTGGGAGATGCACAAACTGAAGAACAATTATACCAAAGAACTCCACCCACTGGAGTGAAGGTCCTGAGCCCCATGTTAGGCTTCCAACCTGGGGGCGTGGAAACAGGAAGAGGAATTCCAGGAGAATCAGACTTTGAAGGCTAGCAGGATTTGATTGCAAGACCTCAGCAGGATGGGGGGAAAACAGAGACTCCACCCTTGGAGGGCACACACAAAGTAGTTTACACACCAGGACCCAGGGGGAAGAAGCAGTGACCCCATAGGAAACTGAACCAGGCCTACCTGCTAGTGCTGGAGGGTCTCCTGCAGAGCGGAGGTGGCTGTGGCTCACTGTGGGGACAAGGACACTGGCAGCAGAACTTCTGGGAAGTACTCTTTGACAAGAGACCTCCCAGAGACCACCATGAGCCCCACCAAAGAGCCTGTAGGCTCCAGTGTTGGGTCACATCAGGCCAAACAACCAACAGGGAGAGAACTCAGCCCCGTCCATCAGCAGACAAGCAGATTAAAGTTTTACTAAGCTCTGCCCACCAGAGCAATACCCAGCTCTACGAACCACCAGTCCCTCCCATCAGGAAGCTTGAACAAGCCTCTGATATAGCCTCATCCACCACAGGGCAGACAGCAGAAGCAAGAAGAACTACAATTCTGCAGCCTGTGGAATGAAAACCACGTTCACAGACAGATAGACAAAATGAAAAGGCAGAGGACTATGTACCAGATGAAGGAACAAGAAAAACAACTAAATGATAATGGAGATAGGCAAACTTCCAGAAACAAGAATTCAGAATAATAATACTGAAGATGATCCAGGACCTCAGAAAAAGAATGGAGGCAAAGATCAAGAAGATGCAAGAAATGTTTAACAAAGACATAGAAGAATTAAAGACAAACACCTAGAAGAATTAAAGAACAAACAAACAGAGATGAACAATACAATAACTGAAATGAAAACTACAATAGAAGGAATCAATAGCAGAATAACTGAGGCAGAAGAACGGATAGGTGACCTGGAAGACTGAATGGTGGAGCTCACTGCCACCACTGGAACAGAATAAAGAAAAAAGAATGAAAAGAAATGAAGGCAGCCTAAGACACCTCCGTACAAAATTAAATGCACCAATATTCACATTATAGGGGTCCCAGAAGGAGAAGAGAGAGAGAAAAGAACTGAGAAAATATTTGACAAGATTATAGTCAAAAATTCCCTAACATGGGAAAGTAAATAGCCACCCAAGTCCAGGAAGCAGAGAGAGTCCCAGGCAGGATGAACCCAAGGAGAAACACGCCGAGACACATAGTAATCAAACTGACAAAAATTAAAGGCAAAGAAAAATTACTGAAAGCAACAAGGGTAAAACGACAAATAACATACAAGGGAACTCCCATAAGGTTAACAGCTGATTTCTCAGCAGAAACTCTACAAGCCAGAAGGGAGTGGCACAATATATTTAAAGTGATATATTTAAAGTGATATATTTAAATCACTTTAAATATATTTAAAGTGATTTAAAGGGAAAAACTTACAACCAGGATTACTCTACTCGGCAAGGATCTCATTCAGATTTGATGAAGAAATCAAAAGCTTTACAGACAAGCAAAAGCTAAGAGAATTCAGCACCACCAAACCAGCTCTACAACAAATGCTAAAGGGACTTCTCTAAGTGAGAAACACAAGAGAAGAAAAGGACCTACAAAAACAAACCCAAAATAATTAAGAAAACGGTAATCGGAAAATACATATTGATAATTACCTTAAATGTGAATGGATTAAATGCTCCAACTAAAAAGACACAGGCTCACTGAATGGATACAAAAACAAGACCCAAATATATGCTGTCTACAAGAGACCCACTTCAGACCTAGGGACACATACAGACTGAAAGTGAGGAGATGGAAAAAGATATTCCATGCAAATGGAAATCAAAAGAAAGCTGGAGTAGCAATACTCATATCAGATAAAATAGACTTTAAAATAAAGAATGTTGCAAGAGACAAGAAAGCAGACTACATAATGATGAAGGGAGCAATCTAAGAAGATGATATAACAATTATAAATATATATGCACCCAACATAGGAGAACCTCAGTACATAAGGCAACTGCTAACAGCTATAAAAGAGGAAATCGACATTAACAGAGTAATAGTGTGGGACTTTAACATTTCACTTACATCAATGGACAGATGACCCAAACAGAGAATTAATAAGGAAACACAAGCTTTAAATGACACAATAGAGCACATAGATTTAATTGATATTTATAGGACATTCCATCCAAAAACAGCAGATTACACTTTCTTCTCAAGTGCACACAGAACATTCTCCAGGATAGATCACATCTTGCGTCACAAATCAAGCCTTGGTAAATTTAAGAAAACTGAAATCATATCAAGTATCTTTTCCAACCACAATACTATGAGATTAGAAATCAATTACAGGGAAAATAATGTAAAAACACAAACACATGTAGGCTAAACAATACATTACTAAATATCCAAGAGATCACTGAAGAAATCAAAGAGGAAATCAAAATTACCTACTAGAGACAAATGACAACGAAAACATGATGATCCAAACTTATGGGATGCAGCAAAAGCAGTTCTAAGATGGAAATTTATAGCAATACAATCCTACCTCAATAAATAAGAAACATCTCAAATAAACAATCTAACCTTACACCTAAACACACTAGAGAAAGAAGAACAAACAAAATCCAAAGTTAGTAGAAGGAAAGAAATCATAAATTCCAGAGCAGAAATAAATAAATAGAAACAAAGAAAATGAGAGCAAAGGTCAATAAAATTAAAAGCTGGTTCTTTGAGAAGATAAACAAAATTGATAAACCCTTAGCCAGATTCATCAGGAAAAAGAGGGAGAGGACTCAAATCAATAAAATTAGAAATGAAAAAGGAGAAGTTACAACAGACACCGCAGAAATACAAAACATCCTAAGACTACTACAAGCAACACTATGCCAATAAAATGGACAACCTGGAAGTAATGGACAAATTCTTAGAAAGGTATAATCTTCCAAGACAGAACCAGGAAGAAATAGAAAATATGAACAGACCAATCACAAGTAATGAAATTGAAACTGTGATTAAAAATCTGCCAAGAAGCAAAAGCCCAGGACCAGATGGCTTCACAGGTGAATTCTATCAAACAATTTGAGAAGAGATAACACCCATCCTTCTCAAACTCTTCCAAGAAATTGAAGAGGAAGGAACACTCCCAAACTCATTCTATGAGGCCACCATCACACAGATACCAAAACTAGACAAAGATACTACAAAAAAAGAAAACTACAGACCAATATCACTGATGAATATAGATGCAAATATCCTCAACAAAATACTAGCAAACAGAATCCACCAACACATTAAAAGGATCATACACCATGATCAAGTGGGATTTATCCCAGGGATGTAAGGATTCTTCAACATATGCAAATCAATCAATGTGATACACCATATTAACAAATTGAAGAATAAAAATCATATGATCATCTCGATATAGAAAAAGCTTTTGACAAAATTCAACACATATTTATGATAAAAACTCTCCAGAAAGTGGGCATAGAGGGAACCTACCTCCATACAATAAAGGCCATATATGACAAACCCACAGGAAACATCATTCTCAATGGTGAAAAACTGAAAGAATTTTCTCTAAGATCAGGAACAAGATAAGGATGTCCACTCTCGACACTCTTATTCAACATAGTTTTGGAAGTCCTAGCCATAGCAATCAGAGAAGAAAAAGAAATAAAAGGAATAGAAATTGGAAGAGAAGAAGTAAAACATTAACTGTTTGTAGATGCCATGATACTATACATAGATAATCCTAAAGATGCCACCAGAAAACTCCTAGAGCTAATCAATGCATTTGGTAAAGTCACAGGATACAATATTAATGCACAGAAATCTCTTGCATTACTATACACTAATAACGAAAGATCAGAAAGAGAAATTAAGGAAACAATCCCATTCATCATTGCAACAAAAAGAAGAAAATACCTAGGAATAAACCTACCTAAGGAGGTAAAAGACCTGTACTCAGAAAACTATAAGACACTGATGAAAGAAATCAAAATGACACAAACAGATGGAGAGATATACCATGTTCTTGGATTGGAAGAATCAATATTGTGAAAATGACTATACTACCTAAAGCAATCTATAGATTCAATGCAATCCCTATCAAATTACCAATGGCATTTTTTATGGAACTAGAACCAAAAATCTTAAAACTTGTATGGAGACACAAAAGACCCCGAATAGTCAAAGCAATCTTGAGGGAAAAAAACAGAGCTGGAAGAATAAGACTCCCTGACTTCAGACTATGCTACTAAGCTACAGTAATCAAGACAGTATGGTACTGGCACAAAAACAGAAATATAGATCAATGGAACAAGGTAGAAAGCCCAGAGATAAACCCACGCACCTATGGTCAACTAATCTATGACAAAGGAGGCAAGGATATACAATGGAGAAAAGATAGTCTCTTTAATAAGTGGTGCTGGGAAAACTGGGCAGCTACATGTTAAAGAATGAAATTAGAACTCTCCCTGACACCATACACAAAAATAAACTCAAAATGGATTAGAGACATAAGTGTAAGCCCGGACACTATAAACCTCTTAGAGGAAAACAGGAAGAACACTCTTTGACATAAATCACAGCAAGATCTTTTCTGACCCACCTCCTAGAGTAATGGAAATAAAAATAAAAGTAAACAAATGGGATCTAATGAAACTTTAAAGCTTTTGTGCAGCAAAGTATAAAGAAGACAAAAAGACAACACTCAAAACGAGAGAAAATATTTGCAAACGAATCAACAGACAATGGATTAATCTCCAAAATATATAAACAGCTCACGCAACTCAATATTAAAAAAAACAAACAACCGAATCCAAAAATGGGCAGAAGACCTAAATAGAAATTTCTCCAAAGAAGACATACAGATGGCCAAGAGGCACATGGAAAAATGCTCAACATCACTAATTATTGAGAAATTAAAATCAAAACTACAATGAGGTATCACTTCACAGCATTTACAATGGGCATCATGAGAAAATCTACAAACAACAAATGCTGAAGAGGGTGTGTAGAAAAGAGTACCATCTTGCACTGTTGGTGGGAATGTAAATTGATACAGCCACTATGGAGAACAGTACAGAGGTTCCTTAAAAAACTAAAAATAGAATTACCATATGACCCAACAATCCCACTACTGGGCATATACCCAGAGAGATTCAATATTAATGAGTGCCTATTTACAATATACATATTGTAATATACATATACCTACATATTGTATTGTATACATATACAATAGCCAGGTCATGAAAGCAATCTAAATGCCCATCAACAGATGAATGGATAAAGAAGAAGTGGTACATATATTCAATGGAATATTACTCAGCCATAAAAAAGGTATGAAATTGGGTCATCTGTAGAGACATGGATGGACCTAGAGACTGTCATACAGAGTGAAGTAAGTCAGAAAGAGAAAAACAGATATTGTATATTAACGCATATATGTGGAATCTAGAAAAATGGTACAGATGAACCGGTTTGCAAGGCAGAAATAGAGACACAGATGTAGAGAACATACGTATGGACACCAAGGGGGGGAAAATGGGGTGGGTGCCGATGAATTGGGAGGTTGGGATTGACATATATACACTAATATGTATAAAATGGATAACTAATAAAAAAAGTAAAGTGAACAGTAGCACTGAAAAAGAAATTAAATGAAAATAAATTAACTCTGTGTAACAGATATAAATTAAGGCAAACTCAGAAACACCCAATAATAGGTGTCCATACTGGTTTCTTCCTTAATGTTCACTATAACAAAAATAAGTACAAACATTTTTTCATTTAGTATTCTTTAAAACATATAAGCGGATCATAGAATCTTCAACTTGAAGACTTGAGCATAATCTAGTACTCCCTTCTCCCACTATAGGCATTCCTTTCACAAGACCTCAGGCATGAGAAAATCTATAATTTACCTGAATACTTCCATTGACAGAGAGATAATAACTTTATGAAACATCCCATTCTATTTTTATATAAATCCAGATGTTAAGTGTATCTTCCTTGTATAGTAAAGAGTCAAATCTACCTTCCTATAATCTCCACACTTGGTGTCTTTTCTACCAAATTTTAGATAACAAAATAATTTTACTCTTTTTCCAAGTTATAACTCTGAAAATTTAAAGACAATTATTGGATTTCTTACTAAGGTCTCTTTCCTAGACATAAAATTCTCCAGATGTTTCTCATACCGTGTGATTCTCTGACCATTCACTAGTCTAGTTTCTCTTGTCTTAATTTCATTATACCTAAAATTGACCCAGAAAGCAGCATAATATTCTCTATATAATCTGTACAGGATCAGCAAACCTTCTTATTCTGGACATTGTATATTTGCTAAGGAAGGTCAAGGTGAAATAATGTGTTAGAGTACCACAACAAAGCACTCCTATCTAAGGTTTCTTGTCTGGATTCTTAGAACTTATGGCGTGCATATATGTGATATCCAGGGAATCTGAGAGCCCCATGTGTTTGATGTGAATATGAACATGTGTATGTTGTAGGGTAGAAAGCATATAACTTCATTGGATTATTTAATGAGTTCATTTCATTATTTAATGACTTCTTGCAGTTCAGAACCACAGTCCCTTTAATATGCAGTACCGTTTAACCAGTTTTCCCTGTCTTAACTGTGTGCACTGACTATATAAAACAAAGTAGTATAGGAATCTGAATTTTACTCATCTTTATCACAGTATTAACTCCAGATACATGAAATATTTGATTTTTTCATTTTAAAAATGTTATCAATTCCTGCCAGCTTTATCTAAGTTAAAGCAAAGCATACCTTCATCCATGCAATCAATAAAACATACGACCTAACAGGGATAGGAAAAAAAGTCTCTAATATACTACTAGAATCACCAAGGTTGCTGTTGGTATATTAATCAAAGCTATTTGGTAAGATTATTTCTACCAAATCAGCACTGAAAAATCTTTTTTTTTTTTTTTTTGCGGTACGTGGGCCTCTCACTGTTGTGGCCTCTCGCATTGCGGAGCACAGGCTCTGGACACGCAAGCTCAGCGGCCATGGCTCACGGGCCCAGCCACTCCGCAGCATGTGGGATCTTCCAGGACCGGGGCACGAACCCGTGTCCCCTGCATCGGCAGGCGGACTGTCAACCACTGCGCCACCAGGGAAGCCCGAAAAATCTTAGTTGTCCCTTAATGTTTCATGTCCTCATCAATGGAAAAATTTACAAATACCTTGCCAAAATGAGATACCTTGTCTGCAGAATTTTTCTGACCCATCCATCTAATAAACCTGTGGATTTCATTTGTTTTAAGTGAGTATACCTCAATCTCTGTGGCATCCTCCCTTACCTAAGAATTCAGAATCATCTGTATAATAACTAGTGACTCAGATACAGTTTTCCATAGTCTGCACTTTTAAATAAATAAATAACATCTTTCATACACTTAAAGCTTTCTGGTCCTCTCCCTGGTTTCCATAATGCTTCAGGAATTCTAGTTAGGGTCCCAGGAGCTAGCTACACATCATTGGAATATAATTCATTTCAAGTCATTTAAAGGACAGAGTCAGTTTCTCTCTTCATCTGTCTGATGTTTTAGTACCATACTAATATGCCTCCTCTAACCCTGCCAGTGTCAAGATGATTCTCCCTAAGACAGAAGGCAGAAATAAGAGTTTTTTTAAAAAATTTGTTTGTTTTGTTTTGGTTTGGTTTTAATGTTCTCTTTATTATGACTTAATGTTCCCCAAGCAGTGGAACAATTCTTTCTTATGTTGAAAACTTAAATTTTTGAAATCCTTTCCATTGCTAGTTGTACTTTACATAGCCTCACTCACTCTGTACTGTAGCCTTCATGATAATGTTATTTTCAAGTTTGTACCAGACTTCATCACATGTCCTTGATTTTATATGCTGTTTTCTTGTGTACGTCTTTGATATATCCATAAGTCATGCAAAATGCCTACTAAGTCCCAGTCTAGTAAGTCTTGGTGATATTGCTGATACCAAATTTATTGCCTTGAGAAAACAATTCAAGCCTGTTTTGCTTATTATTCATTCTCTAAGTATTATTATAAAGATATCTGCACTCATATTGTCCATGACCCACCTGCTGATATTGTCCATGACCCACCTGCTGAGCTTGTGTTACAAATATACATATATATTTATATTTGATTTTCTAACATATATTTATTTTGAGCACCCACTCTGCAGTAAACATTGTGCTGACTGGTAGAATCACAAACACAAAGAATACGTAGTATTCAAGACTCACAGTCCAGTAGGGGAGAGAAATCTGGACAAATAATTACAATTCAGTGTAATATATTAAAGAGATGTTTTAAGTCCTAGGACTGCATCCAGGAGGGGGCAAACACCTGGTGGAGCGGAGAAAAAGCTGGATAGTGTTTAAGAAGATGGCATTTGAGTTTTGAATCCTGAATAGGGACACTAGACAATTATTTTTTTTCCCCAAAAGATATTAAGCAAAGTGAATTGCAAAATGTCAGACTGATAATGTTTCAGAGAGGTTAAGACAAGAACTGGAAAATTATCTTTGGCTTGGTCACTGATTATTTCTAAAAGAGCAGTTTCACTGTCTGGGTAGATAAATAAAAAAGGACATTAAAAAAATTTGCTTTTGTTTGTTTGTTTTGTTTTCTCACTGATGAGTTACTGGGACATGAGAAATTGGATATAGTTAGTGTTATAGTACACAACGTTACTAGTGTTATAATGTGGTGAGATAGTGTAGTTAATTTTGAATCCTGGGTAGGGTCACCAGAGAATGATTATTATTTTTTCCTCCCAAAAGATAAGCAACCCTTTCATGGTTATTCTTTTAAATTCATACATGGTAAATTTTACACACACACACACACACACACACACACACACACACACACACACACACACTATTTGTTTCTGGATGGAGAAGTCAATTTTCTCCGTCTTTTTCTTTGTGATTATGTATAAGAAACTATTGCTCTTGCACTTCCCTCTTTTGGGGGGAATATTGGGTGCAATGTGATACTTCTCTATTTCTTTAAAGCCTCTTTGATCAAATATAGGAATCTCTGGTCAAATATATTTTGCTCAAATCTCAGGAGATGCATGCTATTTCCTTATCAACAGCCCAGAGTTTTGATGAGCCATGAAATTTAAAAAAATGAAATAAAATTCTGCTCTTAGATTCCATCTATACAGTTAATTGTTCACTCCCAATGTCCTTTATTTTCAAAGTAATAAGAAGAAATCAACCTGTCCCTTGTGTCTCCATAGACTGTATTTTAATTTCTTATTCAAGACCTCAAAGTCCAAATCCTGGAGATACAGCTTGCTTATTATAATAGTATTATTTGTTTCACCATGATGTGTAACTAAATTTGGTTGGTTTGACTAGCCTTGTCTTATACACCCAGACAAAGAGCCTGTCACTGAACATTCTTGTCAGATCATGTAGCTGCCTCCCTTTTCCTTAGCAAGGGTTAACTAAGCCGCAAAGCTCAATCTCAGGGGAGACATCTTTGTAATTGGTTCTGTGAATCCTTTTATTTCTCTATGGCACAGATGTTCTTCTTCATCAGGCCTTTATCCAATGGAATAAGTGCAGATGCTTACAGATGTTGTAATTTTCATTGATACATATTTTCCTCTTTTTCTTTTTGACACTCGTATGTTCTAATTGTTTAATATATCATTTTTATCAGTATTATCATTGTGAAGTTCAACAAGTTCTCACTAAGTATGAGGCATTATTAAACTCTTACAATCCAGCAGGTTTGTACTAAATCAAGTTCTTGACATACATTAACTGGTCTGTGTTATGTTAATGCTCACAACTCTACCAGGTAAGTACTTCTGTTATCACCATTTTGCATAGGAGGAGTCTGAGTTTTGAAGGATTAATTGAACCAAAGCCAAAGATGTGATACATGGTGGAGGGATTTTTTTATATTGATACTGATCCCATTACCTAGATGCTTTGGACTTTCTGGATTTCTTCTTGGATTTATCACTTTCCTTCTACCTAGGAACTCTTCATCCTCTTTAATAAACTGAAGCATAGAAAGCATTCCTCAAGTCCTTTACTCTCACCTCTGGAAGGGAGATCAGCTTACATTTATAGCGTACATAATTGGTGAGTGCCTTAGGCAGAAAGACAAACATAGCGCATGGCCTGCAGGTTGCTAGAAGAGTTCCCTCAGTGCCAGACTGTTTGGGCATCAGATTGAAGCAGTCTTTTGTGGCTTCCCCTAAACAGTCTTGGAAACTACTCTAAAACCGTCCAGGAAAACTACCTCTCTGCTCTGGTTTGCTGGCTGTTGACACTGTAAAATGGAAAAGAAGCGAGAAGGTACTTATTGAATCCTAACTTCACCCTAATCTTTGCATTCTCCTCTCATTTCCCTGTTAATCTGACGGCATCCCCTGTAACCGTGATTCACAGGACTTGTGGAAACTCTTTTCTATGGCACTGTCATACTTCTATGTCTTTAGGGACAAATACTAGCTAGAAGTTTTGTGCTATTTGGGTGACTATACTTCTAAATATTCAATATGATATGTGAGCCAAGGTCAAAGACTATCAGATAAATAAGCTCTGAATTGGAAGCCTCAAATGAAGAGAGAGAGGCAGAGGCAGAGGTAGACAGAGAGAACTAGAGGCATTATTATGCTAAGGAAAATAGTTCGCCAAAGAGGACCAAGTCAAAAACTGTTTATATAGTAAGGAAAGACCAAATAAATTTTGTCAGAGCTTTCTATTTCGGAAGTCTACTAAACTCTGAAAATTAGATGTAAGCTAGCATATCTGCCATTTATTTTAGGTTTGGTAATTTATAAAACATTTTACCAAACATAATGATTCATCCATCATCCAGTAATTATAAGAGCCCCCTTGTCTTCCTGCTCTTAATGCCCATATATATTGCTTTTGTTGAGATCACCATTTATCTCTCATTCAAAATGTTAATAGCCTCCTATGAGTTCCGCATACCTCCCTGTACTCAGATGTTTACAGTTTGGGCTCCTGGCTAGAAAGAAGCCAGTAAAAAATCTTAAGTGTCCATATCTCATGGGCAACTCCCTTCTGACTTCTGTGTGTATTTTGACTAACATCTTTAATCTGCATTCATAATTTTAATTTATGAAGAACTTACACTCAGCTTTTAGGCCTGTCAGTGATGTACACGCAAATTCACTTTGTTATGACCAGTATAAGCAGTCTTATGATCCATACCTATCTCCCCTATCCTCCAGGTCATGTTCATGCTAAGCTACATATAAACCTTAATAGAATACCATCTGCTACATATATAACTTAGTGAAAATAGGAGGCAAGTCAGAGGTTGTGCTGAAAATTTGTATTTTAAATTATATTCCATCCACTTTAGGGAATTGGGAATGTTATTTGATAGATTTGATTAAGCATGGCCAAGGTAGAAAAATTTCTTCCATCTAGTTTTTTCCCTCCATTATGCTGAAATACAGATTCCCCTTTACATACCCAAGAACGCACTGCCGAGTGCTTTAGAATTATTAATGATCAGAACTCCCTCAGGAGTGACTCCTTTTAAGTCCTGAAATCACAATATTACGAGGATATAAAGTGTAACCAATTTACCCTCCTTATCTGAACCAAAGTAGAGGTTTTAAAATTCATTCAGACCTAACAGGGAAGAGCACACCCAGGTAGTATTTTCCTGTTAAATACCTATTATTTAGAGAGGTGTAAGAGTTAGCTGGAGAATAAAGAATCCATATTTTTCCTGTCTGTGTTATATGGGTTTTGGGGATAGAAAAATTTAGAACTTCCAATGTAGTCATTTCTGTTGACAAGAAGTTCAATTAAGTTGCAGCGGGGGTTGTTTTCCTGATAAAATCCCTGATTTTAGTAGTCCATCTGATGTTTTAGCACTTTATAAACTGTTTATCAGCCTTTCTTAGGCTTACCAGTAGGGAGAACAAAACAAAACAAAATACACGACATTATCTCAGATGGCAGCAACATCAGTAGCTTTGAGAATATTATTTCTGTGGGTTGCATGTTCAGTCTTTATTGTAATTCTCCTTTGCCTACCATCCAATTTCTTTTAGACCCATATGGTGCCAATTTCTTGAAAGCTTATTGTAGTAATATTAAAAATCTCAATCTAAATAGCAAATTAGCCCCCGAATCATAAGGAAATAAGTCTGTGTGGGCTCACAGAATTTCCCCTTCAGGCCTTGAGATTCTACTTATCTAGTTCTTTGTTTTTTATGAGAAATAAATTACTTTTAATGTTGCATTTTATAAAGGGCTTAAAATATGTGTGTGTCCCCCAAAGTGTTTGACTTTTGTGGCATTTTTAGAAACAATCATGACTTGAAAAATCTCAATATTTGAGTGATGAGAGTAAAAATTGCTTTGGGCTGAAATTCTTTATTTTGTATCAGAGTCCACAGGAAAATTTTACAGCTAAGTAATAAACCTGGAAAATAAGGGTTTATCGTGGAAATGTTGACAGACTCTAGCAGGTGCTACTGTAATATCTTGAATCTGATTTAAAAGAAGTTTTCAAGAATGTTTTTCCAAGCCAGTCTTTTGGGGAATGCACGTTAAAAAAAAAAAAAAAAGTTTTCCACTACCTCGATGATTGATGAAAATGTGAGGAATTTGTGGCCAGATACCTTGGAGTACCTGTGAATAAGATCAAAAGCATGGAGAGATGACTGTCCTGTGAGAAGCCACCTATTAAAGTCTCACTGCATAGAGACTTTTCGATAAAATGATAGTCCATAGGTGCCATATGGATTATACTGGTATGTTCTCAGATAAAGGTAGTAGTGAAATAAACTGTCACCCCACTTACTTATGTTTTAATAAAAAAAAATAGGAAGATAATAACAAGAGTAGTTGTGACTAAGACTGTGATCCTAGAAGAAATCAAGTCTATGTATTTATATATAGAGTGCGTGCTCTCCCATATTCTCCACAAAATTATGGTACAAGTTACCTGGCTTGGATCAGTTTTATACTTTAAATTTTACAGATTATGACAGGAAATAAGAAATAGCTCCTTCAATTATCTAATTAAGATGCAGAACTAGTTAGGCAGGAGTACTATCAATTTGAGGTCACTGTCTTGCCCTGTCCTTAGATCATATAATGTAGTGGTCCTGAGAGAGGCAACATGTGGAAATGCTTAAATCTGTTTGTGCAAGTATCACGTGTTCATGCTTATTAGTTATGTGACTTTGGACAAGCTACGTAACCTCTCTGAGTCTCAGTGTTTTCATGTAAAATGGGAATAATATAAGCAATAACAACAGGAGTAATAATATCTAACGTTATTGAATGTTAGTATGTATCAGGCATTGTGCAAGATAGTTTACACATATTAACTCATTTAAACATATAATTGTGTCTATCCTATAGTTCTTTGTAAGAATTGTAGGCTGGATAAACAACAATGTCCTACTGTATAGCACAGGGAAACTATATTCAATATCCTGTGATAAACTATAATGGAAAAGAACATGAAAAATAATGTATATATATGTATAACTGAATCACTTTGCTGTACAGTAGAAATTAACACAACATTGTAAGTCAACGGTACTTCAATAAAATAAACTTTGAAAAAGAGGTATTCCATATAAAGTCCTTTGCCCAATTAGCTGATTTGGCTACAGGATTGATCCTGCTTCATGAACACTTAGGTTAAAGACATAGGGGTCATTACTTTCCAGTATTGTTACTGCCATGCACTGTCATCGCTGGTCTACATGAAACCAAACTATTATAAGACAACCTGTTCCACAAAAGCTCTGATCAGCACCAGTCAGGACTGATTGATTGTATACCAGGGACTGGGAAGAATTCATGAAATTGTCTCAACCCTACCGTGAAAGATCTTTACCTGTACGCTCTTGGTTTAGGCATTGCCAGACATTTTTCCAATCAATAGTAGAAATGAAGTCATTTCAGTTTGGTGTTCTGACTTGATGTGCCAAAGCTTTAAAGAAATAACCATCTAAAATTTTTAAAGCAAAATGTAAACAACTAGACTCAAAAATTTTTTTCAAGATATATATATTTCACAAACGGAGTACTAGCACCCAGATTAAGAACAGTATCTCGGGCTTTCCTGGTGGCGCAGTGGTTGAGAGTCCGCCTGCCAATGCAGGGGACACGGGTTCGTGCCCCAGTCTGGGAAGAGCCCACATGCCGCGGAGCGGCTGGGCCCGTGAACCATGGCCGCTGAGCCTGCGTGTCCGGAGCCTGTGCTCCGCAACGGGAGAGGCCACAACAGAGAGAGGCCTGCGTACCGCAAGCCACTCTAACCCATATTAGCTATATTTTTATGGAATTCTTTAACCTTGTATAGAAATTAACTTAAGGATATTCTTTTATTTAGCACTTATGCATTCTTGAGAAAGCTTTATAAATTCTATTTCATTCTAGCAGAATAACTGGTAATTCTTAATACATACTAGAAAGAATTTGAAAATACAGGGGAATCATTCATTTTGTCTTAAAAAATACAATATTTAAAATTTTAAAGCTCTAACTCAATCTGACATTTAATCTACAGGGGTCTTCATTAAAAAAATCCTTGGTTTAAATCTTATACTACAATTTCTAATAAAGCAGCCCCATTAGTAAACTATATTCATGCTAATGTGCTTGCTTGGGGCAATAATCATCAAAGTCCCTAGTTCTAGTCCTTGCCAGTGAAAGTGCACTAGGAGTGGGTGATGTAGTATCGTAATTATACAATCAGCCTTGTCAAGGCATAGGGCATTGGGAATAGCAGAACCCTGAAGCTGAAAATGAGGCTAGCTGATAGATGACTGTCATTAAGCTCTTTTTTTTTTCACATGAAGGATAAAATCTTTGACCCATAGCCACTCTATATGCTCACAGCCGCTCCCCTTCCTTTCCACAACTACACATATATTCTGTTCATCTCTCACCTTCGCCAATGAAAAATAATAAACATCTGCCAACAACCTCCTTTTAATCAATCAAATTTAGATAATGAAAAGTCAAATTTTGCACACTGTTTAGCCTAATATTTCTAATCATGACGATAAATGACTCTTCCCATCCTGTGCTCCTTTCCATATTTAATTGAATATTGTCGAATTTTGGCTACATAGAACTATTTTATATTTAAAACATAAATTCATCTTACTAATATATTTATATTCAAGATATAGAAAAAAGCACATATGTATGTATATGTGTATATTTATGTTTGTAGGCACATACACATACATATGTATCATACAAGCTGTGTACATTTTATTTTATCACATATGGTACTAAATATAATTATTCTAAATTTTTTTTTTTTTTTTTTTTTTTTTGGCGGTACACGGGCCTCTCCCTGTTGTGGCCTCTCCCGTTGCAGAGCACAGGCTCCGGATGCACAGGCTCAGCGGCCATGGCTCACGGGCCTAGCCGCTCCGCAGCATGTGGGATCTTCCCGGACCAGGGCATGAATCCGTGTCCCCTGCATCAGCAGGCGGACCCTCAACCACTGTGCCACCAGGGAAGCCCTAATTATTCTAAATTTTTTAACATTCTCAGAATGTAGAAGATTGGCATAAAGCCTTAACTGCTTTCTCTCATTCACCTTCAGCCTGTCTTCATTATTAACCTTATTTTCCTCCCTTCTGGCTCCATGCCCTTCTGGGTTTGATGGGGCTATCTCTCTTCTGCAGCCAGTGACCTGCTAAACCACTTTGCTATGGTAATTAGAAGGTGCAGAAGTAGGAGGGTAGATGTTCCCACTAAGTAATTGTAAGAGGATCTAATACTACATTTTGACTGCTGCATCCCTCCTAGGTCACATAGCTACACAGAACCAAGTTTGTCTTCTTCATAGTCACTGTTTTAGAATATTTTTGTGCGAATCTATAGAGGATATCTTTTGAAGTAAGACTCTTCTAAATTATTAATGCTAGAATCAAACAGTATATATATATATCAGAGTATTATATATCTACTGTAATGTGGGAAACAATAAATTTTTAAAAATATTTAAAAAAATAAGTCATTGTTACAAATATAGATCATGGCAAGATTTGAGTACAATTAAAAACAAAGAACTAGGAGGTTTTGTGTAGTTATAAAGTGATGATATGAGGTCATGAAATACTTCTATATCTTGATGTGGTGATAGTTATATAAATCAACACGTGATAAAATTGCATAGAACTATACACACACAGACACACACAAAAGTTTATGTAAAACTGGTGAAATCAGAATAAGCTCTGTGGATTGCACCAATGTCAAATTCCTGGTTGCAATATTTGTACTATAGTTACACAAAATGTTATCAGTGGGGAAATTGGCGAGGAACGAATGGAAACACTCTTACAATTTTTTGTAACTGCCTATGAATCTAAAATTGTTTCAAAATAAGAGTTAGAAAAAAAAAAACTATCTGGAAAAGAATTTGGGCAGGTGTAGAGGAAGCAAATCTGTGTCTTGCCTTCATTCCCAACATGGTTTTTCTGTTTCCAGTCAAATTGCTTGATCTCCTCATCCTTTGTTTCTCCTACGTGCAGCAAAATACAAGTCCTAACTCTCTGCATTACTATAAACATCTTGAAATCAGTAGGAAGAATGACATTGTATGCATACATCTGAAGGATCATGATTATATATCACAACTTCTTGACAGCAATATTATAACACCCATCTACCTACACAGTTTTAGAAACAAAAGCCGCAGGGGAGCCATAAACTAGACATGCAGGTCCTGCTACTTTGATTCTGCATTTAAGAAAATCACTGTGCTCCTAAAACCTGCTACAATACCAAACTTCATTCACATAATCATGACTAATAGATGTAATTGTGAACACTTTACACACATAAAGTACAATTTAATCCATCCAGATTGTAAAGCTTTCAGATTTGTGTCAAAATAAGAAGTACATTAAAAGTACTAGCTATACATTTACAGTAAAGAAATTAAGTTCTTTCCTTCCTGGATTTGTATGGTAGCTGAATGAAAACCTTTGCCATTATAGAATGGAGTAACTTCCTGGCTGAATTGGAGTTGCTCAGCATGTCAAACAAAGCCACAGGCAAAGCAAAGCAAAAGGGAAGCTTGCTATTTTATAGGTTAGACAAGAAACAACCTAAATGACTCCTCTAAGGGAGAGACCTTCATATTTCATGCAAACCCCAGGAAATAATTAAGGCTTCAGTGCAATTCTGGGACCTGTGCTCTAGAAACTGACTCAGTAAACTTCATTTTCAATCTGGTAAAATCGAGATGCTCTCTTATCCCTTACTACCTCTTTTATGTCATCCTCCTTTAAGGCAATGAGAATTTAGCACATAAATAAAAAGCAGGAGGTTGATTCAAGGAGGGGATAAACATGATTCAAATTCAGTCAGGTGCTTTATTACCAATTTGGGAGGTTGCAATGTTATTAGACACTCTGATATAAAGATGGAGAGGAAAAACTATTGGTAGCGAAGAGAGATAAAAAATAAAAAGTCCTTGGAAGGTAAACCGGAAACACAAAAGTACTTCAAAGTAAAAGTAAACCAGCTGCTTCTATTCCAGAAGGGGAAAAAGTTCATTAGACCCTTAAAAATTATCATGAGATAAGTAAAAGTAGATGATCTTTTAGACTAAATCTCTGTAATACTGTAGGAGTTATTTCACCTAAATTACAAATGAGAAGTCCACAAATCTTATGGAGTCAGGGTAAGGGGTACTGGCTGTCAGTTGGTCTAGGCTGGGGTGACTGGGTGATAAATTAATTCAGATTGTGGCTTTGTCACTATGACCTGTGGTCTTAAATGGATTCTGTTACCTGTTTAGTCTTCATTTTCCCCATCTTCAATACAGGCACATCTATGGTCTTAAAGCTGGTCTCTGTGAGGACCTAGGGATCCCTCAGGGTACCATGAAGCCCTTTCAACGCCTTCTATTGCTATAGGTATGGCTCAGTTTTATTTGTTTAGATTTTCAAGTAAAATTTCACTTGACAAAACAATTTCACGTTTTAAAATTTTTAAATCAGTGAAATAGATAATCTTCTGGAGCTCCTTGCTGTGCCAAAGTTTCAATAAATTCTGGTATTCATTGTTTTAAAGATTTACCATCTCCATAAAGGAACTTTGGGCTGGTCCCTTCTGTGTGATTTTTCTGTTATTTTTCTTTCTTTTTGTACACAGCAAATTACTTTAAGATATTGCTTTGATTTGTGTTTTGTGCTTGCTTCTTTAGAATAAATAGGAAAAGCAGTATGTTTCTAGTTTGGGCGCTTCATCTTGAAAGGGATTTTACACTGTAGTACCTAAAATTATAATTCCAAGGCAACAGCACCCAGGCGATAAGCCTCTCATAGGTTTTGTGGTTTGAGAAATTGACTTATTTCTATCTAGCCCTAGAGGTGAGGGTGGAACATAAAAGAGGCTGAACCCAACAACCTAGAGAAAAAAGATTAGGTTCTCTAAGACCAAAGAGGGAAGAGGGAATCACTGGTGGCAGTTCCAGAAAGGGACTGGGAATGGGGTGGGGTAGGGGGAATCTAGCCTCCTACTCTCACTCTGTCCCCACAGAAGTGCTAAGCCTCTCCCAGGATGGTGTGTACATGGATGCCCAGGTCCTGGAGGACTGAACACCATGAGACAAGGATTTATAGGAACATGTCCCAGCTAGCTTGATGGAGAGAAGAGTCATGTGAAGTACAGCCCAATCCTCCAGTCACCCCAGTCAGTCCAGTCTAGATCAGCTGACATCCAGCCAACCCCGCAACATGTGAATGAGCTCAGTCGAGATCCCAGAGCCACCCAGCACACCCAAACTCATGAGCAATAAATACTCATGTCATATGCCAAAATAAAAAAGAAAGATGAAAAATTATTTGGGAACTATAAGGATTGTGCATACCTGACAGAAAGATTGGAGAACTCTGCTTCTGTAGAGGCGAACAAGAGCACCTTCATGTATGAATTATGAAGGCTGGAAAAATGGAGACTCTGCTCCTGTTTACCAAGCATCTGATATTCCTCATCAGATTCTTTGATATCTCTAGAAAAATCCTTATAGGGATCTCCCAATACACGATTAAAATGGAATTTCTGGCCAACTCTGATAGGTGAGTACCAAGCTGGAATCATTTTAATTTAGAAAAAAATAAAAACTAATGTGATGCTCCTCCAATCTAGTATTTCAGACCAAATTTATTTCTGTTTAATATGAGGAAATGATGAAAAGACTTCCCTTGGACAGATTTGTGTTTTGTCCTGGAAAAAAAAATTTCAAGTGAACCCTCTATTATGCAAACATATAGAGATCCTCTTCTGAAATGGATGGCCTTGAGAGCACTGTTCTATGTGATTACAAAAAAAGGTCAATATTTCCTGAGCAATACTATGTGTTAGACAACATGTTAAGATATTGACACATTTTGTTTTATTTAGCTGTTACAATAACCCTATTTGGTAAATATTATTATCCTGATGTTTAGATAAGGAAGTTCACAGAGTTTACGGAACTTGTGCAAAATTTCACAGCTAATGACTGGTAGTGTTGGGATTCAAAGCCAGATCTAATTGCAAAATCCATTTGTTTTCATCATTATAATTATAGTAGGTTCTCAATGGAAGTTTGCTGTATTCATGAGTACAATAATAAATGAGTACATGAATAAAAACAAAAGAAAAAAGGAATATAATAAATGAGTGCAAATTAATAAAGAAATATATGTATCTGTGTTCTGTAGAAACTATTATCTAAATTTTCAGATTAATATCAGTTGTTTTTATTTATTTATTAATTCAAATTTGATAAACATAGCTTTGATTCCTTTTATGCAGGCCCAAGTATTTTCATTTGGCAAAAGGGAAAATGACTCTCAAAGCTCTTATTAACTATGATTCAAAATTCAAACCCAGGTTGTATTTCTCTGTGGTTCATACTTTTTCTGCTACACTACACTATCTTTCTGTAAAAGTCACGTTTAAATTAATTTTGATGATAATAAAGATTAAACAATATGTTGTAATTTTACTTGCTATTATAATAACATATACTAAGCACTGAAGTTTTGGTAGCAAATGTGTAAAGCTGATGCATGATCTCATTTAACCATCACAGGAGGTGGACAAATGGAGGCTGTTGCCCATTGTATAGATGAGAAAACAAATTTAGAGACAGTAAGGAATTTGCCTAAGTCATACAGATGATAAGTGATAGAGCTAAAACTGGAACACAGTGCTGCTTCCTCCTAAATTCTGCCCCAAAATACTGCTGTGTGATACCATACCTCATCACTCACTCCATGAGGTAATGTTTTTTGTTTACTTAGTTTTTGTGTCTCTCTTCCCCAGTGGAATATAAAAACTGTGATAGAGGAACTTGTTCTTTCTTAAAATCCCAGATCTTGGGATGGTACCTGCTACATCATAACTTAATATTTTTTAAAATGAATAAATAAATGATTTTTCCTGGTTAAGCAAAGACTGTAGATATTCTCCTTTGTGATTCAAAAGTCTAATTTAGAAATAGGTCTAATAATGGACAGAGACCCTGCAAAAATTCACTCATTTGGCTGCTTCTTTAGGGTAAAAAAAAATTGAACATTGTATCTTCATGAAATAATCAACGACTTGTCCGTGATTCTGAGTGCAGTTCTTCATCCATCTACTATTTAATAGCAGGATCTTGGGAAAGTCACTGAATGCATTTATTCTGAATAAAATTTTACCATTGAGTCATATTCATGCTACTGAATTTCTCTAAAGATCTAATGACAATTCATTAGAATATATAATGCTTTCAAAGATAAATAGTAGCAGTAAAAATGATAATAAGCTAACTTTCATCCTTGTCTCTTCCAAACAGTGGCTGTGACTAAAAAAAAAAAAAAAAACTCTCTATTTTAATTTAAATTGTGAAATGTCATTAATTGGAGTCTGTCTATGCCACTAACACTATGGCTTCTAATTCCAATATATCTCTTCTATTCCACTGTTATAAAATATAATAATTTTTCTGTATCACAACATACCCCCCAAACCCATTCAATTAGTATTCACAAAGTCATTATCATATTATTAAATGTATTTAATAAATGACAATTTTATATTTTCTAGAATGTTAGAAGTATTCTGTCTCTTCTGTAGAATATGTATTTATTATTTTTAAATTATATATATGTGCATAAGACTGAGGTCGTATTTAAATATAGAATTTGGTCTTGACCACAAACAAACCAGAAGTTTCAGCACCCAGTTCATGCATTTAACTGACATCAGACATTCAGATTTGAGTCCAATTTTATTCATGTAGAAGGAAATGGCTGAGTCAAATGGGAAATTACTATTTCCTGTCACTCTGTGTCGCTACTGCTAGAGAACAATGGAAAAGAGGAAAGAAAGAAAGTAAATGAAGGTTCTGCTCATGTTATACATTTAAACCTTAAGGAAGACTTCATATCTGTGTACAGAAGAAAAGTTTATTTAACACAGAAATCTGCTCTCCTTCCAATCATGGTGAACTATGTTTCTGAACTGAGAAAAAGAGAAATTCTTTTCTCCTCTTTGCCCCTCACACTAACTGCCACTCTGCCATCAAGAAAAAAGAAAATTAAGATCCACAGACACCTCCCAATAGCTACAAAAATTAGATTTCACAATAGAATTCCCATTAGCTCCAACTGGGAATATTATGTGGGCAAGAAAAGTAATCTGGAGGACAGACAACTTAAGAGTGTAAAATTTTTTTAAAAAGTTTAATTGAGAGAATCTATTAAACTGGGCTAAAATTCATGTTGACCTTTGAGCAATACAAGTTTTATTAGAAATCATAAATGTTGGAATCAATCTATTTGCAAAAATATAACTGAAAGAGTCTTTATATATAGGCAGGTCTAAATTATTTTGGTTAAACATATTAGGTCTTTTTTGCTCTTTGAAATATCAAATTATCTTTATTTCCATTTCTTTTCAGAGGAATTTTAAGGATGGATCAATTTATAACTTAGTCAGACAATGAATCATCTTGAAGTGTACAATGGACCACTGAAAAATGTTTTTAGAATCATCTCTTTAACTAGTTCCAATTGTAAACCACTAAAAAAGAAAGCCCTGGTAACATTACATCTGAATTAAACTGCAAATCATTAGAGCTCCAGAAGAAAATCTGACAGTAAAGAAAAATAGGCCAGCAAAGCTCCGAGGAAGGTTTCAAGATTTTGAAAAATAATGGTGGCAGATACTCAGTACTCAGGCTTTAAAAATTCAGTAACAACAACAACAAGGTCTCAAATAATCTCCTTAGAAAGAAGTCAGAAGATAAAATCTATGCAGTAAAAGGAAGTTAAACCCACTTTAACCTTTCAACCTTGAGATTGAGAAGTTAGAATTTTCTCTTTGCTCCTCCCCGGTAACAGACTATCTATTCAAAAATTACCCTGACCTCAGCTCTTTGCCAATTCACGGCTGGTTTCACATGCTCAACATTACAAACAATTCGATTTCCTAACATGAAAATTAGAGGTCACAATAATAGCACATGTAGAACAGCAGCTTAGGAACCTGTGTAGGAAAGCACGTGAAGATAGGAGACAAGTTCCTTCTTCCAAAAAGTAGAAATATGAAACATGGGATGACCTCCTCCTACCCTCAGTGTGGTGTAAGAACAAATGTTAAATCTTTCATACTTGAGATTTTAAAATTGAGTAGTTTTGAAATGACATCATGAGGGTGTTCTAACTATGAATGTATGTGTCTTTCCTTATTGTTTTCACCTCAGATATTATCCAAAATTATAACACGTGGTGGACACTCTTACTCTATGCTAAGCAGCATTTTCAGCACAAGTATTACCTTATTCTCATAACTTCTCTATGAAGTGAGTACTATTATTATGCTCATTTTCAGGGGGCACAGAGAGATTAAATAACTTGTCAAGGGCCACACAGCTGATAACTGAGGCAGCTGGGATTTGGACCCATTCAGTCTGGTTCTAGAATCTGTATGCTTAACACAAACTAGCACCAAACTATACATTTTAAATTCTTAATTTATAGTGTCACTTGTGAACAGTATCAATACTGCATGGTAGCTCACAGAATAGTTTTTAGCTTGCTTTATCATAATATTTTATATGTAAAACATCAATTAAAAAATTCTCCCATAATTAAATGAATATCTAGCACTTGATCCTGAAAATGTGACATAGACCTTCACGATAAAGCAATAAAAAATTTCCATGAAGACAATAAAAAGTATTATTCATGATGGAATCTTCTCTTTTGTGGGCATGATGATGAGACACAATTACAGATAAAATGTCACACTCCTCCACTCCTCAAATTCAGGAGGAGTGCAAGTGACTATAAGCTGCAATGGTGCATATATTTGGAGAGGAAAGGGTGAAGAATGGTTTAAAGACCTGGCTCAGGAGGCATCAGAGTTACTGATACAGAATCCAGGCATTTCAACCTACTGCTGTGTCCTTTAGGACTTAAGTTCCTCCATTTTCCTGATCTATAAACTGGGAGAATAATGGGTCATACCTGCTAGAGTTTCAGTAAAGATTACATAATACAAAATATATAAAGCACCAAGCAGATGCCTGTTGTGTAAGACACGCTTTACCTACATGGACTCACCATGAAATTCCTTCACTAAACTCACATACACTTTTCAGAATCTGCCAAGTTGTCTTTTCAAAACTGCTTGCCCAACTTGTTAGCAACAACTCTGAAAGAAGGAATTCTCACAACTATCTTCTATCCTGGATTCATAAAGCCCCAGGAAGGCATATGGTATTATACAAACATTAAATAATAAATAATACGTTCTGCTCTGCTTACCAAATTAAATCAAGTTCTAAATGCAGCACATGCAGAGTGAAAATGGCTGCTGATAAGAAGAAATTTTGGTGTTGAAATTTGTGTTTCTGTTACATAAAATGTTGTAGAAAGATGTACCAATGGAAGAATGTAAGGAAAACTTGGAATATGGATGAAATTAAAAAAAAATACTTTCTTCTTTATATATAAAAACATAGATTAGTGGTTATAATATTTATTTACTCGCTGTGTGAATTTAATCATGTAACAGATTCTCTGTGACTGACTTTATCTGTGAAATGGACACACTAATGATACTTACTTTATAGGTTTGTGATGAGAAAAATTAACTAATGAATAAAATATACAGAGTAGTGGCTTACACAGAGTAAGTGCTTGATGTTAGCCATAAATATTATTTCTTCTACTTACGTTACACTTTCCACAGGTATTTTATAACGCAAGTATAAGCTGGTTATTTTATAGCATCATATCTCCCCTTCTACCGGTTTTGTCAATAAATAAAAGGGATGCAGCCAAAATGAAAGTGGGTATTGGAGTAATTGTGATGGTGATATCTCACTTTCATAAATTCTCTCAGTGAGAACTGGAAGTAAAGAAAAAGAAGCCTCCAACTTACTGAAATAATTATTTGCAAAATACTTGTGTTGACTCAGACCAAATTACTCATATTCTACAGACATTTCTGAAACAATTCTCTACTTTGAGGCTTTTGACCTATAGCTAATAAAAGAAGATTGTTTTTAAATACTCCATGATCTAGGAGCTGAGCCAGGGATTTTACATGAGCTATTTTATTTAATCTTCGCAAATCACTATGAGGCAGTTTATTAGTTTTCTATTGCTATAACTCCTTACCACAAATGCAGTGGCTTAAAACAATACAAATTAATTTTCTTGCAGGTCCGGACATCAGAAGTCAAAAATCAGTTTCTAAACTGGACTAAAATCAAGGTGTTGGCAGGCCTGCTTTCCTTCTGGAGATTCTAGGGGAGAACTTGTTTCCCTGCCTTTTCTAGCTTCTAGAGGTCGACTGTATTCTTCAGCTTGTGTCCCCCTTTCTCCATCTTCAAGGCCTATCACTCCAACTCTGCTTCCGTTTTTATATCTTCTCTCTCTTACTTTGATTCTTCTGCTTCCCACTTATGTGGATCCTCGGATTACACTGGCCCACTTGGATGATCCAGGATAATATCATCTCCCCACCTCAAGATCTTTAATTTAATCACATCCTCACGATGCCTTTTAACATGTAAATTAACATGTTCACAGAAGATGGGGATAGGACATAACATTTTGAAGGCAGGGGATTATTTTTCAGCCTACTGCAGGTAGATAGTATTATACTCATTTTGTGAATGAAGAAAAATGTAATAATTATTAACTCCATTAATACACTGAGAAACAAAAATTCAAAGAGGTTGAATAATTTACTCAAATTCACAAAACCAAAACGTGGGCACTGGCATACTAATGTAGGTCCTTTTGACCCTACAGCTGTTTCCACTACACAATTCTGCCCCCAAAGTAGGAAAACAAGATAAAGGAAGGACTCCCTCCTTAAGGGTAAATTTTTTTTTTCATTTTCTTTATGAGTTAAATATATTTATTAAATATATATTGAATAGCTACCTACATGTAAGACCCAATTTTAAGTGCTGGGAAAAAATATGAATCAGACCAAATCAGTAACTACTAGGTAATCTCATATCTTCCCATATATTTGAATACTTATAACTCTTAAATCTATATCTACAATCCTGACCAAATTCAACCACCTAATTGATAGCTCCATTTTTATGTTCAATAAACCCTGTCCATTTGCCATGTCTGGAACTGAACTAGCCTTCTCCACCTCAGGCAACAGCACCACCATATTTCCCTCCCTCAGCATCCTCTAATCGATAATCAAATACCTAAACTGTCTCAAAAATGTTTCATAATTTCATTAACTTCTTATTTTCATTACCCCCAGACTTCTAACTGGTATCCTCATTTCCATTCTTGCATTGCCTCAATCTAATTTCCATACATAAATTGGCATGCTCTCTTTAGAAAATAAATTAGATTATATCATGTCCAGGGCAAAATACTTCAATATCCACTGCATTTATAATAAAATCCAAATTTTCCATGCTACACAGTGTTACCAAATACCTTGCTCTGTTTAGGACATTTGTGTGCCTGTTGTCCCGGCATAACTAGTAATAGAGCCTCCTTTCACTCTTAAACTTGTTCATTTGGATGACAAAGTACATGGTCACCATATATATAGGGCTCTGTGTTATCTTTCCTCTGCCTAAATTTCTTCCCATAGCCAAAATCTCTCTCGGGACTCAGTGGGGTCTGTCCTTAAGTCTCCCCTGTAATTATTTTTCTTCAAAATCTAAACCAAAGTGTTTAATCCTGTATCTAGTTGTTTTATTTGTTGAATGTTTATTCTTACCATTAGACACCGCAGTCTACATAGTACCTGGCACATGGTAGGTGTCCACACATATTTATTAAAAGATTAATGACTAAACAAATATGCCATATAGTCAGAGAGTTATATAAACACGCAGTATAACATTTAAATAATACAATACAAACTAACACAGAAGAGAAGGAAGTTACTTCTCTTTAGAGAGAGAAGAGTTTGACTTCACAAGGGGAGGAAGCCCAATCAGTGTTGATGGATCAAAAACATCATGCTACGTGAATCAAGAAGCTATGAGAAAAGATTTCTAAGCAGAAGGAATGTCATTTACAAAGGCAAAAAGATTTTAAAACAGTGTGATTATTCAGGGAACTCAAAGTAGCTTCTATTATTAGAGTGTACAGTCTTGCATAAATGATATATTAATGCCATGAATCCCTAAGGACAAACCCTAAATTATGGAGAAGACTGCAGGAAATATAGAGAAGAACTAAGAAATTCAAAACTTAGTTTTGTTTTCATTTATAGTGCTAGGATGATTTGAGAATGTCTATCGCACATTTACATTTAGCTCACCTTATAAATTATAGAAGTTCTTAGATAATTAAATCACTTTTTGAAGAGTGATATTTCAAACTTCATTACTGTAAAGGATCCTCTCCGTTGTGAGTCTGTCATGTGATATTCACAAAATTGTAATACACGGTCCATAAGGAGACTATATCTAGATTTACGGTACAGAAAACTCAACTGGGCTTTTCCCTCAAATAATTTTTTGGGTTTGCATTTTAAGAATTTTCTCCAATTTCTTCTTTGGGTGATGTATTTTTATTCACTCTCAGATTGTAAAAAGAAATAGGCTAAAACTACTGGATTGACATTTTGGCATTTATATGATACAAATGCTAAAATGATCAGATCTGTAGAATTTATAGAACATCAGGTCATATTTTGGTGTAAATAAGAGTGGGAATAGTGAATTAAAACTCATCCCAGACCTATTTATCTTGGTATAGAAAATTGTAATGGCTTCTTTGAACTTAAAATATGCACTCCAAAGTTGCACACTGGTGGACTACAGGATGTGAAAGCTTTGCTTGGCTCCCAGGGTGTTTCAAAAGTTTGAGCCAAGGTTTAAATTTAGAGAAAAATCCAGAATTCTGGCCCTTCCTGAAAGTTTTGAAGATCCGTTAACTCTGGTGGAAAAAAAAACATAGTCCCCAAGAAGCAAGTACATGTTTTCTACTTCACATAGAACCATCTCCTTCCATCACCCCAGGTACTGAAATCCACATCACTCTCTTAACATACGTTATATGACTGAGACCTTGTGCCAGACAAAAAAACAAAAACAAAACCAGGAACCACAACAAAAAGACAACTATTAAAGACCAATCGAGAGTTATCAAAATGTCTAGAAAAATGTTTAGAATTTGATCATTTGTAATTCTGAGAATTGAACGTACATGCTATGCTAACAAAATCATCTAAAAATGGAACAACTCAAACCTTCAATCTTTTCCTTCTTGAATTTTGTTAACTAAACTATTCCTAAACAACAACAAAAACAACAAAGCCAAACAAATCCAGTATAACAATTTTTCCTCCTGACCAATAAGTTATTTGTTTTGGTATCTGGTCAATATAACACAAACATCACAGTACAATAATCCCAAAATATATAAATAGATTATGAGATTGATCTGTGGTTTGAATGAAAATACCTCCCTATATCTTTCAATATAGCAAATATAATTTATTTTATTTAAATAGACTGAATACCCAAACTGTTCTAGATTAGGAAATATAAAGGCAGAAGTGATGGGCACTTACCTTAGCTATCTGGACACACCAATTAAGCAATAGCTGGGATCCAATGTTATCCTTGTGTTCATGGACATAATCCAACAGGCAGCCATGGGGCATAAGCTGTGTAACCAGCTGAATGGTTGGGCTTAGACACACACCCAATAACCGGACTAAGTGTGGATGGTCCATACTTGCCATGATCAGAGCTTCCTAAGAGAAAAAAATATAACACCATTGTTTAAACTCAAAGTTCTTTACCATTATAGTTATTTGCCCTGTACTAATAGTGTTGATAATAATTTTGAAAATGTACTCTCACTCAGTGGAATCAATTAAAAGTGAAAAGACATTATTGTAGCTATTATATTTCTAAAGTGGTTTAATTCAAGTGAAATTAAATGAAAAATAGACTATACAAAATGGGAAATATTATAGAATAACTGCATATAAAATTAATAGCAGTATTTTCTCTTTTGTGATATGAATAATAATAGATTTTATTTACTGCCAAGTAAGTTGAAATTGAATCCTAATTTATACTGTAGATTTTTAACCTTTGATCTTTGGTTCTAGAGTCCAATAATCTGTACAAATGCACTTACTTGTATAAGGTGGCTCAGTTACAAATAAGGCGATTCAAAGTTAACTCATTCATTATTGGCGTGGATTCAGACAGCATACACAGGTGTAATTTATAAATTATAAATATCATTATAAACAATTACAAACAATATGCCTATTGTGAATTTATGCAGAAAAATAAACATTTTAATAAGACATTTTGCTCCATAACTTTGCTTTCACTCAAATTTATTTCATTTTCAAAATTATAAGTGATGTTTATTCATAGAACCATAAAATTTGAGAGCTAGAGGCGAGATTGTACAAATTTGTATACTCCAATTTTCTCGTTTCATGAAGTGAGAAAACAGTTCTAAATTCTTTTTCATAATCATAAAGGCAGCTTTGCTTAATGGAGATAGAGTGTGGACATATTATGGTTATTTAGCACATCCTAAAGTTAGCCTTCAATCAACAGTTATTTTAAGTAACTTCAGTCCAATTTGAAATTGATATGACCTTATACACACACAGAGTGGGTGACACATCCATGGCAATTTATTATCATACAGTTACCTATATGCAGGTATGAGATTGTTCATTGTACTATTCTTGAATATTTTTTGTAGCTTTGAAAAGTTTCAAACAAATATTTGAAGACAGAAAGCTATATTGAGCTTCTCTTTAAGACAGCATGGCAGATTGATATACACATTTACCTCCATTTCCTCTCAATTCTACCATTTTAACAACAGAGTAATTAATAAAAAGCCAGAAACCAATAATCACAAGAAGAAATGAGGATGGAATGCTAAAAGTAGCAAGTGGCTTACTAGTAGTAACTGACTTAGCAAACGTAAGAAATCTGAAGCCTAACTTAGTAGGGGGAAAACTGAAAAGAAATCCAATTTACCCCACTTGTTTACACACCAAAGGCTCAGTAGTGTTACACCACGAACCACTATACATAAATGGAGCAGGAGGGACTGACTTCATCAGGATTTTTTCAAAGTCCATTTAGGATGCACTTAGACTACAGATCTCCTTCTCCCCTTCATCCTTAGGAGAGGCTAAACCAAAGGGATTGTGGACTGAATATCAGGCAATGGAAAGAGAAATACTCTGGTGAATAGTAGGATCATGTAAATTTATATATGGTGAAAGATGGGGCCACGCTCCAGTTTCTTCTCCCAAATGGAGCTGTGACTTCAAACTTCTGGAAGTTTTGTTTAAACCTCAAATTCTACATCCAGCAAAATTTGAACCAAGTGAGTAAATATACAGACATATCTGTTCTTAAAAATGATTATTGGGGTTTCCCTGGTGGCGCAGTGGTTGAGAGTCTGCCTGCCGATGCAGGGGACACGGGTTCGTGCCCCGGTCCAGGAAGATCCCACATGCCGTGGAGCGGCTGGGCCCGTGAGCCGTGACCGCTGAGCCTGCGCATCCAGAGCCTGTGCTCCGCAACGGGAGAGGCCACAACAGTGAGAGGCCTGCGTACCGCAAAAAAAAAATAAAAATAAATTAAAAAAAAATGATTATCTCACATTTCCTTTCTCTGTTAGATGTGCTCATTTAATAAAAGGTGGAAGGCAGTTAAAAAAGTACATTAAATTGAGGAAACAAGGAAATGACAGAAGGGATACTCCAGAATAAAAGCTATACAGAAGCCTGAGATAGTAGCCAGTCCAGACTGCAGTAGGACATATTGCTCTGGAAAAGATGATGCAAGAAGATGGAATTGATAGAAAACCTAATGAGTTTAAAATGCATTAAGAGTATACATATTTTCCTAGCTGAATCTGACCATCAAATTAGTGATAGATACACAGAAAACTAAGCAAAAGTAAAACAAAGAAATGAATTTGAGGTAAAACACAAGATACACACAAGAAAAGAAAGTCATCATAATTACTATAAAGCAGTGGTCCCTAACATTTTTAGCACCAGGGATCGTTTTCATGGAAGACAATTTTTCCATGGACCAGGGGTGGGCAGGGGGATGGCTCACAATGATTGAAGTGCATTACATTTATTGTGCGCTTTATTATTATTACATTGTAATATATAATGAAATAATTATACAACTCACCATAATGCAGAATCAGTGGGAGCCCTGAGCGTGTTTTCACTTGCCACTCACTGATAGGGTTTTGATATGAGTCTGCAGGCCATTGATTAACTATAGTCTCTGTGCAGTCAAACCTCTCTGCTAATGATAATCTGTATTTGCAGCCGCTCCCCAGTGCTAGCATCACTGCCTCAGCCCCACCTCAGATCATCAGGCATTAGATTCTCATAAGGAGCGTGCAACCCAGATCACTCACATGTGCAGTTCACAGTAGGGTTTACACTCCTGTGAGAATCTAATGCAGCCACTGACCTGTCAGGAGGCGGAGCTCAGGCAGTTATGCGAGCGATGGGGAGCAGCTGTAAATACAGATGAAGCTTCACTCGCTCACCCGCCGCTCACCTCGTGCTGTGTGGCCTGGTTCCTAACAGGCCACGGACCACTACAGGTCTGTGGCCTGGGGGTTGGGGAAATCTGCTATAAAGCACAGCTGCAGCTGGGAGTCGTTATATAAGCATAACAACATAAACATGAAACAATATAAGCAAATATCATATGACTATATTGGAAAATGAAGAAAAGGAAGATTTATTTCTGCAAGGTGGTGATGGGAAGGAAGTGAAGTACATTCCTGTTGTTCACAATGAAAAGTTAGTATATGATGCATAAAACTGAAAAATCAAGAGTTGACAGTATAAGCATATTATTTAGATAGAGAGTTAAGTAAAAGAGGAAATTGCTGAAAATTGAAAGTGATTACTTGGGCAGTGTAAAATGGGGGCAGGGAAGGAAAAGAGGGTCACTAGTCACTGCTGTCTTTCACCATTATTAGCCTTGTAGGACATTATTCACTTTTAACCTCCACTACTATTTGAGTAGTGTTGAGTTCAGCTGAGTCTAAAGATTATTCATAATTATGGGGTAAGTCTGACAGAGTATATAGATTTTACTGGATACAGCCAGGGTCTTACGTGAAATATAACATTTTATTTCTTGAAGAAGGAAGGGTGGGGCAGTATGAATATGTGTCCAGAGAAGGGATAGATATAAGGCTAAACAGAAGAAATAAGTTGGTAAGGGGGTTTCAGCCTAACTCAAGGCACATTATTTTTGAGGCTTTTGTGGGCAGAAGCTGAAACTGTTGTTTTTCAGGTGTTATCCTCAGGTGGTACCAATCAAATGGTCCCGAGGTAGGACTTCTCAGTGGCTCAGAGAAAAGAGAAGCTCCACATGGAGACCAGAGCTGGTGAGAAAAAACACTGTAGATACTACAGGGTGACTGCAGCTGGGAGACTGTTGTGTAAGACCATAGGAGACGCGCAGCCCTTCCCAAACTATTTGGAAAGGCTTCCACTGAAGTTGGGAGTTTCTGCACAACTAGCAAAGCCAGAAATTTGAGTTATTGCTACTAATATGGCTCTATTTGGATCCAGGAGGTGGAAACATTTTGGTTTTGCTTCCTGTATATTTCAGTCAACATTTGAAATAAAGCAAACTAATGTAATTATAAGGAGAGTACAAATAGAAATGTTAGCCAAGTTGCATTATCTATTATTTAATGTAGTATTTTTATTAACTAATTAAATAGTAATTAACATTAATATTAAAAGCATAAACCAGAGGATTCCTTCACTGAATTATGACATGCACACACATAGACACCAACAAATAAGCAAAACATAATTAAATTAAATATCTAACTCAATCAAGTATCAAATTAGATATTTAATTAGATATTAAATATTAGATATCTGATTAAATTAAATGTATGCTAATTGCATTCTATTTCTCTTCTGGTGGCTCTAGTTTTTCATGTCCATCAAATCGACCTAGGTTTATCACTATAAGGGTAGCTTTCCAAACCCCACTCCCAGATAATCAGGTCTAGAAGTAAATCAGAATCTACATTTGTAGCAAGATCCCTAGGAGAAATTACTGTAGGAAACATAGAACTTTGAGAACCCCTGGAACATCTCCATCAAATGTATGTCTCTATCATCCATTGCAAAGGAAGTAACATGCAACAGTTGTTTGATCATCATTGTAACTCTAGGAAGCAAAGGAGGCAGCCATTCTCAGCTGTAACATAAAGAAACCAAGGCTGAGCAGAATTACCGCCCCAGGTCATATGATGTGTAGGCAGCAGGATCAGTGTTAAGACTCGGGTTTTCTGATTCTTAGTACAGTGCTATTTCTTAGGACAGTAAACATACTGTAATTTTAAAATTTCCATTCTATCAGCACTTCGAACTGTAGATGCTTATCTTATTAACAAGAAGACAGCACCAAACACCTGACTTTAGCCATACCTGAGTGAATTGGGTCAAATTATATTGATACTTTAGCTCCTGAGGAGCAACTCAAGCAACAGATTTGCACCTACAGGTAAACTGCCATCACTTACAATATGCTTTCAGAAAAGGCCGAAGAAAATATATTTCTCTGATTTCCTGTGAGTATTATTTGGTACAGGCCATTTCCTATGATATAGAACACGGTGAAATTTAAGGTAAAAGAAAGATTTTAAGGTTATTTCAGGCCTTCTTTTTCAGGACGAAATACATAAACAAATTTTTTTCTTTTACAACTCAAGGAGTAATGATATTTCCATTCTAAATATGCATGTGAAAAGTTTACATCAGAAGAGTGTAAAAAAGTCCCATGAAAGTTCTCTTTTAAAAAATCTATTTGTAAGTCCTGGCAAAAAAGCTGGGGTTGTATTAAGGAAAATTGCTCATCACACTACAAAGAGTATTTGAAACCAAATTGCAGAGTATTTGCATAACAGTTCTCGTTTTTTGAGAAAGAAAAGATGAACACGACGATACTAATTGTAGGTTTTATTTTTTCATAAAGGAAATAGCAGATGGCTTTTTTGGGGGATAGGGGAAGAAATAAAGAGAAGAGAATGTGGATTCATTTAGAGTGATGAGTAGGATGGAAAGGGAAAAAAACTCAATATTTTAATAATGGAGTGTTAGGTTTCAATAAATTACTCTATGTTAAAATTAATAACGTCCTTTGTTACCTATCTCTGTGTGGGGCCTATGGAAGCAATTTTGGAATCTTTGCTGCTGTCACTAGAAAATGTCACCAAAGGCCACTGGAATACATACAAGTTGACAGGTATATTATCTAGTTTTCCAGAAATGAAATTATTTTCTGTCTTTGTTTTCCCTTTTGCTTTACAAAATTTTTCTTGTAGGTGAATTAAATAGTTTTCTCATTGGACAGAGAGGAAGGCTGTAACAGGTGCTACACTGAAAACTCTAAAGCAGAAACATTTTTCTTTACAATGAGTTCTGGTTTCAATAAGGACATTTTTTTTTAACTATCAAGGGATGACCAGGGCATAGATAAAAAGCTCTGAAGCATGTGTGCCATTATTCTCTAGCCTATGCTATTTGTACCTCTATTTCATTCTGAAGGAAAGACATTTCTGTACAATAATAAAAGTGAGCAATACCATTTGTCACACTAAGGCATCATTTTGCCCAGCCTTCAGATGTTAAACCTTGCCACTTAAGCTTGTTTTCTCACTCATGCTGTTAGAATTTCACAAAAAGAAAACAAAAAACAAAAAACATATGGTCATTGAAAACTTATGGGCTATTCTGTTTTTGAAAAATGTTAACTTCAGCCCAACTTTCACTGTTTCATTATGTCTATGGACCATTAATTCAATACCCTCCAGCTGAAAATGGGGAAAATCTCATTGCCTCAGGGATAAGGAAGATAAAAAAAGGGGGATAGAGAAAAAGAAAGGATAAACGATTAACACAGGCATATAAAATTGTGCTTAATGAAACTGTCAGCAGACTTGTGAATGCTTAAAACAAATGCCTCTCCTAAAGATAGTGGGGGTGATGATGATGAAGAGAACAAAGAAGATATTAGTGATGGCAGTGATGAAAAATGAGATAAAATTATTGGTCCATAATAATGTTTTACAAATGTGTTTTGCTGCAGATGGTACCCAGATAATAAAATAAATGAAAGCTGCATCTGTTCCCTCATGTCTAGAATAAATAATAATTCACTAGTGCAAGTAGGTGAACAGTAATTAGACTGAATTAATATGCCATCAGTTTAAGTGTGTCTACATTGCTCAGTGGCACTCCTTTCCAATCCCTGGTATCATTTTTGTGAACTTGAACAATCAAATTAGGATCTTTCTAACTTTTGGAGTCAGCAGTTTTCCATCTCTGTTCTCCATCATTCACCCATTTGCTGGCTGAATTTTAGATCTACATATTACTTAACAATGCTACACAATTAAGACCTTTGTGAATAATTTTATACAAGGTAGAATTTTACTTTCTGACTGTGTTTTCTATCTTCCCTCTACCCCTAGTTATACTGAATTTCTCTCTATCCTTATTATATTTTCCTATCCTATGGTATACATGTATTCACTTAAAATATTTATTGAGGACATGCTATGTGCCTAGCACTGTGATTGAAGCTTCTCTATCCTCATGAAGCTTTCATTCTCCTGGGAGAGGCAACACAATATACAGGAAAACCAAATAAATATAAAACAGATGTATAAATAAGTATAAATTGCATTAAGGGTTATGAAGAAAATAGAGTATTGCAATAGATAATAAAACGGTGGTGGCAGAGCTATTTTAGATAAGGGTAGTCAAAAAATGTGCCCTGATATCAGAATTATGAGAAGTCAGATAGACAAATATGAAGAAAGAGACTGAGAGCTTGGCAAATTCTGGAAGCTCTGAGAATACCCATGTCTGGAATTTAGAAAGGGCTGCAATGGCATGAGATAAGATTGGAAATGTAAGTAGGGGTCAGACCATGAAAGGCCTTTAAGTTATGGAAAGAAGACTGGATTTATTTTTAATAATTTAACTTTTTAATGCCTGTTTCTGTTCTGCTTCACTTATCTCTCTCTTAGCCTAAACGCCAATGTTAACTATTATAATAAAGCATTTACCACATCCTATAATTTTTCCCCCCGATATTCCCATTTTGACACCCCTTGGCCAAAGACAACTCCCACCATTTGAATTCTCAAACTTTCCAGTGTTGTTAGAGAAAAGCATAGATGCATGGAGGTTTGTCAAATCTCCTGACTTGATCCTCCAAAAATAGCCCTTGGTTTTAGTTTTTAATTTCTTATTGACTCTTTATTACATTTATTATGACCTGTATCTCTGAGCAGGAAAAATAAAAACAAAAACAAAACAAAACAACACTTTCTACCTTTCACAATATTTACTCTGTAAAATGTGCTCTTGACATCTTTCCATTGTGTTCCTTTGGATAATTTTACCTTTGTTTATCTCTAGTATGACTTTATTTTCACTCCATATTGGCACATTCACTGTACCCACAAATATATTTAGATGTCCTATATTCTAAAAATGAAAGTTCCTTCAATTTCTCCACTTCTCTACTTTGAGAATATTTGCTATTCTCATTGGCTATTTCTTCATTTTATAGTCCTTCGCTCCTTAGGGGTCTAGTTTTTCTGCAACTTTCCTACATTCTAACTATTCAAAGTACTCTTGAAAAAGTCACCAGTAACCTCCTTATCACTAGTCAATGAGTTATTCCCTCATTCTTAACATTTTCCTGAGATTCTGCATGCTGATACCTCACTGACCACCATCCTCTTTTGAAAATCTCTCTGTGATTGATGATAGCATTTTATTCTATCCTGAATCTTCGGTCTCTCTGAGTATTCTTATTACAGGTATTGGCACTGCTTTTCCCTCCCATACCTTAAATGTGGAAATGCCATCAGAGCTTTGTCCCTAATATTCTTTGCTTTCATCTGTAACCTCTTGCATCCTTATATCTTATAACTAAGAAATATGACAGAGTTATCAGAAACACATGGAGTCAACTGCAGAATTCTGTGGTTTCTCAGGTTTAATAACATGGCTATTTAAAAGATGGAAAGCAAAATCCATCATGACCGTATCCAAAATATCTGTGCAAAATACCTGTCAAAATATCCAGACATGAGAATTATGCTGTGCCCATATTCCAACCACTCTTTTCAACTCCTGCAATTTCAACCGTCATCTCTGAGCAGAAACTAATAGGTCTTTATATAGGTATAGCTCCCCTATCGTGGTATCTATTCCATTTTTATTTGACTTATTTGTTAAATTTCCACCACCATCTCTAATGATTTCTCTGAGAGTAGTAATATTAGCTGATAATGTTATCAAACTCTTGTAGAGTGTATGGCTCTTAGTAAGGGGGCAATGCAGTTTTATTAATAAATAAACAGAATCTGTATCATATTCCCCCCTCCCATCCTACCTCATCTCAGGAATCAACTCATATTTCAAGTGCCTTCTGGTCATCCTGATACAGATAAAACTACTGGATATCAAATTTAAGACACAAAGTAAATTTCTCGATAAAAGCTTGTCTGCTAACTTTGCCAATTTTGTAGATGTCAGAAACATTTTCTAATTTGGGTTTTAAACCTTGGATTCATATTTGGCATTGTCTTTTCTAATGTTTTGCATTCCACTCCATATCTAACATTGTGCCACGTCCCATTTATTATTTATTCCACTGTAGCTCAAATCTGTATCCTTCCATGTATTTGTTTCTTTTTTATACAGCAGGTTCTTATTAGTCATCAATTTTACACACATCAGTGTATGCATGTCAATCTCAATCACCCAATTCATCACACCACCAGCACCACCCACCCCAAGGCTTTCTCCCTTTGGTGTCCATACGTTTCTTTTCTACATCTGTGTCTCAATTTCTGCCCTGCAAACCAGTTCATCTGTACCATTTTTCTAGGTTCCACATATGCATTAATATACGATATTTGGTTTTCTCTTTCTGACTTACTTCACTCTGTATGACAGTCTCTAGATCCATCCACATCTCAACAAATGACCCAATTTCATTCTTTTTTATGGCTGAGTAATATTCCATTGTGTATATGTACCACTTCTTTATCCATTCGTCTGTTGATGGGCATTTAGGCTGCTTCTATGACCTGGCTATTGTAAATAGTGCTGCAATGAACATTGGGGTGCAGGTGTCTTTTTGAATTATGGTTTTCTCTGGGTATATGCCAGGAGTGGGATTGCTGCATCATATGGTAATTCTATTTTCAGTTTTTTAACGACCCTCCGTACTGTTCTCCATAGTGGCTGTACCAATTTACATTAACACCAACAGTGCAAGAGGGTTCCCTTTTCTTCACACCCTCTCCAGCATTTGTTGTTTGTAGATTTTCCAATGATGCCCATTCAAGCAGGTCTGAGGTGATACCTCATTGCAGTTTTGATTTGCATTTCTCTAATAATTAGTGATGTTGAGCATCTTTCCATGTGCCTCTTGGCCATCTGTATATCTTCTTTGGAGAAATGTCTATTTAGGTCTTCTGCCCTGGATTGGGTTGTTTGGTATTTTAATATTGAGCTGCATGAGCTGTTTATATACTTTGGAGATTACTCCTTTGTCCGTTGATTCATTACAAATATTTTCTCCCATTCTGAGGGTTGTCTTTTCGTCTTCTTTATGGTTTCCTTTGCTGTGCAAAAGCTTTGAAGTTTCATTAGGTCCCATTTGTTTATTTTTGTTTTTATTTCCATTACTCTAGGAGGTGGATCAAAAAAGATCTTGCTGTGGTTTATGTCACAGAGTGTTCTACCTATGTTTTCCTCTAAGACTTTTATAGTGTCCAGTCTTACATTTAGGTCTCTAATCCATTTTGAGTTTATTTTTGTGTATGGTGTTAGGGAGTATTCTAATTTCATTTTACATATAGCTGTCCAGTTTTCCCAGCACCACTTATTGAAGAGACTGTCTTTTCTCCATTGTATATGCTTGCCTCCTTTGTCATAGATTAGTTGACCATAGGTGCGTGGGTTTATCTCTGGGCTTTCTATCTTGTTCCATTGATCTATATTTCTGTTTTTGTGCCAGTACCATATTGTCTTGATTACTGTAGCTTTGTAGTATAGTCTGAAGTCAGGGAGTCTGATTCCTCCAGCTCCGTTTTTTTCCCTCAAGACTGCTTTGGCTATTCAGGGTCTTTTTTGTCTCCATGCAAATTTTAAGATGTTTGGTTCCAGTTCCATAAAAAATGCCATTGGTAATTTGATAGGGATTGCATTGAATCTGTAGATTGCTTTGGATAGTACATTCATTTTCACAATATTGATTCTTCCAATCCAAGAACATGGTATATCTCTCCATCTGTTGGTATCAGCTTTAATTACTTTCATCAGTGTCTTATAGTTTTCTGCATATAGGTCTTTTGTCTCCCTAGATAGGTTTATTCCTAGGTATTTTATTCTTTTTGTTGCAATGGTAAATGGGAGTGTTTCCTTAATTTCTCTTTCTGATCTTTCGTTGTTAGTGTATAGGAATGCAAGAGATTTCTGGGCATTAATTTTGTATCCTGCAACTTTACCAAAATCATTGATTAGCTCCAGTAGTTTTCTGGTGGCATCTTTAGGATTCTCTATGTATAGTATCATGTCATCTGCAAACAGTGACAGTTTTACTTCTTATTTTCCAATTTGTATTCCTTTTATTTCTTTTTCTTCTCTGATTGCCATGGTTAGGACTTCCAAAACTATGTTGAATAACAGTAGTGAGAGTGGACATCCTTGTATTGTTCCTGATCTTAGAGGAAATGCTTTCAGTTTTTCTCCATTGAGAATGATGTTTGCTGTGGGTTTGTTGTAAGTGGCCTTTATTATGTTGAGGTAGGTTCACTCTATGCCCACTTTCTGGAGAGTTTTTATCATAAATGGGTGTTGAATTTTGTCAAAAGCTTTTTCTGCATCTATTGAGATGATCGTATGGTTTTTGTTCTTCAATTTGTTAATATGGTGTATCATATTGATTGATATGTGTATTTTGAAGAATCCTTACATCCCTGGGATAAATCCCACTTGATCATAGTGTATGATCCTTTTAATGTCTTGTTGGATTCCGTCTGCTAGTATTTTGTTAAGGATTTTTGCATCTATGTTCATCAGTGATATTGGTCTGTAGTTTTCTTTTTTTGTAGTATCTTTGCCTGGTTTTGGTATCAGGGTGATGGTGGCCTCATAGAATGAGTTTGGTAGTGTTCCTTCCTGTGCAATTTTTTGGAAGAATTTGAGAAGCATGGGTGTTAGGTCTTCTCTAAATGTTTGATAGAATTCACCTGTGAAGCCATCCGGTCCTGGAATTTCGTTTGTTGGAAGATTTTTTTTTTTTTTTTTTTTTGTGGTACGTGGGCCTCTCATTGTTGTGGCCTCTCCCGTTGTGGAGCACAGGCCCCTGACGTGCAGGCTCAGCGGCCATGGCTCACAGGCCTAGCCGCTCCGCGGCATGTGGGATCTTCCCGGACCAGGGCTCGAACCCGCGTCCCCTGCATCGGTAGGTGGACTCTCAACCACTGCACCACCAGGGAAGCTCTGTTGGAAGATTTTTAATCACAGTTTCAATTTCATTATTTGTGATTGGTCTGTTCATATTTTCTCTTTCTTCCTGTTCAGTCTTGGAAGGTTATACCTTTCTACGAACTTGTCCTTTTCTTCCAGGTTGTCCATTTTATTGGCATAGAATTGCTTGTAGTAGTCTCTTAGGATGCTTTGTATTTCTGCAGTGTCTGCTGTAACTTCTCCTCTTTCATTTCTAATTTTATTGATTTGAGTCCTCTCCCTCTTTTTCTTGATGAGTCTGGCTAATGGTTTATCAATTTTGTTTACCTTCTCAAAGAACCAGCTTTGAGTTTTATTGATCTTTGCTATTGTTTTCTTTGTTTCTATTTCATTTATTTCTGCTCTGATCTTTTATGATTTCTTTCCTTCTGCTAACTTTGGGTTTTGTTTGTTCTTCTTTCTCAAGTTCCTTTAGGTGTAAGGTTACATTGTTTATGTGAGATTTTTCTTGTTTCTTGATGTATGCTTGTATAGCTATAAACTTCCCTCTTAGAACTGCTTTTGCTGCATCCCATACATTTTGGATCATTGTGTTTTCCTTGCCATTTCTCTCAAGGTATTTTTTGATATCCTCTTTGATTTCTTCAGTGATCTTGGTTATTTCATAACATATTGTTTAGCCTCTATGTGTTTGTGTTTCTTACATTTTTTTCCCCCTGTAATTCATTTCTAATCTCATAGCGTTGTTGTCAGAAGAGATGCTTGTTATGATTTCAATCTTCTTAAATTTACTGAGGCTTGATTTGTGACCCAAGATGTGATCTATACTGGTGAATGTTCCATGTGCACTTGAAAAGAAAGTGTAATCTGCTGGTTTTGAATGGAATGTCCTATAAATATCAATTAACTCTATCTGGTCTATTGTGTAATTTAAAGTTTCTGTTTCCTTATTTATTTTCATTTTGGATGATCTGTCCATTGGTGTAAGTGAGGTCTTAAAGTCCCCCACTATTATTATACTACTGTCGATTTCCTCTTATAGCTGTTAGCAGTTGCCTTATGTATTGAGGTGCTCCTATGCTGGGTCCATATATATTTAGAATTGTTTTATCTTCTTCTTGGATTGATCCCTTGATTATTATGTAGTGTCCTTCCTTGTCTCTTGCAACATTATTTATTTTAAAGTCTATTTTATCTAATATGAGTATTGCTACTCCAGCTTTCTTTTGATTTCTATTTGCATGGAATATCTTTTTCCATCCCCTCACTTTCAGTCTGTATGTGTCCCTAGGTCTGAAGTGGGTCTCTTGTGGACAGCATATATATGAGTCTTGTTTTCTATCTATTTAGCAAGCCTGTGTCTTTTGTTTGGAGCATTTAATCCATTCACTTTTAAGGTAATTATCGATATGTATGTTCCTATGACCATTTTCTTAATTCTTTTGGGTTTGTTTTTGTAGGTCCTTCTCTTCTCTTGTGTTTCCCACTTAGAGAAGTTCCTTTAGCATTTGGTGTAGAGCTGGTTTGGTGGTGCTGAATTCTCTTAGCTTTTGCTTGTCTGTAAAGCTTTTGATTTCTCCATTGAACCTGAATGAGATCCTTGCTGGGTAGAGTAATCTTGGTTGTAGGTTCTTCCTTTTCATTATTTTAAGTATATCATGCCACTCCCTTCTGGCTTGTAGAGTTTGTGCTGAGAAATCAGCTGTTAACCTTATGGGAGTTCCCTTGTATGTCATTTGTCATTTTTCCCTTGCTGTTTTCAATAATTTTTCTTTGTCTTTAATTTTTGCCAGTTTGATTACTATGTGTCTCAGCATGTTTCTCTTGGGTTTATCCTGCATGGGACTGTCTGTGCTTCCTGCACTTGGGTGGCTAATTCCTTTGCCATGTTAGGGAAATTTTCAACTATAATCTCTTCAAATATTTTCTCGGGTCCTTTCCCTCTCTCTTCTCCTTCTGGGACCCCTATAATGTGAATGTTGTTGCATTTAATGTTGTCTCAGAGGTCTCTTAGGCTGTCTTTCAATTCTTTTCATTCTTTTTTCTTTATTCTGTTCCGCAGCAGTTTATTCCACCATTCTGTCTTCCAGGATATTTACCCATTCTTCTGTCTCAGTTATTCTGCTCTTGGTTCCTTCTAGTGTAGTTTTCATTTCAGTTATTGTATTGTTCATCTCTGTTTGTTTGTTCTTTAATTCTTCTAGTTCTTTGTTAAACATTTCTTGCATCTTCTCAATCGTTGCCTCCATTCTTTTTCCGAGGTCCTGGATCATCTTCACTATCATTATTCTGTATTCTTTTTCTGGAAGGTTGCCTATCTCCACTTCATTTAGTTGTTTTTCTGGGATTTTATCTTGTTCCTTCATCTGGTACATAGCCCTCTGCCTTTTCATCTTGTCTATATTTCTGTGAATGTCGTTTCTGTTCCACAGGCTGCAGGATTGTAATTCTTCTTGCTTCTGCTGTCTGCCCTCTGCTAGTGTTGGGGGGGTCTCCTGCAGAGGCAGAGGGTGGCTGTGGCTCACTGTGGGAACAAGGACACTGGCAGCAGAAGTTCTGGGAAGTACTCCTTGGCGTGAGCCCTCCACTCCGCCATTAGCCCCACCAAAGAGCCTGTCCCTTCCATGTATTTTTAACCTGACTCCTAGTTACGTTCAGACTCACATTGCTGCTGTAAAAAGAATGCTGATTTTTCCACTAATTCCAGTGTGTTTTTGCTATAACTTACAAAAAAAAAATCCTTGGCATTTTTTGGAATCCTACATAGATACCCTTAATCTTGCATGCTTCTGCATTTTCAGAAGCTCTAAAGGAAAATCCCCAAATATGCCCACATCTTAATCCCAGGAACCTGTGAATCTTCCTGTATTTGGAAAAAGGGTCTGTACAGATATGATTAAGTTAGGGATTTCAAGATGAGGAGATCATCTTGGATTATCTGGGTGGGCCCTCAATGCCCTCACAACTATCCTTATAAGAGAAAGGCATAAGGAGATTAGATACAGATACCAGAGGAGTCAGAGGTGAGAGTGATGCTTCCACAAGCTACAGAACATATGCAGCCACCAGACACTGGATGGGCAAGAAACAGATTTTCCTTTAGAGCTTCTGAAAATGCAGAAGCATGCAGCCCTACCAACGCCTTGACTTCAGAAGTCTGGCTTCCAGAAATGTGCTATAATGTTTCTGTGAAGTCAACGTGTCTGTGGTAGTTTGTTACAGCAGCCAAGGAAAACTAATACAACTACTGTATTCCTGCAAGGACTGGATGAGGACTCAAAATCCTTCTCCATCCAATGCTTTAGGCAACAAAAACCAACTTATTGGAAAGTAAAGGTGAGATTTAAACATTGTTGCCTTGATTTTATACATAGTTTTACAATTAATGTTGCTGCCAAACCTTCTTTTAGTTTGGATGTACTATATTGGTCTAATCTAAATGATGCAGATATTTTAATTCATTTAAAAATTAACACATATATATGTAATAGCCAAATGATATAGTATAGGCAAAGAGCTTAGCAGTGCCTAGTAGACTCTTAAAAATGTTAGTTACATTTACATTTGTATTAAACTAATTACATTTGAAGGGAGTGAAATCATTGAGTAGTAAAGGCATAGCCAGGAGTCTGGAAAAAAACTGCAGCCCCAGGGTAAAGGGGCACTTTGATCTTTTTTCAAGTCTAGTAGGGCTATTTGGAATAAAAGGTAGGTAAATCGACCAAAAAATATTTTTTCTGTCAGCCCTTTATAAGCTATTCTTTTCCTATTTAAGCCCATGGAGAGCTGGAAACATCTCTTCCTACTTTCAACATAAAGGTAATCATGAAACATTAGGAGAAGGCCAAAGGTAGCTTATGGAGTTGCAAGAGAACTTCAAGGACAGCACAAATTTGTTCTGTAACAAATAGTAACCACAATAACAGTAATAACAGTAAATAGCAATTTGGGTTAAAGTAGATGATAAAGACTAAGAGGTACTGGTGCATGCTTGTGTCTAGGGCAGAGACAATCACTTACTGATTAATCTTAGCAAAGTTACAGAAAGAGATGCACAAAGGTGTCTGCAATTAACCATTCAGGACTGATATAGAAGAACAAGCTCAGCAAGGTCCAACATGGATCTTCTGAGAGGACACTGCAATCTTCTGTAAAGAATGAAAACATCAACTTCCTAGAATCAGAATAAATCATCTGAGGCTATAGAGTCTACAGCTAGGGAGGAAGGAATAATTATTAGCTCCCAAATAGTGTCTACTGCTTTCATTTTTTTCTCTCTATAAATGAAAATCAATTTTTATAAGGTTATTTGACCTGTTGGGTAAGCCCTGTCTTTAGTTCCCCTATAGCTTTCTAGTTTTTAGTAAACATAGTCCCTCTAAAGTCACCTATTCAAGAATTTCATCAGATCATAACTGCTGCTTGTTGTTGAATTGTACCTGGCACAATGCTATTGATTTTCCATATGAACAGAATTAGTTCTCAGGACAAACTTGTCCAACAGGTATTATTATATCAATTAACTGATAAGGAGAGTAGTTTGAAAAGGAGAAGCAATTGGCCAAGATCCTAAAGTTAGTAAGTAGCCAAGTTGAGATTTGAACCTGGTTCCCGTTGTATCCGCAGCCAAGACTGTCTCTACCATGATGTCTCCTCATGAGTTGTTGACGTCAGGTAACCAGGAGGACTCAGCTGATTTTGTAGTCATTATCTTAGTATCCTAGCAGGAACTATCATTGATAAGATCAACCTATTAATGGAAACTTTATGAAGTGACATTCTAACAGGTACTTTTTTTTTTTTGATAAATCACCTGAGCACAATTTATCCTCAACTACTTAAAATTAATCCTCCTATTGTAAAATGCTGAATAACCTTTGCAGGAAGAGACAAAGACTAACTCACATCTTTATTCTCATTTCTGCACAGGAGAACTTGATTCTAGGAGTCTCAATCAATATATTTAAAAATTAAATTTGACTTAAAATAGATCAGAATCTAGTAATTTTGGTAATAGCTCTTATTTAATTGCTTAGGACTTCATGATTTGCTATTTTGTATAATTTGGGGAATTAATTCTGTTTTCCTATAGATACTGCACATTCTCCAAAGGAAGACATCTATTGTGTTTCTAATTTACAAAAAGAATCTGTTAATTAATCCCAATTATATTAAAGGCATATAACAACAAACAACCAAATAAAATTAGGAAAACCCTCCCTTAAAAACTAATAAAATATCTTAAATATACTTCTGGTAAAAGAGCAGGCTGAATTGTGTTCTTTATGATTCATTCCAGATAAAATACTGAGTGACTTTAATTAAGTCTCCATTTTTCAGTTACTAGTCTCATGCTCATATAGGATAATTCACACATAGAAATCATTTGTCCTATCATTTATTTCTTTCTTATCTCCTCTACTTTTTATAATGAACTTAATTATTGCCATCAGATATATTAAATTTTGAAACCATGATTTATATGCAAGTTCTTATATTAAATATTCATGTCAATGTTATTTTAATATTCTACACTGATCCTGATGTCAAGAGTATTCAGTTAGAGGCAATCACTAGTAAAAATCTGCATTAATGTTATTGATGTTTCTATGTTTTTAATATAGTAGCAGTAAATAATATTACCACCTGACACAAAAGGAGTTATAATAAACCCTGAAAGAAAATATATGGTGTTACAAAAGACCCCTATTGTTAATGTCTTTGCTTCAGGAGGCTCTGAGTCAGAGGAATGTGTGGTTTTGTGGCAAGACACACACTGTGTAAGGGTTAGAAAGTGGCATTGGAAAAAGGAATACCTCATAAAGAATCTCTGCGAGAAGGCCTCCAATCCTGACCTGGCATTTGAAACCAGCCACTGAAAATTAACCAATATTTTAGAAATGGAATGGTAACTGAGATTTCTATAATGACTGCCCTCGGAAAAGTCAATTCATGGCCATTATATTCATCATCAGAAAACTCAAACAGTAGTGGAGAGCACTATAAGGGTTATTTTGTTAAATATTACCTTATTAATAACGGTATGGAGTTTAGGAGCATTCATAGGAAATAGCTAGCTGTTCTTTCATTCATTCATTAACTCATGCCCAATATTGATTGAAGTTTACTCTATACATTCCACTAGGATGCAAAAATTAAAAAGACATATATTCTACTCATAAATAGAGGATATCCTAGAAGTCTTTAAATTTTAGTAAAAATAGGTTATGAACATTAATAACAGTTATGATGAATATTTATGATCTAAGATTCCTATAACAATGTATGGAAGACAGAGATTATCTTCTAACTGAATGCAGGAAAAAAAAAATAAAAGCTTTGCTGAGAAGAAAAACCTGAGTGTGGATATCACAATGCGGGAAGAACATGTTATAGAAGAATAAATAACATGGGTTGGATGGTGTTTTGAGGAGAAAGAGGTATGAACACTGATTCATGCAAAACTTCTTTCCAGAGTGTGCTCTTTTACTAGTTAACATGATAAGAAGCAAGTCATTCACCCTGTCAAAACCTCAGTTTCCTCTGCTGTATACAGCTGAGGATCAATAATACTCATCTTGTGTAACAACAGTTTCACATAATATATAGGAAAGAATCTAGCACAGGATCTGGTACATATCAGTTATCCAATATAACTATTTCCTTTCCTTCTAAAATTAAGAAAGTGGGAAAGTGTCATATGCATGGGGAATACAACTAGATCTGCTTATAGGGAGCATCTGGCACATGACAAAACAGTAAGGAATAAAACTGGAAAGGGAGGCTGGTACTAGGGCTTGTAGGAGTTTAAATGATAGGCTGACGTTTGGATTTTATTCTGTCAAAATCCTTGATCAAGAAACTCACATATTCTGGCAGCACTGTCCCCAGGATAAATCATAGGGAAATGGTCTGAAAGCCAAGAGGTGAGGAAGCTGCTGTCCATGAATAAGGTAATGAGATTTTAGCACACTGCATCCTTAGGAATCTGAAATAAATGCCTAGCTTGCCAAACACCTTTTTAAAAAGGCTCTTCAGGTTTTGTATTTTGTGATCTGGGCTGGGGTTTCCTACTTCACATTAAAAAAAAACATCCTTCAGTAAGTTACAGAGAATACTGAGGAGTTTGTCCTGTGGATGATAAAAACCTGATATACAAGTCAAGATAAAAAACCTTCCCCCGCTTCTTTCTGGAAGGAGAGATTCTCTTTTACTTCTTCCCTGCAGTAGGAAAGGATTTTCATCCAATATGAATACAATTTTGCTTCTCAGCATCTCTGTTTCTTCTTTTCATTCCCACAACTCATTGTACTTTCCTCATAATCCACTTTACCCCATGGCATCATTTTTTTTCCACCAAATTTCATGACAGTATTGGTCAGTCTGGTTCATTGCCATGGTCACACAATTTCTCTGCCTAATACAGGCATTAACAATTACTCTTTGACTTTCTACCAAACAATTCTGAAAAGGACAAAAGAAATTACAGTATTCAATAGTCAGTGGAATGTCTAACAATCTCTCAGTTCTTTATAGATATATATGGGGACAGCTTTTTTGAGGGAAGGTGCAGTGACTTTTGTCTGTAGTCTCTATTAATTGTTGCTATGTTGTATTCCTATCCCCTACGTGGGGATGTAACAAACTCTGAGGCTATTCTACTAATCTTTTCTCCTCTTGATCCTTTACATTATTATAGCTTCCAGAATTTCTGAAGCCCCTGTGTAAATATTATCTAAATTTTAAAGGTCTGATGGCCATGACATCAGTCCTTCCACTAAGAACCAGACTGAACTGAGATGGAACTGGTACTAGGAGCTAAATATCATTTTTGAGAGTTAAAAAATCAAAATTTAAAGTCACCAGTCATGATTACGAAAATTTTGTATTATTAGAAAATGCCTCTGTGGCACTTAAACTCTCAAGAATTATTTGCTTCAGTCTGTTTCATCAGAGGAACCAGAAAATTATTATTTATGATAATACTTACATAGGTTACTTAGATTAAAAGTAAAAGAATTGATATATGCAGAGTAATTATTCATCAAATCTTCAAATGGTATGTAAAACCCACTCAAAAAATAAATTCTTCATTTTTTAGGTATTTTAATTGAAATTTATATAAATTAAAATTCACAGATGTGTTAAAACATGTACTGGAACATCATAACCTGATATTTATTTCAATTTTTAAAATCATAGTACAGAGAAAGCAAGTTTTATAAGGTTCTTCTAAACCAATTTCAGTGATTTTTAAGTGCAAACTATGCAATTAAATGTTAAGTGTGATTAAAGAAGCAATACACTTGAGGATATCTGCAATATCAGTACAGAGTTATGGTGCTTTATAGCATTAAAGCATTTTTGCACGTCTAATATATTTTCTTTGAAAATGTGATGGAAATATTTAAATACTTCATTTAGTAGTCATCAGATGACTTTAGATGTCTTTGAAAATAAATACAGATATTGTGGTTATGAGCTAAGAGTTTTTAATGGTACAGTGTGCTTCTCAGAAGAAAAACGTCAAATAATGGAAAAAATTTGATCAACAAGCAAAGATTTACTTAGCACTCAATATGTATCCAAGTCAAATTCTAAAAATAAGAATGAACTGCATATAACATGACATGCATAAATAGTTTCATTTCATAAAGTTTCATGTTTTCAGTGACATTGCAGATTTAAAAAAAATTGTTATTATTCCTTACAATGTGACAAGTATTTTTCAAACCGTACCATTGGGAGATGGAATGATTGAGAGGAATGAATTTCAGTAATTTATTTTTATTTTTTTAATTTTATAACAAGCTCTGGTAAATAGAAGCCAGAGCCAAACACATAAAAAAAGAAATCACAAGTATTTATTGAAATATCATTTAGGAATTATTTATATTCCCAAGATTTTGAGAGGAGAGTATAATAAATTATATTTTGAGATAAATTATGTTTCTGTATTTTTAATAGTTATATTTTCTAAAATAAAAATAAACTGTATTCAACAATGTATCCATCATAAAAAGTTAGAATATAGTGATTATTTGCAACAAATGAATATCTGTAGAACTATATTCTATCTCTTAAACTTTAAAAAATATAAGAGAAATAAAATCTTAAAAAATATTTCTGTAGATATGACATGGTAATATAAACAATGTAACTGATGAGCAGAAAGATTAGAGAGGGGTCACAGTGGTAATTTTTCATCAACTATACTAATTAAAAATATTTTCTATTTGTTTCTGAATTCTAAAAATGTTCACTAGAAACAAGAAAGAAATTATTCTTTTGAATTTGCTCCCCAGGTTTTCTTTAACAGTGGAATTCAAACAATTTAAAAGGCAATTTGAACTTCTATTTTTCATTTGACTATGCGTTTTCTTGAGAAGAGTAAAAAAATGTATTATGAAAAGAAAGATACTATACTAGATATTTTCCTTTCCCCATTAATTTAAAAGTAATTGCAAGAGCAAAAGCCATGCCTATTGTGTGTGTCTGAATGACCTCAAGGAAAATTCAATTACAAACTGATATGTTTCAACACACATAGCTTGCATACTTAATTCAGATGTACCTCCAAAAGGAAACATCTCTTTGGTTTTGTTAAATGCACAACAGGTTTCAGCTGAGCCGGTAATTTTCAAATATATTTGTATTATTTCTTGGCATTTGGTGCTTTTTTGCTTGTAATTCCTAGGTGCACATGTAAAATACTTGATGTTAAAGATGAGCAACTCACTGAGTAAATGGTCATTTGTACTTTTAAAAATAAAATGTTCATTAAGAACATGAGAGTGGAGTACCAATATGGCTAATAGAATAACATATGTTCTAAATGATAGGACTAATCTGTTTAATATTTATCAATCCAAATGTGTAAGTCTAGCACTCCCTTCTAGATCCCTGGAAAGGGTGTGATATATTTTGATTAAAATCATAGGTCAAAATGAAACACTGGACTAGTTTTCTGTACTACTGAATTTTAAACTTTTGCCCAGAAATTTGGCATATAAAGATTAAAATTACATAATATATGTGAATAAGAAACACAAAATCATACTTCATGTTTAAGTACTCATAAAGAAAAATGTGGATACATGTATCCTGATGTTAAATGTATATATATATATATATATATATATATATACACACACATACATATATAATTATATATAAAGCATATGTATATTTTATATATGTGTATATATATAATATATAAATTAAATCCACTTATTTCACTCTCTTCCTCCTAACATTATACATACACAGATCCATTTATGTTTTTTTCCTAAATATTTTAGCTGTACTTTAATTATTTGTGGTATTTAGAGCTTGTTTTACTAAATGAAATGAAATTCTTTCATCATTATATTTCACATTAATATAATGCATCTCTAAAAAAATTGTAATGATGAGGCAGTAAGCCAAGCCTATAAACTTACTTATGAAATAGGAAAAAAATAAAAGGATGTAGGTGTAGAAAGACATTCAATTTCATGAAAATGTGTTATTTCTAAGGCTATGTGTACTGTTCTCATAATTAAATAAAATTAATTAAAAAATTAAACCAATATTAATTTATTCACAATTGACAGCAAAAACAAGGAAAAAATGCCTTTGAGGATTTACAACTTTTAAAAATCAGAGTATTTAAGTATTAAATTAGATATGTTTAAGTATTAAATTATTTTATTCATTTCACTATGATTTTAAAATTTTTCAATGCAATTTACAATTATTCACAAAGAGCCTGAATGTATATAATGACATGAACAGGTAAACTGAGAAATTAAACATTTGAAGAAATATGTTTTTGAGAAAATGTTTTCTAAAAATATATAGTACATTAGAATAAAGTAAAGGAAAAGCATGTGCCTAACTGTCATTATTCAGGCTCAGACTCTATTCTCAAATGCTTAATAAATATAAATATTTGTGCTTATAAATATTATAGAAAAATAATTCCAAAATAAAGAGAAGATTATTAAAGTCAACTCTCAGCTTCTGTATCAATGAAAAGTTATCCTTGATGAAAATAATCAAAGTTGTGGATTTTCAGTTTACTGGGGCTAGTATTATTTTAAGCATCAAAATACTTAAGTTTCTGTAGTTTATCTTTGTCATAATTAGTCAAAGTTCAAGAAATTTACATCAAAATATGTCCCACCTCCCTGGTGGCGCAGTGGTTGGGAGTCCGCCTGCCGATGCAGGGGACTCGGGTTTGTGCCCCGGTCCAGGAGGATCCCACATGCGGAGTGGCTAGGCCCGTGAGCCATGGCCGCTGGGCCTGCGCGTCCGGAGCCTGTGCTCCGCAATGGGAGAGGCCGCAACAGTGAGAGGCCTGCATACCGCAAAAAAAAAAAAAAAAATGCCCCACCTTGCTTCTAATATCTCTTAACCCCATCAAATGTGGTGAAGCAGAATTTCATGAGTGAAATTTTGAAAGCAATAAACCTATGCAAAATTAAAATGTTGGGAATTGCTTTCTAGTCAACACACAACATTCAGCAGACAAAAAAGAATATATTAATAAATGTGACTTTAAAATAATTATGTACATTATGATATATCATAAAGGCATTAAAAGCCAAACAGCAAAGAGGAAAAATATTTGCAACACTTATCATAGGTGCTAATCTCTCTAATATATGAAGAGTTTATAGAAATTAAGAAGCAAAAGACAACCGACTGAATTAAGAAAAAGCAAAGTCATGAAAAGATAATTCATAGAAAAAGAAATATAGAATTGTGCTAATTCACAGTAAAAGAAATGCAGGTTAAATGTACACTGGAAGTACTAAAAAATACTGATATTGTTCTGGACAGCATTTATTTATTTATTTTTTTGTTGTTGTTCTCACCATATTTTGTAGTGAGAAAAAATTTACTGTTCCTTCCAGAATATTTCTTTTTATTTCTCCTCATATTTGGTCCTAGAGAATCCATGTATGAGCTCTACTCCTTCTACATACATTCCCCAGACAACACATAATTCCTAGAGGATTGTGTTTGAGTCTATTTTAGTTTCTTTTTAATTGCTGAGTCAAGGATCTCTATCAATTCAAAACTATAGCAAAACTTAAGGATGTACAGATATACATTTTGTCTTGACTTTAGCTTTTCATCTCTCATATAGAATACACCATAGTCAGTCCCACTTATACTGATGAAAATCATCAGTTCAAGATTCATCTTTTTTATCCATTCAGCTAATACTTATTGGATGCTGTTAGGAGCTGAATTGTTTCTCACCCCCCTTACCCCCCCAAAAAAAGATATATTGAAGTCCTAAACCCCAGTATCTCAGAGTGTGACTTTATTTGATAATAGAGTTGTTGGAGATATAACTGGTTAAGATGAGGTCATACTGGAGTAGGGTGTGCCTCTAATTCAACGTGACCTGTGTCTTTGTAAGAAGATGGCCATGTGAAGACAGAGATACAGGAAGAATGCCATGTGAAGACAAGGACTAGAGTGATCCATCTACAGGCCAAGAATTGCCTGGGTTACCAGAAGCTGGGAGAGGTAGGAAAGATCCACCCCTAGAGACTTCCAAGGGAGCATGGCCCTTGCCAATACCTTGATTTTGGACTTCCAGCTTCAAGAATTGTGAGAGGATAAATTTTTGTTGTTTTATACAAACAAACAAAAGAAAGCATCATGCAATATCATTTGCTACTTTTCAATTTGGAAAAACATCCAAAGATTTGATAAAACTCTGTCCTCTATTACATAGGCCATGGGACACATAGTGTTAGAGCCAACAAATGCTGGCATACATCACTGGTGGAAATGCCAAATGGAACAACCTGTATGGAGGATCATTTGATTTTAACTATAAAATGACAGACGTATTTACCTTTTGAACTGGGAATTGCACTCTTGGAAATTCATCCTGCAGATATACATTCACACATATATAACACAGGTTCTTCATTGTGGCATTGTTTGTGGTAGCAAAAATCTGGAAATCACCCTCTAGCGATAAGGACAAGTTAAACAAACTGTTGTATAGCCTCAGAGTGTAATGATCTGCAGATGTTACAAAGAATTTGAAAGTTCTATATGTTCTGAGGAAGTGATCTTTATTTCTTTAGGTTTACTTTTTAATTAAAATGCAATATCTAGATCCAAAAAAATGTCTCAGTCTGAAGATAATTTTCTAGGGTCAATTTGAAAAAAAATATAAGAATGACAGCAAGTCTAAAACCATAAATCTAGTTAACATTTCTAGGACTTAAAAGTGAACGCCCACATATTTTCTTAAATCAACTTAGATCTCATTCAAAACAAATTTGTAGTCCTTCTGAGTAGCTCTTATGACTTAACTATCCATGTATTCTTCCCTATTCATACTGTACACTTCTACACAAAAATATGTTCCCTCAGATCCAACTTTTAAGCCCCAGGAGCAATGATCTAATTAAGTATTGATAGTACAGAATGATTTGTAACTGAGACTATATATCAAAATGACTAGGTAGACGTTTAATTATGTCAGTCAAAAATTTTAAAAAATCTATTGTCCAAACTGAATTCCAAATTGATCACTAAGTGAAATACCCATCATAAAGCTGATTACTATTGTATAGTTATGTTCAAAATGTCAGTTTTAAGTTTAGCCCTATTAAAGTTACCAAAGTTCAATCATCAGAACAGAGCATCTGATCAATTTGTGACCACAGTGGTTAGCATTCATTTCTGAATTATCATTGTAAAAACTAATAATTGAGTCAATACGTATAATTCCAAATTTTTGAGCTACAATTATGAGATGTTAATGATGTTATCCATTTTTTAATACACACATATATTCTGTTTCTAGCATAGAAATTTTAGTAGAAAAATGGGATGAATATATAATCAAAATAGTGTACTCAGAACAAAGAAGAGTTCTTATGCTAAGGATAAACACATTTTCCAAGTAATTTACATTAAAAATATCCATAGGGAGAGGTTACTCATCTAAAGTGAAAACTTGCTGTCTTGTCATGGGGAAGGAGGAGAAGCAACTTAAGCACTTTTTGAAACTTTCTCTATAATCATGATAATAATCCTAAACAATATAATTCTTTTCACCAAACATGATCCTAAAATACTTAAACAGAGTAAATGACTACACTTTCCCTATAAAAATCACTCATGGGGTCTGTTATCATGGTATTAGCACCAAAATGATAAAACTACAAAAAACTCTAGAGGCTATTCAGCAGATGAATACAGATATTGATTCTTCCTGTACATAATTACAACCCTTGGGGTACTTGGAGCATTATTATTTAATTATTTAAATAAGCTCCTTGATTTTGATCAGAATTACATGAAAAGTCACTATTTTAGTTTCCAAAGTATGCATTATGAACATCCATTTATCTGCCAAAGAGGGGAAGTAGGATAGGGAAGGGAGGACACATTCGTTGAATATGTAAGGTTCTTTAAAAGTTTTTCCTGGTTTATTGTTCTGG